>NC_140339.1:17877502-18477502 GCF_963514085.1 Chelon labrosus
TTGCTTGTCTGCTGTTTGTGTTTTTGCATAATTCAATGGACACTGTTTTCTTCAGTTGGTAAGTTGGCAAAATGCACCTTAGATAAACAAAACCCCCACAGAGTCGGGTGTGGAAATGTTACAGACAAGGACAGAGTGGGAATGCGTAAGGAGGGAGAGGATGATAGGAGGAGGAGAGAGAAGGTCAAGCTATAAAAGATGTCTCCTTGCATTTAGACCTCGTTCTGGCAATCTGCGCACAAATGCCACAGACCTGAGTATTATTGTCTCAACAATTCGGCAATTTGACAGGGAGCCATCCATCCACACAGCCTTGGGTGAGCAGTGCAAAGAAAGAAAGGAAAGATGGTCTTCACTTCTCAGCGCTGATGTCTTAACCAATTTCAGAGAGTCCGGCTCATACATGTGGAGACAAAGATACACAAAGACACCGCTTCTCAGTGTTTTATCAGAGAAGTAGAACACTTTAACAGGAGTTATTTCAGTAGGTGAATGTATAGCAAACTGGATCAGATTTTGTGGTTATTATTATTTCATGGGTTACCACTTTCAACACATAGTCATGTAAAATAATAACAAATGTTAGACATAAATGTAACTTTTGATTGTTTTAATTACTGCAAGACGGAAGAATAGTGCAGTCGGTGTACAGTATACTCACTTATACACAATTGTCCAGAGTGTGTTACTCTATTAACTGATCACTTTATGCCTCGAAACTGACAAACAGAGGCCGCAAACAACATCTGAGCTGTATTTTTTGTGATCTGAGGCTTTTGAAAGAGCAGTCTCTGCCTTTGAGGCTGCAGCTTGGTAGTCCACTTGTTAAAATCGTGTAGCAAGGACGTTGACTTTAACAATATCATACTCGCTGCCGGTGAAGAGACAGGATGCCAAAAAGGCTTTCAAGCTCAAGTAAGTGTTGTGTGTTCGATACCCTTTTGAGGTTTGATGCGGGGAAAGACCAAAAGGAGCTTTGCTGCAGCCATAAATACATGTGGCTAGTCAAGAAAAGCCATCATTATGAGATTATCCAAATATGAAGTTGGCCAGTTTCTACAATCACCTGGCACTGGCATTCAATACCTTATGAAGAATGTGTGTGGTGCACTCTGTAGATGCAGGGTTGGGATTATTGGAACTGGTGCTACCTTAGCTTGGAAAGGCTTCAGTGAAAGAACAAGCGGCCAAATATCGAAGAGAGGGCGTGTGTGGAGGGGATGTGTGCTGGAACCTTCCAGTTGCCTCACTTTCCTGGCAACTTGTCACACAGGCAACATTTGAAAGACTGGTTCACGGATGAGGTGCCCAAAAACAGGCTCAGGAAGCAGAGTCTTTACTAGGTCAGAAGGCCGGCTTAAGAGAAGCCATTTAGATAACACAAACAAATCCACGGTCCAAAGCAGGCAGGCAAGCAGCAGCGTAATGCAGGATCTTTATCATTAAAGCAGATAAAGACAGAACAGAATAAGGTAGCTGGGTTGTCTTCGTAGACTGTACAAGCCATCAGTGTCCTTAGCTGCATAGCTGTTTATATTTGCAAGGTGTATCACTGTTGTGGTGTCGGTGAGAAGATGCATAGATACACTGTTCGGATAATGCAGATGGCTTGTCACACAGAACCATCAGGTGATTGGACGAACCGTCTGTCTATCACAACTTCAACAAGGCTTCAACCAATCAGATCATGAGGTAGGGCCCAGAAAGGAACAGCCACAGTGAATCAGTAGGCTCGTTTGAGATGTCTGCGCCTGTCTGAGGCTTAGGTGCATACGTCAACGTGAACTTACGCCGACTGTAGGGGTGGAGCATAAAATGGCTGCAGACAAGTCGGACACGGTCTACTTTGTGTAAACAATGGCGGATCTCGCTGCGTTTGCATTCGTTGTTGCCAACGAAATAGAAGCTTTGGAGTTACCGGAATTTATGCCCGTGTTACCAACATGTTAAAAATGCCTTTTTACTGTTTAATCGAAGAAATGAACACTGCATTGAACTGCAGTCAGATGTACAACGTTTTCAGTATTCCAGCCTACCATTGTTGCAGAAATCACATATAAGAAGGTATCCCTTCGATTTCTGTTCATTTTTGCATATTCCAACATAAGGAAGCGAGAAACGTCAAAATCGTCATGAGGAGATTCCTCCCAAACTGCCCAATCACATCTTTGAACTGACGTCATGAGGGCGGGTTTCCGGTCGTGCAGTTCGTGGAAAGCAACAGGCGCGTTCGACTTGATGCAGATCTGTCTGAGTCTGACTTGACGTGATGCATCCTGGGATGGACGCAATGCATGCTGGGATGGACGCAATGCATGCTGGTTAGAAATTCTGTCCGACTTGAGTCAGACGGGGAGGGACTTACCACTACGTCACCATGTCACATGACCTTAAAATATCGCGGGAGTCTTCGCCTGCAGACAGATCTTGCAGTTGCTCTCCAACGAACTGCACGACCGGAAACCCGCCCTCATGACGTCAGGTCAAAGACGTGATTGGGCAGTTTGGGAGGAATCTCCTCATGAAGATTTTGACGTTTCTCACTTCGTTATGTTGGAATATGCGAAAATGAACAGAAATCGAAGGGATACCTTCTTATATGTGATTTCTGCAACAATGGTAGGCTGGCCTACTGAAAACGTTGTACATCTGACTGCAGTTCAATGCAGAGTTCATTTCTTCGATTAAACAGTAAAAAGGCATTTTTAACATGTTGGTAACAGTAGAATAAGCGGGATAATGGACTTCACTCCATTAGACTATCCGAAAATAAACGCATCACGAGGTCAAACACCCTGGGCTATTGGCTCAACTGTCAGCACGCTCGCCTTCCGATCCGAGGTGCTGCTGGTTCGAGTCCGGGCGTGTGCGGAGCTGAATCACGCAGGTTACATTCTAAGGCTTCGCGTTGGGCCGTTTTACCATCTAGAACGCGTGCATTCAATTTGTAGAAGTGTCGTCCATTATCCTTTACTTATATCGTAGTACTGCTTCTTCAGTATCATCCTAAATTGGTTTAGTGGGTAACACGTCAGTCTGGCGATCGGCCGTCCGTAGTTCAAATCTTGTTAACGGTTAGTTGATTTTTGGGGTTCTTCTTCACACCTGTCTGTCCAAAAATGAAAACAAATGGCATTTAATCTCCATCTCAATATCTTTCTGTGAATTCGTTTCATGGTTGAGTTACAGGTGCTAAACGACTTTGGGTGTAAAAGTAAATATTCAAATAAGTAGCCTAATCAGCAGTTCATTTTCGCCAAGATTGGAGACCAAAGCACTATGCTACTTAATCCTTATTCAGTAGATTTGCTGCTATTCACAATCCTTTGCATACAGCATGCTTGTTGTAACACGGGTATAAATTCCGGTAACTCCAAAGCTTCTATTTCGTCGGCAACAACGAATGCAAACACCGCGAGATCCGCCATTGTTTACACAAAGTTGACCGTGTCCGACTTGTCTGCAGCCGTTTTATGCTCCACCCCTACAGTCGGCGTAAGATCACGCTGACGTAAGCAAGTCAGACTCAGACAGGCGCAGACAAGTCGAACGCGCCTAACTGCAAGATCTGACTGCAGGCGAAGACTCCCGCGATATTTTAAGGTCATGTGACATGGTGACGTGATGGTAAGTCCCTCCCCGGCTGACACAAGTAGGGTGACCAGATGTCCCGCTTTGTGCGGGACAGTCACGCATTTTCATTACTTTTCACACGTCCCGCAAATTGAGACGTTGTCCCGCATTGTTATTGACAGTCAGACTCCAGTTTCGAAATGCATGTTTTACAATCTGGCATTTATCAAATAGCTGTTTGGAGAAAGCAGTGAGGGCTGTCATCAGGGGTCGGGGCGGGCTGTTTGATCATGTCAATCAAACTGGGACGCGGACGCAGGTTAACGGCGCGCCCACCAACAACAAACAATGCGAATCAGATCAGAACGGCACGCAGCGCGAGACATGGAGGGAAGCACAACCCGTACGACTGAGAAGAGGAAATGCAGCTATAATAAAGATTCGGAAACTATCTATCCAATGCAAGGCGAGTCTGGTAAAGTTTGCTGTGAAGTTTGCTTGAGTCATTTTTCCGTTTCACACGGAGGTGAATACGACGTGAAACGACACAGACAATGCGAGACAAAACGTGTTGCTCACCTTGTGAACTTGGGAAATTTGCATTTAAGCAAGTTTTTATATATATTTATATTGTAAAATATATTTGTTAAGTTTTTATTTGCAGGCTGTTATGTCCTACTGAATCAATCAGATGGCAAAGTAATGCCATAAGCAAAGGGGCAGAACAGAAATGTTTATTTTTTCTCATAGTTCTTTTAGACTACCTTGATGCATTGGTAGCTCACATTGTCCCACATTGTCCCACACAAACGTAGTCTTTGTCCCACGTCTGGCGAATTGGGATCTGGTCACCCTAGACACAAGTCGGACAGGACTTCTAACCAGTATGCATTTGCGTCCATCCCAGTATGCATTGTGTCCATCCCAGCATGCATCATGTCAAGTCAGATCTGCACAGATCTGCATGAAGTCGAACGAGCCTAGTGTTAGCATCTAGCTAGTTCGTGGACGACTCTTGCTGTCTTTGTAGGGAACGGCACAAAAAGCAAATTCAGACTGTCTCCACACTTAAAATATGCCGATAGTTGGCAATTGTACCTCAAGGTAGTACAACCAGGAAGCTGATTCGTCCAAATCTCACGAATCTCACAGGAATCCGTTTACCCTGCTTGGTAAGCAGAACACAAACTCTCCTCATGAAATCCCAATCAAAGGTCTACATTTTAATCATTCTACGGCAGCAACACGTTACGTTTTAATTCCAGTATTTCAGTATTTTCAAATTAAAGACCTACGAACAGCAACTTTACTTTACCTTGTAGGCCAAAGTGGTGCATACTGGAGCTTTTACAGCACAGCCACATAGTAAATCTTGTCCTCCTCTTCTTGTACGGAAGAGAAGGAGGAGGCTGTATCTAAGAAAAGGGAACTCTAGAGGGATCTGTCGAGACCACTTAACTCTCATTTTCTGTCCGGGTAATTACACCTGGAATTGGGGGAGCCGAGAACACTTACAGTCACACACTCTCAAATTTTAACACAGTACAGGACACTCACACAGTACACACATGTGTCTATATGCTCTGTCACACGCACGTGCACACACACTTAAATAGACCTTTTTTTTCTCCTTTGCATTTTGTCTCGTCTCTCTGTTGCCGTCTCTTCCTGCTCTCTTTTCCTATTTCCTCTGGCCAGCTCTGTATCTATTAGGTGTGACATTCCATTCTGCTTTTTAATCACCACTTTCTGCTTTGTCCTTCTGGAGCCAAATAACTTCATAAATGATGGTCATGAAACCTATACATTCCCTGTCAGAAACCGCATACGAGCACAAACACAAATTCATGATGCCGGCGCTCGCGTGTCACCCGCTGCATTTTTAACCACGTTTCACCCTTTTCAGTGACATTTTCAGCATCAGTATTTTCAGTGTCCTTCGATCTCATACAAAATCCTGATTAAGTCAACAGGTGATTGGGTGATTTGGCGAGTTGATTGGTTGGTTTTTCCTGATGATGCAGACAGGCAAGAACGATGCATTTATTTTCAATATTAATGCCTTCAGCAACATGTCCATCAAAATGTATGTGCTGTCTGCAGCTACGTTTACATGGAAACTAGCATTCTGCTTATAATCAGGGTCATAGTCCAATGAGCTCAACCACAATGGCCTAATCGGTCTGATCTGAGGGTGCAAATACAGTATATTCTTTCTTTGCAATGTTTGCTCCATGCAGGGTAAATATCACGCTTTTTGGAAGGAGGGAAAGATGGCGATAGCAAAACAACAAGTCAGTGTGGCTATTGCCATTAAATGGGGCAGGCAGCTTTAATCCAGCTGAGCTGAGAGCAAGCCCTTCTTGTTGTTTTCCATAGTGTGAGAGAAAAATGCACTGGCGTATACATTCAATCAGGCATAACATTATGACCAGCCACCTTCCTAAACAGTTGTGGCTCATCATAGAATGGACATGGCCCTTCTGAGGGTCCCCTCAACCCATAGGACTTTGGGTCCTATGGGTTGAGGGGAGGGGCCTCTGTGGATCAGGCTTGTTCCAGTGCATCCCACAGATACTTGATCAGTTTGGGATCTAGTGAATCTGGAGGCCAGGTCAACACCTTGTGCTGTTTTTCATGTTTTTTCTTGTGCTTGTGCCTGTGTCAGGCTGCATCCTGCTGGGGATGGCTGCTGCCATCAATAAGTGTCAGTGCTATGGGGGGCCCCCAGTCTGGTCTAGGTGGGTGGTACATGTCTAAGTAACACCACACCAGGTCCACAAGTTTCTCTGCAGAATATTGTATTGTCACAAGGTGGTCAATGTTATTTACTTCTGCTGTCAGTGGTTTTAATGTTGTGGCATGCTATATTTGCAACAGATTTGATGCTCCACAGTGAAAAGCACTGCACATTCCAGAAAAGTTCTGTTTTGACTGATGTTTTGAATCATATAAATACATAAAGTATATCTATATATGTATGTATGCATAGTATGTATATCCTATTGGATCACATTATTTAGGGTTCACATACACAGTTAAATCTCATTGGAATTGCCCATAAAACCATAGCCAGTGTGAGCATCAAGTGATCTAGCATGTGAAAGAGTGAAGAGCAAAAAGCAGAAGACACATGCTCACACAAGGCATACGTGCGATGCTCTGCAGACAGTTGCAGAAAATAGATCCCATTCATTCATTATTTGTGCTGTAGGCCTAGGCTTCCCAGCCCGGGTCACATGTCGTATATCTGTAACATGACAAACATCTCAAGCCTCGAAATGCTGCATTCTTCAAGTGTTGCTGCCTTTGCTCCTGTCACTGATGAAGGCGGACAAATATGGATGGTTTTTCAGCGCGACACATCACTGTTGGTGTGACAGCGAGTCAAACATATGCATTCGAAGTCTCAATCTCTGTGTGGCACCACCAGTAACGCTCCCGCGGGCGGCCGTGCGGTGCGAGCGCTGCCATGTTGCGTTGGCTGAAATCGCTCTTATCTCACTCTGGAGAATGTCTTTGGCTGTCCTTGGAGGGGAGCAGTCAGGGATGGAGGGAGGCTAGGCAGAGGGTGGCGGAGATGTGGGAGCGGGGAATACAGCAGCGGGAGGAGGAGGGGTAGGGGCCGGGCTTCAGGGAGCGCAGATATTTGTATTCCTCTCTCATCTGTGACGGGGCTGGAAAGGTGGTTAGGCGCAGGAGCAAAGCACAGCGGGGGCTTTCGCATGACTGTGGCAGGGGTTCAAGAATCAAAGATGCAGTGTTACAAGATCTTTACATCACTTGTCGCTGTTTGGCCTCTCCAGACTGACACGGAGATACTGAGATAAAGAATGCGATGTCAGATACAAACAGAAGGGTTGCTGGGAAGGAAGGAGCAGCTTGGGCTTTGTGAGATTGCTTTGTAAAACAGATATATTTAGATTGCTAGCGAACCCAACATCTGCCAAGCACTGGCTTTTGAATCACACTGATCTTTTTTGTAACCCTGCCCGCTGAATCAATTACTCACAATGCATTACTGGTATCTTTAACGATCAGTGTTTGCTGTTTCCTTTGAATTGTTTCAAGCATCAGTGTAAATATTCCACTGGTCGCAGCTTGATCCAACAGAACAAATGTCTTGTTGTTAGTCCCTCGGATGAGCACAGTGGTCGGAGACAAGGAATTGTGGTCGATGGAGAAAACAGCTGCATCAACAGAAATGTAATTTGGAACACTGCACCGACACCATACTGCGTTTAAATGTCAGCTAAAAAAATGTTTTGTACCCAAGTGGAAACATGTGGATTGGTCATCATTGGTAACCATTGATTTACAAATTAGAAGAGCTTTGAGAATGGCTGGGACTTCTGGTAAAAGAGCAGGTAATGTATCGTTAGAGTAGTCTGGTGCCCTTTAGAGATAAACTGGAGATCTCATCCGAAGTTTTCATAGGAAAATCCCAAAATTGGATGTTCTAATCCCAGAAAGTCCCTTTCCGTTGATTGGATGTCTGGGCCAAGATGACCAAGGGGAACCAGGAGAGACAGGCAGTAAGAAAATTATCCAAAACCAAAAACTCACGGATGGTCTCATGATAATATGACCCACACGCTTTCTGCAGAAGTTGTTGTAGCGTAGGAGAATGGAAGATGTAGGAAGCGCTGTAAAATACTACGAGCTTGTTAGACCATGCTAGACCATAATAGTCTGGAGTCTGTGCATTATATGGCTTCAACATAACAACTTTGAGAGAACATTTCCAAATTTCTGAATGCTCTGTGAGCAACTCACCTCAAAACACAACAGGTCGGGTGCTCTGTGGTGAACTCAAGCAGTCCGATGTGACAAGAGTTCTATAAGTTACAGTTTTCGTAAGTTCCAACTTTGAGATATTAAAGTACTAGTATTGACAAGGAAAAACCACCTTAATGGTCAATAAATTCCCTGCAGAATCAAGTCTGCATTCAGTACAATGTGTGACCCCACTTACGAGATGATCTCAAACAGAAGGACTCAAAAATCAATACTCCCAATAGACACCCACTATACCTAATCAGGTGCATCAAAATGATTGTCTGACCCCAAACAACTCAGCTGCCCGCTACAGAAGCACACATTCATCAGCGAGCGATGTCCAAGATGTAACCCTAAAAATGAGATGTGGGCGGCGTAAATAATCCCAGGGCTACGTTATTGATCTGGTTACGCAGCTAAGTGGCTCAGAAAGCCTCTCTGACATCATTTTACCATTAGTAAACATAATGGCTTATCCTGAGTGTGCACTTTTCGTCATACAGACGAAAGTGTTGGTGCATGGACACACACGCAGACACGCACTCCACTGATCATGTGTCACTGTTGAAGTTATTATCTGAGGAGGGGCTGGTAACATGATGTGGTGGGGTGATGTGTGTAACTCTATAGGGCTTAACGGCGTATCGATCAGTCAGTCAATCAGTCAATCAATAAAAAATCAGTTCCTAACTTTAATGGTTCATTAATAGACAAGTGCATTCATTTGACGAGACTGATGCTTGCACATTCTCAAAACTAGGTCGTCCTTAATTATTTCTTGTCTCGATATATTTATTTTCTTGTGTCATAATTCTGGCGGCTATTTATTATCAGACTACATGCTTGCAGCTGCAGATGCGAGCACAGATTACTAAGGAACAGCTGAGCTTTGTTGAGCTGCATGCTAATGTCAGAACACCGACATGCTCACAATGACTATGTCCACAAGCAATGGGATCTTTACCATGTTCGCCATATTAGTTTGGTGTGTTGGTATATTGTATTGCACGGATTAATATTTGTCATTACCATGCATGTATTTACCCCTACGGCCAATTTAGAATCACCAATGAACCTAACGAGCATGTCTTTGGACGGTGGGAGGAAGCCGGAGTACCCGGAGAGAACCCATACAGACACAGGGAGAACACGCAAACTCCACACAGAAAGGCCCAGAACCTTCTTGCTGTGAGGCGTCAGTGCTAACCACCACGCTGCAGCATACAGTGTTATCTAAATTGTATAAGCCCACCTGTTCCACTGACATCCGCTAATAAGCAATTAATACCAAGTCCAGTCGAGGCTGTGGTAATGGAGCCATTTTCACGTAGTTAGTCATATATTCGTATTAGAGAAGGACAAATTGATAGCGCTGGATGAAAAGTCAGGGGACAAGCAGGTCATTAGAATTTATCCCGTGAGCCACATTAATGAATGTCAGGCTCACAGGGGAGCTGAAAAGACAGTCATTAAAGTCTGTATGCTTTGTCCTCTGGGGAATGTGAATGTCTGCACATCTGTTCGGAGATAGGATATTACAGTCTGGACAAATGTGGAGGAGTGACCAACCAACAGACCTGTTGACGGACTGATCTGACTGACTCACAAAACGGCACAAGGTTGAAATGTTGCCTGACGGCTTGTTGATGTTCTTATGTCTTCATCTATCATCTAAGTTTGGTTTAATTTTTTCCCTTTTCTATTTTCCAGACTGAAATTCTGTGGAGACAAACAAACATATGACTGGATGTGATCGGAGGAGGCTTCGCCGCATCGTTAGGGCTCTGAAACTCTTTGAAACCAGTTCAGCTTTGATTGGTCGCATGTCACGTCTGTTTTAGTTTTTTTACGGCTTGTCTCCGCTGAAAGTGACTCGGAGCCATTTCCCGAACATCACCATTACTCCCACAGTATCTTAATGGGCAGGCATATTTATGGTAATGTAGACCGTCTACATGTCTCTCTGGTTCCATTGCTATTAAATAAGACTATTTATTTCAAGTTGTCTTCCTTTTTATTTAACCGGGCGTGTTGAGGATATGTTATGTGAGTAAAAGAGACACAGTGAGACAAAGCCAAGGAAAGCCCTTTTCACTCTATTCCTCCACTGCTTGCAAAACGCCACCTGGAATTAAAATGCGGTCTTTGTCAGGATAACTTGCCTGTAGAAGGAAACCTGCTTGTTGGAATTAAGAGGATGTAAATCTGATACATCTGCAGACCTCTTCCTTGTATTTTGATTGGATGCTTTTGGTCTAAATAAGTGTTGAGGAAGCACTACAGACATGCGAATGGTTCGAGTGCACGGGCTTGTGCATCCATTTGTTTGGTGAGCGTGGCTTTGTATACGTCAATCAACTTCGCCGTCTTCTCTTTTTTGTGGCTCTGCACGTGTGTGTGTGCGTGTGTGAATGAAAATTGTTCGGCTGTATTTGCATGCCGATGAGGTTAGTGGATCAGAAATCAAGCAGGCCTGTCTGCAGCAGCCCTGACCTCTGTGAGGCTTTGTCAGAGGTCTGATCGGACCGGGGCAGAAAGGTGAGCTCATACGTCAAAAGTGGCTTATTAGCATGAATGGATGCGCGCACATATCAGCCCTTTAAGGCGGCTACTGTGCACTGGCACACACTATGCATACCCACACTCTTAAAAACACACATCCTATGCAGGGAAGGGGTAGCAGGATGAGGTGAGTACGCACCAATGTCTGAGTCCCTGCCTAGTTTTCATTGCCTGGAACCATTTTATTTAATGAACGCGCCACAGAAAATGACTGTGCCTGTATAATAGTTTATGGTTGGACCCTTTGGTCTAGGCCCCTCGATATAACTCACAATTTATCCCTTTATATCATTTACTTCAATTAAATATATTGGGAGTGGACAGCTCCCCCGGGAACCTGTTTTATCACTGTGTGTTAATTATACTCACTCAGATGGGACATGGCTCGTATCCTTGTGAGGGAATGACAAAGCGCTGCACTTCGTCAGGAAGACTTGTGTGCATCGGTCATTGGATCACTCCTGTAAAGCTCTATTTTGTGGTCATGTGTCCGTCTGCAATCATCATCACGGCAGTGGGACTTAATCTTCTCTGAGAACGTGACTTACGGCTTAAGCATGAAAGACAAAAGATTTGTGATATTGCTATGAAACTGGAATATCTCTGCAATACATACTGTGAAATACATATAGGCCTATAATATATCTTCCTGAAATATTACTGTATGCACTATAAAGCATTTTTTTAATCCAAATTCATATTCCAGGGTAGGGTATTCCAGCTGCACTCCTTTTGCAGCTCTACCGCTAACTCCGTAGCACCATAAAGCGCAACCCAACGTACACTCCTCCATAAATGTAACTATACACCGTGGCAGCACCGGCCGCAGCAACTGTAATGCATTTACTCTTTCCTGTAGTTCAGTGGCCGGACAAGCACAGAAATGTCACCTTCCATGGTCATACACACCATCTACTCCTTTTTATCTGTCTTACAGTAATTTCCTTAAAAGTAACAGTTGTTCGACGTTAGCGTTGGTAGCTCCCACTTTGCTCGGTTCCAGACACCACTGTTTTGAAGTGCGTGAAGAAACTCAACACAGTGACACAGACATTGCGCAGCAGTCAAGTGTTTTGTTGGTGTTATCACAGAACAATGTGGACACACAAGTTCACAAGTATTACTGCTCAAGACGACGTAGGTTATGACGTAGGATCTGGGTAGGTGCATTGTTGCTGTTTGAAGTGCAGGGAGAAACTCAACAAAGCGAGAGAGAAATCACACCGCTGACTAGTGTTTTGAAAGTGTGGTCACAGAACAATGCTGACTCATTAGTGCGCGTAGGTTACGTCATAGGATAAAACCAAGCTTCAGGCTGAGAACTGCCACTATAGGGAGGAGACACGTTTTGGCTGCTTGTATCCCAATCTCATTCTTTCAGTCACTACCCAACGTTAGGTAGGTGAGGACTGTAATGTATATCAACTGGAAAATCAAAAGCTACCTTTTTGCCACAACCTCTGTAGATCAGGCTTGTTCCAGTGCATCCCACAGATACTTAGGGTGTATTCACACCTGCCTTGTTTAGTTCGATTAAAACGAACTCAAGTTCGTTTCCCTGCTTGGTTCGGACCTTTTTGACTGGTGTGAATACAATCACTCGAACTCTGGTGCGGAACAAACAAGCGGACCGAGACCCAGCTGAGGAGGTGGTCTCGGAGCGGTTCCTACCGAACCCTGGTGCGGTTCCTTTATGGTGTGAAAGCAGCCCGACCTCGATCCGACCCAAGTTGCAAAAATCTACCTTTTTGGATTTGACGAGCTCCCGTAGTTTCCCGTAGTTTTCGCGCATTATGGGAAATGTAGGATAGCCCAGAGACACACACAACAGAGAGAGAGACGTGAAGCAAACAAACGCAGGTAGGTTAGGTAGAGATGAGCCGTTGCAAAATAACGAGCATGATATGGTTAAACTCATGTTGCATCAAACGGTCTTGACGCTCGAGCACAAGCTGTAAGTTTATAAACCATATTGCTAGCATAATAACAAGTAGACCTACAGTACGCAAAGTCTCCATTGTAGCCTATTTACGTGGGACATTTGGCTTCCTTCTTTACCCCGCCTATACGTTTACCAGCCAATGGCTGAACGACCTTAGCACATGTGTTTTTGTTTATAAAAAATCACAGTGTGAAAGCGAACCGCACTAAAAAAAAAAAAAGAAAAAAAAAATTGGTCCGGACCAAAGCAAGTGAACTAACGGACCTTCCTGGTGTGAATACGCCCTTAATCAGTTTGGGATCTAGGGAATTTGGAGGCCAGGTCAACACCTTGTGCTGTTCTTCACGTTTTTTTGGGTTGTTCCTGAACTGTTTTTGTGTGTGTGCCTGTGTCAGGCTGCACCCTGCTTGGGATGGCTGCTGCCATCAAGGAGTGCCATTGCTATGGGGTGGGGGTGCCCGGTCTGGTCTAGGTGGGTGGTACATGTCTAACATCCACACGAATGCCAAGTCCAGAAGTTTCCCAGCAGAACATTGAATTGTCACAAGATGGTCAATATCATTTACTTCTCCTGTCAAGGCAAAGCAAGGCAATTTTATTTATATAGCACATTTCATACCAAAGGCAACCCAAAGTGCTTTTACACAAATAAAATGAAGAATGCACATTGATTCACAGACACAAGTACAAGTCACTAGGTAAAAAATTAAAATTAAAAAAGATTAAAAGATTAAAAGATAAAACTGTAAAATTGAAACAGAAAGATGATTTAAGAAAAGGCAACAGAAAAAAGATGGGTCTTGATTCTGGTTTTAAAGCAATCAATTGAGGGTGCAGTTCTAATTGAAATGGGAAGCTGGTTCCACAGCTGAGTAGCATAAAAACTAAAGGTGGCTTCACCACTTTTGGTTCTGACAGTTGGTTTTGATAAAAGCAGTCTGTCTTGGGATCTAAGGGGTCTAGAGGGGGTGTAATATTGAGGGAGGTCTACAAGATAAGTGGGCCCCCTCCCATTTAATGATTTAAAAACAAGGAGCAGTACTTTAAAATCTATTCTTTGGCTGACTGGTAGCCAGTGTAGAGTTTTAAGTAGAGGTGTGATGTGGTCTGACCTCTTTGCTCTTATAAGGACCCTTGCAGCTGCGTTCTGGAATTTAATGTTGTGGCTGATCTGTGTAAAGTCACTTTGTGTTTCTAAACACATGTAAAAGTCTGAAAACTGTTTAGCTCACGCCATAAGAGAAAGCACAAAGGTCATGACCTTATAGCGATGGATGGCTTAATGGATGCAAACGGATAGTTTTAGTGGATTGAGTTTTCTCTCCGTCTCTCTCCTACAGTCCATCTGTCTGTTTCGCAAGTGCGTCCAGAACCTTCCCACGTTAAAGATACTCCCCCGTCCTCTCAGGGGAGAAGCTGTCACAGGCGTTGTATCCTGAGGGAAACTGAAAAGGTGTGCTTTGCTCCACTTAGACCTCCATTTCTGACATGCTGAAGGTAGTCACGTGTAGAAACATATGTACCTTTTATATTTTGCAATACAAGGTGAAATGATCTCCCCATGCATCACTGACGGTTCACTGTTGGGATAATATAGTTTCTTACATGTGATTGCAATATTTAAAGCGCACATATGTCTTAGACGCTTTTAATCTTTTAGTTGTTGTTCAAAAGCATTTCATTTTTGGATTTAAAACAAATTTTCAACTCTGAGACATTTTTTCTATAGCCACTTATTCGCTTATGTCAAGTCAATCTTTCAGACTGCTTAACTTCTTGTCACAAGCGCAATTGTCCAACCTTCAACTTATTAGCACCTGAATCTGACTGAAGCCCTAATCTGGACCCTTCTCCACATACATAATGAGGACAACTGTCCATTGAAGACATCCATGCACACTTCTTTACAATATTAACTTAATACTCAATATAGCTATCTTTCAAAAATCTGATTTAGTTTTTCACTGTTTTTTAATTAAACAAGTTAGCACAAGAGAGCTTTTTAACTACAATGAAAAAATATGTACTTTTCTTTGCATCAGTATCATAATGTTGTGTATGGGGACATTTATGGATAAAATCTCTGTTTATGAGGTCAAAAGAAATGACACGCAAGAATATTCCAGCTCTAAGACCTACCCATGAAGAAGAGCATCATCAGTGGTAATATTCGTCAGACGGCCACTCTACATGTCAGAGATAAACTGCTAAGATTGTCACTGTGAGGAGTTCAGATGGCTGCCATCAGCCTAACGGGCCGAGAATTACTGCTGCTCCGCAACAACAGTCGGAGAGGAAAGCAAAGGTAAGACTACCGCCTGGAGCTCTCCCCACAATCACAGCACATAAAGATACATCTAATAAACTACTGCTAGTTATTGCCAAGGCGTCTGTTTCCCAGAGAAAACAAGCCCCGCTCTCTCAGTGGGAAATATATGTTTGTCTGGTGTGTGCTTCGCCATCAGTTTAACAGACACAGTGATTTAATCAGCAGTGGCCACTGGAGAGGTGCGAGTGTACACTCTGGTTGTCATGCATATAGATTTTTTTAATAGATAATGTTCACATCTGAGAATGCACGCATTGTTGTTAAAATAAGATGCTCCCAGAGAGAAATAAAGCCAGAACACTGATAGTTCCCATTCAATTATCTGCAAATCGACCACAAGCCTTAGTTTCCCCTCAGATTTTTCAATAAATCGTGCAATCTAGTCATACCCCCCTCCAAAAACACATATAAAAATGGTAAATTTCAACTGATGCAAAGTAGAGAAATGCAGCAAATAGTTCCAGTTCTTCAGCAATTGGAAAACACTTTTTGTGCCTTCAGTAACATTTTACATAGTCATAGCAGAAGAAATGTGCTCCAGCTTGAACCAAACTATTCCTTTCCAAAAATCATATACCAATAAGACATTTATAAGCTCGCATTAGTGATGAGCTCCAGTAAAATGTCCTCCAAAATGAGATGACTCTCACTTTTGGATGTGTTTAATATCATTACATCATTTTAGAATAGTAGGAAACTCGATTCCTTTTTTTTTTTTTTTTTGGCCTGCCTCTGAGAGAGCGGGATAGCAATAGATTATAGACTGTCATCATTTATAGTTTAAGAGTCTTTAACAGACTCCCGCCTAAAAGAATGCTCCGGTTTAATTGAGCAAGGCCTCTGAGATCACCTGTCTGCTGCTCATGCCACGGGATAAAGAGTTTAGCTCATGCTACGTGTGTAATGAGGCTGTGGTTATGGCTGCCAGTGGCAAGTCATCAGCCGCTGAGCAACGCGGACATCCTCCTGTCTCCCACATTACCCAGGACCCATCCATCTTCTTCAGGATGCAATCATCCCTCTGAAAACGGCACACCTACGGAGTCTCGGGGATCCGCTCTTGTGCATTGACGAACCCACGAGGAAACTGCTTATCATTCACACCTCTGTGATTGTCGTATACAGCGAGGCCTCTCGTCTATATTTTCAAAGGAACGTCTCAAAAGTCTTTTTTTCCCCCCTCATTCTCTCGTCCTACCCCTTTCCCCCCCTCAGAACATAAAACGAAGATGAGAATCCCATTGTCTTGTGATAATTTCCCGCGGGTGAAGCCCATTGAGTGCCACTGAGCTGTGTCTAATTTGTCCGGGAAGGTGTTGGAGAGGTACTCAAGAATGCTGGATGTTCATGTTTAGTGGCATGTGAAATCTCACCGCAGATTCCTTCAGCAGCTGCACTTGCCCACAACTCGGGGATTGTTTCGGCACGTAAAATGTTTGTGTCTCCCAGCGCTTGACTGATTCCAAAGGCATGCTAACGGTGGTTATTATGCACCTGGATGGCGAATAAATGTTTATGTACGCCTCTAAAAAGAAAATGAAGATTGTGAGAAAGCTGATTTGGTGCGTCTTAAGGGGAATTCACCCCACCCCACAAAAAAAAAAAAACATACACTAATAGCCACACTGAATCAATACGCAATTACAAAACAAAACAAGTTATTGATATATACTAAAGATTCAGGAGAGAAAGCCAGCCACGACATTAAAGCACGAACCAGAGATCAATACATAATTAATACAACCACGGTTTCGTGAATTTTATTTTATATCCTATGTGTTAACTTTTATTAAAGAGGCAAGTATTAATGTCCAATTACGTCATACTCTAATATCGCAATTTTCCAAACTTTGTAAGTTATTTTAAAGAGGCTTTCCTTAAACAAAATGCTGTGGAAGGCGATCAACATCTGTAACATCTCTATAGATTAATTCTCAGCCGCACACTCTAAAACAGAGTAACGCAATCTGAGCATTACTTTGGCAATTAATTATCAAGCAGGCCCATCAATGTTCTTTGACTTTAGTTGATTCATGACACCTTGCATCTATGGTGAGAAAAGGGGAATGGCCCAAGCTGTTGAGTACCCTGTCTAGAGCTATGCACTTTAAAACACTGATGAAACAGCCCGCCGTTAGGGTGAAAAGGTGTCAGTCGATTTGGACTTTAGCTCAGACACTGCACAGAAACCTCAATAAGGCATTTTTTGGTTTTGATACATGCACGGCCCGTCATTGCCGATGCATTAGCATAACAATAGCGGTAATGCAAGAAGCCGCCGGGTAACATTTCTCATCTTTCACAGCCCAACCCTTCCAAAATTGCAGCGTAGAGTCTTTCAGCGAGAAACACCTCAGAGACTCTCCACAGCCCTTTACGGCACTCTGCTGCTCCGCTATTAAGCAAAATTCGTCTTCTATGTACGCCCAGGGCCCGGGAGACCGTTTCATCGTCTACCACAAGGCTGGCCCTAATAGGTTGCTATGAGACCGTCTTTTAAGATTGCCAAATTCACCTTATTGCACGCCAGCCACAGTTTAGCCGCTCAGTTGGAGACTTTACTTGTTGGAGAAATACATTCAAAATTCAAATTAAAATGGAGAAGAAAACGAGGGGGGTGCGTGTGGTGGTAGTGGGGGGTATCCAATCACTGTAACCACCGGCAAGGCAATCAATACGAGTTTAACTGTTGGCAATTCTCAGTTTAGTAATTGTGCTTTGGAATAATGAAATCGTATTCAAGTTGAAGCATGACCGACATAATAATCATTTTGTTGAGGGGAGAAAGTGAGGCAGGTTTAGATGTTACTATTGTTACCAGAAATATTGGTATTTTAGAAATATTAAATGTCACCAACTTCAATGTAAGGAGTGCATCTAAGGAGGTTTGAAATTGTATGATGATTTTTGACTTAAAAATGGGGATTTAGACTAAAACTAAGAACAAAATCAAACTCATAACACCTCACAATGGCATTCTCTGTCTACAGCCAGTCCTCTGTTAGCACCTCTAATGTGGTATCCAAGTATGGTGCTGCAGACTGCAGCGAAGAGAGACAAGAGCAGTACATTTTCATTCGTCAGAGGCCATTGGCTGTGTCACACAGACTGAAGAGGCAGACTTGTGAACCATGCCGCTCGGATTCATCAGAGTTGCACACAATACACTCGCATGCCCAACCGTGATACTAAATGATTCATTCTTGCACCCACAAAAGTCATTGTCAAGAGTGCAACTTCAGTTAGCGTGGAAAGCAATAGTTTCTGCTCTCAACTGCAGGACTTTTTTCTAAATGAAAAAAACATCACTTGAATATCTCCGTCTTTAGAAAATGCACATGGTCCATGCCCCATCCTTGCATGTTCTCCGTCATAAATCACTCGAGATCAGTGAGAAATAGTCTGCTTCATTTTCACTACGGCTTTGCAGCATCTTAAGCATTCTAAATACGCGCTTGGATCCCACTTAACAGGCAGTAAATCCTTTTTTGCACGGCTCGACAGCGGGGATTCTATAAAACTGGGTGACATACTTAGCTGGGTTCAAAAGGTAAAATGTCATCTGGAGTGGCAACAAATTCGGAGCTTCTGCAATAAAGTGACAGAAGAATCATTAAACCAAGGCCGGCAGGAAGGTTCAGAGATGTATAACTTAAATAATTGACAAGGCTTCAAGTTTCACTGTTATATGCTGTTAGATCCCCAAAAAGGCTACGAGAGGGAGAGTCCAGTGAGACAGGACCGAATCAGAGGACCATTCAAAGCTGGGACTGCAAAAAGAGCTGCCGCTGAGGAAGGGTCACACTCGGCCAACATCAAACACCTGAGATTAGATCTATTCCCTCGCTGAGCCAGTCTGCAGATACTCTGTTTACCCTGCAATAACAGCATCTCATGACTGGTGCGAGAGTGCAAGGGATGATTTTTTTTTAGCAGTGCCAGAGAAATGTCTTGAATAATTCCATAAAATAAAGTAGGCCATCTCAGCCTGGATCTGTGCTATAGGTCTGACATATGCTTCAAAGAGCAAATATCCCAGCAAATATCCCAGTAATACTGAATATGCAAACCAGCCTGTGAAATATCTCACGCAGTTGTTGATTTTACATATAGAGAACATTATCAGGCTCTTTGCGCGAGAGTTCAGACAAGCACTAGAATATGATTAATCACCACAGCTATGGCAGACTTCAGAAAACAACCTTTATCGGCTGAGTTAGGCATAATAATGCATTTTTTTTTTTCAGTGTAAAGTCTGGAAGCACTGAACAAGGATGATTTGGTTTTATGAATACAAATGAAAATACTGTTTCCTTAGGAAAGGATGCTACATACAATATGAAGATGTATAAGATAGAGGAGGATATCGCAATGTATAAAGCTCACAGTGAAACTAAACTGATGCTGGGAACAACGTCTGGGTTGTGTTTTAACTTCCATTCCCATACTTTCAAAGTAGTGCACAATTTGTACAGTCAGCAGACCCGACGCAGGCCCTAATGCTGTAGCCTGACGTGCACCTCCCCAGAAATGTAACTACAGGTTGCGGCGACGCAGACCGCAAGAGCTGTGATTGCTCCATTTGGTAGTAGCGTGTTTCCGTTTTACTACTTTTGGCTGCTTCTCCATCTCCGCAGTTCTTGAATTGATTATTTTGGATCGACAAAGATGGAACACATCGAGGAAAGGTTAACTGAGGAGGTTCAGAGAAACAGACATTTGTAGGACTTATCTTTGGTGACAGTTTGGCAAAAGTTTCAGCCGCCATTGGTGAAAGTGATACAGGAAGTTGAAACAAAAAAGACACAGCGTCGTCTAGTGCTTGGGTGGTGTTTTTACAGAGAGAGCCAGACTGACGAGCGCACGAGTATAAATGGCTCGCACCGGCATCGGTTATGTGCGTAGGTTACGTGCGTAGGTTACGTTGTATACCTCCCACAGGGGTATAAACCACGCTGCTGTGTTCGCATTCACACTGCTGAAAGAATGTGGTCAAATGTGGCCTCACACCTGGTTCACGCCTGGTATTAACATGCGTCCCGAGTGATCCATTCACAAGTGACCAGTTTAAACTACAGGTGTGAACACAACTAAGACGCACTGATGCAGCATTGGAGATTAGTCGAGTCAGAACACATTTAGAGGTGGTCTGAGCCACTTGTGGCCAAATTCCTTTGGTAGTGTGAATACACATACACCCAGGCCACATTAACTAATCGCCTACTCAACTGAGCCGTTTCACCCCATCTATTTAGAAAAAAAACACAAAACCGCTATTTTGAATGAAAAGCCTTATAAGAGATGTCTGCTTATTAGTAGGAAGAGCCTTTTAAAATATTTTGTTCTTGTAGCTGTACTTAACAAATGAATCAATCCAAACAAGATTAAATTAGCAAATAATTAGTAATTATATTTAGGCTGTTTGTAATTCCATCATTAAATCCATCAGTCCATCATTAGAAACAGAATTGTTTTGGCATGTGTTTAATTATGTACTGATGTGTGCAAGTAGAGTGGCACAGTGGTATGGTGGTTAGCACTGATCCCTCACAGCAAGAAGGTTCTGCGTTTGAATCCATTGGCCGACTGAGGCCTTTCTGTGTGGAGTTTGCACTTTCTCCATGTGTCTGTGTGGGTTCTCTCCAAGTAATCTGGCTTCCTCCCACCGTCTAAAGACATGCTCGCTGTCTGTCTCTCTGTGTTAGCCCTGCGACACACTGACGACCTGTCCAGAGAGTACCCCACCTCTCACCCAGGGATAGCTGGGATAGGCTCCAGACCCTCACGACCCTCCAGAGGACAAGCGGTCCGCCAGATTATACACGAACTAATGTATACAAAGTAGCCATGTGCAGTGCTGCAGGGGCATTTATTCAGTATGAAAGTTTCCAGGTTTCCTCATAATCGGAGCTCTGTGCAGGGCTCTAAAATAAATTACATCAGGTTAGAGAAAAATAAATAAACAACATGTGTGTTTTCTGTTACATTTCACAATTTGTATCATGACCTCATGTTGGGATGCAGACACAACAGCGCTGTTTGTGGTTCTGAGACAGTGGTAGGCAGCAATCCATAAGAGAAAGCAGATGCTATAATATTCTACTGCGCCCCAAACGATGTCTGTGTTCATTCACATGCAGAGCACAAAACTGGCGTTGAAGCTCAGGTGGTGGATAAAGATGAATGTGGAGATGCATCCTAATGGCAGGTGTGAACAAACAAACTCGAAGCTGGATACCTGTGATCAGATCACTCAGGATACATGTTAAATGACAGGGCCCCAGATCACCTCCAAATGTGGTCTGATTGATTGGATCTCACAGCATCCTCACATGCCTGTACTTAAAGCTGCCCACCCAGGACACATGTTAGTACCAGGTGTGAACGGGGCATTGGGGTCCAGGCAGCTCAAGTGCTGCAATCATTAAAACAACACAAGGTCAAACAAATGTGATGTTCATGAACATGTTTCATGGATTCAACATTTCACTCATTATTGTTTGTAATAAAAAGAAATGTACTAATGTACTGAGACAAATGCAGAGGTGAAGGGTCTCCAACAGTTGTTTCAGACTTCTGAACCTCGCTCTATATCTTAATTGCCCAACGTCATATAACGTAATTCAAACTAACCCTTTACTCTCTAAATCTAGTTTTAAATTTGACGTTTAAGTTAAAGTACTGGATGCCTTCACAGCAGAAGCAACATTAATCTCTGCAGTGGTCTGCAGATGTATTTGTATACTCTGGGTCCCAAGTGTCACACACACACTTTCAACTGTCCCAGGCTGATTGAAGTAAATGCTTAGAAATACATCAATTATTTAACAACCCACTTAAATCATAGGGTAAAGATTGATTAATGGAGGGTCTTGAGATATTTTAGAGTGCAGTTCTGTGTGCAAAACAAGATATTGGACTGGTGGTTCTACTGTCTTTTTTTATTTTTATAATTTTATTTGAAGTGCAACTTACTCATTACCAAGAGAAATCTCTGCAATAATTAAAACATTGCAAAAATGGTAACAGCCTGATAGTGATTTGGTTCTTTTTTTCTCTCCTTTGACTCCATTAAAATGGAAGCTACACAGGGACAGAATTATATTTTAAATCTGGCCCTCAATAAAACAGGAAGTTTCCTTAAGCAAACTTCCTGTTTTATCAGCAGCTGCCTCTCCCCATCTTCGAACTGTTTCCTGCACTACATTCACACTGGGAGCTTCACTGTGCTGCTACAGTCCTCTGCTGTCTACATGAGCAATTAGATATCGATTTCCTTGCTTGAGGACCTTGGTGATACAGCTGTCGACGGGCAGGAGACACCTTCACAAATGAAATGCTGCAACCTCCCTCAGTCAAAAACCACCTGTCTGAAAGACAGGGAGGAAAGGCACCTGACGCAAAGCACACACCATCTGTAGGTTTGAGCGTCCAGCACCTGCTTAAATCACTTAAGCATACTTCCATGGAGACTTGGGCTGTGGGTTAATGTTTAAGTGTATAGAAAAAGCACAGCTAAAACACACATCTGGATCAATTTACAAGGGTAGAATCAAAATCACACTATGAATATAAAATAGTACAATAAGCCACACTGCTGAGAACAAATATGAGAGTGGTGTCAGTGTGAAAGAAAAGAAAAGAAAAGGAAAGGAAAGAAAAGAAAAGAAAAGTTTACTTGGTGGTACTAAGTAAAAATATTAGCATTAGCATTTGCCAGCATTACACGTGTAAAACATAACATGACAAAGATATGCTCACATAAAATGTTTTGTATATTTGCCATGGAAGTAAAATTAATTATACATCTGAACACTTTTCATTTCACCTATGGTTTTGCTTGATTCTTCTAAGAAATGTATTAGACACATAAATATATGTATTTGTATAAAGTGCTCCAGTGGTTTTCTCTGCATTTTTTCCATACACACTAATTTCTTTTCATTTCACACAGCCTGAGATTTCAAAAGGGAGGAGGTCTATCTGTATCTGAAACTCTAAGCTGTGTAATGCACTTTTACTCCAACCTAGCATCGCAATAAGGAATAATATGGCACATGAATAGTGTAGTTGTGAAGTATTTTGACATCCTTTCGCACAAAGTAGCGAGCACTTACTGCTGAGGCAGGAAACCATGGCATTAGGATAATGAACCCAGTGAGCTTAGCGCACACACAGTAACTGTCCACCATTTGAAATGTCTTAAAATGTTAGAACAAAATTAAAACATTTAAATCTTTAAGAAAGAGATTGCAGAATACGTCTCTCATGCCGGAGACGTGTAGGAGACATCACCGTGGCACTACCTCGTCATCCTGAGTGTCGTTCCCACAGCCATCCGACTTAAAAGAGGAAAATAAACTTGTCATGTGTCTTGCGCAGCATGTCAAAAGTTTCAGCTGTCAGCATTAAGGCCTTAACATTCGCCTATAGCAAACCAAAGCTGTCATCTTGTCTTAGCTCCGTAAATTCCATGCCTTTTAAAATAATACTCCTGCTATATACATACCAACACCCAAATCAGAGACGCTGGAAAGAAAGTTTGTTTCCAAGCAGCAAGCTGCTTGCTGTTAAGTAGTTTGTACATTTCTGTAATATTTCTTACCAAGTGGTATATATACTATATTTTTATACACAGATTATTTCTTTTTCTGTGTTTGTTACCATTTGTGTACTAAATTGAATTCTAATGTGCACTGCTATTGAATGGCTTTAAATGAAAAAAGTCCAAGTCTACATGTCATAGTGGAAAAATGGATATCTATACCTTGCCCATGTACTTAAGCTACTTTCTTGGAGAAGGGTTTGTAACTGCTGTCACTGCATAATATTTTTCTGTCTCTTTTAACTGGAGAGAAGTATCGACAGTTTGTAGTAACACGCCGCCGCCATTTCTGGTGTCATTCGAAGTATGACAGCTTAAGCAGAATCCTATACATTTCTACATATCATTCTCCCGGCAAGCGCTGCCTGCGTAGGCTCCTTACGAGACTATTTGTATCCTATGGAGTGCTGGGATTACGGGATTTGCATTTTAAAGGGTGTCGGTGATGGCAGCTGGAGGAAATTGGTGAATGCAATTGTAGCAGTGCAATAAAAGATTTGTAATGTGTGTCACTCTCTGTAACGTAAATGACACACCTGCTTCTTCCCCTCCACAGATCCTCTAATACAGACAGCAGGAGACAGGCTATTATCATGCAGCAATGTTTATGTCACACGTGCACAGGTAAATAATGCACTGAGGCGACACTTGTGTAATGTATATGCAGCCCTAAAATATACCATGCAATGACAGAGCTGAAACAAGCCTTGATGCTGTGTCTGTTTGAGAGTATTTGTTGTTGAGGGTTGTTTTTCCCAGAACTGGCAGATAAAAAGTCAGTAAGTGCTGCACTAAACAAAGTAGCATCTGAACCCATTCCCTTGTCTTTTAAAGCTTTTACGTATAATACACAAGTTAATCTGCTTAATGTTGCCACTGCTGGGAAAAAAAAAATATTGCCATAAAATGTGGGGAAATTACACTGGTCAAATTTCTCAAGAAGCCCAAAGTGCATCAGTGGCAGCATTTCAGGACAGAAGTAATAGATTTTGTTTTGATCTCTGGAGCATGGAGTTGTCTCTCCCAGGGGCCTTCCGCGGTTAAACTCTGATCTGTACACTGTGACTTGCTCAAGGCTGTGTGTCTGGTGTTATTAAAAAGAAATATTGCTTCATAAAAACCCGCTGCGCTGTAGCCATGACTCCTGTTAATGCAGACCGTTGCCAGAGTATGTCTCTGAGAGGGGAAATGGGATTTTTCTTTTATCCGTCCTGCGATTGAAAAGGCAATTAGTGTTTAGCATGTGGACTCGCCACCCTAGCCCTCAAAGAGATTGAGAGAAATGTTTACTTGTATTGTTGCTCTGGACAATCCACCTCCTCCTACGCTCATGGGTTTGTTTTAACGGACATAAGTTTGTCAGTGGGTAGTGGTAATATAGACCTCAGCATCCTCTCCACTGGTCATTTGCGGTGCATTCTGCAATTAAAACACTCTGCAGCGGCCATCTGGACACAAGAGCACAGAGAATGAGCAAAGGACACTTTATCCTTGAGTTCTATTGGTGGGAAGAAAAAAAAACTTGAAAGCCTGGATAGCTTTTAGTACTGAGTTATATTCCTTTTTCTAAAGTCTTAATGTCAGGACATACAGACTAATGTGGACTTTGGAGAAGAATGGAACCTTTACCATGTTTAATGAATCCATTTCCTGGTATCTTAAAGCAACATGAACCACGTGACGCTGATTCATCTAGTGGAGGCATGGACCAACAGTGGATCTCACAAACTTAAATTTTATTCTTCTAAAGCATTTTATTTATTTATTTTTTAATACAAAACGCAAAAAAAAAGTGAAGCTTATCAACCGGGTGCTCGCTCCCGTGTCTCTCCAAATCAGCTGGGATTGCGTTCAGGGGCAGTCAGTAGGGAGCGAAGTTTCCACAGTCCGGTAGGTGGCAGTGAATGTTCTCAGGTAGGGAGGGCAGGTTGTGTGTGGGGGGGCGTGTGTTCCTCTTGCACAAGCTCTCCCAATGTTGCGTACTAGTCTGGAAACCTGACGTGGATAAGAGCCGAGCAGTCAGGGCGACAGCAGCGCGCGCGTGTGTGTGTGTTGTGTGTGTATGCATGTGTGTGTGTGACAGTGACAGAGTTGCGGCAGATTAGAAAGTGTCTGCGGCTGCTCTCCGCCGGCTCGCGCACTCCTCCTCCTCCTCCTGCTCGAACCGCCGGAGTCGCACGAGACCGGGGGGACCGCGCTCCGAACGCAGTCAGCCGGTGACCCGAGGATCCCTCACTGACCAACAGACCCGGGCTGCGCTGGCAGGAAAGCTGGGTCTAAACTACATTCATTGACTTGTGAGCGATGCACTGGCAGCATGGCCAAGTGGTTCAAGGAGCACCTAGGATTCAAAACTACCAAAGCACCCCCTCCGGCGCCTCCGAAACCGGACTACAGACACGGTGTGCCCGGTGCGCCTGGCTATCAGCAAACAAGCTCCGGGGCCACCTTTCCGAGTCCCGCTCAGCCGGACATCCTCACTGCTTACAAACTACAAAAGGAGCTGGACTTCGAGGACCCGTACACTCCAGGTGGAAATATTTCGTTCGGCCCCAGCTTGAACACTGTGGGGTCGCCGGACACCAAGTATGTGTCACCGAAGCACCGGCTTATCAAGGTGGAAACAATCGAAAAGAGCAACCCGGCGCCGGGCGGAGGTGTCACGGTCACCCAAACTGTAGCAGTAGCTGTAGGGAGTGTTAAATCTCCGACTTCACCTCCCTCGGACCACGACAACAAGGAGAAGGTGGGTGAAGTTTAGCCCGCTTTAGGCCAAGTAGCCGAAAAGCAACAACTTTTCTTCCTCTTCGTCTACTAATTACTCTTCTGCTGCTACTTTCTTCTTCTACTAATTATTCTTCCGCTGCTACTTTATTCTTCCTCTTCTAATTCTTCATCTTCTAGTTCTTGTTCTTCCTCCACATTTTATTTTTTTTGTCTCATGAATATGTTGCCTAACTCTTTTCTGAAACAAAACGTGGTGTGTTTACGAACCACTTGACCTACTCCTGTAAGGAATGAATCGTTACAACCGGCAGAACTTGTTATCACAACCACGCAACTGCTGCCCACATGAGTTGCGACATCCAGCTCTGTCTAATATCTAACCTGCACTACTGCAGGGAGTGCTGTGGAGGAGCAGTCTATGTCTGTGTCTGTGCTTCAGTGCGCGAGCTGATGTGTCTTTACTTGCTGAAGTCTCTTGGTTGCTTTTTGGAAGTGCAGGGCAAACTCTTTTGGGCTAAATGTGAGCTGCCCGTCTGTAACTGCAGCTGATTCCCAAGTAACTATGGTGTTTGAGACTCATCCACAGTGCCTTTGATTTAACTTTAATCTAATCTTCTTTAACTAGACAGATCAATTTAGGGAATGTTCAGTGCAGTGATGCCTGCTGCCTTAGGGGGGAAATTACTTGAGATTAGTTTATGGATATATGGTTCTAATTTGATCCAGCTCAAACCTGGCACATTTGCTGTTTTTGACTAAGTGAATGTGGAGACAGACAGACGGACAACCAGAAGGCATGCAGGACATGCCTCAAAGCACACTGTCATGTCAGGCTTCTCAGGAATTCATACGCTGGGTTCACGTGGAGAAAGCTGAGATGTTCAGTGTCAGCGAGCTTACGGACATGAGTGTGATCCAGCTGAGGAATGTTTTTCAGTGTCTGCATTGCTCATTAACAGAGCGGTGGGAACGTACGGCCCTGTGAAAATACACACCGAGCTCTCTTCTCAAATCAGGCTCCAATCAGGACTCCGTTCCGAAATTTTTCTGGCCCTCTCGATTTCACCCGAGCGCTACTTCCTCCCTTCCGCCCGTGTTTGCTTTCGCACCTGTCTTGTGACATGTGGCGAGTTCACAGTTGGTTTTTGGTTCAGCACTTTTGTTTGTATTCCACGGTGTCTGCAGGCTGTCACAGGAGTGTTGCATGAAGGAGGGCTGTGTGTGTTTTTTCTTCCCTCCCCTGTTCTGATGACACAAAACACAACCACTACTGTCATCTGTATTTCCCATATGCCCGCAGAACGCAGAAATCGGGAACCAAGTGAAGCTCATAAAAGGATATTATGTTGTTTGTTTTCCCACCCTGTCAGAAACAGTTTTCGGCAGCCCTCATGAACTTGGCATGTGGGTTGAAGAAGCGCACAGATATGTGTTATCAGTAAAACAAGCAGCAAACTATTTTCACCCAGCCATCATGGCTACCCCAGCTGATCAAGCTGATTATAGTTCTCTCTTGTCAATTAAAGCTTATTTGGATCTCCCTAAATGAGAAATACAGTCGCTTTTCCGTCTCCCCTCCCTCTCTTTCTCTATGTGCACATATGGCTTTAACAGACAGCCAGTTGATTGCATAGTATGAGCTAAGTGCCTCACACCCAGCAGTATGAATGATGTTATGGACGAGCTAAATCAGTAGTGACAGCTGCTGGGCTTAAGCAATATGTCGAGAGAAGGGTTTAGGAGTTTCTTGTCAGGTGATGAAGGTTAAATAAAAATGGTGTAGTTTTGGAGAGGGACGGGAAATGAAGCAGCAGGGATATCTATTAAAGAAATAAAAAGAAAAGGCTAGTCTTTGCTGCCACGCTTATTTTGTTTCTGGGTTAACTATTTCTCAAATGTCAAAAATGAAAGCATGTACACAAGTATGTCTCATTTATTTTGTTTAAAAACAGCAGATCAGGAATTGGGAGGAAAAAAGAAAAGCCTTCAGGTAAGTCAGCACGCTCCTTGGTAACTGCTTCAAAGAGCGCCAGGAGGCTTTGTGTTCACCCTTTTGTGAGGATTACAGTTTGTCTGGGAGCTGAGGATGGCTTTTTTTTTTTTTTTTTTTTTGTTGCGACAGTGGCTGGCCATAGTAATTATTTGTAAATCCTTGTTAGAGGGACTCTCCAGGTGTGGATTTTAAGTGCTGTTAATGAAGAATCGGCCCCTTTTGTAGACACAGGTTTCAACAGTCTCTGTGGGAGGATTTGTTACACACTCTCTCTTTTCATTCTAGCGTTGAAAGGTTAAAAGTGGGTGGTTGTTCACTTGTATAGCTACCTTTCTTTTCAGAGACAAACTAATGTTGACTGATTGATTAAAGCAGAAACGAGCGAGTTTCCAGCTTGTAGCACATATGCGCATATTCCCACAGACTAAACTCTGACTGCTGAGAGGCTGAGTAAAGAGTGTCTTAACAGCACTGCTCGGTTACATTGATGTTTTAATTACTTGACTCATGAATGCTAATTATATCACTGCTTACCTAATGCCTGAAATGCCGATAGCAGCATCAAGTGAATTTTCCCCAGTCCATTTCTATTCACCGGCCTCCACGATGCAATGAGCAAGATAAACAAAGCGTATTGGACATGTTCATCAGTGTCCACAATGTTTCTGTTTGTCTTTCCTCCTTTGGACAGTTTCACTTTTCGTATCACTGTCCGGAGCTTCATTTTGGTGCAGATTAGGGAGTGTTAACTTGTAGTTTCCAAGTGACATGTTTTGTTTTTAATGTTGCCAAGCCCTTCACGGTCGAATGCGTGGAGAGAGCAATGATCAATTATCATCCTGCCTCGGAGCTAATTAGAGGCCTCATCTCCCGGCTCATCGCTCCACTCAGCACTAACCCAACTTATCTCAAGGACATCCAAAAGTGATGACGGGCTTCTCTGGAAAGCGTGTAAACAAAAGCGCTTGCCCATCACCGTCAGTATCTGTCTTTGCACCTGGGAAACTGCTGTTCCAATCTAACTTTGGCTCCCTCCGGGGCTCGGGGTCCCTACAGTGATCCCAGCTTTCGTATCTATCTATAGAAGCATGCGGTTGGATCAGACTCCCAGACAGTTGCTGTGCAGCCAGCAGAAGCATCTGGAGCGACAGATTTGCTCTGTGCTTATTTTTCCCCCCTTGCGCATCTTCTTACGGGACCAGGTTCACCATTTCAACTGATTATGCTGGAAGTGTGAAACAGTTGTACGCTCCTCCAGGAATGTTATATTTGTGATCCTGGATGGAAGTGTTTGTTACTTTGCAGCAGACGTTAAAAATTAGTCAACACATGTTGGTAAAGTTTGGTGGAAGGTGAGGCCTTATGTCAAGGAATAAATGTCCTTTCATGGTTACATAATCACTGTATCGCAATTATTTCAGCTTGCCCCGATCATTTTCTCTAAATGTTAGAATAGTTTAAAAATAGCTGGATGAAACTAACGGAAAGGTCATATGTTGTTTTCCACCAGTTGACTGGTGTGTTGATGATACCTTGTTGTTTCCTCCCTCTTTATAAGTTAAAAGCAGCTGAGGGGAGAATTAGTGACACCGTTCAACTCTAGGTGCTCATAACTTCAATTATGTTCATGGTATATAGCCAAAGAAATGCAGCCATTCATTTTCTGATTCAGTCGATCTTTGTTTGAAAGATCCGATACCAATTCATAAAGTTAAAGCCATTTCCTGTATCCTCAAGTTAGAAATCTTGAGAGACCTCCCAACGGGATTAATCCAAGTAAGATAAGATAATTCTTTAATTTATGCCACAGTCTCACAGTCCAAAACATGACCGAGACCTGAAAGCTGATGTGTGGCAGCATTTTGGATTTGGTAGAAAGTATGATAACAGAAAAGAGCCAGACAAAAGCAAACCAAGATGCAAGACGTGCCAACTAAAGGTAAAATGTTGTGAAAATCTTCACCTACTTAATGAAAATAGTTCATAATTCTAAATGAACTGATATTAAATTGAATCAGAATCAGATCGAGTTAGGAAATCGGTAGTAAGTTAGTAAGTAATTGTCAAGTACAGTCTTAATTTTCATGCAGATAGAGCCATCTGTGTGTCACTTTATAGTTTTACAACGCATGAAGTGTAGAAGTAAAGGGAAGTACCTCTCCTTCAGATAAGAATATCTAGGGCTGCATCTGTAAAGATGTTTCATCTGTTTGTTCTTGATACGCTCAGAAAATCTCACTGACCAGTCAACATGAACAGTGTGACCGTACATCTGATCTAAGACCGACGTGACCCATCAAATAAAACGGAGAGTTAATTGAATACTAGCCCAAGCGTTTTTTACTAGAACAACTTCCTTCCTTTTGTCTTTTTGCATACTTTTGATTCCACTGGTAAGAATCAGACTGATTGTGATATGGTGCACTGCAGTATGTGAAAGAACTTAATTACACCAGCGCCAGGTGCACCGTCTTCCTAGCTGCATTCTTTCAGCGTGGGTAGAGCGGGCTTGTTTGACTGGTCTGCAGATTGCAGGGGCCGTGGAGTGTGGCTAAACTCCGCTCGGCTTCATTTCCCCCCCACACACTGTGAATATCTTTGGTTGGCCTTTCACCCCGCCACTCCAGATACCGGCGTGGTTTTAATAAATGCATCCCATCGGCCTTTCACGCTGTCATCTCTGATGGCGATAGAAGAAATGTCAACCGCAAACGTCTGTATCGCCCAGGTCTGTGAGAGTGTTCTTTTTTTTCAGGGATCCAGAAAATTGATGAAAACACCAGAGCCCATCACGTTTTCTTATAGCACCCTTGCAGTTTTCCACCTAGTTTATACCAGACAGAAGCTGGTAGCAGTCCTACCAGCTTTAAAATAGTCGTGTCTGTGTCTGTGTTTAAATAATCCAAGCTAAATTTATACATAATAGGAATAATGTCTAGGAGCACTGAGAGGGCATAATCAATGTTTTAAGTAATTTTCCACTGTTTGTGACTATTTCCTGGTTGAAATAATCAACAGATTGCTGTTAAGGCTGTGTTGTTCATGTCTCGGATTTTGCAGCTGTTGTTTTTCATAATCATGCTCACTAGTGGAGGGCACATTTGTGACTCACATCCTCTAGAAAGTAGATTATTATTTTGTTGATTATATTAAATTGTGTAAAATAACTAAGCCGCTGTGTTGCTATGGCTACTCCGACTCGTATCAGTAAAGTCTGGAGAGTGTGATCTTGTTTGTCTGATGTGCCAGGCGTGATTGTGACATCTCTGATTTCCAGTGTGACCCACTGTCCACTGAGGCGTCAAAGAATGCCAGGCATTTCCTGAACTATTTTAAGTCTCTAAGACACTTGTTAAAATCATCTTGGCCAGCTCAAGACAAAAGGATACTCGGATTTAATTGCTCGTCACATGGACCTGTTTTCAAATCAAATGTATTACTAGATAGATTTTCTTGTGCTTTGCTGTCAGCAACAAAAGAGCATTAGAATGAATTCCTGACCTGAACAGTAATCCTGGAAGGGCACTCTGAAAGGAAGGAAGGAGCACAGAGCTGAGCAGCATTCATGTTTAAGCTCCGCCCCCGCTGAAGGAGTATGAAGTCATGTTTTAGTGGAAGATGCGCTCGAAGCCATCATGTAATGTAATTGCACAAAGAAAGGTTCGGCTTTTAATCAAGATACAATTTTGGTGAATCCACAAATTCTATTACATTTACATGATGGCTCTGTAATCCAGCCTCATTGAGAGTAATAACCACTCATGGTTAAGTTCTATATACAGCCGTCCCACCGCATGTGCATGGAAGTTCTGGGCCCTGGAAATGATGGCCTTTAGCCATTGTTTGCTTATTTTCCTTTCTCCCTCCATCTGGGAGCCTTCTCCTCCAGTCTAAGGAGTCCCGGCGGAGTCTGTTGTGCTTGTTGCTCGATTTGCTTTTTCTAGCTTTGCTCCGGAACATCAGTCGCATGATTCCACCAGGTCACAATTAGCCTGCAGACTAGTGCTGCAACTCTGGCCGCTGGGGAGTTGTAGACACATGGCTCTGTTTTGTTTAATGACAGTGTGTGTAGCTGAGTCTAGAAGGAGGGAGCCCTGGTCTGCAGGCAGATCGTCACACACACAGATTAAAAGCAAACAAATGAGTCTGCATGCCATCTGAGACACAAAGGCACTCTTCCTTGCACTATTTTTGCAAAACGAGTCGCCGTACACTCCCTCGCTCTAACAATTATGTAAATTCTGGCTGTAACCAAATAATTAGTTTAGCATCAAAATAGTTAGTATGTTGCAGAGGTCATAGGGACAGGGACTGATTTGCCTTTTTATCTCCCGTGTGAGTGCAGGCTGTTGTTTTTGTGTCACACTGCAGGAGGCCGCCAGACTTCCGTCTTGAAAACAGAGCTGCCCTGTGATCTGAGTGCCCACCAGGAAGCTGAACACTTCCATTTCTTCTTAGTGGGACTCCAGATTCTCAATTCGTGTGTTGTATCCGAGTGAGCTATGACTGCAGTAAATCATTTTAAGACTGTCGCATCTGCTGCTCGCATCTGTCAAGTACCTACACAAGGGAACGCTTGACTCTTTTGGTTTGTTAAAGTTAAGATTCAGTTTTATTTTTAGCTACTGTAGTGATAAGGTTATGGGGAGAAAAAGCAAACCGCTATCTGCAGTTGTTTGGTGGAGAATAAGGAACGGCTTGGTTGCTCCAGGATTAAGGAAGTGCTCCCTTCCTGACAGGAAGTGTTTACAGCTTGGTGACATTCCCTTTTTAACTTGACATGTCTGCACTTGCCCCTCTGTGTAGGCTGGGGAATCTGGCTGCCGCACGCTTGCTAAAATATAACCAGGGTTAATGCCCTCGACTATCGCGGCTCGAGCAATCTGGATGTCGGAAATGGTGACAAATAGTGATAGCTGCTGCGTGCTCCAATAAAAGCTCTTTGCGGAAGCGGACGGCCTTTCTCGCCTTTTGCTGTGCTGCTCGGAGAGGTGGGAAGCCACGTAGCAATGGCGGTGGTGTGGGACTCCACCCTGCGCTCGCTCTATTGTCAGTGTAGGCGACGTGTAGGGGCCGCAGTGCATCCTCACCACAGAGGCTGTCTGAGGCCACAGAGCTTCCAGGCTCGATCGAAGACGTCCTCACATAACATCACAAAAACTCTAACTTTGTTTACGACCAGACTGCGGCTTGTTTTCCTTCCTGCCCTATGAACCACTCTCTCAAAATCAAAGCTTTTGTCCCGGTGGAAATCACCACGTTCTTTCATGAAGCCCTGCCTTTCTAACTGTCAGCTTTTATCTCATAGAAGCCATGATAAACAAAGTTGTTGTGTGTGCCTGTACATTGTGGCAGTCAAATAAGACTGAGCTGCGTGCCCAATGTATATGTCAGCATTCCTGTGCATGTAGTGGAAATACAACTCTATTATTCCTCTTTTCAGCCATCTACCATATACTGAAGTCTGCAGTGATGAGGGAAATTGGTCTAGGGTGGCGCTGGGGACAAATGACTCGATCATATTGGCACAGGATTATCATATTTTAGAGAATTCCATCGTGGCACCTGAATTATTCTCGGCTCCTGTGCGGCGCCACTCACTGTATGTAGCAGAAACACTGCCAATAAATCTGTCACACAGGGACTGGGACAGAGAAAGGAAATTGGATTTTGTCAAGCGTGTCGTCAAGTACTTAATCTTGAATATCTGTCGCATATTAAGAGCACCTTCATAGGTTGCGGCCCACGGCCTCCACTTCTTTCTCCACTGGAGGTCTTAAGTGTCTCTGTGTGGAGTGTGTTTCGATGAAGGAGGTCCTTAGAGAGAAGCTGAGGTGCTTTTTGTCCTTCGCAGCCTTGGGCGCTAACAAAAGATGCATTCATTCATCAGGAGACGAAGGCAGCCAAAGTAGGAATTTATTGAAAAGTGAGTGTTCAGATTCAAAAGTTTAAAGGCCAGAGCATTTCACTCTGGCTGTTTGTAAGGATGGAAGTTCAGTCTGTTTGTTTGAGGAATCGCAACAGATCCCTGCACACTTTGCGTCTACTTATTTTATAGCATGGCAACAAACTGATGCTACTGAGCAAAACAAGCTTTTATTTTATGTGCGACTACATTTTTTTGCACGTATAATAGACACTTTCACACTTCTGGACACTCACATGAGAACTTAATATATTTAGCAGTCATGTCTCTACTGTTATTGAGGTAATGTACAGGCTGCGGTGTTGGATGTGAAGTCTAAAAGTACGGCGTAATGTTTGGATTCCATTGGTGGAATAAAGTAAAAGTAACATTGGTCGAAGGGAAATTCTGGGATGCTTCTCTTTAATGCTTTTAAAGATAATTCGGGACAAATGATAACATCTAACTAAGGTCATCTGGTAATTGCACTGTAGGATTCTTTCAAACTGTACCAAAGAAAGACGTTTTAATGCCTATAAGTGGCAGCTGTCTCTGCACAGAATATTATGACAGACGAACGTGTTCCCGAAAAAAAAAAAAGACCTGTTCATCTTCAGAAGCAAAAGAGATATTTGTTTACTTACTTACATCTGCATGTTGTATGTTGTGTTAAGAAAAATAAATGACAGATAACTGGATGAAATGTATCAGCAGCAGCCTTAGGTGTTTGCACTGATAAAAAAGACAGCAGAAGAAAGACAGCCGTGACAGAACATGATCCTATTTTTAACCTCCTGCATATATAAAGATTCTCAAAGTAGATTTTCTGGAAGATCTTCGTGATTGCTTGCCAGCTCAACTTGGGCAGACTAAATGTCTTCAGAAACTCTGATTTGAGTGAGCACTGATAACGAACACCAGACATCCTACTTTGCCGCTGATTGAGGCGTTGCCTAAACCTTTTCCTATGTGTGACACACCTAATTCTGTGTGTGTAGTTTTTATGTATGTATGTCTGTGTGTTTATATGTAGGCCTGTAAGTGTGGAAAGGTTTATAAAAGTTGAGTGACACGGAAACTATGGGTGTCAACAATTGCGAACCTTTAATGATTAGTTGTTGTGAAGAGACCTGTGATATGTTCCAATTCAAAGTACTCATCTTATTAAGTATGGTCCAAATGCCTAGATGAGCTCTTGCTGCCCGTTTTATTGAGGATGCATTGTGAGATGTATCTTGTATGGCCTTGGGACAGCCAGGTAACCCAGAATGTATCTTGTGGAAGTCATTGAATACGCTGCTATTCCAATTATAGCATGACTGTACTGCATCCTGTCGTTCTCCAGAGTCTGTACTTCAGAGTCAAACTCAGCAAATACCATAAAATAAAATAAAAGACCATTGTCATTAAAAGATCATGTGGGCACAGTGATGAGAAATGTGACATTTCTCTTGGTATCATGCAGCTGTTTTTATACAGGTGAATGGAGACGATTGTTCAAAATGATCAGCTAAAATGATGCTGTCAGTAGATTATATAATTACTGTGACGGTCCCAACAGTAAATCGTATTCACCGTCACAATGTGAGGACAGTCCAGATCTGCGTGATGTGTACACACCGATCAGCCACAACATTAAAACCACTGACAGGAGAAGTAAATAACATACACCATCTTGTGACGATGTTCCGCTGGGAAACCTTTGGACTTGGCATTCATGTGGATGTTACTTAGACATGTACCACCCACCTAGACCAGACCAGGCACCTCCACCCCATAGCAATGACACTCCTTGATGGCAGCAGCCATCCCCAGCATGATGCAGCCTGACACAGGCACACACACAAAAAACGGTTTAGGAACAACTCGAAAAACATGAAAAACAGCACAAGGTGTTGAACTGGCTTCCAAATTCTTGTGGAGGCACAAGGGAGATTTACACAATACTAGGCAGTTGGTTATAATGTTTTGCCTAATCAGTTTAGATTTATTTATTTATTTATTTATTCTGACTCGGCTGTTTTCTTCATTGCTGACTTTAGTCTCCACTGAATCGTGGTGCATGGTATCAGGCTTGCTCCTCCTGCATCTGGAAGCGTTCCAGAGCAAAACGGTGCCAAAAGATCCAGTTTCACCCTGGTGGCGTGCGAACTCCGCTCCACATGGGAAAGCGCGCGGAGATCAGAAAAACCAACATTTAATGCGGTCTAAATCTTAAGGGTTAAGTGAGGGTGTAATAAATAAGTCGGCACCCGCAGCGCAGATGTCTCCCGGGGAAGCACGTGCAAAACTCATGGATGAGCACACTGATGTGTTAAGGGGGGTCTAATTCTCAAAATATGTTCAGTTAAGTATATGTTGTGCATAGGCTGTGATATCCTGACCTTGCCAATGGAAGCCGTTGGTACACTAGGTGGGATTTCATTATAAGCCTGTTTTTAACTATATTAGTTTGCACATGTTCTGAAGAGGTATGAGGAGGCTTTTATCTTGTTTCCTGTAAAGTCACTAATATTTTTCATGTTGTTGCGGATACATAAGTATGAGTAGCATGATTACTGACTATAAATTTCTACTCTTGAATGATTAATCGAATTAAATTAGAAGCAAAGCACATGAATATACCTGGGAATAAGCAGAATTTTTGTTTATCTCAAGCGAACTGCTCCTCGTCGGTGCGTGGACTGCAGTAGCTTGTGACTGACTGCAAAACAGCGCCTTTATGGCAAATATATTAATTTAATTAGCTACCTCTGCAGACTCCTAAGTAGGCCTTTAAAGGAGGCACATCACTCTTCAAAGCTCCCAGAGAGGCAGAATGCTCTAGCAGCGACCGTGTTCCTTAGGAAACATTTCAATAAAGTTTCATTAATGTCAGGTCTGCGTGGTGGAAATGCACTCCTGCACCGGCTCTGCTTTAGAGGCGAAGCCGGTTTTCCATCTACCTAATCTGTTTGGGAGATGTACTACCCAACAGGGCTCGGTCTTCGCAAAGGGGACTTCAGTGAATTGTAACCGAATTTGTGCTCGCTTCTTAGAAACATGAAAGTATCTTATTGATAGTAACTGCATTATGTCAGCAGAGAAGCTGTGATCACTTTTGCTGAAATGAATTGCCTTGAGGGAGTGTTTCTTGCCAGTGTGTTCTTTCTAGAAAATTGGGGCCGAGTTATCTTAAGACTAGTGCCCGCACACGCATTTATCCTGAGTTTAAAGGCGAAGATAAGGTGGGGGAGCTATCAGCTTTCTGAGTCTGGCTTTACATGAACATTCGAAGATTTTCTTTTTCCACCCTAGAGGAGTAAACATACATGCCAGTCTATTCCCCAGCTCTCTTCTGTCTGCCTATCCTTTGTCTTCTCTCCCCTTTCCCCTCCCTTCCTATCATCTTTAACACAACTGTCTCTCCGCACAATAGCGGCATGTTTCTTTTTTGTTATGCTGAAGAACAATGGCGAAAAAAAAAACCTTTGAAACGCCGTAATGCAATTGAGCTGCTAAGCACTGAGTTGTATTAGGTTATCAGTGGCTGAAATCCCTCGTGGTGTGAGACATAAATCACACACGTCAGTCCTCTTTCTTTTTTTTTTTCCCTCCTCCCTCTTTCTACAGCCTGCTGACTTTTCAAGCAGTCTCGGAGGTGCTTCAACCTTCACCAGCCCCTGACGCATTCAATTCTTCCTGGACCAGCCGTGACATTAATATCATCATCCAGCCTGCATTTATTCAGCAGGAGTGATTCCGGTTTTCATTTTCACATTTTTTTATTTGTGTAATGGCGTTTATTTGGTTGTCGCCCGGTGAAGTCATCGGCCTGCTGTTTTATTGCATTTGACTCTGATTGATTGAGGTTCTAAAATGCCAACAGTGGGTATGATGCTTGCTCAAAATGCAGCCGTCTTTTTTTTAATTATTTGAGCCTAAAATCCATCTATGCGCTCAGATTTCATCTAATGCGGTTTCCGTGTTTTATTTTTTTTTGTTTTTTATTCTTTTGCTCTTGATTATCTGATGAGTCGGCTGAACACATTACACATTAGGAGTGCAGGGGGAGAGCTGCAGCCCGTATTTTCTCACTTCTAATGGAAGGCAGGGGCCCAGTTGAATTGTAATCCTAGAAGCCTTACCATCGTTGGCACATTGAGCCAAAGTGGCAGGTGCCTGTTATAGTCTCCCTGCTTTGCTAATGTTCTCCCTCTGTTCTCGCCGATTTGAAGTCAGCCTCATGGCCCGGGAGCAGGCGGTGCATTTCAAGAAGTCTGCAGCTATCTCCTTTGCAGGCTGCCAGAGCTCTGGCAGGTATGAGACATGGCCGACCAGGATCAGAGCTGTGCAATGAAAGTAACTGAATGAGTTCTCTCTCTCTATGCTGCAGACCAGTAAAGGACCCAGCTACCACAGGGACATGGCCTGAGCCAATCAGGTGGCTTTGTGAGATTCATATAGACTTACATCACAGCTTAGCAAAGACCTGATATATAGCGGCCTTTCAGGCTAGTGCTGAGAGGGGAATTTTACTTTCATGACAAGTGTGGCTTGGCTGCAGTCTTGACACACCCTGGCATGCCACAAGGCAGATGGTGTGTCCCCAGGCGACGCCACCGCTCTCTAGCACCCCACTCCTCATAACCCCATGCTCCTCCTGCTGTCGAGTAGTCATTAGTGCAGAGGGACAGGAATGGCACACTGGAACAATTTGGAAATATTAACCACCTCCTCCACCCTAACATGAACTAGGCCCCAGGGGCTGGACGATGGCACCTTATAGAGTTCACCTAAATTGTTGATGGTTCTAATGCCCAGGAAGAATCTGTGTAGGGTAAATGTAATAATGTTCTCCCCTGCTTATGAGCGACAATAGAATTCGGTAGATGTACACGGTACTGCGCTGTAATGTGACACCAGGTGGCGGTGATACTGGCAGTCCTCACCATTTTATTGAGAAACTTTCAAACAGTTTTCCCGCACAATTCAAAATGAAAGTGAAATTGGCAAGAGGCCCGATTCATTCTGTTATGGCTAACATCCTTGTGTTTTACTTTTGTTCAACGGTAGGCAGACTGGAAACAGGTTTGTCATCAGCTAAGATATGCTTTTGATGGGAAAAGAAAAGCTGACTTTCATTGTTGATCGAAATAAGCCAGGTGCTGAAAGGAGCTTTTATTGCCCAACTCTGAGTTAAGTATACAGCATACATGCCTGTAAAATGTCTTTTACTTTTTGTTTGACAAATGTTTCCAACCGTAATTATGATTCCTGTGGATGTATTCCTATAATCAGCACAACAGATTTCTTGATTGTAGCTTCAAAGCAGAATACTTTTTAATTTTTGAATTATTTAAAAGCTGTTTCACATACTGGCTCAGCCTCTGCAGAAGAGCAAAACAACCAAGAGCCACTTGTGACTGATTTCTGATCCATGTTTCATTTTCAGAGTACCAGCTGGCTTGTTAGTGTTCCCTATTGTTGGTTGTTTAGGAAGGTAAAAGAGAGCGTATATTTGAGTGAAGTGTTTTACGTTCTTTGCTTTTTACTACCAAGCTATTTTAGTTGACTAAAATATACAAACCGTCAAGATTAAGCACATGTGGACAATGATACCGTTTCATATCGAGCAAACGGTAGTGCTGGAATCTCAGATGACAGCTTTGTTTTTTTATCCGTGATTGCATTTAATCCCCCCGTGTGATGTTATCAGAAGGTTTCGTCACGCACCCGGACTTTATTTGTCGTACATTATGTTGACAGGAAAGCCAAAAAGGATGACGCAATGCGTTTGGAGTGCAAAACTCGATAAGTGATTGCTTTATTTTCCTGAAACATGCCCGAACATCCTTTGGCCCGTGACGAAGGTGCATTAAGCGCTGAGGTGATTCAGTTCAAGGATTGAGATCTGCTGGAACGCCACTGCTGTGGTCACATATACAGCGTAATCTGCCAGAGTGCCCTTGAGCAGAGCAACTAAACCCAATTGGCTAAGAAGGTTGTGCCTATTACTTCCAATATATAAATATATTTTACACGACACTGATGTAGAGAATTTAAGATTCATTTGAAGTGTGTAATCCCATTTGCGGATTTTGGTCTCAAACCTCGAGCCACTCTGCTACAGCGTGTGGACCACAGCGAGATGGACGCTGGCCTTTATCTCTACCATTTAGGTGATTCATGTGTTTTTTTAAGTGAGGGTTACTTATTCTTAGGTTTGGGCTGTGTTCGCAGTGACTGGGTCTGAGGTGGGTTTGGCTCGCGGTATGATTCCTGATGGCTGAGTTTCTGCGCAACGCGGTGTGAGATGGAAATGACGCTGTGGCTGTGATGCATAATCTTTGGGTTCTCTGGGGCTGCACAGATGTGATTGGCTGAATTTTAATCGAACTTGTGCGTGAAACGTGTAGTTTTTTTTTTTTTTTTTGTGTGGCACAAGAAAACAAACCAGGACAGTGTTTGCATTGGATCCCCCTCCTCTCCCTCTTGAATTCACAGAAGCAAAACGTTCAAGGAACCCATAATTATACTTTGGAATAAAAGAAGTCCTACTTATTTTCCCCAAAACAGATGGAGAGGGAATACTCAATAAGGCAGATTTGACGCACAGAAGCTGCTATGAACACATCCGCGGTGCTTAACTTCCTTTGCTATTATTGCCTAATCCATGTATAGTGAGGATGATCTGTACAGGAATTTACCTGCCAGCATTTCTCTGTTGCTAAGAGGCTTACAAATTATCCCTAGTGAACTTTGTAGCAGTTACCACTTGGAAACTTTTCAAGATGTTTTTCTTTAAAATAAAAAAAAAAAAGAAAACAGTATCACTGCATTAAATAACTCAGACCTTGATCAGTATTGTTAAAATCCCTGTGCTTTCCCAGCACTCCACTCAAAGGTTGTATATGTACAGCATGCTTACTTCCCCAAGGCTTGGCAGGTGTGTGTGTGTGTGTTTGTGGCACTCGCATGGGTGGCCTGCATATGGAAGTGTGCTTCTGGGTAGTGTGCTCTCTCCGTGGCAAAGATATACAGGGGTTGTTCTCAGGAAAGCTGGCGCGGTGGGCACGAGGCTCGGTCCACCTCCAGTGTGCCCCGCCCGGCCCCATCCACCAGATGAGTGATGAGCTTGTTTATAATGAGACCAAATCCCTTCCTGTTATACATGAGTCATGGGGTGTAGTGCCAGTCTTGTACGTATTCGCATACTTGCTTAGGTGTTTCCTTGTTTGTGCGCGTAATGGTTTTAACCTTAAAAGCCCCCTCACTAAGATGTTTCCAAATTACAGCACACGCAATGACCTTCTCATCTGCCCACTGATTGGCAGGACTAGACTGTCAGGAGCCTCAGCAGAGGGAAAAAGTCCATTTTCTAGCAGCTGGTCCAAACTCCACACACCCTTATTACATCCAACGTCCAAGACGGCTCAGATTAGAGTTTACTTCCTTTCGAATGAAAGATTTATTTTTTTTTCTTAAAGGCTGTGTCCTGGTAGATAAAACAAACATTTCAAGGAAACAAATGTCCCCCCCAAGGCAGTGTGGACACACACTCGCTCCCTAAAGGTTTGAGCTGTATTTCTGGGTCTCCGGACGTCCACCTAATTGCCATCTACTGCACAAAATGCTCGGCAAAAGAGCAGGACTGCAATTAGCCGTGGCTGACTGCCAGCTCGGCATAAATCTGCCAAATTGTTTCTCTTAAGAAAGTTGAGCAGTTGTGGTCTTCTTTCCTCTGCTTTTGAAATGTAGGCCTGTCACTGGGCTATCATATAATTAGGCAGACCAGCAGTAGCAGAGAGCGTGCTGTAAGGCTAAAAGCTGAGGCATTGTGGTGGTGTGCTGAGGCATACAGAGGTGGGGTGTTATTTATGTGTTTCTCCCTTTATCCTCTGGCTTGCTTCGCTGGATATCACTTGGCCCTGTCCTGGGTCCGCAGCGGTATCTGTTATTGCATCTCTCCTGACACCATACCCGTGTTGTGGTGTTCAGCAGAGCAGCAAAATGAATTCCCCTCTTGCTGTTTCACTTTTTGTCCCCACACTCCCTCAATCTAACATTTCTGTCTCCTATCTCTGTTTTTTTTTTTTTTTTTATCCTGCAGCCCATTATCCTCGAAGACTATGCGGACCCTTTCGACGCTGAGCAGGCTGGTGGCGCTCAGACCACCACGGAAAAAGTGACAACTGAGAACGACGGCTACATGGAGCCATATGAGGCCCAGAAGATGATGGCAGGTACATCAACACTATCAGTCCTGTTGTTGGTCCTCTGAACGACCAGGACTTCACATTGCATGTCTTAGTGGCGTATCAATTAAAATGCAGTGTGAATTGGCCGCATGAATTCATGAAGAGGCTCAGATGGCCTTTTACCATTTTACATGACAGGTGCAGCAGAGCCAATATGATTTGTGTGTGTGTGTTATGAAAGATGTCAAGAAATCAGTGCAGTAGAAGTGGGTTTTATTTACTGTTCATATATTTTTTTTTGTGCATGCGGAGAAAAGCCACTCATTGGGACTTCCAGGAAGTGTTTTTTTTTTTGTTAAGACAACAATAGCTAACATAAGAATTTAGCCGAACCACATTCCCCACACAGCTTTGTCACAGCGCATTCATTCTGTGACTGAGCACAGCAGTGACGAAGAACAAGGAGTGTGCACAGAGAGGATAGAAATAATAATAATAATAAAAAAAACAAGTGGGGGCTGTTTTCCTCTCCTGAACAGACCTTAGAGCTGCAGACAGGAATGTTACAAAAGATGTTTGGATGAATGTCAGACTTGAGGATGTTTCTGGAACCGGGAGCTGACTATTTGATATACTGACATATAATATACCACATGCCCGTACCTCTCACCATCCCGCGCATTGCTCCCGTTGCTCCCACAAAGGCAGAACATGAATGATTCCGTCCCTCCTCGGCAATTTTCTTTTAATGGTCCTCCAGACAATCTCTTGTTTTCATCTGTCTTACTGGTTTGACCTCTGGCCCAGTCATTGCCTCAGCTGAGTACAAAAAACTCAAGATTTATCGCCTCTACCAGAGTGAGGAAGCAGCAAAGGGAGAAAGAAAAAAGAAGATATCGCAAAAGGCTTTTTTTTTTTTTTTTTTTTTTTTTTGCAGGATCACTTCTGTCCAAGATTTTCTTTGCTTTATAAATTTAACTCGACACAGTTGTGCATTTGGCTCTATTGACAAACTGTTCTATTCTGGCAGCAATTGTCTGTTAGATCTGATGAAGTCTTCAGTTTGTTTCTCTCGTTGTTCCTCTGTGAAACCTGAGGCGGTGTTGTTTTCAGGCTCCCTGCTTTCATTCGTCTTATGTATTGATTGCCAATATTTTGTTGTGGCTTTTTTTTTTGTTGTTTTCTGTCTTTTTTTTTTTTAAATAAATAGAACTGTTAATGGATTTTTGTAGTGCCACTGTCATCTTGATGGCTCCGCGAACGTTAAATAAGTAATTTAAGTAAAACCTACACACGCATGGATTTGAGGAGGAGGAAATTAATACAGTCTGACAACTTCCCTCGCAAACACTGCAGTTAATTAATTGTCCACAGAGAAGTTCTAATAAATGTCAGTGGTGTGACAATAGTTTTTTCCTCCATAAGTTTACACCATGGACTGAACTGCTTCTCAAAAGTGAAGCCAAAGCGAGTAGAGCTCCCCCTGCTGTCTGGGTGCAGTATAGGTCATAAGCTCCACCCCCCTCCATGTTAGTGGATGGGACTGGGGTCAAACTAGAGCACGAAAGTACCCGTCAAATAAATTTTTTCTCATGGATGGTTTCAGTCATTTTAGGTAGTTAATATAATACTGGTACGTATTCAAGTGTCCATTTTTCTGAGAAGTTTTGCGAGTGTGTCTGGCAGAAGCGTAGGCGTGTCGTTGATATCGCGGCTCCGCGTGGCTCCACTTTCGGACTCTACTGCGCAAACTCTGGCTCCAAAGTTGCAAGGTAGCACCGCCCGTATAATGGTGTCAGTTTGGCCAGTGCGAGGAAGTCGGGACGCATTGTCCAAATTTATACAGTCTATGGTTTGCACACTTAGACACATTAACAGATGGATACTGCCCAGGTTAGTCCCCGTGTTGCGGTTGGGGGTTAAATGCCTTGTACAAGGGTATCTCAGCAAGGCAATGAGGGTCAATCGCTTTCTGTTTCTCCCTCTGTGCAAGGCCAGATGCTTGCACCAACACATCGGCACACTGGCTATAGCTGTAGAGTAACTAATGCATCTCTCATTCTGACAGCATATTGGCCAGGCAGGACTGCACACTCAGAAATTAGTCAGCTAAATAGGAGAGAGCAGAGCGGATGCATGCACTGCTGCGCTATTACTCTTTTTCATCTCTTTTTTTTTTTTTTTGCTTGGACGCCTCAGGCAAGACAATTTTTAATTTTTTTTTACTAAATGACAACCCGCTCTGTTAATAATAACCGAGTTTTCTTCAGCTCTCAGATTGTTGTCGCTCTAACAGCCTTCCTCTCCTCTCAGATCTTGCGTTCACAGATGGGTGCAGATGGACACCAAACACTGAACATGCCAACGCAACAGAAACTTTTCTATTAATGGCTGTCAGAGCTAGTTTTTAGTTCACCATCCGCCGAGTTTATACCTCCTATAAAATGGTCAGTCTACCTCCTCGTGAAATGGGCTTTTAACTGTCTCAACTTGTAAAATTCAAATGGTTTCTTATAAAAACATGTTTCCAATTAATTTTAAGAAGTGGACTGAAAGTAAATCAGACTTTCTAAGAGTGTCTCCACAGACGGCCGTCAGGTTTAGATTTACTTCGGAGTTGAAGTTCATTTACCACACATGTATTTTGTGGCCGTGCCGCAATAATAATACTCATGTTACTTTAGATATCCTTATTAGTAGCTCACACACAGGGAAGTATCCATGACGGGAACTCTTGGAACTAGGCTCCTGAGATTAGTATCTTTAGTTGGGAGTCATTACTTGTGGTTTTGTGCTCCTCTTAGAATAGATCTGGTTGTGATAAAACAGTAGGTAGCTCTGTGAAGCAATAGTAAGACTAAGCTATTATTGATTCTACAAGTGATAATTTTAGTTTCAAAAACTGCAACTTCCTGGCTTCCTTTCTGTCAGATTCTGCGTTTTTGACATCTCCTAACAAATCGCTGCGTGTGTGCCAGGAAATTGTTCCCGTTAAAATCCCCCAGGCAGGATAGCAAATGAACTCAAGTTAATAACTGGTTTTAGGATATTGAGTTTTTTTTTTTTTCTTTTTATTTCCCAACTTGAAGTTCGGATGGCACAGTTTGAACAGTAGCAGCTGACGTGTCTTCTTTACGACTCTGACATCATTCTGCTCGGCAAGTGTGAGCTCAGTCTGTGCATGAATGCTGATTAGAAGAGGCTTTTCACGCTCCTCCCCTTCCATTTTACATTTCACGAGCCGTTGCAGCCTCCCAAGTCAAGCAGCTTGATTGATTATTATGGTTTACCACGTGTTCAACTCAATCAATTTGACTAAAAATTGCAGGAAGCCCATTCATTGTGACGATGAGGGGACTAAAAGATTGCCGATCTCCTCGCAGACTGATCTGACTTTCTTTACTGATCAATGTTTTACTTAGAAATGTGTTAAAGTATCTTCCACGGAGACTAATCCTCTACACCTTTATTGTTCACAAAAAAAGAAATACATTTCTGTAGAAGTCTGTTTAGTGCTTCTTTCATCGTCATTCCTACAAATTAAATTCCAGTGTTGACAGACTCGAATGTCATTACATTATCCACGTATCATGTGTTTTCAAAAAGGTTCCAGCGAAATTCTGCATAAACCGGAGGTGTCATTTTGAAGATACACTTATTATTCTTTGACTACGCACCATTCACACCTTGAACACACAGAGATTTGACCACATAGTAGGAGGTGTGGCATGTAAGGCCCGAGGCGAAGAGTGCCACAGCCGTTTACATAATACAATGTGCATTCCTGCTGTTTGTGTGTGTGTGTGTGTGTGTGAGTCTTTGTTGGCACACACACAATTGGGCATCTGACTTTGTGTTTGTGTGTGCGTATGACAAAGAAGGAAAGAGGGAGCTTTACTGGCCTGTGCTCCTGCTTGTGTGTATGTGCTTGAAGCTCCATGTCTCTTCTTTTTCTCCCCCAAGAGCCATCCTTAGTGAGCTTGAGCCGACTGATTTATGGGCCTGCTGGAGGGGCATGTCACAACTTCCTTAACCTGAAAAGCCAGCCCTCCCCCTCCCCCCTCCTCCTCCATAAGCTGCTCCATACTGGCTAGCTAGGGCCGGGGCTCACTGCACCACTTGTAGTTATGTGAGGTCGTGTGCGCAGCCGCTCTGTCATTACAATGTTCCCTGCGTGTGTGTTTCTAGAGTGCCTCGAATGTTTGTCGTGTCTGCACGCGTCAGCCATTGCATGTGCTATCTTTGCATCCGTGTGAATCTTTCAAACGTGTGTGTGTGTTTGTTGTGTTCAGGCATGACAACTCTTTGTGTTTATCTGCGTGTATTTATTTTGACCGTGTGTGACGCAAGTAAAACTTCTTTCTGTGTCTTGGCACATGTAAATGCACACCAATATGTTCTCAGCTACCTCCCTCTGCATGCATATATACACACACACACACACATACACTGATCAGCCACAACATTAAAACCACTGACAGTAGAAGTAACTAACATTGACCAGAATTGTGAGAATGCAATGTTCTGCTTTTGGACCTAGCCTGGTCATGTGGATGTTACTTAGACATGCACCACCCACCTAGACCAGACCAGGCACCTCCACCCCATAGCAATTACACTCCTTGATGGCAGTAGGTTGCAGCCTGACACAGGGACACACACAAAAACAGTTTAGGAACAACTCAAAAAACATGAAAAACAGCACAAGGTGTTGACCTGGCCTCCAAATTTACTAGATCCCAAACTGATCAAGTATCTGTAGGATGCACTGGAACAAGACTGATCCACAGAGGCCCCTCCCCTCAACCCATAGGACCCAAAGGCCCCCACTAACAACATTCTGTTGCCAGACACCACAGGACACCCTCAGAAGGCCCATGTCCACTTTCAGTCACAACTGTGTTGGAGGCACAAGGAAGACCTACACAATATTAGGCAGGTAGTCATAATGTTATACCTGATCGGTGTACACACACCTCCACAGCTCTCAGCGGGCCCATTCCCTGTATACTTCAGCACAAGCAGCAGCCTCTAATCACAGGAGGAGCTGGAAGGAAAGCTAGAATCAAGGTCTGCAGTGTTTCTGTATGCGCTCCACTTGACTCTGTTCTGTCATACATTGTTGTAGCTGTCGAGACTTGTTACACTGACAAGTACAAGGGGCTGGACTAGTACCGCAGGGCAGTGCGCGTCAAGTCGTTTCTCAATGAACCCACGCTCATCCTCATATTTCCCAGTCAGCCAGGCACGCAGGCAGGCAGACGACCATGTGAGAGTTTTCCCACAGTACAGAAGAAGCCTGTTGTGCAAACAGTTTGGATGAGTGAGCTCTCCCGAACAAACAAACTCCAGTCCAGCTCTCTTGCCTGTCCTTAAACCTTAGCTACACCGCGGCACCGTGTTGAGGGTTCTTATGTGGGGGTATCTGTCAAAACAACCCCTCCGGTGCAAAATATTTTTGTGGTGAATTTATTATACAGTGTGTCAAAGTTGAAACCTCAATTTGTCCACATCCTCAGATTTCAGGTCATGCTCCATCATTTAGTAGCAGGAAAGTTGTGCAACAGAGCCAGTGTGCCCAGAGGGAAAAACCATGATGTTTTCCATAATGGTTGACTCATGGTATTTGGGTGTTTGCTATTTCTTTCTCTCTCTCTCTCTCTCTGTCTGAGAAATGTGCTGGGAAATGTCTCCCAGCACTGGCATCTCCTCCGCCACACTCCCAATGATGTGGAGACTAGAATCCAGTGCCAAGGAGATGAGTCATTAGCAGTGGAGTTGATTATTTCAATTACTCATGATAGTGTGGTGCTAAGCCCCTGTTGGCTGTACAGTATAAATGCCAGGAACATTAAGAGCTTGGCGCGGATCTGAGAACATGTTCAGAGGTGGTGACAGTGAGAAACGAAAGTAGTAACTTAAAACCAAAAATGGGAGAGAAAGTGGCCAAGACAGAAACAGAAAAGTAAAGAGTGTTACAAAGCGAGAGTCCTTAAGGAAGAGGCAGTGGGAACAAATTCATACTACAGCACCTGTGGGTTAGTTTATGGGGACTATTTAAGAGAAAAGAATGGAGGCATGGTGTGCCAAATGGTTTCCATCTCCTCTTCACCCACTCACAAGAGTGAAAACTCACCTCAGGCAATGGCACGTACATGTGGCGGCACATTTCTTGGCCTGTAACCCTGCGTTTATTGCCCCAAGCTGTAACTTGAGGAATATCCGGAGCATGTACTGACAGTGACACCTCTCAAAGGTGATATGTTGTTGAGTATTTCTCGAAAGCTGTGCTATTAGTGTGGAATTAATGTTTTGGTAGTGTAGCACTATAGTTGGTGTAGAATGTAATAATTCAGCAATTGTCCTCTGGCCGGTGGTTTTGTTTTTCCGTTCCTTCACATCAGTCTCGGGGCATTCGGAGGATTGCTTAAGAATTACCTCAGCAACACATTTGTGCATTACCCCAGCTGATTATAGGGAGCTATAAATAAGCATGGACTGCAAGGCCAGTAGCCGGGAACTGGACGGGGAAGTGAATAATTAACACCCTCCTCCTTCCTCTCACGCCTCACAAATACTGTTTAAGGGTATTTGGGCCATGCAATCAACTCACAGCTGCTCTTTTTACCAGCTTAAATAATTCAAAACTGCAATCTTTTTTATTTTTCTTACTTGGAGTTGCACCACCTTTCGCTCCCAATTCTTTCTCTGTTGTTGCTAACAGTCAATAGACAAGACATAGGGACCTCATGAAGAAGAGAAAAGGTTGTGAAAACAAATCGGTTTACTTAGGGCTACCATGATTATAATTTGTTTGTTGCATGTAAATGATTGCACCGTATTCGTCTGGGTCTGATTTTTTAAATGCTTGTTTTTCCACCATATTGAACAGGAGCATTTGTTTGTGCATATACCATCGCCAAAGAGCTAAATGACTCATTCTGAACTTGGGTGCCATTAAAATAATAGAAAAAGAAGCTGACCCTCTCTGGCTCACAGGGCATTTGAGTTCATAGAAACCACCAAATGATGAACAAACTTTATTCAGATCCCGTCTGACTTAAGTGAAGCTAAAAATCTAATTTGTTAGACATATGGTGGTGAGGTTGACCTGCAAAGGTTGCCGGCTAGTTTAGAGCCTTAGATTAAGGTCTATATTTACCTTGTGTACCTGGAGTATATTCAAGATATGTTGATATATGCCTATGTGAGTGATGATGACATTTGCTTCCCTGCTTTCGGTATAACTGAGCTGCAGGACTAGATGAGTTATGACCAAAGAGGTGCAGCAAAAAGTTTTCAGTGACACCAGAGATTATTAATGACCATACTAGCTTTAAAAAGTACGCATGTTTTTTTGGCTGACACGTACAGTGCCTAAGTCCCTTTTTTTGTGCAAAAAACATGACCTCAAGTTTAAAACAACTAAGTTATGTAGCTACTGTAATCATCTTCCACATGTGAAACAGTCTACTGTTGACTAGTCATTACGACTGCACCCCGTTCAGCGCTTGCCAGATTTTGTCAGAAGTGAGCTGCCTGTTTATGTCACGTCTACACGGCCCCATGAGAAATGACTGACAGTTATTACACGCTGATCTGACAGAGTGGCACCAAGTGATGCAAAAACCAGTGCTCTGCAATCCCAGAGCTGGTGTCAGGTGGTCGTTCTTTTTTTTCATTTTGGCTTGATGCTATTGTTGGCCCCGTATTATTTTAACTTTTACAAATGGTCTTGTCAACAAAATGCGCTGTGTAATCAGAGCAGGGCTGGATTATATTTCTGGAAAAACAGAGACAAGATCCAGCTGGATTGAACCTCAACATTTAGAGTGGAACCAAAGATTAATCTTGCTGTCCTGTAAGAAAAGCAATGTTTGAAAATAATAACCCATATCAAGATTGTCACCAAACTCATTGAAACTGAATTAAGTCTGGCTAGTCCAGGCTACAGCCTCTGTGTAATTGTTGTACTTTTGAGAGTATCCATTTCAAATGACAGGGATGTAATCTCTATGTAATGCTCAGTGGCCAGCATAAGAAAAATGAGCTTAACTGCAGGGTGCTAAAAAAACAGCACACATGCGCAGTTGAACATTTCCTCTCCAAACTGATGTTTTAAAAATAGTTTAGTGTGTTTCCCTATCACTGACGGTGACATCCAGTCCGGCGGAGGTTATGGCTCTGTGTTTTTGTGTGTATCTCTGTGTGTGTGTGTGTGTGTGTGTGTGTGTGTTTGGTCTGTTGGATAATGGCCGGCAGCCTCTGTGGCGTGGAGGGTCATCTGGCAAAGCTGAAGAGCGGAAGGTGTAGGAGGAAAGAGGAGAGGGGTAGAGCAGGAAGACTGACGACTTATTGATGAAATGAGAAATCTCTAGCTCAGCCTGATAACCTCCCTCCCCCTCACTTAGTGATGAATGCTGTCCAGCAACGTAGCTCAACCTACTCACACGCAGCTTTGTGCGGTGCGCATGGTAGTGCACAGCTGTCGATATCTGACATTTCCACTAGACACTGACACGTGTGCTGGTGAGAGTACAATATTACATGTGTGCTACACTACCAGTTTTCAAAGGTACATACTTAAAGCTGGTTGTCTGTATTTCTGTATTCCTTATGACCAGCTTTGTGGTTTATGGCAAATGATAAATCCCTTTCACAACTGAGCAAAATTGTTGTGAAACTAAAGTGTCCCTAAATGAATCAGTATTGTACTGAATCACATCTGCACCTTGTGAATTGGAATAATTGCTTTTCTGGTGCTAGCTTCTCTTTGTCTTGGTTTTGGACTATTGATCCGCTGTACATCTTAGTTCTCAGAACCTGTGATGGATTTACTCTATTTGTGGCATTTGACACTGGTTAATTGATTCACTGAGAAACTAATTAGCAGATTAGTCAGTAAGGAAAATGATTGTGAGTTCCTCTAATGTTACTCAAACATATTTAAGCCACATGGTGTAGTGTTTGTTTTGCCTTTGATTAAAACATGATCAAGCAGCTCTAATTCTCCCAACAACCAACAGCTGGTTCCTGGAGCCAAGCAGGTTGGTGTAATGCAAATTAAGGAGTGATTTCCACAATGCAGCTCTGTAAGTGGCTTTTAGAGTATCAGGACTATTATACGTACTCTAAGATTGGACCCAACTGCAGTGCTTCCAGTGGGAACCACAGATGAAACGAAGCCTAGAATTTGGTGTGCATACATGTTCACTTTCATACATTTTCATTTATCTCCTGATATTGAATCTGCCGGGGATGGTTTATTACGTGCGCCTACGTACAGGCATGGATGCAAAGGCGCCAAAAACTTGCAGCTAGTCCGATTACTAGCGGCGTGTACTGGCAAGAGAGTTCCTGACTCTGATTCCCCGCTGTGCCAGGCTGTGCCAAGCCAAGGATAGATTGGATGGCAGTCCAACTATCGTTCCTTTACAGCTGAGCCGGAGGGGAGGGAAGGGGTGGGAAGGGGAAGGGAAGGGGGTTGAGCGCAGGGATGAGGGACTGGGCAGCCGCTTTGGCGCAGGTTGGAGGTGCTGAAGTCATTCATTTTAAAGGTAAGATTAATGACACCATTAATCCACGTCTGGGCCACTGCAGAGGAGGACAGGCCAGAATTCATACCCGCTGCTGGCTACCTGGGGCCTGCAGCACACATGCCCGAGCTCTGTTAATACGCAGCGCACACACGGGCGGAGGAGGCACGCGCAGCTGTTGTGCGCACCGACACACTTTCCTCCAAGTCATTTGATATGTCAAGTGTTCATTTGCTCTAAAGCAGCGAAGAAACTTCAGGCTGGAGCTTGTGTCTTTGTTGCAGGCACTTACTTGATGGAGTTATTGGTGTGATTTTATTGGCTGGTGAGAGAGAGAGAGAGAACGTGACAGACATAGTGGATTAGTAATAGACAGGGAGATGGCACCAATCTGACTGAAGACCTGTGTTTTTTTTGTTTTTTTTTGCCGTGGGTACAGTCAAGCTGGGGTGGAAAGCGGGCCTGTTGACACTCTGGTGCGACAGAAAAAGAGTGTGTGCGAGAGTGGGCGGCTAGCACACTGCAGCTGTTGAAGGACACGACAGGAACAGATGGGCACACGAGAAAAAAAAAAAAAAAAAAGACACAGGAACACCAGATAAACACTCACAGAGGCACAAATATACTGCAACCAGTACAGAGCATGTCAGAGTGGCCTGTGTGTTAGTTTGTGAGAGCGAGACACAAACATGCTTTATTTAATTAGCTGAAGTTGTCTTGGCAGCGTCGTAGGCAGAGCCAGTATCAGGATTTCTGAGGCCGTGTTGTAGCATGGCTTAGGCAGATTCAATTCTTATCAGAATATGAGCCTGGTAGCACGCTATGTGGATTTCATTTCGGGCATGTTTTAACCGATACAGAGACAAAAATGCAGTTGGATAGGCCTAGAACCAATCAGGACCACTGCGTTGTGAGCAAGATCTGCTCCAATAGTGGTCAGATGACGTGTATAACTACGCCAATTAGATTTTTTTTATCAAACGATTTGATTTGCTCAGCAGATCTTTCCTGGGGCATAAGTAGTTCCCAACAGAAAGGCTGCGTACCAACTTCCCCTCAAAAAAATATAAATAAAATGTTGTGTGCGGGGTAAGTTTTGGTCTTGAATGAATGCTGTAAAACCAATCTAATAAAGTACGGACCGAGCTCAGAGCCAGTAGTAGACCTCCTCTGTATCTTCACATTATGAGCAACATAAAGCAGATTACGCTCACCTCCGTTCACCTTGTCCTTCTGTTGTTTGACGAAACCTTTCAATCATAACCCGAGGCTTATGTCCTCTCTCACACACAGGAAGAAAGAAAGAGATGAAGGACAGAGAGGCAGAGTTATAGCATTTAATATATAATGATGTCTCACTTTAGGAATTTCCCATCCTGAATATTTCAGATTCATTTCATTAAAGAATGTGTTGAATCAGTAGCAGTGTGAGTAATGTAGCTGGAGAGGCCTGCTGATAAGAGGGTTGGGGTTGGATGGGGTTTGAAGATCCGGCACATTGTGATGGAGCCGTCATCTTAAACAGGCACTACACCTCTATAGCAGAGCACTGACTGCATTTTGGTGTCTCTTTATCTTCAGTTTGTAGCCTCTTAGCATTTTCGTTTTGTGACGTGCTGCCTCCCCTGTTCCTTTTTATTTGCCTCGTTCATATCTTCATTTGCTAATTGTTCCCTTTCTTGTTTTCTGTGCCTTATTTTCTGCATCTCTCCTTCCCTCATGGTCGTGTCTATCAGTCTAGCCAGGAGGCAGTAGTCAGAGACATTCCTGTTTTCACTGTGATAGACTATGGACTAAGCCCCTTTATAGGAACCTTGTTGTCTTGTAAAATAACACAGGGGGCTTTTTTCTTTCCCTCCCTGGAAGCCAATTTACTGGTGACATTTATTCAGGAATGACCTTCTCTGGGTTTGTCTTCCAGAGACACCCACCATTATCTCTCCTTGCAGAGTAATCCACCCATTATTGTAGCTTGATTTAAACATTTACCCTTTCCTCTTTTTTTTAGGTTTTTTATTTTTTTTATTTTTTACGTCTGCATATATCTCCGTGGCGAACAATGAACAGATGTGTACTATATCAATTAATGCTGTGTATTGACTCCGGTGCATCTGCTCTACTCATAAGCACACACGGTCTGACTCCCCTCCTCTCTCCCCGTTATAAAGGAATGCAATGCTTAAACTCGAGGCGACTAATTAATTAAAATAGTAAAGGAGCACTATGAAGGCATAGGGGAGATTATAACCTTATCAGAACGTGTCAAGTGTGTGTTCCAAGATTCGAGATCCAATTAGCCAGATGGATGGTTACAGCATAACACACTCTCATTCATTCTCATCTAAGCGGTGAAATTTAATCCTGATGGTGAGAGAATGACTTTGCATGTAGTCATTTAAAGAGAAAATACGTACATTTGTAGATGACCTGTGTGTCCAGCACTTTAGCACTAGAAGCCTTGAGAGTGTCTAACAATTGTCACTGTTGCTTTGACTGATATAAAACAGATTTTCTTTTTTTACACAGGCAATCTGTGACATTTCCCTTCATTATTTATTCCATCAAAGGGACAATTAGTCTTTGGAAAGGTTGATGTTTTTCCTCTCTGGAAAAATACAGATGTGTATATCTCTCATTTGCTTCCCTCTCTCTGTGTTGCCCTCGGCCTCGTGTTTGCATCTCATCTTATCAATCACAGCGTGCGGTCGTTGGTGCGGTGAGGTGAGGCACTGGGTCTGCCCGGGGGCCCTGCTGGTGGGTTTGGGTTGTAATAGTTTGGCGCAGCCTGTTAATTTGATACGGTGTGTGGCTGAGGAGCCTCATTAGGGACAGGGCTCTAACAGGGAGACGAGGCTCTCCATCACCAGCAGGATACCATCGGCAAGAACGAAATGAAATGGAGGAAGGAGATGGAGGAAGGGTGGGGAGAAAGGTAATTTGGAAAGAGGATGAAAGTAAAGTAGAAAAGACTTCAAGTCCGTCCACGTCAGAGCTGCATGGGTCAGTGGAGAAAAATGAGGGGCAGCAGTACAATAGTGACATTATACCAGAAATTGGATTATGACCTTTATTTAGAAATGCCCTTAAGCACTTTTTTGATATGAATAGTTTACCTATCTTTTTAGATCAGAATAAATCTTCGAGATGAAAGTCAGAAAGTATACTCAAGCCTGTCATTTATCAGCTGTCTTTGTTTTCAGCTGCGTCGTAGTTACGGAGAGTGAGTGAGGGAGATTGAGCGTTTGTGACGGTGAAAGAAACAACACAGGATTGCCATCACGCGTTGGCCAGAATGAATAAGGAGATTCAGGCGGAGAGAAAAAAAAAAAGAATGGCGAAGCACGTAAGAGGACGGAGCAGGCAAAGAGGCAGTTCGGCACGAGAGAGGTTCATTTCCATGCGAGCATTGCATTTTCACGCCTGCTGTGTGCATCCGTGTGGTCTCACTCTCTGTGGGAGATTAGATGCATTCATGGACCGAGTGAATTATTAATGTAAAGATCTCCTTCTCCACTGAATCCAATAAGTTTTCTATGATTTGGCTGTCAGGAAGATTGGTGGTCTGGATAAGGGAAACTCCTGGATCATGTGGCGCCCAGAGTTCTCCTCTCTAGGTAATTGACTTGTGCACAGTATTGACTTTCTGGTCATGGTGATTAAGGTTGCCAGGGCCAGACTGGAGCAGAGACTCTCAGTGTGGGACCTCCCAGCAAGCCTATCCTGTGTGACCTTTGTCCAGAGCATAGGGCCATGGTTAGACCACATCTCTTCGATATGGAAATACTGATCGCTGTATTGATGTGGATCAGTGGATGCTGAGAGCTTGAGTGTTTCTTTTTTCTTCATTTTCTGACTCACTCAGCCTTTCTCTCACACATCTCCGACTTTTATCAGGTTATCCAGGCTTCAAAAATAATTGGCTGATTCAGAAAAACGACACATCTCCCAAGTTTGGGTAGTTTGATATGTTGCTGCCCACAAGCTTTTCTACAGCTTTTCTAACTTCCTTCTCACAAGAACCATTACTGGCCCCTTTCACTGTTTCACTGTTTGCATACATCAGGCTATGGAGCGGTAACTGTGGTCTTGGTATACACTGACTGCCCACTTTTTGGGTACACCTTACTAATACTGGTCCCCCATTTATCTCCAGAACTGCCTTAATTATTTGTGGCATAGATTCAACAAGACTTTAGAAAGAGAGTTTGGTCCATGCTCACATGACAGAATCATGCAGTTTCTGCAGATTTCTTGGCTGCACATCCTTGAACGCAAATCTCCCATTCTACCCCATATTCCAAAAGTGGTCTAGTGGATTTAGATCTGGTGGCTGTTGGATGGCCCTTTGAGTACAGTGAACTCCAAAAAAAACTTCTTCTAGTAGGATTGGTACACTTGTCAGAAAGACACATTGTCAGGAAAAATACTGGGTAGACTGGCATTTAAACGATACTCAGTTGGTACTAAGGGGACAAGAAAATATCCACCACGTCATTACCCAGCCTTACACTACCAGCCCGATATGTTGGTACGGGGAACAGTGGTTCCATGCTTTCATGTTGTTAACACCAAATTTTGACCTTACAATCCAAATGTCACAGCAGAACGATTTTCCAATCTTCCTTTGTCGATTTTTGGTGAGCCCATACAAATTGTAGCCTCAGCTTCTTGTTCTTAGCTGGGAGGAGTGACACTTGGTGAGGCCTTCTGCTGCTGTAGCCAGTCTTCTTCTTCTATGTTTCACTTGTTGCACATTCAGAAATGCTCTTCTGCATACCTCGCTAACAAGGGGTTATTTGAGTTGGTGTTTCCTTTCAACCTGCTCATACCAGTGTGGCCATTCTCCTCTGACCTCTGGCACCAACAAGACATTTTTGCACCCAGAGCACTACCGCTTATTGGTCTTTTTCAGACCATTCTCAATAAACTCTAGAGATGGTTGAGTGTGAATATATCAGTCGATCAGCAGTGTCTGAAATACTCATACCAGCTCGTCTGTGTGTGGCCGTAATTGTGATTCCCAATGAACGTTGAAGATGCCAACTTTTGATCTTGCATGTCACATACTTGGCTCAGGTGTAATTGTTGGTGCATGATATAGAATGAATATCTAATAAACAGTGATACTACAGGAACATGAATGGTTGGGTGTGAATCACTATTTAAATACCACAATGTACTACAGTCACTGAAGAGTTCCTAGAATTATGTTTGAGTTATGTCATCTGGCCACACCCTAACCATCGTTGAACTCATTCATACTTTCGTCGTGTTGATCTTTCATAGTTTGGCTTGTGCAACATTTGGACGAGAGACATTCCCTCTCTATTTGTAGCTTTATCTGTCTGGTTGCCTCTTTCTTTCTCCGGCAGGCTGTCTGATGTCTGTCCAAATGTTTCAGAGATGAGTCATGACTGGAATGACATATGTGGTGTTTGCATGAAAACCAAAAATCAGACAAACTAAATATGGCGATAAAAATCAGGGAAAGAATCAGTGAGTGACAGAAGGAAGACAGCGGTGTGAAGCCACCTGAAAGAAATCCAGCGGGAAGGTGACCTCTGCCCGTGTGGGACTTCAGGGGATCATGATAGGGGGTGAAGCACAGGCTGGCTGACCTGAACCTACATCCTCTGTGGCGGACAGTTGGGCTTTTTGATTGCTTTCCTTCAGAATACAGATCCACTATTGATTTTTACAGGGGACAGACAAACAAAAGGACAGTGGTGTATTTCAGTGTTATGTGTGTGTAGGTCAGTGAATATGTGCTGTGTTTTTTCTAGTTGTCAAATATGGCAAAAGAAAGACATCTGCTCTGCAGTCCCTTTTTTCTAAAGTTAAAATTGTTGCATGTGTTGCTTGAACCCGAAGCTACACATGGCATTTTATGTACTGTAACTCCAAATGACAGAGGAACTGTTGAAAACGTAATGGTCCGTCTATATCCAGAAATATTCATTTGAGGGTTCAGTAAACCAGTAAAGCATGTTCTTCCTGAGTTGAGGCAATCTGTGACACAGTCCACATCTTCAAGTACTCAATACAATACAATACAATTTCACTTATCTTCCGTAAGCTACACTGGAGATCTTAGAGTCAGAAACGGGTTGATTCTTTTAAACAGAGTCATGTATTTTCCTCGCTCATATTATTAATGAACGTGCGGTTAAAAAGGTCCCGCAGTGCCCCACTGATCACAAACATCTTTCTGAAACACTTAACAGGATTCAACAGACCTACAGACCAAATTGCCATCCGCTGTGAGGTTATGTAATTAATGGTTTGGACTTGAATGACAGTCTGACTTTTAACAAGTAGGTGTCCTTGTTCAACCAGTCAGACATGTCCTCTGTGGTCTGACTCATCCTCTGGAAGAACATGGTACCCCGTCACTTTACTGTCAGCTAGCCACTGAGCTAGCAGTGCTAAACACACACACACACACGAACTCCCTTCGTTTAACCACCTTCTTGTTGTCACTTGCCGGAAGCTAAGTGACACTAACTGCTGAATAATCAGATCCACACATGAACAGGGCACAAAACATGCGCACACATACTGTAAATGATTGCATTTGTTTTACAAGCTAAAAGTCACTAATACCTGTTACAATCTGTCATATTTGACAGGTGATATGAAGGCTAGGTTGTGTTACATTGACATGGTAGGCTGTGAGTTCTGTACTGTACAGTGATGGCAGCCCTTTGGGCATTAATGCTAATTACCTTAGATTGTACCATAGTTGAAACGATTTTTAATTAAATTTAATATCTAAGTGCCCTCCAAGTGGATTTATATGGAAATGATGCAAATCCAATATTAAATAAGGTAAGTGTACCATTAATTCTCTATGTATAAAAATACCATAAAACAAGACATTTTGGACCTCTTGGCACCACACACACACATTTCAAACATGGGATGTTACATCATGTCCTGTATTACTGTCAAAGCGTATCTGTGTTGAGCGCTGTCAGCCTGCATTACATTTGAGCTTGTGCATAGCCCAGACACCAGTCACCCTGACAAGCTTTGGGGTTGCAAGAGTGCAAGTGAAGAGAATGGCAATAAATATCATAAAAAAAAAATCTCTGCTGGTGACATTTCCGCTTTTCAGGCCTCACTGACAGCAGGAAATCCTCCATCCTGTTAAGAGTGGCTTTACGGTGCAGCGGTCACTGTTAGAGCCCTCATCAGTCAGCCACGACCAAAGAGACACAACAAGTGTGGCAACATGTGTAGTTGAAAAGGTCCCGCAGTGCGCCAGCATCAGTTTACGTCCACACATCAGTGTATTCTGGGTAATGACTGTAGACAAGATGGCTGACAACATGTCTACATGTCCATATACATATTGTCCTATTTTTTTTCACGTATGCAGGCTCATCAGCGCTGCACTCTCTCTAATGAGAACTGACAGCATACGTATGAACGTCTGTTTTTGGTTGATCCCCTATGTACGCAGAGGACGGAATCCTCTTCTCAGTGCTATACTCTGCAGGCAGTAATTTGATTATCAGGCCTCAGAGCTCATTACACCCGAGCAGATGTGGCAGACACAAGGCAGCAGGTGAATTACAGAGGCCAGTCTGTATGTAGCATGTACAGTATATACTGTATGTCCATCCTATAAAGTCTTCTACCACTGATGTTGCTGATGATTTTGTTGTTGTCTTTGCTGTGTTTGTATCTGTGCAACAAAACCAACCCACTCACAATCCTGTGTTCTGCCGATAGACCTGGGGGGTATTTGTCTAATATGTCTTAAATATAATGACTATAAAACAGCTACTGTAGTTTGGTGTCACTGATAAACCAAGGGTTATTCACACTTCTGTAAGTTATTCGAAATTCATAGTTAAAAATTATATATAAAAGGTTTAGAAGTATGTTTTATGAGTTGAACTATTGGAAACAGAATTATAAAACGAGTCTTGAAAAGTATTACATTGTCCTTTTTTTATGAACACAAATCAGGCAAACAACAAAGAGATTTAAAGATTCAGAATGAGTTTGTGGTATTCATCTCAGACATACAAATCATGTAGTTTGGATTTGCATGCATGCCGGGCTTTTTGGCACTGATTTAACAAGGGAACCTGTGACTGAGTGGGCGACACTATTGGACAGTCGACCAATTGTCATGTGATTCACGACAAAAGAACAAGTCGGTGCATAATAAAAATGGAAAATTGGTGTGCTTCGTATCTTAGTGTCAGAGATATTACTAGACATATAAAAATGCTTAGTAACACCCCTCAAGTGAGGACCATGTAATTTCTTTTTGATGAGGAATGGATTCTGCGATGGAGTTCATTTGGAAGTGAGATTAAAGAATAATTACGTCTTGACATCCAGTGATTATTGCCTTGTGAATATAATCAATCACTTTGTTTACTCAGGACAGTTCCAGTGCCTATTTTGCCTCTTGCGCTGATTGTGCAGGGTGATTGGGATATTGTTATTATTCATGATGATACCAGAGTCTTTCGGGACTGAGCAGATAAATACATATTATCACATCTTTTCAGTGTGATAAGCAACCAAGGTTAATTTGAAAACCGTTTTCTTCAGAGCTTCAGTGTGAGCATTTTTTTTTGTAGAGCGGAGTTGTTCCCAACAGAGTGAAAACATTCAAGGCCTGCCACTCTCAGAAATTGACGAGTTGGTTACAGAAGTCGATGATTAACTGGCTGCACTCAATTGGTCCATTATGTCCTTATGCTCTGTCCGTATGTGCCTGTCTTTTCACTAGCTGACAAACAAAGTAGAGGCATCCATTACTCTCCACCCCACCACCTCAGGGTTGACCCTCTGCTGCCCCACACAAGTCCACAGATGTCTGGCTACGTTGCTTCACCAGCTCCCCCTCAGTGCTCCGTCAGCGGGCCCACATGTCACTGTCAGCAGGCCGCTTGCAGGGCATCCAGGCTTTGAATCCAAGCCCATCAACACCTCCCTGGGGGCCCTCGAGGCCGCCCGTAGACTAGCCGTGCCAGGTCAGTCTGGGCCAGTCATGGGGTTGAATGGAGGTGGACTGCATCCTGAGGAGAAAGATGAAGGAGAAGCAGAAGCTGTGCCGTGCGCAGAGCATATGGTCCCCCCAGTTATCCTGGAGCCTGTTGGTCACCTCTGAATGGAACCCCTCGTAAAGACAGGCATTGTCACTGTGTGTGCTGTAGTCAGACTGTGTCTGTCCTTCTTTTTGGCAGAGCCCGGCTGCTCAGTGGGCACTGGGACACGAGAATGAGCAAAGAACAGCTGGCCCATTCAGAGCAGACTGCTGCCCTGCAGGAAACCCTCTCCATATCCTCTCAGCCTAGCTCATCAGCACCCACAAACACACAGAAGAGACTTGGCCCAGTGTCTTTCCCTTCTCTCTTCCCTCTTTTTGCTGCGTTTGTGTCCCCTGGCTGCCTTCTCGGTTTGGATTTAGTCAATAGAATAAACAAGACGGATAAAGCAGACTGAAGGGAATAACTTTAGTCAAAATGATTCTCCACAGTATACAAGACCCAGAACTTGTGACTAACGCTGCATAATAATTTTCATTCAAGGAAAAGTACCAAATAACTTTTGTATGTCTGATTCTCAGGGTTTCTTCTGAGAACCTCTGAAAAGAAGTCATAAACAATGCTCTTTGTATGTGAAGTTAATTAGACTCTGTATTAGGACAGATTGTTGTTACCAAGTGTGAAGGAATAAAGCAGGTTAATGTGATTAGACGGATCAAACTAGAAAAGGGACTGACAGTGGGCTCCTGCTAGCCAATACTGCTTTCCCTCAGGATTGTGTTTGCACATGTGCCCATGCAAGTGCTCCGTATACACATGTACACTATATTACCAAAAGTATTCGCTCACCTGCCTTTACTCATTCTATGAACTGAAGTGCCATCCCATTCCTAACTCATAGAATTCAATATGATGTCGGTCCACCTTTTGCAGCTATTACAGCTTCAACTCTTCTGGGAAGACTGTCCACAAGGTTGAGGAGAGTGTTTATAGGAATTTTTGACCATTCTTCCAAAAGCGCATTGGTGAGGTCACACACTGATGTTGGTCGAGAAGGCCTGGCTCTCAGTCTCCGCTCTAATTCATCCCAAAGGTGTTCTATCGGGTTCAGGTCAGGACTCTGTGCAGGCCAGTCAAGTTCATCCACACCAGACTCTGTCATCCACGTCTTTATGGACCTTGCTTTGTGCACTGGTGCACAGTCATGTTGGAAGAGGAAGGGGCCCGCTCCAAACTGTTCCCACAAGGTTGGGAGCATGGAATTGTCCAAAATGTTTTGGTATCCTGAAGCATTCAATGTTCCTTTCACTGGAACTAAGGGGCCAAGCCCAGCTCCTGAAAAACAACCCCATACCATAATTCCTCCTCCACCAAATTTCACAGTTGGCACAATGCAATCTGAAATGTACCGTTCTCCTGGCAACCTCCAAACCCAGACTCGTCCATCAGATTGCCAGATGGAAAAGCGTGATTCATCACTCCAGAGAACGCGTCTCCACTGCTCTAGAGGCCAGTGGCGGCGTGCTTTACACCATTGCATCCGACGCCTTGCATTGCACTTGGTGATGTGTGGCTTGGCTGCAGCTGCTCGGCCATGGAAACCCATTCCATGAAGCTCTCTGCGTACTGTACTTGGGCTAATCTGAAGGTCACATGAAGTTTGTAGCTCTGTAGCAATTGACTGTGCAGAAAGTCGGCGACCTCTTTGCACTATGCGCTTCAGCATCCGCTGACCCCTCTCCGTCACTTTACGTGGCCTACCACTTCGTGGCTGAGTTGCTGTTTTTCCCAAACGCTTCCATTTTGTTATAATAGAGCTGACAGTTGACTGTGGAATATTTAGGAGCGAGGAAATTTCACGACTGGATTTGTTGCACAAGTGGCATCCTGTGACAGTTCCACGCTGGAATTCACTGAGCTCCTGAGAGCGGCCCATTCTTTCACAAATGTCTTGTTTCACAGTCTGCATGCCTGAGTGCTTGAATTTATACACCTGGGGCCAGGCCAAGTGATTAGAACACCTGATTCTGATCATTTGAATGGGTGAGCGAATACTTTTGGTAATATAGTGTATGTAATGAGTGTGGTGTGTTCTCCACCGTTTCCTTCATCTTCCGTTTTTATCAGTGTCCAACCTACCTGAGTGTCCCCATACGTTCTCACGGTTGCACTGGTGCATTGATAGAGTAGAATACTGATAAATACCCTGGAGAGGAAACATACATACAAAGGTTCCTCAGGGGGTTACCTGGAGAGACCCTTACCCTCGTCAACCTCCTCTCACTAGCCCGTGCTCCATCTGTGTTAAGAGGTTGTATTCAGCACAACAAAACACTTGAGCAGTAAAGCCCCTATACTTGGATTGCACCAGGTGGGTCATTTCCTGACTGTACAAAGGCAGACTGTGGAGTCTCCAGGACCATCAGAATAACAATGGACTCTTCACATCTGGTTTACCCAGAGCAGACGGAAAATTATTAGAATACCAAAGCCATCAAAAAGGTAGTCAAATAAACATGATAGGTCTGTCAGTGGGGCTGAGATTTTGAAGATTGTGGCTGTTGATATTTACATCAACATTTGGTAATTCTGCCTGCTCATTAGAAAACAAAATCAGACATGCAGAAGTACAGGCACCCTTGACGCCAGAAAATTTGGGGAACAGGAACAAATTCCAACCCCAAAAGAAGTTCTGGCGACTAATTTGTGTAGTGACAGAAAAATAAATAAATATCAGATTCAAGCTGACCTTTCTGTGCAGTGTGAGTAGGCTCATTCTTAGGAACCCAGGCCTGTTGAAGGAGCTGTGACATCTGACACTGAGGCGATTTAGTCATCTTAACTGAATGCCTCCGTGTGCCCTTTCTGTTATGACGTTCCAGGCACCTGCAATTGAAGAGGAGGCCCACTCGGAGGAATTTATAGATGGATAAATCAGTGTATACATTGACAGCATAGTGTCTCTTTTTGTTTGAGTTGCCGTACTCTTAAGACTCTGATGCAACACATGCATATTTTGGAAAATATGAGGCATCTGTTATGCATTCATTTTCTCATTTCCTTGCTGCAGAACTGTTCTGCCCCGTGCGCATACATCACGAGGAGAAGCGTTGCCGGCTTTATTCCCAATACTTGAAAGATGCATTGAATTTTTAGAAGCCTCGCCTCCCTGGAGCCTCTCCTCATCTTTAACTGGAAGTCCAGTGGGATTGTTTGCTGTGAATATTACATTTATGCATGCAGGTAATGATTATGCGGAACACTGCGGGCAAACTGTAAAGTGAGTCTGGGTTTGTCTGTAAATGTGTGAAGAAAGTGATTAGACTGCCGAAGCACCCTGTGGAGAGTGACATGTTTAAGTCTGCAAAACACAGACTGAGCCATGTTTCCATACATTAGGTGAAAGTTGTGTGATTTTAGCTTTAACAAAGATAAACTGTCGCAACATTTGTGCCTGTTTTGTACACATATAAATCTTGCTCGATATTGTGGACGCCTTTCCTGTAAGAGCGGTCAGCGTACAGGAGTGTAATTTCAGTTTCATGTTGAGTAATTGGACTCTTTGGGCTTTCTTGGAGCGGTGAAGTGCCATGTTGAAAATCCCAGCATGATCAGCCCACAGCCTTTCTTAGACAAGTGTGACCTAGTATTTCCAGCAGCCGCTGTGCACTCCGAGGATGCAGACAGGGGCTGGTGGGAGGTTTGGAAGGAGAGGAGTGGGTTTATGCACAGCCACCGCAGCACTTTTCCCAAACCTTGCGGCTTGCCTTTGTTCTCCATTTCTCATTCCAGCTGCTGTGCTGCTCCCTGGGGAATTTTATTATCACCCCCTATATTTATCAAAGTTCCTCTGCAGTTCTAGCCAGGCCCCCTTTTCTTTACACCTCCGCCAGCTCCGTAGCCCCTTCAATGGGTACTGCAGCTACTATAAACGACAGTCGGCGACACGGTTAGAGGCAGGGGCTCGTGACATTAGATAGGCTTTCTGTGTGTTTACCTGCTGGCCAGCCTGATTATAAGGGCTGCGTGGAGGCGTGTGGCGACAGAGTGGTCATGTCAGTGAAGTAACCAAGTGAATGAAGACGGAAACCCTCTGCTTCCCTCCCACCCACGCTCTCCATATCCTGACAAAGGAAAGCCACTCACCGGGTCAGACAGAGCCAGACACTTGTGAGGATCACCCCTCCTGCGCTCCTTTTATTCTCCTCTGTCTCTCTTCCCTTTTATTCGCCCTGTGTCGCTCTTCCCTCTGCCACTTAGCCTCAGCGTTCGGAGGAAGATTGCATAAGAGCTGGACTGCTTTTCCTCCTGGCGAAGCGAGGGAGTTTAATTGAAAAGGAGATCCGGAATGAAAACTCCCATTCCTTTTCAGGCCTCTGTTCTGTGAAAGCACGGAAACGTACCAGGGGAAAGAAGACGAAATGTACAGGGGAGTCAGTGAAAGAAATAGGTCATGTCCTTAAAACAGAATGAAAGAGAAGGAGTCTGACATCCCGCCTGTCTCCGCACTACCTATAATGATCCTGAGTTCTTTTTTTTTTTTTTTGTAGTCGAGTCTAACAAACTCATCACATATAACTTTCCTGTCCTGAGAAGAGGTAGGCGGTTTCTGCAATAAAGCTCAACAAAAAAGCTGGTCTCTGGTGTGCAAAATAATATAAAAGAGGTATTGAACCATCATTTTTTTTGTAATAAAATAATATTGCGAGAAACCTTCTGGGATATAGGCTGAGTGTTATGTTTGTGTTTATGCACATCTTTACAGTGCTAGATGGGCGTCTGCTGGTGAATGTGAGTTTTATGTGTGTGCCTCTTTGTCCGCGCACAAAGTAGAACGGGAGATGACAGGTGTTGCTGCAGTGTGACGTCGTAAACCACAGTAAAGCTTGTTCCTTTTATTAGCTTCAGACAAGCTTCATTTTTAGTTCTTTCTTTCTTGATTGAATTTATTTTCTGAACACGAGCAACTTCTGCAAAGTGACCACTGTTTATAAAGCAGTTAAATACCGAGTGTACCAGGCGGATCAGATATGTGTACGTGTGTGTGTTTGAAACTGAAACAAGGTCATGCTGACAAAGGGCATGTGTACTTTCATGCACAGAAAAAACAAAGCGTCTGTTACCCTAGCTGTGTCCGCTCTGAGAATATCTACCTGTTTGGCTTCTTGTGCCTAAAATCACTTTGCCTGTTGTTGAGCCCCAATGCCCTGAGACCTCCGTCAGCATACTGATTGTGTTTACTATCGGGACTAGTTGTCCACAAGCAGAGGCGGGACTGGATCAGCTGATGGTTATCAGTGTTTTCTGCAAAGAGAGGTATTGCCAGGACTGCAGATGTACTAAATCGTGCGCATTTACCCAGGAGACCTGGGTAAGTCTAAAACGATAAGTGCGATCCGCACTGCTAACGACACTACGCAAACACAAGATCCCTTTGGCTGATAATTTATTCAGCAGAACTGACAGCCCTACAAGGTTAAGAGGCGCAGAGTCAAAAAGGCTGCTCTGCCTATTAATTGGCTTTGATCAGTGGATGATGTATTATTAAAATAGCCTAAAAGAGCTAAGGCGGGCCTTGGAAAGTGTTCAGAGGAAAGATGAGGCTGCAAAGAGCATGATCTGAATGCTTGCTTTGCTGAAATGTTGGCAGTGGACTGAGAGAGCAGGAGCGTGTGTGAAACAGTCAGGTGTTTTGAGACTTTCTTCCTTTTTATAACATGGTCTTTGTTTTTACTAAATGGTGCTATTTGTAAAATGGGTTGAAAAAAAAAGAAAAAAGAGTGCCATTCTCCAGATGGGATCGCTGCTTTTTTTCTGTTACAAAGCCCTGTGATAATGAAGCTACTTTGATCATGCTGTGCTTTAGTGTTCACATATCTGTGTTTAAATACCGACTCAAAGGGTACTTATCAGTGTAGAAGCAGAGTAAGGATTGAAAATGTATAAAAGTAGCAACTACTAACTAACAACAGAGCTAGTTTTGCTTCTTCATTCCACTTTCTTTATTCCATCTGAACATCAGCGAGGCTGATCTACGGCTACATCTTAGAAATCATCCAACAACCAACCTGCGTGATGACTTGATGAACAAGCTACACAGTCTCGGCTTACAAGAGGAACCAGGTCTCAGCTGGTGCTGGTGGCTGGGGGAGGGGGCGATGTTAGCAGTGTGCAACTAAAGCGTGGTTTATACCTCTGCGTGACACGGACGCCCTAACCTACGCACATAGCCTTGTGCGCTTGTCAGTCTGGCTTGCTCTGTAAAAACGTCACCCAAACGCTAGTCGGCGCTGTGTCTTTGGTTCATTTTGCTTCTGCATCCTGCTTCACTTTCAACAATGGCGACTGAAGCTTTCGGCAAAATTTCACCAACTACGAGTCATACAAATGTTTGTATCTCTGAACCTCCTCAGTAAGCCTTGCTGTGTTCCATCTTTATTCATCCAGAACGATCACTTTGAAAATTGCAGAGATGGAGAAGCAGCCAGAAATACTAAAGCGGAAACTACTACCAAGCAGACCAGATCACAGCTCTTGCGGTCTGTGTCGCCGTAACTATGGCGTCAAATTGACACGGAAGTATAAACCGTTTTGCATTTACAGCTTCATTCATTGACTACTTGTGCTACGATATGATTGACAAGCTGTGGACCGTATAAAAGAAAAACATGCAGCGCTGCTTCTTCCTCATGTATGGCTTTTATGCTTGCTGATTACACAATAGCAGATATTCCACGGTCCAGGAGGATAAAACTATATATGTATAAGATAACTCTGTCACTAGTGCTGCTGAGTCTGTGTATTTAGTTTACTAGATATACGGGCCTTAAGAATAATTTATCCTCGCTCTTCAGAAGATCCTCAGAACAGGCTTCAGGACTTGTCCTTTAGATCTGGGGCAGAGAGTCCGTTTGGCAATGTCACTCCACGAACACGAGCTGTGCAAATGTGCTTCCTGCTTCTGGTGCAATAGGCCAGATAATATGTGTTATTATGAGACGGGGAATTGGACAGTTCTTTAAATTGCTTGTGTGATGCTTCTCTTTGGACTCGAAGAGGAGCCACAGAGGTGGTGATGTGGAAAGAAAAAGCTCAAATTATATCTTATTTTCTTCCCTGGTCACACGTCACGCAAGGTCGGTTGAATTGTATGAATGTTTAGAGATTTAGATGGATTGGTTTTATCAAGGCTACCTTTTAATCACATAAGTGCTGTTAATGTTAGGCTTATTTGCACAGTTTGTGTGAATGTAGCACGGCTGTTTGGCTGTTTGGACATTTTATTAGTGTTGACTCTTGGCATGTGAAAGCCTCACCTGTTCCTGAGTCAGCATTGTAAACAAGAGGTTGCTGGGTGGCTAAAAATGACCTCAAGTCATCAAAGCTTTTCCTTTCATGGAAAAGTGTAGCCGATAAACAGTTAGTGCTGCTGCTTTTACCTCAGGTCTACTGCGAGAATAGTAATCCTGGCTGAACATTTTCCTAAACAACACACCTCAATCTATACTTTCCTTCTCATTATGACTAAACCTTTCATTTGCTTTTCGATGCAGATGCTTTCTGTTATAATGCTGGAAAAAAAAATCATCAACGGTAGAATGTTTGTCTGCAGAAACAGCCACAATGATGTGGTCGCAGCAGCTATTTTTGGACCACTCCGCCTGTTTTTCATTTAGGAGTTCCTACTACAGTGGGCACATTCATTCCGCTGCCATAAGGACGTTGTCATTCTGACATTAGCTTTCTCTGTGTATTCTTAGGTACAGGTCTTTTATTTGTTAATTTACTCAAGTTCTTATTTGTAACCACTGTTGTTTCTCGAATAAGAGTCTGGGATACTTTACATAAGTTTCATATCGTGCCATATCTAACAGACAGCCCCCTCAAGACATCTATATCCTGACAAACAAGTTTTCTTGCTGCATTAAAAAACGTGATCTTACAGAGCATGTGGAATACGCATGATTCGAAGCTAGTTTACATTTACATATCCACATTTTAATATGTAAAATTGCTAATTTCCATTCCAACTGTTTAAAGCGTCTGCTCTCATGAAGCATCATGTTCAGTGTTAGACTGAGGCAAAGCAGCTCTCACCCATGAGCTCATGTTGAACCATATTTGTGCTATTGTCATGCTGTTTGGCTCTTGTTATCCAGGTCAGTAAGTGTAACTCAGATGAATGATAATTTTAATGAATAATATTGTGGAGAGCATGGACAAGCAAGCTGTAAAGGCTTATTGCTGATAACAGTGGCTAAAATACAATACACTAGTCTAAAGGATCCAATTCCACTGTGCGTAGTTGTGTTCCGGTAAAATATGGCCACATTTCATTTAGAAAATGGGGGAAAGTTTGAGTTGTTGAGGAAATGGTTCCTTTCTGTCCTCGTTTGATGACCGTAAAGCAGGGGTCAGTGCAGGTAGAAGTGCTGTTCTGCTACTGTTACACTCCTCTGACATATTGAGTTGGTGTAGCCCGCTCCCATCTGGCTGAGTGAGTAGCAGCCAAATCCCTGCCTCTGGAATGGCAGCTCTCCTTCATAGCTGATTTATATTCATAGAGTTTGTCCTGCGTGGCCCTGACCTGACCTCAGATTTTCATATTCCAAAGATCTGATTGTCTGCGTTGTAGGGGAGCAGCCTGCTGATCCCCATGCTTGATAAATGCAGTTAGGGCCGTGCTCCCGTCAATTACATCAATGTAACGATCCTATTAATAAGGAATAAGCACTGCAGATGTTCTAAATAAAGCACGGCGGTGGTGTGTGTTCTTTCACTGTAATTATTCCATAAACTCTGCAGTACTTGTTAATGTGGCTTACTAATTTATTCCTTATACACAAGTACAATAATATCATGGAAAGGGCAAACTTTAAGCAACCTCCCTGAAACATCCACCCAGCCGAAATCAAAAAAATTATTTATTTCAACAAAACAGTGTTGTGCAAACATCCCAGAAAGGGTGGGTTGAGATGTTTCCAGTTACCACACATGATTTGCAAGGATGACGCCTCCGACCTCACAGGTTGCGGCAAACAGCCAGACAATTCCCGTGCAACACAGCCGATTTCACATGACTGATGACGAAGTGAAACCGGTCATTTCCCGACCAAACGATCCTTTTTATACCGCGAATCAGACGTCACCGATAGGAGCCAGAGTTTAGAATTTAACATCTGACTCACTCTGTCCAAGGTGTCGGGATGGAAAACCTGTGGAAATCAGTCTTGTGTGGAAATGCAGCAACAAGAACACCTCCCTCCCAGAGCAACTCTATCTTGCAAAGTTTGTCTATGCCAGCTCTACATAACTCAAGTGCTTGTAAAATAAACAGACGGGACACTTGAGGTTCTGCCTGGCCAGTTAAGTTGATAAGCATGCAGTCCTGAAGCCATATGGCGTGAAGATAAGGCAGCAGACACACACTGACTTGTTACTTGTTTACTTGTTTAAACAGAAATGCAATAAAACCAGTGTTGACATATTCAGATTAGTAGAGATAACTATTTGTTAACATCGGGACATCTGAAGTCCTGCGAGACTTGATGTTCACCTCATCCGTCGGTACTCAGTATCGCCACACCTATCAAGATTTGTGGTCACATATTATAAATTACTGATGATCGTGGCAGATTGGCTTTTATAGAGTGATTTCAGAACAGGAAACTACGTGTGAAAGCAAACTATAGAAAATGGTCTTTAAATGCAGTTGTTGGACGTACAGGATGTTCAAACACTGAAGCTAATACTGTTTAAATAAATAAAAGAGTCAGTACACCCACCAGGTAATAATTCATTTACAAGAGAGACGTCAGTGTTTCCCCGCAGAATTAGATTCTATTTGTGGCAATAGCAGGGGGATGTGATTGCCCATGTTGGAGGTTTCAGATGTCAGGTGCTGTCATTCTCCTCCTCTCCTACATCCCTCTCTCCATTAGCCACAGCAATCTCATTCTGACCCTCTCTTCAGCTGCCACAGCAGCTCTAGTTGAAGCCTGAAAACATTAAATGGATAGCTACTAACAACGTGGGACTGTTTAGCTTCACATGTACGTTGTCTGAAGTTATTAGGTGCACTGTTTTGCTAATAACTCTGGTCCAGGCTGGTTTTTTGCCTCCTCAGCCCATCTGAAAATATTTTTCCAATATGCGTAATAATTAAGGGAGCAGACATCCAGAGTGAGGGATGAGAAGTAGTTACAGTAGTAGTCGATATTGACTAGCATCGCTGTGAACATGTATTCTAATATACAATAATACCAAAGTACATGATTGGTAGAGTGTTGGAAAATTGTCCTCTAGTAGTTAATCAACCATGGATGCTGTTGTTCAGTTGGACAGACTTTTTTTTAAATGCTAAATATGCGTCACCAATTATGCTTCACTACAATCAAGGATATACCTGGCTGACACACCCATGTACAGTCTAGTGGGAGTGGGAAACGCTGACCACTTACTTTGTTTTTGTTACCATAACAGTACCTTGGACCAAATGTTTGTCTGGATTTAGTGTCTAGTTTCCAGTGACGTACTAGTACCTAGCATCACTATAAGTTCTGATGTAGCAGCATTTAGAACTTGTTCCAAAATGTGATGTAGCCTGAATCATTTGTTCCTTGGCCCTGGAAATAACGCTACACTGCATCAATCTTATGAACACAACTTGACCATTTGAAGAAGTCCAAAGCTTTACACAGTGGCTTTGCCAGGCTACAGTTGCTAAGCTATAACAGGATGATTCATGTACAGGGGCAGGATTTAGCAAAAGGTCATTGGTGTTTGCAGGCACAGCATATCTCCTAATTACACTCATAATACTTTTTACATGCATTTATTCAGGCCCACCTGCAATGCACAGCCCGAGATGCTGTGTGAAGTTTGGTGCCGACATCCTCCTGTTGCTGGCAAGATTCCAGTCACCTTTTCAGTCGCCCTCTCCCCCTTCTTTGTCCACCTCCTGCCAGCACTACCTTGGGTTTAGTATTACTGCAATTACACTAGGTGACAGACCCTGAAGTCTAACTGCCATTTCAGATTCTAACAGTGCACACCTATTCATTCAAGACACATTTAATTAAAAAGTCGTCAGTAAAAGATATTTTAATCTGCTCATGCCACGGACAATAGGATGCTAAAAAATGAAAGAGGCTGAAACGAGATTGTTCTGCTCTTTTGAGCCTCAGCTCGTGTGTGATGGTGTGATTGGCTGTGACATCAAACAGCATTACGAAGAATTAAAGGCATTAACATCATCTGTGTGAGAGCAGGTGTAATTGAGACATGGCACACGGTCAGGAAACTGACAGAACGCTGTGTTTAAATGGCAGGAAAATTAGAGATGGCGGGCTCGGTTACTGCTGATCGTCTTAATCTGATCACCGCTCAGACCTGAGGTGGACGCCTTGTGGATTAAGCCCATCTGGTTCCTTCCATTAAGGGCTTTTAAGAGGAATATTTAGTGTTTGTTTAATTTTGCATGGCATGGGATGAGAAGCGGGTCGCAGGTGCAAAGTCGACTAACAAACTCGCGTAGAAGCACCAATAATGCATGTCCTCTGAGCCCTAGCTTTTTAAGACCTGTACTTTGGAGGCATTCTGGACATTTGTTTGGAAAACATAATGCTAATACAGTAAGTACATTAATTTTCGATTACTGGAGTTTTTTAAGTAGCCTTATTGAAGGTTTTCCATTGCTTATTCCTGAGTAATTCACTTATTCCCCCGTGATGTGTAGCTTGTTTAGCTAGGCTGTTCATTAGCTGTGGTACGCTCGAATAAAACAGAGGCCTACCAGCACACTGCTGGTTAGCTGGCTATCAATTGTCAAAAGAATGACAACAAAAGTGAGACCAGCTGCCCCTACCCATTACTGCTCTCAACGGTTCTGGGAACATGCAGGGTTGTGCACGTACACGTATAAGCACAACGTCACACACACTCATATTTGTCATTCTCTGACACATTTAGCTGTCTGGCTTTTGTTCTAATGGAAGAACTGGCTTGGCTTTTAAAAGCGGTCAATTAAGCTCAATTGAGGGAAGGAGGGAAGGAGGGAAATCAGCGTGTTACTTAATGAATGTCAGGAGACAAGTAATTGTGACATGTCTGGAGAATGTGACTCCGGCATGAAAATGAGCTGATCCGGACTGATGCATTAGCGAGGATAGCGAATTATGGGATGGAGATGTACTCGTCTTTAACATGAAGCTGTCTGTGGAGCATGCCGCGGTTGGAAATCAACTCATTTAATCAGTCTTTGTTACTGCAGTGTCGGATGTTACTGTTGTAACCACAGGCCACAGGTGTGACCGCTGCAAACGTGAACACTTTGACCTGTTTTTGCCTACATAGCAACAACGTCAATGTTAAATTAAATGTTAAAATGTTGTACGTTGAATATAATGCAGCGTCAAGTGGATTCTGCAAAGTCAAACGACAGCTGCACTTTTTTATTTGAGTTTTTATTCCTCTCCTTGGCCGCTACCAGTGCCGTGAATGCCTGGTCTAAAATCTTAAACAGAGAAGAACTGACTTGCATTATGCATGTTTCTGTATTTGACCAGAGTTTCTTTGGACTCCCTCTCATGTTAGTACCAACCCTGAATTGCTCCCACTTAGAAGGAAAATGCCATAATGTTAAAGAGAACCTTAAATATCATGAATTCAAATACTCCATTCCACCACGCTGCAGCAGTGAACACAGATGTCCTTAAGTTCATACTTTGGACAGAATGGTCATAATGTACGAACTGCATGGCCACCAGTGTAAACTCGCTCTCCCTCCATCTGCTTCCTGTATACTCTCTGAAGTCAGCAGAAGTGGACATTTGCACTATATTCTTCAGCTTTAACCTGTATTGTATCATACTAAACTCTTCAACCTCAGGAAAGCGAAGAAAGTATTTTTTAAATGCTGCATAATCCTCAAGGACGTCAGATGGAAAGTAGCCTCTACATCTGCTCATCTGCTCACTTACTTGATTTGTGGGGTTGGGTATTGCCGCTGACTTCCTGAATGATTTTGATTCGGATTCACAAGTTCCCGACTGGCATGTGTTTAAAAAACTATCCAAGGTTTATATGAATCGATATTGGACCTTCAAAATGCAGGTCTATTTAAATTCCACTATTGACGTTTTTTTAAATCCAGCCCTTATGATTTATGTGATACTGAGATTGGGTAGAAAGGGTTTACCCAATTTCTTCAAACAAGAACCAGGTACTATTTCTGGGCTGGTGCTAGTGCAACATCAGAGGTAGTTCCTCTTGCATACCTTCTAGGAACAGGTTTGTTGTCACCATAGAACCACATCATAATGCCTACAGTACGTCTCAGTTTTACCATTTACCATCCGACTCAAAGGTAGATTTTCTGCCTCTAGTTTATTCTGAGCTGTTCAACGAGACGGTTTGTCGCCTCCACCGCCAACTATGGCTTTGATTTCACACCCAGACTGGCACTCCTACTTTTCTTTCGGACTTGACGCTACACTAGCTATGCAATTTGAAAACGATGATCACGAATTTGTTATTGTTCAACAATGATCCTGCCCACAGTCCATGACGTAAATGGGTCTTGGTTGTAGACCAGCAAAGGTTGGTTCCGCTCTTAAATCAGGTTTCCTGGCTGAGTTGCGGTGCTTTGGCTGTTGAACTACGACAAAATAGCTTGAGATTAGCCACCTGCTCCGAACCAGCCCTCAAACTGCCACAGTGGGGAAGTAAACATACAAAGCTGTAACCAAATCTTAATGACCTATGATGTGCATTTATATTTGTGGATCAGTGGAAGTTGGAGATTACTGTTGTTCCACGTAAGTAAAAGTTATCCCTGTCCTCCTGCCAGCCATCAGTGTTGAAAACACAGCACTACTATTTGCCCGAGTACTTCCACAGATGGCTCAATGAACTACTTTGCATGGTTGTTCCTGTTTATTCAGCACTGCTCATCCCCATAATGAAATAGCTTCATTACAGCAATTTGCACTCATTCAGCATTCTGGGAGCGCGTGCAGATGCTCAAGTTGCAACGGTAAGCAATGAGAAAATGAACTAGTCCCGCTCTTCAAAAAAAACAACTGTCATTCAGATGACACGGGGAACCTTCTGTAATGTGTTCGGCAAATTACATATTTAAGCAAGTGATTGGGATCATCCACACACATCCTCAGCCACGCGCAATATCAGTATCTTCTCGTAAAGTACTGAAACAAACGGTTTAAGATGCAAAGTGCGACACTAGAGAGATGCTATGCACGTCACATGACTGCAGAGGTAAGATTAGTACAGGCTGAGCTTCCCAGGCGCTCACTTATCAGTTGTCTGTTGCAGTCGGTATGTGACCTGCACTAGAGGTTTACACTGGTCAAAAATGTTTGATCTTATGTGAAATGGACCCAGGAAAAATCAAGCTGTATCCAGCATGCTCCATCTGAACGGATGGAAAAAAAAGACGGAGAGAAAACACGATGACCAGCTGCAGCATGATGTGCTATCCAAGCGTCTACAGTGAGATTTAGTAGCAGTGCAATACTATCAATGCTTAAATCGTCATAGAAACATCAGTCATTTATTTATGTGCTTCATAGACTTATGTAATAATTCAAAGTCCAATTCCCACTGTCTCCACCAACTGTAGTGGCTCTGAGTGAAAGTGGTCCATGTTGATCCATTTGTTATTGTACATATTGACACACAGAACGTGGTACAAAAGGACCCTCTTCGTTGGATTTGGACCCGGTCCGACTTCTGCATCGAGTCAGGTTTTGGTTCCTCAGACTCAACTCAAGTTTTTGACATTGCGTCACATCCATTTTGCCTCAGTCCTCAGAGTTTATTTTCTCCGAGATACTTAGAGTTCTAAAATATGCCTAGAGATAAAACATCTTCCAGAAACTCCAGCAGGCTGAGTTGCCTTTGATTTAGCAATTAGAAATACCATGATCTGGATGACTGAGAAGCTTCACAGATAGGTCTGAAGTGTTTCTCATAAGCAATGCATCTCTATTTTAACATAGTCAGTGGGGAGTATGCCTCCAGACAAGATTCAGCCACTGTCACAGCAGACTAACCTTACAGAAATGACAAAAGATCAACAGTAAAATAATATATATAAAAAAAATCTAAATGTAACATTCTTTGACAGCACCTTGCTTCTGAAGAAATATAGCCTGTCATATGTATTCACTTTCTTTTCACAGATATCCTGAGCCTTTTCCAAAAATTCTTCACCACAGCTCAGGTTGCTCCTCTGAGAAAGATATTATTCTTGATAGCCAACTCCTGAGAGTGCTTCACAGTATTTGTTTGATTGTCTGACGTGTGGTAGAGACCAACCTTCAGTTAACAGTTAAGCAGATATGCAATGATGTTTTCTCAAGGGAATAGTATTTGTGTAAGACCAGCAGCTGGAGATCACTCTAGGGAGAACCCCATCTTTGATTGCCTTGATAAGCATTTATTTGAAGTGACCATAAATCCAAGTCAGTTTATGAGCAGCACATCTTTTCAGTTTGCAGTTTGCAGTCATAAATGAACACTGAAGAATAACAAAGCAGAACCTTTTTCATCCAAAGTATCCGCCTCACAGCCTCAGTAATCATCTCTAGGCTTTGTCATACCACTGGCCAGTGACTCAATACATCCGCTCATGAAAGTACTCTTTGTGTGATTTCACAGAGCTTTAAAGCACTGTGCGCTAGTGCTGCATCACTCTGTTGTCAAAAGCAATACAATAGATGAGCGGTGTAGAGAGCAGTCTTAGGCGTACAACAGAGTGAGTCGTTTTCTGAATTTCTCTCTGTCAAATTTCTCTCGGTGCTTCATTCCTCTCCTGTCACCTGCTCTTTTTTTTTCTCGTCGCACTGAATAACTGAGTTATATTATGTTGAAGATGGTTAAAGGGGACCTATTATGCTCATTCCCAGCTCTGTATTTCTCTTGTGGGACTTCACTGGAGTAGCTATGCACGATTCACAGTTCAGAAAATCCTCACTTGTCTCGTACAGACTCTTCATTCTGCCGATCAGTTCATCCAGTGTCTCAAACAAGCCGTTTTAGCACCCGTCTCTTTAAGCCCATATTAAAAGTTCTTCTGGTTATCCAGCTTCAGGAGGGGCTACACTCGGTGATCTGTACTTCTTGAACTTTGTGGGCGTGTTTTGCCTTTAGCCATCTGAGGGTGTCCTGTGGTGTCTGGCACCAGGACGTCGGTAGTGAGAGGGACTTCTGTGGATTAGCTTGTTCCAGCGCATCCCGCAGATACTTCATCAGTTTAGGATCTGGGGAGTTTGGAGGCCAGGTCAACACCTTGGGCAATATTTCATTTTTGTGAGCTGTTCCCAAGCAGTTTTTTGTGGTGTGACAGGCCGCATTGTCCTGCTGGGTATGGCTGCTGCCACCAGGGGTTTTCGTTACTATGAGGTGGTTGTGCCAGGTCAGCGAAACTGTTTAGGTGGGTGTCTAAGTAACATACACATGTCAGGAACCAGCGGTTTGTCAGCGTAACGTTGACGCTGATTAGTGTTATTCACTTCACCTGTAATTGGTTTTAATGTTGTGGCTGATCAGTTTATATTATTTAACATAATGGGAAACGTAATAGGTCTGCTTTAAAATAAACACTTAATTTTCAACAGGTGATGTTCACCACATTAGAATAATTGCATGTTTATTCACCTTTTTAACACGTGATGTATTTGGGCACCCAGCTGCTTGGGATATCTCCATCATTAGTATTCAGTCCTTACCCTGATCCTGCTCTCACCTCAGAATCTGGGAAGTAATTTTCCTATTTCTTAAAGGTCATTTGAGAAGCCAGTCATGTAAAAGATAAAGCTTCCCGTTTCTCCATTTCCTGTCCTTATAAACAACCAGGAAATTGAAAGCAATAATTCTTGATAGGATGGCAAACCTCCCTGAGATGGGTTTTCCATGACATTTCAGTATCATTTGCTATCCTCCTGCACTTCTTTTACTCTTTTACTTCTGCAAAAATGGTTTCTCCTGTGCTGGGTGGGTGGTGCAGACTTGTTTGTATTTGAATACGATTCATTCATTTTGGAGGGCCACCCGTTTCTCATCAGAGAAAGCAAAGCGCTGGGCTGTTTTACAACATCAGAGGGTCAGGATAGTCTTTGATCCAAGGGAGTGCATTCAAGATGCAGTCTGTCTGTTAATTGTTCGCTGCTGGGGAAGCGGGCCGAGCGATAAAATCTACAGTTCTAATGGAAAAGATGTGTGTCAGAAGAATCACGTCGCATCATGGATCTGATTGGTATTTCTTTTGACCACTCGTGTGACATTTTAGAGCTCCCATCTAGTGTTTTGACATCCAGCAATTTGCATGCCTGTTGAGGTGCTTTTTACAGCTTTTGTGGGTTTAGCTTGGGCTTCTCTGACATATAAACACTCAAAATCAGAAGTGCTAAGACTGAATTAACAAAAAAAGTCAATGACCACGACACAAGATGATGCTGGTAGCCGACCACATCTTTAAAAAATCCAAGAGTGAAATTACTATCAGATCTTTACACAGCACCTGCTAAGAGTTTCTACTATGCACATTCAATCAGTACCTCAGCAGACTGTGAAGTTGTCAGTCCACGAATGAATGACTGCATGTATGCGAGATAGACTTTCGAGGAAACCAATCTTCCCAAGGACTCATGTTTATGCATTGGTAGCAAAAAGTGTGCAGTGTGCTGCAAATGTAAGAATGTAAACAAGTACAGTTTAGGTTGAAATTGTGGAGAAGACATAACCAGTGGATCCTGCTGTTTATTTTTGCATTCCTTATAGTGTTTGCATATTTCTCAAGCATAGCTACGGGTCTGTTTGTGCTGCCGGAGTTGACCTCTTATACTGTAATTGTAATGTTTGACGCTGAGGGAGACATCAATAAATCTCTGAGTAAGGTTTGTCTAATGGCATTTTACTTGAGCACTTTATTGCCTCAAGTTGGAGTATAAAGCACTTACATTTGAGAGGATCGTGTTATTTTCAAGTACTGCTTTTGTAAAGCAAGTGGATTCTACAAAGACTTTCAGTAAATTATTGACACTTTGTTGTCTTATGTGAGAATAGAAAAAGTCCCCTCCTTTCCAAAAATGTGTTAAATACCAGAATAACTAAAAGTTTTTCTTTTGTTTTTGAAGGGAGTATAGTTTTGCACATTAGTTCTATCCAAAGCTCCCTGATTGAGGGTTATTTTGCAATTTTGGTGCCCTCTGAGAAAACTGGACTTCATTTTCGTCCGCCCCCATATGTTTAGCATTTGGGTCCAACGCAAAGGCTTATGGAGCGGCCTGGGGCCTTTCGCAGTGTGGCAGATGGTGGATTATCCAAACAAGTGGACAAATTACCTTGGATTCCCCTCTGCGCCTGGGCACTGTTGAAAGTAGCAGATAGACCAAGCGCCAGAACCTGCCAACAGTGGGTCAGCTGTCAGTGAGAGCTCTCTCTCACTTCGTGGCATCTTTATCTTCCTTCCTTTTCCTTTCTCTCCCATTTTTCACTGTCAACTCTTATCCGTTCTTCTCCTAATTGGCAGGGTCTCCTTCAGCACAAGCAGATCTTGGTGTAGTTTCAGAACAGCTCCTTTTTTTTTGGTTTTTAGGAGACATTTTGCATGCCCTGGATTTGTGGATGATTTAATGCAGGGGTGCCCACACTTTTTTGGCTTGCGAGCTACTTTTACAATGACCAAGTCAAAGTGATCTACCCGTGTATATATATATATATATATGTATATATATATATATATATATATATAGCCTAAGTCATATTAATTGTTGCTACAGTGTTAAAAGCTCTATCCATCTTTGTTTTTATTTTTATCAAGAAAAATTGGTGCACTGCACCTTTAGAAAAATAGCGCCGTCTCTTTAAGAGAGACGGTAGTCTTGAGTTGTTGTTGAAGTTGTGCGTGGCTGTGGATGTGTGCCGCTGAACTGAGGGCATGTAAAGTAAAAATAAATAAAGATGAACGTTTGTGTTTTTGTTTGTGTTGGAGGTGCAACAGATAAATGTTTTAAATTTTCAATGGCACGCGATCTACCGGTCGATCGCGATTGACGTAATGAGCACCCCTGATTTAATGTGAACTCCGCAGATGGGCTTATTTTGACTGATTTCATCTCATGCTGCTCCCTCCAGGAAGCTGTGTAATTACAATGAGAAAAGGCCAGCAAATGACTCCGGTTCAACCCGGATCTGTTGTAGGTAAAACAATAAAAAAACAAGCAAGGCTGTGTCATTAGAGCTGCTGGGCCCCATTTTTAGGAGAGACTCATCCAAGGCTAATCTCATTTACCCTTAATTGTCCTAAGAAGCCATGTGTCACCTTCCAGAAAATGTTCAGGACACCTAATCTACCACTGTCATACAGCAGTCCTTGATGGTGATATATTACGCTTTTAGGACGTGAGTCTTAAGACTTAATGGTGATCAAATGCCTCTTTGCTAATTGAATTGTCCTGCAGGCATTACACGGTCCATGTAAGTGTATCAGGAACAGAGCCAGGGGAGGCTGAAGATTCTGTGGGCTCTGTTCAAATAGACCCTGAATGGCTAGTGAATGTTATTAATGAGGCCTGCTAATGCAAGCAGACAGCCATTCAAAAGTATCCATTTCGAGGGAACGAAACCGTTATGATGGGATAATCCCTCTCATCTGCAACAACCGCATCGTCTGTTTCATCCGTTCATGTTTATATTCATGAGTTCTCGGAGTCGTCAATATTTTTCAGCCTCATCTGCCGCTCCACTCCTCGCGTCCTATCAGGTCCTCATCCCGTGAGCTGGGCTCCCTGTTTCGCACACTGCCAGCGGAAAGGTCAGCCATCATTTAGCCAGCGGAGAATGTGTTTGCTGGTGCCACATCCTCCACAGTGTGTCCACAAGAATTTACACAACAGCAGTGGAAAATGTCAGTACACAGAGAGCATGGTGATAAGACGCTTCCGACATTATTCTTGTCCACCTCACAGTGGTTTGGACCAGCCTCTCAGAAAACAAGCATAGTAAGCAATGAATCATGCGGTTTTTCTTCTGGAACGATCACTCAGTGTACACATAGAAACAGGCGATAATGTTGCTACACAACTCTTTTGCTTGGTTGTAGCTTGTGTTGGAAAAACTGTCTGCTTCTGGAGAATTGGAGCCAGAAGAAATTGGCCCCTCCTGTTCCTGACAGGATTCTGGTTGCTTCCTATGTCTCAGCAGGAAGTGCAAGAAGTCAGACTTCTCAGTCTTTCATCTCCACGCCCACAGGACTGAAGCCTCTGTCTCCTCCATATGTTTATTAGACTCCCTCACACGCTGCTGAAACATTCTGCCTTAATGTTTGTCTCTTTGCCTGTGTCTACCACGAATTACACACACAGTAGTAGACGCACAGACTCCAAACTCAGCATAAATCAAAAGTCTCCCCCTCTCTGCCGAAGTTAGCTGAGCCTGCCCCCCCATCACGCTAACATTTCTTCATCTGCCTAATTTCCTGTCAGCCCCTTAGAGAATCCAAAAATATGTTTTATTCATCGGAGAAAACAGAGACCCCGAGTTAGAATTACACTTGTCAGAGGTTAACAGCACAACTGTGCATAGCAGAAAGATTATGACTGTTCGACTTTCAGCCACCTCACAACTCTGGAATCCGGTGTGTGTGCGTGCTCCCCGAAGAGAGCGGATGAGCAGCAGTCGGGAGGGAGGCAGCAGGTGCAAGTATGTGTTAGCGGCTCTGAACGGGATGGGTCTTGTCAGCCCACCCTTGGCACACCGTAGGGGGATGGTGTATTATAGCAGTAGCGTGTCACGTCCATGGGTGTGCGTGGTTGTCAGCCACCAGTAATCACCTTGTGTACTCTGTGTGTTTTTGCCAGTTGTATGTGCCCTCAAATGTGTACTTGTAACTACAGGTCTCATACTTGCGTGTGAGCTAGCTGATGTTTCTTTAACGTGAACTTGTAGGAGTGTAGTCGCCCACGCAGCTGGAGCAGGAACCGGAGTCCAGAAGCCTCCTGTTTGCCTGTTCTCTGACCGGCTGAATACCAGACTAACAACAGAAACGCAACCTCGTGAGGCCCTAACGTGATATTTTTGAACTCCGTAATGGATGGTTTTACCCTAGAAGGTGGAGTTTTTAGCGTTTGTGCGCCTCTTTGTGTATGCACATGTGCTTGAGTGCGAGAATAATTATGGTAGAAAATGGGCGGCGTGGTATTCCTTCCGAAAAGCATGACGTATTGAGGGAGATGGTTTGAATCAACATTGGCATTCCTTTACGAAACATGCTCGGCAGCTGCTCATAACCCTGTGATAACACGCTCCCTGCCCTAGTGACAGAATGAGCTTCATCCTGCTCAACGGTCAGGTTCTTTGTGTTTTGCTTGCATCCACACTTTGTGAAAGGGATTTGGGCAATGTACTATGCATTCCTGCTGGGGCTGAAGGAGGAGGCCAAACCGCACAGAGGATGATTACACTCCTGAGGGAAACAGTGGATATAGTGGTGGAATAAAACCTTGTAGAGCTCATCTTTACTGCATGTTCACTGCCTGTAAAACCTTCCTTACCTACTTTAAATAAAAATAAAAATAAAAAAAAGATTAATGGTGTTTGTGGACGAATCATCTGCATTTTTTTAACCATCTGATTGACAGTGTTTCTTTGTGGTCTTTAAGTCATCAAAGAAAAGAATTACTAAAGCTTACACACTTTCAGTTTTCAACGGCATGTCATGAGGTTATGACACAGTTGAACAATCGGCTCTTTGGACTTGTACTGGCCCAACTTTTGCTGCTTTGTCAGTGGTATGAGCCATAGTTTGGCAGCGTTATGAACCTTCGGCTCTGATGTTTTTTTCCCACAATGCCAGTAGCATGTTATTGGATCCGGGAAGTGGATGAGGCAAAAATTACTCACTCAGCATCATCCATTTTTATTGGCATGAGTGTTTTTACAGGATTGCCATTGACTTTTTAACTGCAGGGTACAAAGATACTCTACGGGACATTGCAATGCAATCCCAAAACCAAATCCAGTCAGATGTTAATAACTGCTCTAGTGACAGCGCGTTTTCCAAAACACAGTGCTGGCAGAGATCAGCCTCAAAGCCGTAGTTTCATTAGTGGTATTTTTTTTGTTTTTTTGGACGTGGACCATAAAAAGTCAATGGCATGCTGACGGATGCTTGGCAGAGGTTTCTAAGCCATTGGTGGTGCTGCTCTTGCTGCTAGCAAAGTTAGTGAAGGAGCCCACGTGGCATGCTGCAGCCACATGCCTTGGGCCCAGCCAGCAGAGAGGAGTCATAAAACACAGGCATGGGGCCTGGCTCTGACATAGCATTATTACAGTGTAAGAAAGCCTTGTTTGGCGCTTATGAAGTCAGCTGTGTTTGTCTTTCCTGGATCTGATTGAGTCATGTTTATGACTGTTTTGCAGTTTTGTGCCTTTAATATGCTAACGCTGTTTTGTAATTTCAATAACTTCATGAGGCTGAGATACAATTGAATGAAAAGAGTAATTGTGATTCTTCAAATCAAAAACTTCAAAACTTTCAGTCAACATGTATGATTACAGTGGAGGACATAACCAGACATAACCAGACAGGAAATGAACTGGAAACTGGTGGGAAAAAAAATAGTAATCTTTCCAATGTTTGCCAATTAGCAGGGTTGCTAACGTTAGCTTTCTCACCTCCACGACACGACTCCACGACATTCGTTTTGGTAACGTTGGTGGAAAGAATATTTGAGTAGCACTGATTTTAAAATGTGTTTTATTGAAAGATAAATGACAATGGAAGATATTAAATTAACAGTAAATCACAAGAATAACCAGTAAGTAACTCTTCCAATAAAAAAATGAAGACCAAACTGAATTCTGCTGCAGATATATCAAGTTTTCAGAAGCAATCACTAAGATTCCTCCATCAAAATGAAGTATGCTAATGCCAATGACTTTTTCATTACAAGCCTCTGTTGGCAGAGCAGTCCTCTGACCCAAGGTCACTGAGGAATAAGCCAAAAATCTTTACCACTGATTCCAGCACACCATCCATCAGCTAGCCCATAAACCAGTCCCACTCCTGCAGTTTATGAACTACTGTATGCAATACCCCATGTAAGAATAGCAGTGCTGTCGGAGGTGTTAAAGGATTTGCTCATTAGCCGGTAACAAAACTAGCTTAGTCAAGGTTTACTTTGCAACTTTTTGGGTGTGTGCGTGCGTAATCACTTTTGTTTACGAGAGCTCATTTTCTACATTGCACCCTCGGGGTTGATTTGCATTCATTGTTCAGTCTTGTGGAGTTTTTGTTGTGTGTTTGACTCATTAAGGAAAATGAGCTCGCTTTTATGGGACAGCTCCTCGTAGAGTGTGAATAAAGCAAATTTGAATAAGATCTGAATTAGGTAGTTCATTTGGAGGGAGACTGAGATGATGTTTGAGTTTGTTCAGACTCTGCCATGACTCATCGTTAGAAGAGATTGTTTTTATTGTCTTTGTTGTACACTATGTCGCAATAACTACACATCACAGTAAGGTAGATTACTAGTAGAATCAGCCTCGGTTTGCCAAACAACATGAACCGACAACACTGCTGAAATGTATCCTTGTGTTTTCAGTTGAAACGACATCCTCTGGGTCTTTTTTTTCCACTAGCTATTGTATCATCTTGTTTACTCCTCTGGGGCAGGTGCTCAGCACTATTGATGTGCGTTAGCACTCCCCATGAATTTTAAAGCCCTTTGATTAACAGTGAGCCGTTTGAAAGCTAATGAAATTTTCAAAACGTATCCCGTGGAAAAAATTATGCATCGTGCCATGTGGCGTTGTCACATATTGACTTTAAAAACCGACAGGGGATGTAGAATTTTGATTTTGACGCCTTGTTGCAAATCCATCAAATAGCTTATGAGAGCCATGAGATGTCATAGCTGGGACAGTGGAATAAAATAATCTGACTGGCACAAATAAATGTAATAAAACTGAATTACAGACATGGCTCTCATATAGCTACTCCAGTGTTTATGACAGTTATACAGCTGATGAACAAATGAGAGGCAGGATTTCCCAGAACAACAGTAAGCTGAAACAGAAATCATAACAGCCGTGCATTTCAGCTCCATCCGGGCCATCGTAGTAACTTCAGACTATTTCCCTTCTCCGTGCATCTCAGAAGCAGAGCCACAACAATGTGGAAGAATATAATGCAAATGTCCACCTGCTACGACCTTGTTCTTGTTATGGAGCATATTTATGCAGGTCTGTAGTCAAACTGCACCTGAGTGTTGGCATATCTGGGGGTGGGCATGCGGTTGAAACATAGAGATCTTATGAGGACTTGGCAGCATGTACTTCTCAGTCGCCTTGTTTAGAATTAATATGGTTTGGTTGCCCAGACAAAAGGAGATGGACATTTGCATGTTTGCTTGCAATGTCATGTTTCATGTCCCTCCACTGCTCTCTTCCAAATGCCCTCTGAGAGTGAATCTGATTGGACAGAGTTGAGAGGTCTGACTGGACTTTATCAGATGTTTCTCTACGGCCTGCCTGATGTCTGATCTAATAAAAGCCAAACAGGGCAGACAGCAGACACACGGCAACACACTGGTAAGGTGGACATTTATTGCAGCTCACCGGGTAAAGTAAAGATACACAGAGATATGAAGCAGAGTGGGCAGAAGGGCGACTTTTATCATATTCATTATTTTGCATAAGTGCGGCTTCTGTGTACTTTTTTTTTTTATTTTTTGCCACGTGTACATTCGTGAAGAACAATATAGCCTCAAGCTGTAGCCAGAAACTAATACAGTTGGTTTTTATTAGGCTGAGGGTAATCGCAGTGTCTCATATCTGGGGTTTGGACTGGATGGATTAGATGTTGAGCCATGTTTTATCTTGCGCGCTGCGAGGAACCTAGATGAAAAACAAACGAACATTTGCCAGTCTCGCAATATGGAGACGGAGCCACTTGTCTGGCTTTGTTTTCTCTTACTCTTAAAAGACTTAATAAAATTCTGGATCAAGGCGATTGCTTCACAGTCAAGTTATAAATCGTCACTGGCCTCTGACAATGAGTTGATTTTGTTGTATGGTGTATATCCATTTTCATTTACATTTTTTATTTCCAAAATCAATCACTTTCTAAACCAAGAACACTGCATGCATTTTGTCATGTTAATATCAAAAGTAGATGCAACTTTTACAAGAGGATGATTGGTTGATTTTGCATTTTAACTGTAATAATATCTGAAAAACATTCGAAAACCTCAGTTCCTCTCTGAAAGACTGTTGCTGCTTCCCGTTGTTTTAATCTGTCGGCGGTCATGTTGTGTTTCATTTGTTCAGAAGCGAGGTGACGGGGATCAGATCACACACAGTCATGCAAACACCGTTAGCAGCTTACAGTGGTAATCCACCCTTACAGTATTTACTCTCTCCGAGCATAAGCATGCGGGGTGCGCCTACCAAGAGGCTGCACTCATCTGAAGGTCAAAACAGCACGCGCGTCGAGAGAGGCCGCGGCCACTGCTGTGTAACTATTTGCATTGCCAGAGCCTTGCTAATGCGCATTTCCCCGAGGACGTGCACGTCCTCTGGACTGGAAGGATTGGTAAACAGGTCACAATGCTGCCCCAGTGGAGGTAGCCAGCTCGGATAAAGGAAACGAATCAATACCAAGCATTCTGGCGTCTCTCCCTCCCTTTTAAGATCCATCAGCTTATTTTTATTTTCACTTGATGAATATGTATGCTTCTCTGTTGAACTAATTACACTTTTTTATTCAGTTTTGTGATTTGCTCACTTCATAATGAGCCTCGACTTTGAAGTTCAGCAACACTATTAGTGGCATCACGCTCTATTTTTTAAGTGCTCATAGGGCGTTTTTGTGGTTTAGACTTGAGTAATACTAATAGTTGAACTGAGGTCATACGTAGTTCAGGCCGTGTAATGTTGCCACAAGAAACCATTTGCAGCCGTCCCCTGTTTGTAACCCAGTTTGTGAGTAAAACATGTCAGCGTTTCAGCATGCATCCATCTCCGCTAATGAGAGGCAGCCCAAGGAGGGAGCAGTGACTGTCAGCTCTGCTCAGCACGGAGGTGATAGAACTTAATTTCCCTCGGATTTCTCGGCTGCGGCTTCTGTCTACATTGTTGTGCTGCAGGGAGAGATTATCGGATTATCAGACAATAAGGAGAGATGTAGGGGGAAAAAAAGGAAAGACTTTAAAGTGTCATATTCTTCCTACTCGCGTCAGGCACCTACAGTATTTAAGTGTACAGGTGTCGGATGGCTTTGTTTAAGCTTTGACAATTTCAGTTGGGGGAAAAATGCTCCAGGATGGTGTTTGATTCCCTCCAGGAGCTCCCGGCAATATACATTCCTGTAATAAAGCACTGTAACCGACGATCGTTTTCTGCATCTTCCTTTCTCAAACAGCAACAGGGATTGTAAAATGTAAATGTGATTGCTGTGAGTTCATACACACATGACCCCTGTCTGACCCTTGTCTGTATTATTGCAAGGCTTTTTGTGCAGGGCTCCTCTTGTGCCATTAATAGGATTTTTCTTTCCCATGTCATCTCCTTCTCTATTTCATTCTCTTGGCAACAGAGAGGAGTAGAAAGAGCTGTCTTGACATCCCCTAGGGCACTGTGTGCTGGCTGAGGGTTGAGGCAGTAAGGTGGTGGGAGTGCGAGTGGGTCTTTGCTGACTGTTGCTCCAGGCCTATCACCATTAATGGGCTATTGACCCCCAATGGGGTGGAGGCACGAAGTGGCTATTCATCATAGCCACATCCACGTGTCATCAGACACCCGTGTCCCCCTCCTCTGTGACCACCCAGGCAGATTAGGCAGCATGACAAGCGGTGCTCGCTGACTCTCCTTCCCTTTTCTTTCTTCTTCGTCTTCTGTTTATCTCCCTCTTCCCATTTCCCCCCCCCTCAGAACCAATCCAATTCCCATGTTGTGTTCTCGTTTCACCAGCCATACACAACCTGAACTCTGGGTGCACTCTCTTCTAATCCAGCTCCAGTCTTATCTCAATTCAGGAACAATAGCTGCAGAGCGAGTTCAGCTCAGAAATTCAGCCTGCAGAAAAATCGCTCCTCTCCCACAAGAGTGTGGGCCACTCCGCATCCAAAGGCAGCAGCCAAGCAGCCTGTCACCGCTTCACATTAAGTCCTCCTCTCAGCGCGCCGAGAAAAGACTCCGGCTTCTGTGTGCTTGAGCGTCGTCCAAATGCATTTTCTATCGCTGCAGTGCGATTGACTGCAACTTCAAGTGACTAATCGTATCTGTACTTGCTGTCGCCGCGTCACTGTGCTGATCTGCGGCTCGTCTTTTGTTTGCACACTGCGGTGCGGCGCAAGTTAGCCGTGAGGACTGTTCTGTGATTCATGTAGGTAGACGGGCGTCTTTCCAAGTCGCTGTCCTCATTCATCTTCTAATAATGAGCGTTCACCTCAGTCCTAACGAGGTGTAATTGCAGTCGCGCTCCACAAAGGATCGATGCCACCGTCCATGCAGTGGTCCTGCAAAGAACAGGCATTTACCTACAAGGATCAAGTCATAGGGACTCCCACTACAGTATTACATCATCCCATGGTAAACAGCAAATCCAATTAATTACTCATTACTGCCAGACATAACAGGAAACTTAATTCAGTCTTAAATTTGTCTGGGTTTTGTACTTGACCTCATGCTGTTTCTAAAAGGTTGAATTAATCTTTTTTTTTTAGCCGTGGTAACGTCATAGCTCCACACTGATATCAGACATTCGTGGTGCCCAGAAGACGAATCCTTGACTCCCTGACTTTACCTCTGTGCCCTCACAGGGTTGAGATTTGTAAAATGTCTCAGCTATGTGAAGGATTGCCATTCAGTTTCCTGCAGGTATTCTAGATTCCCCAGTGAATAACTTTGAATGACTTTGTGAAACCCGTGCCTTTTCATCCGGTGCCGCCAGCATGTGAAGTGTTTCACTTATCCTGTGAAATGATTCAGTATCTACTTGATGGATTGGCCACAGTCAGTATACACATTCATGTTTGTCAGACATTGTCACCACCCGGTTGCCATTCCTGTTTTTAACCACCGAGTATCTCTGCTACTGCTGGATGGATTGCTGTGACATCAGTCAGGTAGAGGTTGATGTGTATACAAGTGTAGCATGGCTGTCGTCCTGCTGTACAGACAAGTAGTCAATACAAATTCATTTCACTTAGAGCAAGTGGCCAGTTAATACTGAACTTGGTATCTCTCCTAACACTTGTTTTCTTCTTTTCTTCTGCCTTCAAATAATGTGTGTTCATTAGCTGCTGGGTTTGGAGACCCCTTCAGTGCTGTACATGTTTATTATTCTTGCCACTCTCTCCCTCTGTCTGTGTTTCCCACTTTCTCTTTCCATCACTCTCCTCGACTTCCTGCCGCAATCTCTTTGTTTATTTCCCCCCCTGTGACAAACTTGCATCACCTGCCTGCCTCTAATTTTCAATTTTTCCCCTCCCTGTTCCTATTCACTCGCTGTCGCTCTTTGTCTTTTTCTCTTTTTTCCCTTACGTCCCCACTGCTTTCCTCTGACACTCCCCTCTCTGTCTCCGTTACTTTGTCTGGCTTACTTCCGTCATCACCCGCCTCCGTCTTGTTTTCTGCTTTGTGCGTGTTGTCTCTTTGGGCTTACTCTCTGCTCCAGTAAGGGGATGAATCTGTATACATGTCAGTGTGTTGTGCAAGACACTCTCCAGCTTCTATTCCCCAAGGCCACCCGTGGAAACAACAGATTTATACATACACAAGTGCGACGCACAGGCAAGCATTCACTGGATATTACATGTGACTGGCTGCACAATTCTTTCTGTCCTTGATTAGTTCACAAAGGTGACCCATCTCTGTGGGTCTGCCTACAAGTGCTTTTCACTGTGTATCATTTGTCTGTCAGGAAGTACAGCTTCCAGCTGAAACAGAGAGGCATTTTTAAGACAGCACAAACCAAAAATAGTGCAGCAAGATCCAGAATACTCTCCTCTGGGCCAAGGATGAGTAGACTAGGTCTGAGACTTGGCTTTCAGGCTTCACATATATATATATATATATATATATATATATATATATATATTATACGTGTGTGTGACAGACATATATATATATATATATATATATATATATATATATATATATATATATATTATACGTGTGTGTGACAGACAGAGGCCTCCATGTGTACCGACCACAAGCTTGGCACAGTGTGATCCAGGAGGAAGGAGAAGACAGAGAGCAAACGGCATGGCAGTTTTTATTCTGTCTGCAGGAGACTGATGGAGACGCAGCAGCATGCAGACATATCCTCCTCGCAGATGGACAAACCTGTCATGTTCACAGAGAAGCAGGCGCATGACTGGAAAAATTCAAAGCTTATTGACTGCAGCGCCTTAACAAATCGTATTCTAAATATCAAATCAAGTAAGAAATGCTGAACTAGCGCTGGCTGCAACAAAAGGGTTACAGAAGAAGCAGACATGCTAATTTATTCCCTTTGTCTTTGCCGCTTTTGTTCTTTCAAAACACTGAGCTGACGGGATTGTTTTGTCTTTGCTTATCGTAACTGTTCCCCCCGAGGTCTGTGGGGAACATTCGGCGGCGAGAGCCTCCTCTCGGCTCCACTCACTTAGTGGAATGACACTCAACAGCAGGCCGCCACGGGTCAAGGAGCAAACACCTTCGCTTGTCAGCCAGCTCTCTGACTGACACACAATACCTGTGGGTGGCCTAGATATAGCTCAGGTCCCCGGCTGCCTCCGCTAGATCAACCCATTTCGCTCTTCACAGACCAGGACAATGAATGGGAGTGAAATCAAAGCAACGGAAAAGTCTCACAGCTGCTTAACCTTTCAGCAGCAGCTTTGTTAATCGACTGTGTACCTTCCTGAAATTTCTTCACGGAACACACTCGGCTTTTATGCATTGGCGATAATAACCCATCTCTCTTTTTGATTTATTTTCTCGTTACATGGATGCAGTCGGCAGAAATGAATCCTGTTCATAAGCGAGCTAACTAGCGAAAAGATAATAATGAATTTCTTTAAGAGTGATTGAGCTGAGGGAGCGGGTAGAACAAATCCTTAAGCCTGGGTACTTTCTGCAGATTGTTTTCCAGGGGTGTAAAGTCAATCGCATTTAATCCTTCACTACTACACAAGAGATGCCCTCAATCAAATCCAGATATTCCCCGTGCCCCTGAAGGTGCTTCGCAGCAAATTCTCTCTGGTTCAGTAGGTGTGGGTGGGCGGCAGTCAGCCAGAAAGGCAGATAGAAGCATTCTACCTACATATTACTAGCTCCAGCCTTGCAGTAAAAGCACTTACTTAGTTGTTTGCTACTTTCTTGAATATGCAATCAATTCAGTGGTTGACAATAATGGGAAGAGAGGACAAATGAGAAAGGAGCGGTCTGCATGATGAGGACTAGATGGTTCGGTCAGTCCTTTATGTGCGGCAGGATGCGGCTGCCAGGTTGGTTGCAGTTAATGTTTTTTGATTTAATCCAGAGCTCTCTGCCTGCCCATGCACGACCATGATAATACGCCCAGAGGGCTCCTAGTGTAGTAAGCAGAACAGGAGCCTTCCTGGAAATATTGGAAGCTTATATTATGTCATACAGTAGCCATGTCTTGTCTCATTAAGGAAAAGTGGTTCTTAGGTCAAATGCAGCTGTTTGGTTGTGAGCAGTGTTGTCTGCTGCTTTATGGTACTAAACAGATGGTTGTGGTCAGGGGCGCTGCCACTACATGGCTGTTGAAACCCCGTTGAGGGCACCGCATTTTATATTCATATTAAGTTTAATTGTTTCTTAAAATACTTGTAGTTCTCTGCAGCTCGCAACAACAGCGCATTCTTCTTAGCTGCTCTTGGTCTTTCCTTCTTTTCTCTTGGTTTCTGTATAAAAGTGAAATGGGAAAGTAAGTCAGGTTTTGCAAGCCTTCAGTGGGAATGAATGAAGGGATTGTAATAAGCACAAAAGTGGAAGTGCAGCATCTGGACAGGAACTCTGACATCCGGGGAGGGGTAAGTCAGAGGTACATCAAGGGGAGGGGTGTGTTACTTGACCCCCGACCCTCAGCACAGGGTAGAGGTCAAAGACAGAAGATAGACTGCAGCTGTGTTGCAACACGCAGCCCCACCGTCACGCCAGTCACTGTAATTTGCGTAGACATATGTGTCCCCACCCAGGTTACCAAACATGCCTCGACAGGAGTTGACAGAAAGAAAGAAAGAAAAGCGGGAAGCACACAAGGAGGGAAAGGTGGTTGAGAGGAAGTGCGCTGGGAGGGAAGGAAAGAGGTGAAGGAGACTCCAATCGCCTCATTCTTGATAGCTAGAAGAGAGTCCACCGCAGCAGTTTATCGGAAGCAGCGCGCCTCCAATTAAAGTGTTCTTCCCACAAGATTTACCACCCCGCACCAACAATGCCCCCCTCATTTCACCCTTTTGTCCGCCTCCATTGTGTTCTTTCACCCTCTTCTACAGCTATTTGTTCTTCTTCTGCAGAGGAGGTAGGACCTAATCACGCCAGGATCTCATAATACCAAGTCTTTTAACTGCTAAGATCAAAGAGTGCAAGTTTGCCTAATGCGGGATTAGGTTGAGATACGGGACCTGGCAGCCTCGCCTTACCCCTTCACCACCTCCACCACTACCAGCAGCGGGTAGCTCCATTAGGCTCAACGCATTGCTCATTTTTCCGCAAGAGCTCCCTTGGGCTAAGAGGCAATTATGCAGTAGTGTGGCATAATATTTCATTCTCTCCACATTGCATTGCTGTATGGCGGTGCTGGCTGCTAACAGCTTCATGTGGCCCAGGAGGAAGGGTGCGGGCTGCTAACAACTTCATGTGAGTAGAGGAAGATTGGAGAGGGGAGGAGGAGGCGGAGGAAGGTGGGGAGAGCGGGCGAGTTCTCAAGGGCAGGATGCTTCATTAGCAGTCAGGTCTCTTTCACCTTTTAACACGGAGAGCGAAAGGGTGTGCATGCATCTTAGTTTTGGTCAGGTGATGCTTAGTAGATTTACAACATGAATGGGAAAACTAACACGTGAATTTGGTTCTAAATACAAGATGTATATATATATTTATAAAAAAGTCATACCCAGGCAGCACTGAATTAAACCGTTCTTCACACATGTCAGGAATGTGCCTTTTCCACCATCTTTGAAGTCTTTGAGATAAGCTTGTCTGCTGCATGACTGTAAATATCTCACACAGCAAGCCAGACTACCTTCAAGGCAGTGTCTATCTTATTGATGATTCATACAGTGAAAGTATGGACACATCAAAACAGACGACTACAGAGAAGCCAGAGTTCTGGATGAGTTCCAGAAACCGTTTACAGGTGCATGTTCAGAGAGGCTTCAGCTCTCAAAACATGTGGGTCCCCGGGTGAACATTTCACAAGGTAAAATCCCATTACGCCCGCATATGCCCAGCCATCATAATAGATAAAATCCCCTCCACGCCATGAGAGACTAGTATCTTTTTTGTCCACCGATTTCTGTTCTGGCAGTGTAATTTCTCTCTCTCACTCTGTCTTAGCCTGGCTGCCTCTGCTGAGAGGTTGCCCTTCAAGCTGTTGAGTGTAGTATTTTTCTTATGTTGAGGAATTCCCTCAGTCTGAAGTTGTAGAGTTTAAAGAATTTTGAGTTCATTTTGAAAAGTCTTGGATCATGTAGGGAAATCAATCCTGTCTGCCCCTTTTTTTCCAAGGCATTAGGATGCCAGTGCTGGTTGGTGGTAAAAACTGTTCATTTAGTCAATGCTTTAGATCAGGGGAAGACATGCTGACAGCTACTGCAAATGTTGCCTTCAATATAATAAAACTGTATAAAATATTTCAGCTCCAAAGGATATCAACTTAATGGCTTCATGGCTCTGAAAACAAACACCTTTACCCTCTCTAGTGCTCAAGCGTGCATTTAGATAGTCCTACAACCAATCAGTGACATTTTGTTGTCAATAAATTAAACTCTACAGCGCATGAACTGCATAAAGCCCGCCCTAACAATTTGATCAGAGCCCAACGTAGCGACTCCAGACCAAATTTCCCCCCACAAAAAAAAAACGTGTGGGCAGGGAAATCTGGGCAGGTTTCCAGGCTACATTTAAGAAAGAAAAGTTGAATAATAAAAAGAAAAGAGAAAAAGGAAATGGGCTCTTATTCTTCACCCCTACTCTGACAGTGCAGGCATGTGCAGCCCGGGGCAAGCTGTTCAAACTGCTGTGTGATTTTGCCGTACTCGGGGAGGCTCCACTGCGTGCTCTTTGCAGGTGCTCAGTCACTTCTCCTCCTTATTTCTGCTCTCACTCTCTTCCACTTCCCCTTTCTGCCATCACAGCAAAAGCAAACTGTCACCATCATTCACTACATAATAGTTGTAAGAGGCCCCTGCCTCTCGATTCATTCATCACTATGCGCAGTTTTGCCTTCTCACTATTGCCGGTGGGGGATTTGCACTTAAAAATGAGAGAAGGTGAGATTGCCGGGCATACATTTGCGCTGTAGACGGTCCTCTACACCTGTCGTCACAGCATCTGTACCAGCTGCAGCCATCTTATATCACAGATAATTCTCGAAATACCTGGGTGACTGCTGGTATTTTGCATTTAAGCTACAGGTTGAATGAGATGCGTCAAGAAACTAATTGTAGACGCTGGACCAAGTATTTAAGAATATGTAACACTGGGCAACTTTAGAACCACTGCCCTAAGCACAAGATATTACAAACATTGAAATAATATATTTTTTTTTCCTTTTAATGCCCAGAAATGATTCATTACCAGTCGAAGAAACTGATTTAGTAGATCTATTGGGTAAACAGCTGCTTTCTCATTTTAACTCTTCAGACTGACAGGTGATTTGTGCCCTCTAGCCTGCAAACAGACAGTTTTAGTGATATTGTAAAATAGATTCATGTACCAGAATCCATAAACATGAGGTAATTTTGATCACATTCATCACACTGTATGCAATTCGATATACAGTTGCCTTTGTGTTTTGTCGTGCACCTACAATCGTCAACTTTATAGTTTTCATCTATAAAGTTTTATTTTTGAAACCTAGCATTAACCATCAGTCTTTCTTCTTCATTTATAGAGATCAGGTCTGGTAGTCGAGGCCTTAAGGAAGGATCTGTGAGGCAGCTCCCCCTGTACGACACGCCATACGAGCCAGCCGAGAACGGTGGCGACTCGGACCCCGAGCGCTTGCGCTGCCCCCGAGAAAGCCGGCTGCCCCAGGACGACGAGCGACCCCCCGAGGAGTACGACCAGCCCTGGGAGTGGAAGAAGGAGAGGATTTCCAAAGCCTTTGCAGGTACGACAGCCAGAGCTCACTGAAGTTTATTTAGTGTAAACATAATCTGGAGAAGAACATACTGCAGAGAATATCAGTGAAAACAGACTTTCTCTATTCTAGTTTAAAAATCATTCAGTTGTACCTGTTGCTCTCTTACTTCTCATGTCAAATGCTCAGACAGTGAATGTAACTGTGCTCAAATCCTAGCAATGACTGTTTTTAAGTAAAGGTTGTCTTCTATAAATGTCAATCTTTTAACATAATCAAACCTGAACCTGTTTCTCTTTTGCTTTACTAACCCAGGTGTATGTTTTTCTAGCTCTAACAAATTTGATTATGGCTTCTGTCAGGTTGTAATTGTTCTGCTGCTGCTGATGCTGCTGCTGTAAACTCTCTTCCTTCCCTCCTCTCTCAATGCACACGCTGCTTTCATGTTTCAGGTGTCCAGGCTACTGTTTGCTGTTTTGATCCAACTTCTGTCTGTATAAACTTAGTTGATACCTAAGCCGCTCATGGGGGGCATGTTTGGTTGCGCAGGTGCATGTAGGTGCAGGCAGTCACTGAGGTTTGAGGGCTCCGGGCATGGCTAACACAGCCATAACATCAAACAGCGCTGTTCCTGGAAAGACTACGGCTCTGGATTATAAATATGCACCCTAAATTAAAAAAAAGAAGAAGAAGAAAAGAATGAAAAGATTTAAGAAAATCAGCAAACATTAACTCTTTTTACCACCCATTTTCTCTTTATACATTTTTTTCTTTTTTATCCTTGAACAGCTCTGCTTTGTTATGACTGCATTAGCTACGAGGGCTCTGTAAGTGGCACTGGATCAGATCCCCAAGGAAGAAAGGACTCCACCTCTAAATCCCTCACAGGTACCATTGGAGATGGGGCTGGGGAGTGTCTCTGTCTTTTTGTATGTTTATGTTCTTATTAGAGATTTGACATTGATACCTGAAAATGTGAGTTCTTACTTTCTCACCAAAATTCAACAGATATTGCTATTACAAACTGTTTTACGATTTATTTGTGGTTTCAGGGGTTTGGTGATCATTGAGTCCTAAATGTCATTTTCTCAGCACTGAGCCTAAGGTCACCCACTGAAAGTGCTTTGAAAATGCTCCTAATTCGAATGACATTATCAAGATGCTACTTGCATGATTGCCCAGTGGCTGAAGTGGACAGAAAAAAGGCAAAGGCGCCGTAGAAATACTTCAAATCAGCCTTTCGGCAGACACAAGAGCGTAGCAAGTGCAATTAGCGCAGTAACACTTGTTGGTGCTCAGAAGGAGGGGTGATGGGTGCACGAATTGAGGAGAGTGAATCCATGTTTAGTTCTCCACCAAAAGAGTGTGATAGAAAGAGAATAATAACGCTGACATACATGGCATGTTCTATATACAAACATTGAACCCAGTGGTTTATTATGTATGGCTCTGTCACACGCAGACAAACTAAGATTAATTAATTAAGTCATTGATAGGAAGTGAATTTAAGCGGTGCCCCAATATCTTACCTGGTTTAGAGGGCGCCCCGTAATCTCTAGACTCTTTAGTCTTCACCGCAGTGACTCAATTTTGATGCCAGTCTCTTGCTGCATTACATCAGGCCACTCTCACCCCATTAAACCCCGTCTCTCCCCACTAATCAAATAAAACTAAATTTTAAACAAAACTGCTTCTAATTCCTAGCTTAATCAGTAAATCAAGAAAATAACCAACAGATTGATTTATGAGCTTTTATAATAAATACATGAGTGCTTGTACTTGAATGAAAACTTGAACGTTAAAGTGCCCGCCACTTGATACTGTCCGAATGATTAAATCATCAATTAATGAGCCATTTCTCTTTTACTTATAGCTCAATGAACATTAAACAAACAAAGAAAAATAATATGTATGGCTTGAAGGCTCATTGCCGTAAGTTGCAAAGCTCGTAATTTGCTGTTTAGACGTGGAAAAGTAATTGAGCTTTATAAGACTTTAAATCAAGTCTCACAGAGCGAGACAGAATATGAAAATAATAATTTAGAGATTTATGCTTTTTTGTTGTTGTTCCCATATATGTCTCCATTTTACTTATCCTCTAATTTCCCCTTCGTCGCGCTTTGAAATCGCAGATTTGCATTGCAATAAAGCAAAAATGATTACATGGCGGAGGACGAGTGAGACATTAATCCCTGGGCTGTTAACGCGCATTAAGATGGACTCACTGGGGATTGATTGAGAGACGTGGATGTGGATGACAATGCAGATGGTACAGGCTAAAATATAACTGATATGTATCTGCGTTCTATTGTCCAACATTAGACCATATTACTCAAACCTAATCCTCAACTATTGAATATAATGTCAATGTAAACTTGATGTTATCAAATCAAATCCTCCAGCTGGAAAGATTTGGACATTATTGTCCAAAAATACTTATCACAATGTCATATCACGATGTCATATCACAATGACATTGTTGTTTTTGTGTAAATTATTATTGCTCAATAACGATCAGAACATGCAACATGTTTACATGTGTGTTTAAGTCTCTTATGTGGCATTACATTGGTCGCAAGTGCACAAATCTCATTTGTGGAAGGAGAAATACGGACTCTAAGGCTTATTTAGTGAATATCTGTAGGTAATGAGAGTACCACTCTGTACCAACCAGCAGTACTTAAATATAGCACAACCTATAGTCAAAACCTATGAGGACATAGGAAGCAATCCTCTAAATGACATTCATTGGGGTTTATTGACTTGAAATAGTGTTTTGGGGCTCCAGTCAAACTGTGCATGTGCAAATATCTAATATTCATTCAGCATCCTTCTATGTTTTTGTAACATAATTCATATTTTCCTGTTTACGTCTGTGCGCTCTAGGCACTGAGGTCTTCATAGGAGTCACGCTGTTCTGCCTCTGCCAGTGATTAGTTAAATAAAGGACGCTGCAGTCTTAATCACTTTCCTTCTATCCCTCATTATTTTACTGTCAAGCAGCACTCAGAAGACTTTGTTTAGGGCATTATTTACTAACACATCCCTCTTTCAACAACCCCCCCCCCCCCGCCACCGCCGCTGCCGCCTCCCCCTTTGCAGGCAGCGTCCCTCTTTTGATGATGATTAATTTAATTTTCACTGCATGTCAAAGTGTTGGCTGAGAATTGAAGAGATACGCCTTTAAAATGTCTTTCAAAGAAGAAAGCTGAAGTCTAAGAAGTACTTTGATTTATGGGACGTCTTCATTCCGTGTTATGTTTAATTCAAGTTGAAATAATTCCCCTCTTTTTAAAAGACAGAAAAAGGAAGGGGGAAAAAAGACGCTTCTGGGACAAGCCTTGTCCACACAGGCTTGTTGCTTTCGCAGGTGTCTGTGTAGACCGGCCTTGGATCCTGACATCAAGGGGCTTTGAGAGAGTTTCCCACCTTTCAAAGTTTGAGCTTGTGTGCCTGCACCCAAGTCTCAGATCTTTGCAACCAGCTTACCTCCAATGTCAAGAAATTATGCACCGCTTCAATGTTTAAGTCCACTTGTGAACCAGGTCCTTTACTTGTCATCCCCGTCTTATCCCTCCTGGCACTATTTTAAGTGTCAACTTGGAGCCTGGTCTTTTCCCCGAGTTTCCCAATCAGCTTTTTTACGACGCCATCAACGCATCCATCCATTATTAGCTATATCCAGTTGGGAAACTTAACCAGTCCAAGCCGCCATTGGGTGAGAGCTGTGTCATTGATCCTTCCGCTTTCTGAAGCTACAAATTCTTTGGTATCATAGTGTCCCTGAATGTGAGTATTGTCTTGCATCCTTTCTCAAGGCAGGGTTACTTGGGTTTTAGGAAATATTAGACTGGAGTCAGAAGGTCATGTGCTCACAGTAAGTTAAAACTTTAAACGTCTAGACGTCCTGTTTTAGTCGAAGCTGTGGAATCCAGGTTGAGCTTGTATTTCTTCTTATATTTAACTCTCTTCGGTTAAGCCTGCACCGCCCACGCCAATTCCATCTGTTTGTTTTTTTAACGTATTGTTTTTTTTCATATCAGATAAAGAAAGCAGGTGTTAACATATTAGCTACTTACCACCTAATTAAAAAAAGAAGCTACCATCCTTTATAAATATCAATTCGATTTTGCAAAGCCTTCTGATTAAGTTCTGGCCTTTTGCAGTTGTTCAGTGCAGTAGGTGTTGATTACATTATGATGTTGCTTTGGATTGGAGGATAGCACGTTTACAACCTGCGAGATTATCTGGCCCACTCATGTTCTACTCCTCACAGGGCTCCACTGTGGTGATGTTGTCGCCAGCAATTAAGTTATTAAGTAAAAATGTTATCAGGTTGCGATATCAAGCCTGAGTGAAGCCTTTTCCGCGGGCAGATGGTCCGTTTTAAAGTCTTAACTACGGGTTTCCAGAGGACAATTTTCCTTAGTTATGTTGCTGTAGTTGCTGAGGCACTTTACGGCTGTGTAATAGCAGTGATTAACGACAGCGTTCCCCAATCAGGTTTCAGAAGCACTTTCCGACGTGCATCAAAACTTTCACAGTTTATATTCCAGCAATTATGTGGGAAATGAAAGTATCTCCAAACAAAGTGTTTGCAGATAATGAAAAAACATGCACAACCTCGCTAAATCCTGGAGTGGGTGTAAAAATAAAAATGAAAAAAGGTTGAAATAAGTGCTGCCTACCCCCTCCCGGTAGGCAGTATAACATGATAATGCAATCTGTATAAGAGACTATTTGTCTTCATTAATGATAGAGGAAGGAGAGCAGACTAATGCTTCTTGCTGCAGCCCTTTTTCCTCAGCTATCCCTAGCCTTGCCTGCATTCTCGCCTCTTCACAACACTTGGTTTTGGTGTTATTATTCACTGTTGGACTATCTCCTGACAGGTATGCAATGGAATGTAAATTCCCTGCCTTGTTAGGGTGTTGGGAGGCTGTGTACTCGCGGTTCGGTTAATCACTCATCCTCGCTCCCCAACACCCCACCTCATTCTCTACACCGAACACTCGCCACAGCCTCTCTTCTGCCGCCCTCCTGGCTGCTGAACATGTGATGGATGAGTCTGGAGGTGAAGAGTGAGAAGGACGCATTAGAATTTGACTATATATGAAGATCCGGCATGTGAGGGCAAGAAAAGTTGCGCTCTCACGTCCATCAGCCTGTATATTTTGGCTCTGGATGCGGTATGCACACTCACACACCCAGACGCCATCGGAAATCAGAGCCTTGTCACAGCAGGATCAAGAGCCATTGTTACCTAATCTCCTTGGCCTCTGTTACCTGCTAGGAACTCCTTTCACTTTGCTCCTAGCCAACAGACACCATGCATTTAACACCGGAGATCAGAGACAGCGTTGTCGCCTTCTCCCTCAGGTCTTGGGAAGCTTTATGGTTTTTTAATGAATCTTCATGGGCTTAACGACCCAGAAAGCTGAGACTCAAGTCTAATGTCCTAAAATAAATAATTGATTCGGTTACAGTCCTGCGCCGGTGTCTTGCACCAGGGCTGAAGCCAGCTGTTTCGTGGGTGCCATGGCTCTGTTTCTCTCCCCGCTTGGCTGATCCGATTCCCCCCAGCGCTGTCTGTCACTCCGCGCCTCCGTCTCGTCCTCCTGGCCTCTGCTGCAACACCCTGCCGATAACCTTCCTGACAGCCCTCTTTCATGAGCCTCAAATATGTCCTGCCGTCTTCCACTGAGCGCTGCCACGGCTCTTATCTTCACTCACACACATTGGCCACACACAACAGCACTGTAAACCTCCCTCACAGAGTAGAGAAGCAGCGCTCCGTGGGCAAGCCCCCCTGGAAGCTCCTGCTGGCCGGCCGTCGGTAACCCATCTGTCCCTTCTCTATATACGGAAAAGCAGGGAAAAGGTCTTGCTGTCATCTCCTCTTCATCACCAATTTCCTGTACCGTTTTCTTTTTTAACACAAACACATGCTCTTTGAAAACAGTTCGGTGCTTTGAATAATAGCCGGGCCGTATAATTTGTCGGATACAGTATGTAGAGAATTATGAGGTGACATTTAAGTTCCCCCGGAGCATTACACAGTTGTTATCTGTAATGATTTGAGAGCCAGTGGAATAAACACGTATTCAGAAGACGCCGGTTTTGAGTTCTCCTGCTCATAACACGAGGCATAAACATCACAATCTTCCAGCTTGTTTTGAATATGCATGCAATTAGCCAACCAAATTAAGCAGAACTAAATTAAATGGCGTTGGTGGAAAACAAGCATAGCTGGTGATTTATGGCGGCTGCACTGTTTACGGTGATGAGGCGCCATTGGGCTAATGAAAAGCCTGGGTAAACAAATACCTGGCTTTAAAATAGATCTGCTTCTAGAAGAACAAAGGGAAGGATAACAAAAGTTTGAAAAGAGACCGACGTCCATTGTTCAAGAATGAAGCCGTTTTCCTATTCAGATTCCTAACGTGGCCACTTTAGTGCAGTTAACTTGAGCGGCAGATGCTTTGTCAATTCAAAATCCTTAACAGCTTTTATTCCTACGTCAACAGGAGGGGTTGTGGACTAACATTGATTGAGGATTATGCAGATGAGAAATGGCATATTGATCCAAATGCAATCAGGTTAGATGACAGTTGCATGTTGTTGTCATTCGGCGTTTCCTTCCTTTCTGTTTCTCTGCATTCGATAAAGTAAAATATAAACTCTGCTTCCTGTAAATTGCATTTAATAATCGATGCTCATCAAAGAGAAGACTATCCAACATACACTGATCAGCCACAACATTAAAACTGCTGACAGGAGAAGTAAATAACACTGAAGATCTTGCGACAATACAATGTTCTGCTGGGGAACTTTTGGACCTGGCATTCATGTGGATGTAACTTAGACATGTACCACCCACCTAGACCAGACCAGGCACCCCCACCCCATATCATTGACACTCCTCGATGCAGCCTGACACAGGCACACACACACAAAAACGGTTTAGGAACAACTCAAAAAACAGCACAAGGTGTTGACCTGGCCTCCAAATTCACTAGATCCCAAACTCATCAAGTATCTGTGGGGTGGACTGGAACAAGCCTGATCCACAGAGACAGTTTACCTGTTATTCACACAGACTACAGTGTACTACCCACAGAGCAGTGGGTCTAAACTGGCATCAGCCAGTATAGCTGTTTTATTTAGTGCTCACAGGGGACAGATATGTGAAAAAGCTGGTAGCAGTGTGATGAGCCTTGAGGTCGATATGTAAATTAGCTCATGTGTATGCACATAAACGCTTAGTCATCTTAGTCCTGAATTTGAATTAAAAAAAAAAAAAGTCTCATCTATGGGGCAACGTGGCAACACGTGAGCGACGGCCTTGAGACTGGCAACACTTTTGAATGCATTACATGGTGAGTTACATAGAGTTAAAACAAATAATATAATAAAACGTTTGACTATTGAATCAGTTTTCTGTAATTTTCACAGCGTTAAATGCTATTATTCAGCTGCGCAACCAAGCAAGTCTGAGCCACGTACGCCCAAATCATCTCCTCGTCCCCACAGCGAGGCCGCAGAGTGCAGGCAGCCTTCTGCTCCCAAAACAATTACACGCTAATCTGCAATGTGAAATGAGTATTAGGCTTTTAATCTCATAGGAAGACAGTCCCCTACTTCACCCCAAAGTAGAGGAAGTTATATTATCTTGCAGAGTTTTTGACCTTCTGTCTCCATTTCACCACCACCACCACCCTACACCTCTCCCATCAGGACAGACAGCGAGCAGCTCCTCCCTCCAGCCACCTTTTTTCTAGATTAGCCCCCTGACACCGTGGGCTCAGCTATTTAATTGCTTGTCGGATTGAATATTCTCCGGCTTCCCCCTTCATCTCGCTTGCAGATATTGCTTCTCATTATCATGTCCTGTATCACCACCATGCTGCAATTCCTTGCAGGGTGGAAGACAGACAAGTCCATAACATTATGTCTGTCCAGCCTGTAACAGACACTAACTCGCTAAGCCAAGAAAAGCATCCGTTTTGAGCATCACTTGTGCATGTCCCCATACATTAAAGCTCTGTTTTCCAAGATGCAGTATGTAGTATAGGGATATGAGTGGATGAAAGATTTAAAGACGAAATTATTCACATCATTCTCATTGCCGCTGCCCAGTAGCAAGAGATTGGTACAATTTTAGAAGTTGAGTAACATGCAAAAATAAATGGAAACAAGACAGAGACCATTAGTTTAAAATAATAAATGTTTTTAATTCACTTCACCATAGCCAGTGCAACAATGACCAAAACTGCAGAACTAAATCCCAGGTTTCTGAGACAAAAAGTATCTTTTAAAGAAAGCCCCCTCCCCACGCACACTTTTGACATGTGACAAAGACAGTCTAATAACTGATTTATATCAACCAGTCTGTTGCCAGTTGTATTCATCCACGTCCTCTTGAGTCAAGCAAGATTGTCCCTTCCGTTAAAAGAACCATGTGTGCAAAAGAACCAAAGGCACCAGCTTCCAAAAGCATCCATGGGTTTGGATAAACAACCTTAAATTTATTGTCTATTGCATCTCTAGCACCATGGACAGTGACATTACAATGTTCCCTAAATTAAACGAGAGTTGCATCGCTGGAACATCTGTTCCACAATCTGTTGCAATCCAAACAGTCATACAAACAAGCATTTGACAACCTGCAGAGGAACATACAGTCCAGTAGCTTACCGAAGCCATTACTCCTGTTTATTAGCCTTGGCTTCTAACGCTGGCTTTCTCTTGGATGAACAAAAAGCATTCCCCTCTCCATATCATTTATTGAGTATCCTCAGCTATTTAACAAGTGGACCTACATTAGAAACAGATGTGCTGCTCTAAGAGCGCTCCATTTAGCCTGGTAATATCCCTGCTGGACACGCGGCATACATTATTCAACGGGCAACGCCGGGGTACTGTCCACTGCTTGGATGGATTAGTCTATGTTACATTTCAGTGACATATATTGTCTCCATTGTTATTTATCTTAATAATAATAATGCCTACAGTCTTTTTTTCCAAATTCATCAGAGCAGATATGCAATCTGCTCAGCTGGGTTTATATAAAAGGCTGCGGTGCTGTATCAGCGACTGTCTGTAGCTTGGCTTAAAGTAGCTTATATTTTATATTCTGCACTTTTAAAGCAGAGCATTGTATTATTTGGTTCTGCCACTTTATTCGAGTGTGTCATGCACCACATCTTGCAACAGATCTTGAAATATATGAGATTCAGAACATTGTATCTCCACGGTTTCACTGGATCTCTGGATCTCATGGTGAGACTGAAACTTTTCAGGCTGGGTCCGAGCTTGGATTCAGGGGTTGTTAAAGGAAGGCCAATGGACTAGCAAAATCGGCACAAGATGGTGTGAAGGTCCAACTTTTCAGCTTGGGTTGGGGTTCAGTTTGAAAGTTTGAGTCCTCTATCAAATTGAATATAAAGCTTTTCAGATTCCCATTGTGTAACTTTCAGGCACACTCAGCAATCTGTGTGTGTGGAACTTGATCAAAAGTGGAAGAGAACTAACTTCACTTCCTTTTCAGTCCTGTTGTATTCCTCCCTTTTCTAGTCCACAGCTCCTGCTGATTCTTGGATCACGGTATAAGCCGGCATTCCACCACAAAGCTGGCATCTTCTGCTCTTGTCTGGAGTATTTCTCACTTACCCCTTCTACCTTTTCTCCCCTTCCCCTGTCTTCTCCTGTCATCACTTCCCTTTCCTCACATCCTTCTGTTGTTGTCCATTTATTCCTCTCGTTGCTGTCCTCTCCTTCCCTCCAACTCTCCGCTGGTGACGCTTGCAGTAGAGATTAAAGTGATCAAGGACCTACCATGGCCCCCTCCTGTCGGCCAACTCAACACCAGCCCTCCCCCGGTGGAGGAGCTAGAGTCTCCTTCCCAGGCAGCTCAGCCCTCGCCCGGACAGACAAGCTGTGACCAGCACCACCATGGTGGGTGTTGGTGTTCACATTGTCCAGCGTCTTTCCCATCAGTTTCCTTGCCGCCCTCCCTTTCCTTGTCCGTCTGTCCCGTCCATCCATCCATCCATCCATCCATCCGTCCAGCCATCCATCTGTCCGTCCGTCCGTCCCTCCATCTGTTCGTCCGTCCGTCCGTCCCTCCATCCGTCCGTCCGTCCATCCATCCATCCATCCATCCATCCGTTCATAGATTGTGTGTAGTATTTAGGTGTAACATGTTGCATATCTGTATTTCCACAGCTCTTGGAAGAAACCAGCCCAGCATATATAACTACAGAAATCACTCAGATTCTGTTTGTCTCACATTGTCCACTCAATGCCGGCTTACTGAAAGAGTCCACATCTTTGAGAAGCACTGCATAATATGACTTTACGTATTAGCTGACTAATGACTGCACTTTTCCATCTGGATTACATGTGGCAGAAAATCACTAACTCTTGTGCAGGTTTCATGCTGAAGGCTCATTAGTTTTAATTGTGCTGAACCGCCTTCTGCATGCGTAATTGCCATTCGCTGTGACCCCCATTTCCTCTTGTCAACATACTCATAACCATCCCAGATGTCCCTCTGGCCTGTTGTTTTCTGCAAGTGGCTTACACGAATTAACAAATCAAACTCATTTGAGGCGATTTTAGTTCTTGACTTATTGCCGTATTTACCCTCATACTGGACACAATGGACAAGCGGTTCACCTGTTTTTAACCGAGAGGGCCATTAGTGGATTTGCGAAGCCCTCGCACACACTCGCACTCTGACTGCTGTAATTATCCGGGGAAAAGAAGGACATGTAGCAGAACTAATGCCAGGAATGGGATTTCCCCTGGCAGAGTGGGAAGACTTAGAGTGAAGCCATGTAAGAGGACACCGCTGTGTGCTGTAGGCGAGGACAGGGCAAGGAGTTGATTTATGTCCATAAATCCATGGGAAAGGTTCTGGTTCCCTCCGTGATGTGAGCGGGTTTAAGATTGGCGTCCGGCTGTAAAGTGATCCTCTCTCTGTCTCAGCCTGTATGGCCCCACTCTACGCCTGCGGGGTCAAAGGTGCCTGTGGCAGACGCGGGGGGGTCGGTGGCCTCTATGACCCCTGTGAGTATAGTTACAATACACTCTCCTGACCTCAGCGTACAGGCAGACCCTCAGTCGCACACCAAGACATCGGCCATCCGTTATACGCAGGGTTATTTACATACCCCAGACTATCTCAGCCATGGTAAATAGCTATGTGTTTGTATGTGCTTGTAAGGGTTACTTTGGTTTGTTGTTTAATATAGACGAGGGAAAAAAAAACTATATCCATTACAGATCAGGTAAATCGACGTTATCAGTTCAACCTCATTATCAAAACTGAAATTCAGATTGGCAGAGCAGATATTCCATCTACATATTAATGGAGGGCACTTTTGTCTGAGTATATTAAAGAGCCTTCTGCCTTTGTTTTCTTTCTCGTTTGTTCTTTACATTAATTGATTATCCACACTATCTTACCTTCCCCTTTCATCTACAACTTAACAAACACAAAGTAATTAAAAGATGCCCAGATTACATTTTAAATCGATTCACTAGCAGACACTACTCCTTTGTCTTGGAAAACTTAATAAACAGTTTTCATTTAGAAATGTAAAGAAAATAAGACGCCACGTTCCAAGATGGTGGAATCATCAGAGATTACACTTATAGATTCAGCTGTGGGGCTCTAAAAATATATCACTAATAGCCATCCAACAAATCATTATTTGAGTTCCCGGTGCACACAATTAATATCAGCATTTCTTTTCTTTTCCAAGCTACCCATTCCTGGGGTATCAGACCACAATGAACACTACTTTCAGTGTGTGGTGTGTTCTAAGGAGACACAGACCTGTTAATCATTTCATACATGCAAGCTGGAATACTTAATTTTCACCTCGCCGTACAGCAGTCGACGATACACCTCGCCCCTCGGACTAGTCATCCTTTTTGAAAGGAGTATCATTAGTAAATGAGAATTAATTAGCTGGCTTAATTAGAGAAATTTGTGCAGCAGCGTGTGCACAGAGGGTAGAGGAGTAGTCAGGTTGCTGAGAGTCCTCGCTGATGAATGGCACTACATTTCTGGTGTTTCTCTTGAATTGTGTTTTGATTAGTGTGTCTATTTAAAGTTTTTATTCATTTTGTGGTGTTAGATGGCTACTATAAGTCTTCCCTGCCCTGTTTGTATTGCATTATTTTGTACAGTACCACTATGCAGCTCTTTATCTTGTGGATTGATTGTAGTGTAATCACGGAAATGTCCTTTTGACATTTACGTTTATCAGTGCTCCAACCAATCGACTCGCTCTCTGACACGCTCTCCCTCCCTGTTCTCCTCATTCTTTCTTTTTTTTTTTGTATAGCCCTTTCTAAAGGAAGCTATGTGTCTGAAGGGGACAGGTCTTCCAGCCATCAGTCACCATCTGACTGACAGTTCAATCTGATACACAGATTCCATTTGCTGTGCTTTACAAGCAACAATGCTGATAACACACGCAGATGCCCCTGCATTTTCCGTACGTGTCTTGGTGTGTTTATGTGTAGCCACGTGTGCATGCGTGTGTGTGTGTGTTTTCATCCTCTCGTCCCTCTTAAGCCGCCTCTCAGGGCTTTTTGTTCTCCTGTGGGCCAATCCTCTCGTCAATCTCCTGTCGGCCATGTCTCGGACTGTGTGCTCCGGAGAATGAAAGGGGAATTGGTTCGCCTCGCTCCCACTGATGCTCACTCTCAAAAAAGTATTTCTTCGGCGGTCTAGTGTTGTCGAGGCGGCTGGAAAACTAAGCAGACATGAGTCCATTCACTCTTGAGCAAATAAAATGATAGCTTTTTGTTTAGTTTGGAGGCTCTTTCTTCAGGATAATACTCTTCTTGTAGAACTGTGCACTCTGTCCGCGGAGCAGTCTCTGCTCTGACAGGAAAGGTTGACGGGGTTAGCTCCACTGAGAATTGCCACTGAACACTTTCTAGGAGGTGGAGGAAACGGTTTAATCAAGGTCAGCTAAAGTACTGATTGTTGGACCTGGGCAAGAGGAGGAATTAGTGTTTGCGCAGGTAGGATGGAGGAAATGTGAAGAGCTGAGGTTGGGCAGATGGCTGAGTGGGTTGTAGATGCTAAGTGGAGATAGACTGTGTGGGAAAAGCTAAGATTGCGCCATTCGTTGTCGTGCCACAATAGGAGATACCTTTTCCAGCTTTTAATGTTTAGATTACAGTGAACAAGGGCAAAAATAATTTAATACAATCCATATATGGACATACGGAGAGTGACGCTAGCTTTGCATCTGGACAATCAGAAACAGTGAAGATAACCGATCTAAGCTGCCTCACCTTCTTCTTGTGAAGACATTCCTTCACACTATCTTTTTCTGTCCTCGACAAGCAAGAGAGCACTGAGAGAATTAAAGAGATGGGGCCGGAGTGTACGAGATGAAAAGATCAAAAGAGAATGTGATGGGGAGAAGAGGAAGGGCCGAACATATGCAAACAGGAAGAGAGAAATTGAAAGCAAAGGAGGGAGAGCAATTGGCTGCCTCTTCATGTTGTGATCTGTCAGCGTTGACAGTGGCTGAGTGGAGCAAACATGCATCTCCTATGTCCCCTTGGTCAGTTTCCATGGAAACGCTATTTCTCACCCTTACACATAGACTGCGCGTTCGTCTGACTCGCATTGTATTCCCAAAAGTCAGCATGTGGTTCGAACGCAGCGTATGAAAGAACAGAGAACTAATAACGTCTTTCACGTGGACTTAGGTGCATCACAGGAGCATCATTTGTCCGCCTATAGTCCACGCATCCGTCTGAAGGAAGTGATGCTGCAGCTCATACTCTTCCTGGGGTCTGAGGTTAGACCCACAATTTACCCAGCTGTCATGCAACAGTACAATTTGGCTGTCATTTCAAGACTCAGCTGTGGCCCTATAACGAACAAAAGTGCAGAGGCCAAGATAACAATCGGAGTCATTTGGAATAATCATTTCCATGAGTTTATGTTTTGGGAAACGCATCAGTGCACTCAGGGCCAGCGAGTTCAAGCTGGAGCTGAGAGTGGAGGTTAAGGGGAGCCCCTGGTGGTCGGAGCTGAAACAACAGCAGTCTGGCTTAGCTGCCTTACTTGCCGTTGGCTCATGTTCCAATACAGGCAGTGCTGAAAGAAGTACTGACATCCTAGTACATATCATAGTTCAAAATACTCCATTACAAGTCACTCTACTTGCATCCAGAGTCAAACGACTTACTCTGTCCTCTGACTGATATGTTATTATAAAGGCTAGGAGATTGTCAACCTCATGTAAGCAGCCTTTTCCTGTTTATAAGGTAGATTTAATTACTTCAAAGTCATTGGTGGGGCACCTTCAAAAGAGTCACAACATAATTCCTGGAGGTTGCCAGATGATGAATGGGGTACAAAATAAGCAAAGGTGCCCAGTCTTTGCTGTTGTAGGAAATGTTTTACATGTGTTACTTACACTTAACCTGACAGTGTTTTTGTAGTTCAAACATTTTATTTAGTTTTATAAGCTGAAATGTAATGGGGCTGAGCGATGATGTTGCACAAAATTGAAATACTCGTTTGAACTACTTGGTCTATCCTTGAGTAGGTGTACTTTGCACCACTTATCTCAGGATTCTCATAGTTTTTTTAATACCGTTCCATTTGCTGAACAAGAAGGTCATGTTTTCCCATTTAGACCCACTTAGTTGTTTCCTCAAGCTTGTGAAAATATGTTGTCTTGGCATTGTCTCTTGTAGCCTAAACTGATTGATTGAAACTGTCAGCTCTTCAACTCAGCGTGGTGCAGGAGCACTTGGCGAGCTCACAAAAAAAGTGTAATGCAATCCTCTGACTGGAATGTAGAGTCTAGACCGATGTAGGTCTGTCTCTATCGACATGTTGTTAAGATCACAGTGCCTGTCTGTCTGTCTGCCTGTCTGTCTGTATACAGTGCCTGCCATGTTCAGTCTAGGTAATTAAGCACTGGATGCAAGGCCGGCCATTAGCAACAAAGAGCAGCAAATACGGACGCTGTCTAGTGGATGGCAGTTTCATACTACATTAACTCCACCTTTGATGTGTTGATCTTAAGTCGTAAAGCCAGCCAGCAATCTCCAGCTGAAGCTTGTCATATTGTTGATGTAAGAACCGCCCCTCTGTTATTGCTTCAGAAGCGTGTCAGTGGCTCTAAATAGTTTTTCCAAAGCTAGGGGTGTTTTGACATCAATTATAGTGATGGATGGCTGAGGGAAAATGGCGAAAATGGCTAATACACGCACACAAACGCACACAGATGACCTCCGCACATGACGACTACTGTCCAGCCTTTATTCCATCAGTAACCCTGTGCAAATTCACTTTCTCATTCGTCCTCGTGAACATTATCTTCTCTTTTGTTCTCACGTTAGCTATTGTAAATGAACCCAACGCCCTTTTCTGTGTGCTGATTGGCCGTGAGGGCGCTCAGTGACCTCCGCCAGCCATGTCATGGTCACCTCGAGCTCCCACGTACCGTCAAACACACCTGTGTGAGGTTGCCAAGAGAGCTTGTCGTGTCCACAGTTGACCGTGAGAATTTGAAAAGCCAGTTTAATGTTTAACCCGAAGAACTTGTGCATACGTGTGTGTGTGTGTGTGTGCGCGCGCGCGCGTGTGCAAGTGTGCTTGTTTGCTCATGCGTGTGTACTTAAAGAGTGTGCATGCTCACACGTACTGTACCGTACATGGGTGTATTTGCAGACACTTGCGGTCGCTGGAACGTTTCGGAGGAAGTTTGTATGTGTGTTTTTTTTCTCTCTCTGTGGAATGTGTACACAGTGGGATTGATTTATAACACTTCCACTGTGTGTACATGTCCTTCAGTTGGATGAGCTACACAATGTGACTCTTGTTTGTGCCCAACATGGATTTCCGTTCACACACATCTATCTAGCGTCTAGTTCAGCAGGTACATGCAACACCAGTTTATGTGATAACAAATATCAACTTCCTGTAAGCACACTTGCTTTTACAAGTGACCTTATCCTGACTTGTAGTTGTACAGTGTCATTATCAGAGCTGTAAATGGTTTAAAAACCTCAAACATGTCCTTTCAGAATAAAATATTTTCCTCTGTATTTTCCTCTATTGCAGTCCAGTTCGATGGCGTGGAGAAGCCTCGAATGTCGCCCACCAAGGAAGGGAAAACTCGCCCACTGCAGCGGCATTCCAGTGGCTGCTTGGTCAACACCAAAATGACTTCACTGGACCACTGCAGTTCCTCTCTCGGGGAACGTATAGACCCCACCATGCCCCTGGAAAACCAATTGTGAGTTGGATCTTGTTATGACTGCATTGTATTTCACATACTCCCTTTTGGTTTGTGTGTTTGTCTGCTGTTCCTGGTCGGCTTTGTTCTGTTGTCTTGTATGCTTACCATTCATTTGCTCCTCCACCTTTTTTCGCCCCATGTTGTAGCTGGTACCACGGAGCCATCAGCCGAACCGATGCTGAGTCTCTGCTCAGGCTGTGTAAGGAGGCCAGCTACCTTGTGAGAAACAGTGAGACCAGCAAGAACGACTACTCCCTCTCCCTTAAGTAAGACCGATACTGTCTTCTCTGAAATAACATTCTGCAAACAGATACAGCTCAGTACAGTTCATTTATTTTTTAGGATTTTTACACAGAACACAAGTGTCATAACTCCGGTGGAGCACACACAGGGCAAGTCTAACAGGTTGCCTGTAAAGGTTTATGTATACCTGTGTCCCATTTCTCTGCTGACTCTTTCCTTTCGGTATGGTAATGAGTTTCACCCTTCAGACCTCTATCTCCCGCCTACTGTACATCCCGCCTGTGCCTCGTCCTCCACCTCCCCTTGCTCGCCCCTCTGACAGCGCAGGCTCCGAGATTTGCTGACGTGCCCACCACTCAGTTAATGGCGCCCTTTCATGGGCGACCCCTGATTCCTGCCGCATCCAGCAGAGGGTTCAAAGGAGGCGCTCTGATTGGTTTAGTGCAGTGTGACATTTGGTAGAGGTTACTCGAGCGCCAAGGCCTGCAGTGCAGTCACATCCCATCCCTTTGACGGGAATGTGCGGCTTTGGCGGGTTTGTTTTGATGATTTTCGCTACCAGGTGTCAGGACCAGGTGCCATGGCAACAGTTTCAGAAAACATAACCAGGGATTTGTAGGCGTCTGGAAGCTTTCCACGACCGACTGAGGTTAATTAGCCTCCGCTATCACCTGTGATATCCTAACGTCTTTGAGGACAGTAGATCTCACATATACTTAATACGCCGTCCATTTTACTTTACAAGGAAGGCTTCGCTGCATGCCATTTACAAAAATCTCCACAAGTCTGTGACGACCCTCGGATGAGATGGAGCTTTAATGTGCAGAGAGACATTGATTAGCCTTTGTTATTACAGCGGAGCTCATTTTGCTGCAGGCTTATATGTCCTGGAAAGGAAGTATAATTCTGTTCGCTGCTCCTACAAATCTATTCACGCCACTGTATCTGACTGCCTGTCTAACTTGCCGTCTCTCTGTCTGATTATCTGCTCGTGTGCCCACTTCTTTTTCCGCCTTGCTGACCAAAGAAAGTACTCATCGACTGCTGCAACACCGCTACACTGGTGTTGTGATTGATTGACGGCAAACCACAGACACTAAATGTGTGTGTGGCTGAGGTTTTTTTTTTTTTAAACACATGTGCATATTGTCATGTGCGTGCAGCAAAAGCATGGGTATGACATTGAAACACTGGTGACATTGAAACTGAAGATATTAAACATCTATCAGTAAGCACATATAATGAGAAAGTAAAAAAAAAAACAGATATGGATGCACCAGCTTTGTATTGCATGTCACAGAGGAAGGAAGAAAAAGGTGAAGTGAAGTGTTGTACTTGGCAAAGATAGAGATTCATTATTCATACTAGGGAAAAAGCAAAGACCAATAAGCACATATATAGAGGATACATAGCAGTAGCTGTAAAGCTCAAAAAACCACAACATATGGTCTAGAGTTAAACAACGAAACAGACATTTCTGGCTTAAAAGTGATGGTGTGATGGTGCCGTAGAAGGCAGTAATGGGTGGAGTGAATTTAAGAATGCCCTTCTAATAGGCAACCAGTTTTTAAAGAGCCGATTGTTATATTTTATCGTGAAGCTTCAGAGAAGGGATATTACCTAATGCTGGGGGATTTACCTCCCCAAATGAAACAGCTGAATGCTGGATTATGTGAATTAATAAAGTTTGGATGGGGAAGACCTGGAGGCACTGGAAGAAGTACAGACATTTAAAGTTTTATTTGATTCGGTGTGAGGTTAAAACATGTCAGACATTATACACCGTTCAGTTCAGTAATGGTCTCGTTACACATATCCACGTCCCGGCGATGTTCACATGACAAAGGGCTGCTCTGTTAGAGCAAATAACAGGGGAGTGCAGTGCTTTTTGGCCATCCTCTCCTCTCTTTGCCGCATGCTTCTCTGAGAGCTGCTGTTTTTGGAAAGAAAAAAAAAAAAACTAAAACAAGTCGCTGGATGAGTCCTGTGACAGCAATAATGGCCGTTTGTCACAGTGAGAATAGGAATAGGAGAAAAGTCATGCTGTGAAGATCTTTTAGTCTCTGTGGCTCAGCGAGAGCTGAATCTAAAGGCCTGGACTTTTAGCCGGCAGAAATACTCCTCTGTTAGGTAGCTGACTAAAGGATGTTGGCGCCCTTAGCAACAAAAAAAGGGATTTAGGAATTTACTGAGGACACCTAAGCAAATACTTGGTTTGCTTATGGCTAGAGCTGAACTGGGTTTTCCCCTGTTGCTACGCACAATTGATCTTGTTGTAGTGAGGTAAGAATTAAATCTTGGAATTAAGGCTAATGCACTTAATTGCTGCTTTTTTATTTCAGTTGCAAACAAACTGGCTATGTTTCATATTATTTTGTTTATTGTGTTTGCTAGCTGAGGAGCTGGAAGGGAAATCACCCCCGGCAGGGGAACAAACAGACAAATCATTTGCATTGAAAATGTTTCCTGTGTGAGTCAGCTCCTGGGCCTCACAGGGCATTATCTTGTGCCTTTGGCGTCAGTCAGATCGAGCCTAGAAAACCATCAGCGGGCTGGTTCATGGGAGTGACAGGTGCCGCCGCGCTGCAGGCAGAGGTGACTCTGAGTTCAGCCTCGTCACATAAGGCCGTCTCCCCCCCGCTGCCACAGAAAATGAGCGGAAACCCAAGGTGAAGATCTTCCATGTCTGAGGTTGCTGAAAAATGTATGAGGCCATGAGGTGGCACGTATGTGTATTGCATTATTGATAAAGACAGGCAACGCTGAGAGCCCTAGCCTCAAGAGGCCTGACGGAAAGCATTTTCTGTCTGTTTTGCCCTCCTGACTCCTTTTCTCTTTTTTATTTCCTGTTCACCTGCCCCACTCGTCCTTTTCTCTCTTGGTGGAGAGAAACTCCTTTAGGTGTTTGAAACATATTAAAACCTTCACAAGTCTCTCGGAGCAGAGTGTCATCCTGTTTCGCACCTCGGAAGAGGGCTCTGCACGGAATGTTTCCGCTGGCTGAGCAGAGAAACTGTTAGTGAGAGAAGAAAATACGTCCAAAAGAATCTGGTTGATGCTAGAGCGCAGACATGAGGAAACTAAATAAATACCCACGAGGAAGAAATCCCCAGTTCAACTCGTCTCCCAAAGACAATTGTATTTTTGGTAATGTCCTCACTTATTCCAGTCTCTTAATAATCTGGGCCAGGAGTTACATGCTGATTCATCCGCCAAATTTCAATTATAAACTTAATAGCGTGCTTTGCTCTGATAACAGTTTTTAATCAGTTACGACTTGCAGATTGATCGGGATCATCCCAGGTAGGCCCATTCAATTTGTGCTCATATGAAATCATTGGCGCGCACAATGTCTGGTGTCCAGCGATGCTCAAAAAGGTCATCGCTCCTGCCTGAGGATCATTATCTTTTTTGGCGTACGCCGGTGCCATATATTCATAACTCTGAGAGCATCATTCACGAAGCAATCCAATATGTTGAAGGCGGAGATAAGCTGCCAGGCTGTTCCTGCTCTGAGTGCTACGGGGTTCAGTTTAAAGTCATAAACCTCAATAAACAAGACAGCAGACCTCCCCGGAGAGACTAATCCTGATTAGACAAATAGAAGTCCACAAACACAGGGTTATGATAACGCCACAAAGGCCTGTCTTCTAAAAATATATAGCCCCACGTTCATTTTATCAACCCGCCGTGTTGCTCTGTTGTCCTGGTTTCTGTCTCTGCAGGACCGTAACATGATAAGCTGCTCCCGACACCGACAGGAAAATCAGCTGGGAATCTAAAAATGACGCTATTGATGTGTTTGCCTTTTTTAAGTGTGGCTCTGTGTAACCAAACGCCATTCTCCCAGCGCTCCACGTGAGGATTCATCAAATGCACTTTGCGGGGAGAGGATTTATTTTTTTTTTTTTAAGTTAAATGAGCTCTGAGGGCTCCGCTTGCAGAATCACCGAACAGTAGAGATCTGCGGCAGGGGAAATTTGTCCTCGTCTCCTCAAATCTCGATGAGCTCGTTAATGATACGCTCAAATATCGAGGCCAGGGGCTCAGCAGCGGAGGAGTCTGATAGTTGTTTACTTCGGTTTTATAGCTCAGCAAGCCTGCAGCGCTCCACCTCGGCTCATCTATAAAACAGAGCGCTAGCTTTGAAATATTTCAGCTATTCACCATCAGATGGTATATGAAGTGCATTGATTCCACAACTTCATGTGTTTCTTTATTTCTCTCGTCTCAAAGAATAACAGTCAAGCTAAACTTAAGTCATTTGATGAGACACAGAAGAAAAGTTTTTAGTTTAAACAGATTCTTGATGAATGCCCTGAAATTGAACCCTGCACATTCTTCATGCTACTTTTTTTTTTTTCATCTCGGCATTATCTTTGTTCTGGATTTTCTCTGTGCATCAGGGAGAGAACACATCCGCCGGCTTTACACATGCAATTACGAGATAAGTAAAGAATGGACTTGCGTTTTAAGGTGCCTCGAGCCAAGTTCTCCCTCCTGTTCACGGCTGATAACGGGCGTAACTACGGATATGTGCATATGTTTACAATATATTCACCAGCCTTACAAACGTGTATTTATTTATTTTTTATTTTAGATTCATTTAGGTTGCTCCATTTGTTCACCTGACTGTTGATGAACCCAGGAACGGGCAGGACTGACACCAGTTGTGAGCCTCATCAACAGGCTGTGCTTGGGCTGTATCTTATCAAAACACAAACGTGTGCTTATGTCGGAATAATATCCCCAGCTTATACTTCCTACCTGATTTACACCTTGTTTACACTTGCTCTGCGTGTGCTCGGTTATCCTGAGAGTCCTCTTCAGCAACTTTGACACAAGCAGAATGCAAAGCAGAGATAACACCGACTGGCCCCGTCAGTAAATGAGTTCACAGCTGCCGTGCTTACTTGATTTTATTCCGTTTAGTTTCATTTCTTTCTTTTTTTTTTTTTTTTAATTCCAACATCAGGCTTAACATTTCAGATGAGGGCGCAAAAAAAATAATACAAATGTAGAATATGTGGGAATTTACTGAGCTGGAAATTCTGGTGCACATTATGAGGACAGACCGTAATGTCTGCGAGTAGCATTTGAGCCTACAGCAATCATAACGTGCCAGAAGCATCAGCTGCTGATTGAAAAAGCTATTATGCTAATGTCTTTTTTAAAGACAGCAGGTTGTAGGGAACATTAGTTTAGTATCTGTTCCTGGCCAAAGCTCGCCGGTGCGTAACTCTACAACTTCAAAAATAAGTAATTTTCTGTTTTAAAGTAGATTAGTGGCAAGCTGTAAAATGTATTGATCCAAGTCTCCTGGATAACACTCAGGGAGCTTTTCATTTGCTGTGCATTTATTGCTGCAGCCTAAGTGATTCATCCTGGAGGTTCATTAGCCCCATCCTCATGTGCTGCATGCGAAACCCAGCACCTTAAGCAACCTGGCTTTTAGTCGTCCTCCCCAGACACGTCCAAAGTTATCAGAGGTAATCCAGCTTTCAGGACATTGTCACGTCCCATAGGGAGCGTTTACTGGGCCGGTTAGAAGAGAAAGGAGCTGTCAAGGAGGGCTTATCTGCTGAAAGGCCTATATATTCAGGTTTTTTAAATTCAGTCATGCAAGTGGGACAGCAGTGTAGAAAGTAGAAAAGTCAGCAGAAAGATCTCTTGACTGTTCCTAATTGGAAAAAAGTTGGCATGGTAACAACCTGAACTGGGGCGGATATGATGGTTAGAGTTCTACCTGCCAAACAACAGTGTGTCATTCCTTTCTGTCTGTCTCTTCTGTCTCCCTCTGTCTCCAGGAGCAGCCAGGGCTTCATGCACATGAAGCTGTCGCGGACGAAGGAGAACAAGTACATCCTGGGCCAGAACAGCTGCCCCTTTGACAGCGTGCCTGAAATCATCCATTTCTACTCCAGCCGCAAGCTGCCCATCAAGGGCGCCGAACACATGTCCCTGCTCTACCCTGTAGCCATCAGGACACTATAGTGCTCCGGTTCACCTGCAGGCGTCCGCCCCTGCAGCGCTCGCAGGGGTCGCCCCGTGGCCCCGCGCCTCCTGTCCCTCTGGACAGAACCCGCCTGGCTCACGGGAAGACGAAACGGTGGCATCCCAAACTGCTGATCCGGACTCACCTCACTGGCCCGACAGATTCCTGACCTGTTTTGAAGGCCTACCGCTACTACTATCTCATACACAGACTCTTGTTGTTGCAGAAGTTTTCTTTTTTTTCTTTTTTTTTTATAATTTTATTGTATTTTATTTTATTTATAACAGACATCCACTTATTACATCAGAGACTGACTATCTGAAGAACATCGTTTCATTGATTGTTGAGCTGAGTACCCATAGCACTTAACACTCAAAGAAAAAGAAAGGTACAACGTTAACGTTTGTCACTGGGATTAACCTTTTTATCATAAACTGTTGTACCTTTTTTCCTGTGAGTGCATCGCTTTATGTATGAAATGTTTGTTCGGGTTAATCATTCTGGTTCGGCCCCGTCGGGGACTTGAAGATTGTAAGAGCCGCGTAAGGGAAGCGACATTTATGGTGCACGTTGAGCTGTATTGTCCACGCGGGCCCCATCCGGTGACCGGGACGTCGAATCAGCCGGCCGCGTATGAATGGTGCGTCCCCAGCCGCGCGGAAACAAGCGGCCTGTGAGCCGTGCAGACTGATCTCTCTATCTTGTCATAGTGCATGTCGTCTGCTATCCATCACCGAGCGGGTGTATCACGCCAGTGACAGTGTAAGTACCATAGTGGTGAGACAGGCAGGAGAGCATGATGGATGGGTCAGCCCCATCCGATACAGTACAATTGGCTGAGGCTAGAGACCAGAGCCTGTCCAAATGGACCAAATTACCCCCGCTACCCCTGCTTAGAATGGCTTTGCATCGGGAGAATGAAATATGCCTGCATTGTCTACCTCAGAAAATCAATTTCATTCGCCCATCTGCAGATCAATAGGTACAATAGGATTGCAGTCATCGATCTGCTCTCCCTTCGACATTCCCAATTCCCTTAAAATTGCATCATTGGTTTTTAGGAATGAGGTTCTTTTTTTTTTTTTTTTTTTTTTTAAATACAGTTAATCTAAGATATTCTTTTTGTTTGTTTTTTATGAAAACACAGGCAGACGCTTTTTCAGATCAGCAATTGTATGTATAGTCACTATTATAATACTGTGTGATGTCAGTAACAAGAGTTTGGTTAACGCCTTGTAATGCATGGGTCAAATCAGTCCGCTAGATCAGCTGATTTCCAATTCTGCTTTTAACGATTGTTCTGTGACTGTAATTTATTCTGGGGTAATTATTACTGATGTGTTACTCCGTTGTGATTGGGCCGCCGGCCCCCCTCACCCTCTTTGTTCTGTACTGATGTGATCGTGTTTTCTGGGACTCCTCCAGCCTCCCTTGCTGTGGTGCTTTGCCTTTTTTTTTTTTCTTTTTTTCTTTGCCTTTGTTGTTGTTTCCAGTCCCGCTAAATCCACGTCTGCCTCGGTGGCCTGACTCCCGGCCGGCAGGGCTGACGACGAACTCCCTGTCCGAACTCCCTTCAACCTGTCATGCTTCCACTTAGCGAAAAAATCTCCAGATGTCCATACGCGTGTGAACCTGCGTGAGTGTGTACGGTTATTAGTATGCACATGACGATGTGTGCACACTGTTTGGCTGTCTGATCTTTTTTTTCTTTCCTCCCCTGAAGTCCAAAAAAAATAGTCTCTGTCTTTCTGATTTTCCTTCCTCCCTGTTCTCCATCATTAACCACATTGCATTTTAACAACTCGTAGTGATGACATGTTCACTTTCTGCCCTTGTCATTGCAGTTTATTTGTAACAGAAGGCCACATCAGCCCGCATCGTATAATATTTCTAGCCAAGAAGCTGGTTTTCCAGCAGTAGCTGCACCACGATGTGAATAATGCATGTGTGATCAAACTTCTTCCCCAGAGGAAACATTTGTCAGTCTTATGAGTTGCAAAATCTTGTGGTTTAATGAGCGAGTAAATATTGTGGGGAGGCTTTGGTTCAGGCTGAAAACGACTGAGTTAGAAACGGACTACAGCGAGCGTGACCACTTTAGTGTACTAAGTCAAATACATCCCGGCGTTTATGACTGTACGTCCGTCGTGCGCTATGCAACCATAACCTGCAGTCGCTGAAGAGGAAAAAGGACCTGAGTGTGTGCCTCCGACAACGTTAATGACAAATGTGATGGTACAAAATGTCCACCGGGAGGAGATGTAATCAGCAGGGTGACATGATTAGTAAAATAACAGATAGCTTGTAGAAAGTAGGATGCGTTCGGAAGGTTAATTTGCGGGTGCAGATAATGTTGCTGTCGTGGGATCAGCATGCCATGTGAGGGTGCCTCTTCATAGCATCCGCAGCTTTATTGAGGAGTAGTATGTTGTCGAAGTGGACCTATATATTTCCTTTGAGAGAAGAAATGCAAATCTAAAATAAACTCTACGTGTGATTTATCCTCTATGTTCCGAATGTTCACAGTTTAATGGTTTAAATGTTGAAAGTAGAGGCTCTTCGTGTAGCTCCTGCTGCTGGTGAGAAGTACTCTGCTGTAGGGAGGAGCCTGCGCATGATGGCCGCACTACCTAGAGAGAGGCCTTAGCTTTGGAGAAAGGGAAAGATGGAGGGGAGAGGGTTCTGACAAGGGGGGAGGGATCTGCTGCAGTCAGCAGGCGCACTCTTCACATTCATATATTTCTATTACGACAACCTGGAAGAGCCTTCTCCTCCTCCTCAGAAGTGTCTTAAAGCTTGCGTGTGTGTGTGTACACACATTAGTGCGTGCATGAAGCAGTCTTCATTGGGCGTGTGAGTGAGTGTGTGTGTGTGTGTGTGTGTGAGTACAGGTGTAAGCAGCCATCTGCCATCGACTTGCCCCGTGTGTGTCTTGTGCACCACTTTGCCGTGGCGAAGTGGCACGTGTGAGTCCCCTCCGTGTACATTCTCGTGCCACGTATGTATGCACTACTATAACATATCTCTGTACAGTCCCTCATGGCCAAATGTATATACTGAATGTATTGTATGGGGACATAGAGGCGTCAAGGTTGAAAATAAATAAAGTTGGGTTTATGAGTTTAAAGCGCAGATGTGATGCTTTTGATTGAACGTCAGCGCTGTTGTTCCACGCGAGACGCGCAGCGACGAAGCCAACTGATTCAGTGGGAGAGCAGCCCCCTTCCTGTGGCTCCACCATCACCAGTTACCATGGTGAGGCTCTTCAATAAACGGGGAAGAGCGGCCATTGTTTGAGTCAAGGGCAGAATGCTGGAGCTATTATCAAGCCGGTACTCCAGCACTTGTTGTCCTCTATTGATCCACTTTGTAGCGCCGTCCTGTAACATGTTTTTTCTCTCTTGTTCATCCCAGGAGCATTCGCTAGACGCGCCTGTGTCTGAATCTTATTCTACAATATTTTTCTTCAGTAAGCTTCCACTAATGGATTTTTATTTATTTTTTTTTTCTGCAGCAAATAAGTTCATCTTTATACGTAAGCTGTTTGTATCCATGCTGCACATTTAACATAGTCTTAAATCATGTAGGATTCTTGGCATTTGAAGGAAGTCTTTGCCTCAAGTGACAGATTGAGAGGACGTCTCTTGGCCAGCCGGGACGCGTCTGAGCAGCTGTGTTGATTTTCTCTTGTGGCAGTTTTATTCTATGGGTCTGGTAAATAATTTGCCGCTAATTTCCTAGAGACAGTTCCTAGAAAAATAAAGGTTCTGCTTTTGTGATAATTATAGGGAAAATAGTACATTATAAGAAAGCGAATATTCATTTATCATTGAAAACACAAATAGCCATTACTGCTACTACGAGTGTAAATTGTCTGTCTATAAAACTCAGCTGAAAAAACCCAACAACTGGACTTGTTGGGTTTTCTTGATGACGTTTCATCAGTTCGAAATGACTGGTGGAGAGTTTACATCTCTTGATTGTTCCTTCCTGAAACTCACAATACTAGAGTCTTTGAGTTTCTGTGACAACCAGACACATCTGAAATTAGTTTTTCAGATTAACCTAGGTGGTATCTGTTTTTTTTTACCCCCACAATTAATGGCTCCATGCACGATTGGAGACTATTCCTTCCGATGGGGCCTGTCTGCTCCGATTGATGTTTTGACTGGAGACATTCTTAGTGATTAGTGATTATTAGTACCACACTCACGTCCGTGTAAAAGCAGCAACCGATATGTACCAAAGTTGATGGCAATCCATCACCTAGTTGTCAGAAATATTTCAGTGTGGTAGACTGACTGATTGGCAGACATCCCACTTGCATTGAGAAGTCCCAATCCAACAAGTCCAGCTGTCCTTGTTTCAGCTTTGTTTTTTGAGTATCAATGTCGGCTCTATTCATTGGACTCTGCCGCTTTAAAATAAAGAATAGAAATAGGGAATAGAAATAACATAACATTAAAACCACTGACAGGTAGAGTGAATAACCATCTTGTGACAATACAGTGTTCTGCTGGGAAACTTTTGCACCTCGTGTTGATGTTACGTAGACATGTACCACCCACCCAGGCCAGACCAAGAACCCCCACCACATAGTAATGACGCTCCTTGGTGGCAGCAGCCATCCCCAGCAGGATGCAGCCTGACGCAGGCACACACACCAAAACGGTTTAGGAACAACTAAAATAACACATGAAAAACAGCACAAGGTGTTGACCTGGCCTCCAAATTCACAAGATCCCAAACTGATCCCAAACTGTCCATATGATGCTTTGTAATATCACTTATCAGGTGAGGTCCTGGGAGATAGCTGACAACAAAAGAGACCTAAGCACTGTGTGTAATTAGTTTTTTGAGTATACCACAACCTGGATGACTGAGAACCTTCCCAGACATGGACTCAGGTTGCCGTGAGGAACACACCGTGCCTCTGCTGGCTTGCCTCCTCCACACAGTGGATCCTGCTGTCATCTCTTCCAGGTCAAACAACGCTGAGCTGGTTCCCCCGGTGTCCTTCCTTGGACCACTTTTGGTGCGTACTAATCGCTGCACATGTCCTCATTCTAGTGATCACGGTCCAGCCCTAGCTAAAGCCGCTCAAATCCTAATTCCTACAAATCACCTTCAAGAACCGACCGTTCGCTTGCTTCCCAGTATACCCCGACCCCTGTGATGAGATAATCAGTCTTCTCCCATGTTAATCGATGTCACCTGCAGGGTGGTTTTAATGTTGTGGCTGATCGGTAAATGCCCACAATCCATGGCTCAGTGCTGCTGAGGACAGTTTGATTCCTAATCCCTTTCAGAGCTGTTGCATTGTGACGGCAGAGGGAGTTTTTACGGTGCACGCTTTGGCCACAAAACAACTGGCAGTCCTTCAGGAAGAGCACAGGCAGGGGGTTGATGAAAGGAAACATTCAACATTCAACGGCCTCTGAGTCGTCTCGTAATGTGTGTATCTGTAACACACACACCTCGGCTTCTTCCAGTGACAGACAGAACAGACGGTGTTTCCTAACTCTGCGTGAACATTTCTATTTCATGACCGCGAGTGAAAACCCAACATGTTTCCGAGCCATTTCGTGACAAAACCCAGTCACTGAACTTAAGTCTCGGCGAGCGGTAGCTGCGTGCTGTCATTTTTGGATCTAGTCGCCGATTTCCTTACCTCGCACGGCTCAAATCACATCCACGGCTTCAGTCAAAGCCAGGAGTGGAGGTGCCGTTTCCTGCTTCCTCTCCTGCTCCCTCGGTGGTTTCAGCGCGCCTCTCCCTGTGCTGCAGCTCTGTTCTCATCCGGAGAAGCGCCATCGAGGGTGAAAGCACCTGGGATGAAACGCATCAAAGAAGCTTTTGTGGGCGAAAAAAAAAAAAAGAAAAAAGACTGCTGAATAAGAAGGGGAAAGAATAAAAGCATGGCTTGAAAGCAATGAATGGGCCACGAGGGGATAAAATGGCCTTGTGTCCATCAGAAGCTCATTTCATATTCCGCTCAGTCACGCCGGGCAGAAAGCAATCTCAGGTAACAGACCTTATGTTAATAACACGTGACTTGTCTCCTTTTCAGAGGGACAAAAGCGCACGGAGGCCATTACGCCAGCCCCGTCCTTTTCCGTCCCGCTCAGGCCCAACGGAGGATTTTGTCTGGAGAGAATAGTGTCGCTATTGTTCTGCTCGTCTGTGAAGGCTTGATTAGACGAGCTTTTGCGCGGTTTCATAAGGCCTGGCGTTGACGATTTCTATTGGCCTCGTGCGCGTCGCCCCGTAATGCCGCAGTGCAGAACCTTGCTCATTACCTGAATCCCAGGTCACCGTGGGAGTAATTGGGGAGATTTGTGCCAGCTTCAAAGCCCCGGCCTCGATTCATTAGGAAGGCCTCTCTCCAGTTGTTTAAGCTATTACCTGCATCCTCTACAAAGTGGCTTTCTTTTTTTTTTCCCCACCGCGTCACTGTGGTAACATATGAGAAAGTCTAACAAACTCTGAGAATAATGGAACTCCTCACGGCTTTTGAAAGCCTCTGTGACCATGGTTTGCAGTGCGTTGAATGCACCTTGTGATAACAACGGCAAAGCCCGGTGAATAGTGCTTACATCAATCTTTAACATAAAGGGATGGAGAGGAACGACGGTTTGTCAGTTTACCTGCTGCCTCCGAGATCCTCAAAATCAATGCTTCAGTCCAGCCTGTCTCTTTCATGTGAAGGTATTTTACCGCCATGCCAGCAACATGCGCACTTTTACAACTGAAGACGGATAAATGTGCTGCTTTACCTAGGTGCTTTTTGGAATACCAAGGTCTTATACGTCCACATGGGGGATTAAAACGGTCCATATGGTGCTGGGTCCATATAGTCAACGCTCCTCTCATGGCTGACAACAAAAGAGACATAAACACAGCGTGTAATACCATCTTTTCTATATGTGTGGCAGCCTTCCCGCGCACCATCCAGTGTCTCCATGACAACTTCACATGTCGATTTGCCACAGTAAAATGTTTGGAATATAATGATGGCAGTGCTTAACAAGGCTTGATCTATAGTCGTAGTATAGTAGCAGCCCGTGCCAATGAATGGTACACTGCCATGAGTGTGTGCCGCAAACGCTACACCTGGGCTGCTGTCGACACTGTTCCTGTCTTGTTCCCGAGCGCCCACAACTGTCTCCTTTTTTTTTTTTTTTTATTTGCCAGCCACTTTTATTCACCATTGTTCTGGGAGGAGGCTCTGACACTGTTTCCTTCGGCACAATGGCAATGCTTTATTTTTAAAATACCCTTGGAGGCAGTTGGAGGTGGAAATTGCCCGCAGGTGTGCCTGCGTATAAAATGGTAATGGGGGCAGACGGACACAAAGCGCCGTTTGGGTGCCGCGCTCATGAAAGGCCAATCCACTGATTGAGCTGTCACATTCACAGATGCAGTAATAAAACTAAGCAGGGCAATTACTGTAGATGGAGGACGGCAGGCAGCGAGCAGAGGGGAGGGAAGGGGGAGAGGAAAGGGGGAGAGGAAAGGGGGAGAGGAAAGGGGGGGGGGGGGGGCGATACGTCCTCCCCTAAAGATACCCTGATGGGAGACGATGAGCCAAAACAAATGTATGTGGCTGTAATAAGCTCAGCTAATGGTAACAATGCTCTGACAAGCACTGCAACATCTCAGTGGATATTAATGGAGCTATCACCTCATCTGTGCCACTTCCTCTTTTTTTTTTTTTTGTCACTGGCTGTCTGAGCAAATTATCCTCCTTCAAAAAAAAAAAAAATGAATGCACTAATAAAAAAACATTCGTCAGGAAGGCAGAGGGCAGATCAAGAGCACGGTTTTAAAGTTGGGGGAAAAAATAAACAAGCAGTGTGTGTTAGGGTCCCTTCAATATAAACTACTGCAGTGCCATCTAGTGGTCATGTAGGGGGATTACACAGACAAATATAGGAGGTTTATACAGCAGGGTCCTTATTACATTGAAGAGATTTTAAGCCTGTTTAGAACAAATAATGATATTTATTACAAGATGTGCAGCCACACAATATGTGAGCTGTGTGTGGAAGAAAACCGATGCATTTTTATCTAAAATTTATCAAGGTATACTTTGTAGGCTAGTAGGGCAGACCTCTTGACACAGCTCTCAACCTGTTCTGTCAGGTCAGCTAGCAGCCAGCTGACAGGCTCTTTTCCCTACGGTGAGAGCGTCACTACTGAAATATAAATGTATGGATGACTCATTGGGCTATGTGTGAAGAGTTACCTTAACTTTGCCTTTATTGAAGGACAAGGCCAGACAGAATATGTTATCTGTAGCTAAGGACAGTTTTAGATTAAAAAAAAAAAAATAAGCTGAAACAAAGTTCACACAGAGCAGGACTGGATTAATCATTCACCCATTCATTTTCTCATGGGTGGGATTCCATTAGAATCACTAGTTAATCTAGCAAGCATGTCTTTGGGCAGTGGGAGGAAGCCGGAGTACCACACAGAAGAAGCTGCCCCCGGATTAATCAATTAAAAATAAATAAGTTATTCATTAATTCATAATGGGAAGGGGCCTCTGTGGATCAGGCTTGTTCCAGTGCATCCCACAGATACTTGATCAGATTAGGATCTAGTCCAGGTCAACACCTTGTGCTGTTTTTCATGTTTTTTTGGGGGGTTTTTTTTGTTCCTAAACCGTTTTCATGTGTGTGTCTGTGTCAGGCTGCATCCTGCTGGGGATGGCTGCTGCCATCAAGGAGTGTCATTGCTATGTGGTGGGGGTGCCTGGTCTGGTCTAGGTGGGTGGTACATGTCTAAGTAACATCCACATGAATGCCAGGTCCAAAAGTTTCCCAGCAGAACATTGTATTGTCACAAGATGGTCAATGTTATTTACTTCTCCTGTCAGTGGTTTTAATGTTGTGGCTGATCGGTGTATATAGCAGGAAACTCTAAATATTTTATACCTTTATAAGTTACTTTTAAATACCTTCTGTTTTTTTTTTTAAAGCTTTTCAAAACCTGCTGAAATCCTGACTATATCAGGCAAACATTTTTTTTTTTTTTTATTAGTATATACACAGTATCCTGCATACTGATCAGCCGTAACATTATGACACTGACAGATGAAGTGAATAACACTGGTTATCATCTCATCTGTCAGTGAGTGAGATGTATTAGGCGAGTGAACATTAAGTCAACATTTTGTCCTCAAAGCTGATGTTACAAGCAGGAAAAATGGGCACGTGGAAGGACTTGAGCGACTGACAAGGGCAGAAATTGCGATGGCTAGAGGACTGGGTCAGGGCATCTCCAAAACTAGGCCCATCAGAAGTGGTTCAATAAAGGAAGAGGAGAGAACCAGCGACAGGCGTAAGGCCGGCCAAGGTTTATTGAAGCACATGAGGAACATAGGTTGGGTTGATCCATCAGCCATCTTCATCACCGAGGTACGGCAGCTCATATAGCTGCAGAGGTTACTGCTGGTATGCCAATAGGGCTTGCAATGGACTTATGAGAATCATGAATGAACCGCTGAGCACAGGAAGAAGGCAGCCTGGTCTAATCACACTTTCCTTTACATCATGTCTGTGCGTTGCTTGTCTGGGTAATATATATATCACCATGCGAGGAACACCCCCTTGATATTGCCATGGGAAAGTGCTCGGTCTGCAGTAATGTTCAGGTGGTGGTACATATCAAAGTATCAGTGATTCACTTCACAGGTTGGTGGTTTTAATGTTTTGGCTGATCACGTGTATGCGCTAGTACTAAGAAGAAGCAAACTGGAATATGAATTCAGAGCAGGCCCAGGTGATGCTGAAGAGGTAAACATGGTTTATTACAATTCTGACAAATTACTAAGAAAAAGCTGTGTTGTCATGAACTGTGGAGCTCAGCTGAAGCTGTTCTGTAAATTTAAAGTTAAATGGTGTTAACAGAAAGAACTCTCCACGCTGAGCCATAACTTGCTTATCGTTTCTGTGCAGCAGGGTGACCAGCTTTTCCCCGCTCCCTCTCCTCCTCTCTCTCCTCTAAAAGGCTTTGTCCGTGGGGTTTTGGCTCAGAGTCCTGGTCCTCCAGCAAATATGAGCTCGAGGGCGGCCTGGATGTCGCCATCTGTGGCCTGCAGCGCCCTCAGCATCAGCTCCTCGTCCTGGATCCCCATGTCCCTGAGCTGCTGCATCTGGGACTGCCAGCGGCCCTGGCAAAACAAAAACACTGTCAAAGAATAATCCTGTTTCCGCTAAACAAATTTAGAGCTGCAGAGTGGACCTGATATCCGGGAAGGCTTTTTAAAAAGACCAGCGACTATTTTAAACATTATTATCCACTGCATGAATGCAATACGTGGGATTTAGTCGGGCAGCTCACCTGTAGAGCAGACATGTTGCTGGCCTGCAGAGCTTGCTGTAGTGCCTGGCTGAATAGATCATTACTGACTGGAGTCCCCGCTGGCATGGGAGCTACACCACTGGAGGGGTCCGCCTTAATCAAAGACAGAATGACAGAAAAGAGAGTAGTAATGAGGATTGTGTTTTTAAAAATGCATAAATACCTTTAATGTGCAGTTCTAAATTCTGCTTGAGCTCGGCCGTTTAAAGAGCTGTGCATGTGTCAGAATGTGTAAATAAACCTCACTTGGCTTGCCGTTGTGGGAGTGACAGCGCTGCTGTCAGGCGTGCTAGCGAGAGCCAGAGCAGTCGCCAGCTCGCTCTGTGTGATAGGTCGAGGGCCCGTCGCCCCACTGTGGCTCAGAGAAACCGGTCGCATTCCTGCTGAGACCCCGGCTCTGTTGGAGGGGCCTGCTGGGCTCCCCTGTTGAACACATTTAGACGCAAGGAGTGACATTAGCGACAGCGTTTTTTTTTTCCCATGTAGACAAATCTGTTGCTGAGCGTTGACTTACCGACTGGAACTCTTCCTCGTCGTCTGACATGCCCTCAAACATGAAGCCTCCTGCCAGAAAAACACAAGAAAATGTTTCTAAGAAGAACAAATGACGCGTTCGTATTCTGTTTGAGTCACATCATTTAGCTATTTGCACCCTGAGGTGTAGAGCCTGCCCCCTCAAGCAGGAAGGCTTTATGAGGTCAGCTGAGGAGCAGTATAGAGAGACAAAGCCCACACATGAGGAAGGATGTGGTAAAGAATAGGTCAAACACAAGAGACTTAGTTGAAATATCATTTTCAGCTTTTCAACTATTTATATTTTATAAGAATGTTGCAGACTGCAATTGTGCCAATAACCGAATCCTTTACAGCCATTACCGATCTCTGGCCCACCATAAATCCCACCATACTTGCTTACCTGGCATATCGCTGTAAGAACTGGCGGAGACATTGCGAGAAGAGCTGGCACTGGACTGAGCGGGCATGCTGCCTGCCACGGAGTGCAGCACCAGGATGATGGCATTGACGAGGGCCGGGTGTGAACTGATTAACCTGCGAGACAGACGAGGGGAAGGGGGGGGTTGAGACGGGAATTTCAATGACCATCCACCGCTCAGTGCTCGAATAATATTACAGAGCCGATGACAAAGAAAGGCCACACTCACGTGTCCAGCATGTTGGGGTCTGTGAACTGCACAAAGAGATCTTTATCCTGGAGCACTCCTGAACGTATTGAGGCGAAATGTTACTATTTGCATATTTGCAGAGTGCCAGGAGACGGAATAACGGTGTGTGTGAAGCTCGGCGGGATCTTACCGAGGGCAACTGGGTCCGACTTGAGCCCTGGTGTGGCAACAATGATCTGATCCAGGGACTCTTTGTTTGTCAGCATTTTGTACACCTAAGAGAAGGGAAAACACAGTGACTGTAGGAACAGTATTTTCAGTGGGATTAGTTACCATTAGTTATGGTATTCAGCATTATTTAAAATTACAGAGAGCCGTCGATTCCACTGTGTTTTCATTTTGGACACTGTGTGTGTAGTACAATTGAATTGTATTGTGTTGTACTGACACATGTATCTATAATTACTTTAGTGTTTAATTCAATGCAGTTTAACGGCACCACAAACTACATCTTTCAGAATGATCATACAGTGAATGAACTGGCAAGTGTGTGTGTATACAGTACGTTAACTGTCATTCATAAAAAAAATATACGAACTGCTTCTTATGAAAGCAAAACGTTGATGGTTAAACATGTTTGAGAGCTGTGCACACATGGAACAGGAATCGACGGGAATAGCTATCTACAGTATTTGAGCCTATACATTAACATTAATGCAAGCTAATGTAAAATTGGTCTATTCTCTCTATATCATGCAAGCCAACATGTAAACCTGTGCCCTCAAGGGCAATCTTTGACCAGCTTTAGAGCTGTCTGGGATCCTACTCACTTGTAACTCTGAAATGCATCTACAATTATCCACTCCACATGGACAGTAAAGAAGAATCCTAACACTTGAGCCAAACAGATGCAGGTCAAGGACACATGTCCAAATACTATTAAAAGCTAGCATCTGATACAATTCCTGCACTGCACACCAAACAAACACCTAATCATTTGTTTATAAGGCAAGACACAGCTCCACCAATGTGTTGCCTATGTCAAATAAATCTATATAAGCTTTGGATCCAGCTCCACCCGTGCTCCACCCCTTTGCCCATTTTTGAATTAGCTGGAAGTTGGGCGGAGTCAGACACTGCCAAGATGGCAATGGCCAAAGCCACCACAATGAGCTTCAAAAGAAGTACTCTACTCAAACTTAACAGAAAACCAGGTAGTGTTCAGTTAAACTACATGCCTTAAGTCTGTAAAAGTCTGTATGTGCAAGACCAACAAAACCACAAGCTGTAATCCTTTTACATATTGGGATTTTAAGAAGATAATAGAACAACTGATCAGTATAACAGACTGATTTCAGCACCATCCTTTATGACTACCATAATATAATGCCAGAATCTACAGTTGCAGAATGAACAAAATCACAAAATAAATTCATGAAGGATCATTCAGCTTCTCAACATTGACTAACAGGAATTAAAACAGTTCGATAAAGATGATTCAACGTAAATATGTCAGTTGGCCAGTCAGTGCCTGTGTGTGTCTTCTGCTCACCGAGTCTCTGTAGGCAGAGTTGAGAGAATGAAGAGCAGCATGAAACACTCTGAACTCCCTGGCTGCTGTTGCTCTGTTTACAGGCTCTGGAAAAGAATAAAAATAGAATAGACACATGCTCTCGTGTTAGTTTTCATACTTTCAGTGTCACTTAAAGTAGAGCTTAAGCACAGTTTCATAGACACACACACACACACACACCTGGACTGCTCTCTGGGTCTGGCCATGTCTTTTTGAGGACGTGTAAGGTGGATCCTGGTTGAATCCCACAGGAATCCAGTGTTAGGTCATCCTTAAGTTTCCTCCCACAATGGACCAGCTCTGGAACATAGACAGAGGCATTTTAAGGTGCCGTTTCGCTCACAGCTGACGTATGGTGTTACCAAACTGGGACAGACCTATTAGTTCAGGGTCTGGGATGGAGTCTGGGAGCTGCGCTGCCACAAGCTGCTTTAACGTGGCCACCCTGTATCCTCCTGGTGGAACATCCCCTGGCATCATCTCTGGGAAGTGGAAGGTGGACTTGGGCTGATCCACCAGCTTCAAGGACAGGTGCCATTCTGAGGAGGTCATCTCTAGCTTTCAACGCTAGACGACACAGACAGGACAGCGTCAATACTGCATGTACAATAGATACACGATAGATACACGAGCTAGTTACTCATGTAAGATGGGTTCATCTTAGCTGAAAGTAAAACCACTACGCTTTCACTTTAAGGTAGGTCTTTTAGTCCGACACCGCATACTGCATAAAAATGTTCAGCAATAGCATTCTCGTAAGAAGGACACTGGGCAAAACTGATTATCATTATTTTTGCGGGGTCTTGAAGTAAAAACCTGCCTTAGCAACCTCACTGAAACCCCGTTAGCTGCGTAGCATTTTCTAAAGAAGCATGTCGATTTGCTCAATTAAACGTTTTCGTTTATTGTAGTGTGGTCAGTTTTAAGCAGTTCCTGTAGAACATCTAGTAAATGTCATCCAGAAAAGCTACGATAACTGAAGACTTCGTAAAATAACTGCACACTCACCCTTTTTATTGTTGACGTTCGATCCACTTCCTGGTTTGGGTCACGTGGTATGCGTTACGTTTACGTCGACAGTCCAGCAAAAACAAAACCCAGGAAGAGCTGTTTAATTTAAATCACTATCCCAGCCTAATATGTTTTCATCGCTATACTGTGTTTATTAACTTCTTTAGGTTTAAGACTCTAATATTTTTTGTTTTAATATCTTCTCTCTCTTTTTTATTTATTTTTTTATTTTTTTTATGAAATACTCCACATCTCCACGTCCCCAATTGATTTTCCTTCTGTAGCCCATACTCTGGATTTTCCAGTGATGTGTAATGTCTTGGCCAAATGTGAATCCAGACAGTCGCTTAACTTTTATGGTTTTCGTGTCTCATTTTAGACCTTATCCATGACCCGTCTAGCTAGAAGTGTAATTATTGAATGAGTGTGTGCATAGCTGTAAAAACAAAACAACACAATTTCTTTTCTTTGTAATGGCAAAGCCTTCACATTGCAGGAAAAACAACTCTGATCCAACACTGTTTACATGAATACATACTGTATATAGTAGGCATCTAGGTACAGAATTATTTAAGTAACTGTCTATATCTGTCTGTACTGGAGTCGTATTACAGTGATGAGGTGACGTCTCACAAATCAGTACAGCACAACAGAAGATCCTACTACAAAAATAAAAACCAACACCATTACACAATACACAACCTTTAAGTAGAGCACAGAACAACAAGTACCAAACCAGATGAATATATAACAGATGAATAAATTGCACAATACATTAGTATAGGTGTGTAACTGATTAATATAAACAAGTAGTATAGTAGTATAAATTCAGTTTAATAGATTTCGTTTTAGATATATTTAACAGTTTAATAAATCACTGTAAGTGTTCAATGCAACACTATGAATAATAGATTACATTAAATGGGTAATATAGCGTTTATGTGGAAAATATTTCCACTGAGTCATTATTATGAATTAGCATTATATTACTATGGATGTGTACTTGAATAGTTTAAATGAGTGATAAATAGTGTGTACTATACTACTATAAAGTTGAAATGTAATAATTTAACTTTACATTAATAAAATATACAATTTAAGTGCAATGTATTGCCTTAAATGTGTTCTCAAGTGCCATACTGTAACTATTTAAGATAAATTACTATAGAAGTGTAATAAATTACTATAGATATTATTGTAAGTGAGCGACTGTTTTAAATGGGTAACTTATTGCTAAAAATTGTGCAACAGAGTTTAAAAAGAGCAATGTCTTACTTTTAATTTAGAATATATTACTACAACTTGCAAAAAAGATCAACAAATTGTTATAATTATGGAAGATATATCTATAATACATCACTTGAAAAGCAAGATTTATAAGCTAGACTTACAGAGATAGCTTTTAGTCAGCTACGTTTTTATATTTGTAACAAAAAACTAATAAGAAACAAATGTGAAATCAGTTATTACACTATACATTCTTGGAATGGAAATAAATGAGCATGGTGGTGTAATCAGTTATTGTAAATGTGTGATTGATTATCTCATAAAGCTATATTGTAGATTAGATTAATGGACTACTTGCCTTTCAATAAAGGTGATATAGGTTACTATAATGTTCACAGTTGGATTTTGTCCAGTTACGCACAACAACTGTACTTTTTCAGTGCTGTGAGAATGTTCTGTTGGTTTGTCGTTCCCTTTTCTGTTTTCTTGCCAGTTTTGAGAAGTTGATTTCTGTGCTGTGGTGTGTTATGAACTGTTGCATTGTCTGTTTTGCTCTGTTTGGAGGACGCCACAGTATATCTATTATTTTAATTGTTAATTGTTGGCCACCGTGCACTTATTCTAACAATAAACCAGTATCACATTTTCAAAAGTGTGGTTTTGGTTGCTTATAGACTTAGCCACAGTTACTACATGATAAGACGTCTGTACAGCTCTCTCTGAGGTAAACGGTGCGTTCACTAAATGGTTAACGGAGGGGCTCGGTATGACATCACTGCTGGACAAAGCAGCTAGGAGTGGTTTCGGTGATGGAAGCCGTCCCAAATCAATGAAACATACCAAAACACTGAGGGAAAAAAAAACTCCTTACAGCTTCCCCCGCCGTCAAAACAAAGTGCCTCAGCTTTAGCTCTAGCGGTGCTTTGTTGCAAGAGGAATGAACTGCTGTGGAAAATAACACGCCCTTGTTGGACGGAGAAAAGAGACGAGTCGCCGCTGCTGGACGGTTGGTGCTTTTAAAGTTTCGCCTTCTTAACATGGTAAGCGCTAAACAAAGACGTTTAAACGGGTTGAAGCTAACAGGCAGGCTAGCATGTGTAGGCTAATGGAAAAAAAAATACATAACCGTGAACTATTTTCAAAGACGAGCAACAGCTGGGGAGCAGTCAGGGGAACCCCGTGAACTCGGGCAGGGTAGCTTCACAATAATTAGCTTCGTTAGCTACATTCAGTGAGTGTAGCCACGTCTGATATATGTATGTTTTTTGACTTTTAAAGCAGCTCGAGAAATGTTAAGCTATATAGCAAACTGTCCCATAGATAGAGGCAATGAGCTAACATATAATGAATGAAATAGACTGCGCCCCCATTTGACATAAAGTAAATACTGCATTTAACGGCAACGTCTACAAATCAAAATGGGAACAGTTACACACTTAACGAAGGAGTAGAAGAAGAAGTAGAAGAGAAGAACTTGTCTTTTTCTTCTTCTTCGTTTTCCTCTCTCTCTCTTTCTGCCTCGAGTGAACTCAGACCACACTAGTTCCCAGCCTGGGGTTTAAGACCATATTCCTGCTTCAGTGTACTAAACTAACTCTACCTGAGTTCTCTGTGTTCTGTACTGCTGGATAATCTTATTTGTGGAAATTACTGAAATAAACCAAAAGTTGGAAAACTAACATGTCACAGCAGGAAGGTAAATATTGATGACATTGTTGCAAGTTATTTATTTTACTTTTTTATTTATTACAAAGTCACATTCAAAGAAGGTTTGGAACCACTGCAACAGGAGATGCTGTGCTCTGTGTGTCATCATCCTGCACTTATCACATGACGGTGCAGCTGTGCCGTGCTGGCAGGAACAGCTTCCTGTGGGATGTAGGGGGATGTAGTATTTACCACTGTAGCAAATGTTATAGGAAGTGATCACTGATACAGCGGAGAGATAATGATATGTTTTATGGACACAGTACAAAGTGCTCTACTGCGTTTTTATTATTCGTTGCAGAGATTGTGATTGCAACAATAGGCAGTTTATGGTATTATTTCCTCTCATATAATTTTACATGCATTTGTAAATACACCGATCAGCCACGACATTAACACCACTGACAGGAGAAGTAAGTATCATTGACCATCTTGTGACAATGCAATGCCTGCCGGGGAACTTTTGGACCTGGCATTCATGTGGATGACATGTGTCACCCACCTGGACCAGACCGGACACCCCCACCCTGTAGCAATGACACTCCTTGATGGCAGCAGCCATCACCAGCAGGATGCAGCCTGACACAGGCACACACACACAAAAACGATTTAGGAACAACTAAAAAAACATGAAAAACAGCACAAGGTCTTGACCTGGCCTCCAGATTCGCTAGATCCCAACTGATCAAACATCTGTGGGATGCACTGGAACAAATCAAGCTACTTTTAGACTAAGGTTGCGTTAGTCATAGTAGTTCCTGTGGATTTACACAAACAGGATGTCGATGTTTCTGCCACATTTCAAATTTGACGCCTCTTAAATATGTCGCCTACTAATTACTCTGCCTGGCCAAAAAAAAAGTCACTCTCATATTTTACTGGACCGCCTTTAGCTTTGATTACATTACATATTCACTGTGGCATTGCTTAGATAAGCTTCTGCAATATTACAAGGGGCGGGGTACACCCTGGACATGTTGCCTCCTTAATCTCCTTAGATGTTTTCTCTGCTTGATGCATGCCAATGACTAACATCTTTTCCACAACCACGGGATGTGTCTTTCAACATGGTTGTTTAAGAAATGAGAAGCTACTCATTGCAACAGTTGGGGTTAAATAACTTGTTGCCAGCTGAAAGATAATCGCCCATGGAGTAATTATCCAATAGGAGGCTCGCACGTATTTGCATAGTTAAATCCAGGGGCCAACTTTTTGCCCGGTGAAATATGCAAATTAGACTTTTCAGTAGTTTAAATAAAGGAAAACTTTCATTTATCCTCTTAGCCATGAAGCTTGCTTGAAATAAAGCTCTTCTTCTCAGTTTGATGATCAAATGCATAATTTGATTAAGTAATGTGTTAAATGACTCGACTAAAGTGAATGCAGTCATCCTTAAAAGGGCTCGGTAAATTCCAGCTGCTATATGGATTTCAATGGCTCGCTTTCAGTTCTACCCCAATGGGACCCGTGTCTTTTTTTGGGTTGGAAATGTGCTTATCATCAGGGGCTGAATGGTTCCAAATGGTTTGGGGAGCTTCTTGATGATGCCAGCCATATGCCAAAGAGGCATCTGAGCGCAGGAGGTCAGTCAGATTCATTGCGTTAATGGTGAAGAGAAGAGTGGATTCAAGAGCAGTAAAAAGACAGACTGTTCTCAGAACCACTGTCACTGAGATGTCTCGAAAGAGTAGAGCGAGAGTACTGTGGAGAAAAAGTAAATCTTAATGTGGTGTGATACCTCAAGAATCATTTGTCTTTTCTTTGACCTCACTAAGAAGTTTAATAGTCCTTAGCATGGTGTCAAAATGAAATACAAGGGCGATTATGATTCAAAAGCTGGCGACCAGTCACTGCAAGAAATTCAAGACATTCAAACAGTATTTTCTATTTTAATGGCCTGAAGGTGTCACTTTTATCTAATAATCCCGCAAATTGCACTGAAGTCTGAAAACTGAATTTAAGAACTAGCAGTGTCTTTGCTCCATATGTTAGTGATTATTACGTTTATTGTGTTGTTTATTTAGGTTATGACTTACAAATGTGGTCAGTTTGTTTTGATCTCTTGCATTGAAGTGAATTGTTTAAGCTGGATTGTAAAATGGAAGGCAGAAAATGTAACAAAGGGTCAGTGAAGTGCTTGAGTCATCCGGTTAAACCCCTTTGATGGCTTCCTGATGTCTGGACAGCTCTGACTGAGTCAGACTGTGGTTTGGTGTGTTGGCAGATTTCAGTTCATGCTATCCTTAGGAATATATTTAGAAAAACCTTGCCCACTCGGAGAGCATGGCTGTGATATGGGTCTGACCCTTTTCCTGAATATTATACATTTAAGTTTGAGCCTCTGCAGAGTAAATGACACATAGGCTCTGTGTTTGTGTACATATCATGGGGAGGTTCATATAATCTTACAGTCGTCTCAAACTGTTCTGTCTCTGAAAGTCTGGACAGCAAGTGGTGAGCAGGGCTGTTATGGAAACAGTTTGGAGCTGCACTCCTGCCCACATCCTCTCTGCTGGAACCATAAATGGAGCCTCATGGAAAAGTTTTGGTGATGAGGTGGGGTTACAATACTGAAAGGGTTCATAACACCAAAACATAGCAACTGATCCGTCAACTGCTTCCTTCCCGCTTTGGTTTGTTTTTGTGCCTTCCCACCAGCAACCGCCAAAACCAGAGGCATTATGTTATCAGGTTGTGCTTTTGTCCGTCTGGCCCGTTTTTGTGATTATGACATCTCAGAAACGCTTTGAGGGAATCCCTTCAAATGTGGTGCAGACGTTCACTTGGTGCTTATAAAAACACTGATTTGTTAATGTCTTCAACACATTCATTATATAAGTCTGGGCACACGTAAATGTAAACTGCAGCTTGGCTGTTTGGCAGAGGCATGCAACCAGGGGTGTGTTGTGAGGACAGGCAAACCAAGCCATTGTTTGAGGCCCTGTGGAGAAGAAAAAAATGAGAAAGGAGGCTCCCCCAGATGTCTACCTTTTGGCACATTTTGCAATTACAACTATAAACCTCCTATGAAGGCCCTACTGTGCATCGAAAATGCTCCACAACTCCCCCTTAGGGCACCCCTTTATCTACCCTATGACAGAGCTTGGATTGGGGGGTTAGCACACATATGTGTTTGCCTGTGGCCTCCCAGAACCTCGAATTGCTAGTGTGTACTACAGCCAGGTGTGAAATCTAGTTTTACATGCATATTTCTTAAAAAATAAAGTTTGCTGAACTTGTACATCTGCATGAACATAGGATATTATTTTTTTACCTTTGTTGTGAGGGTGTAGCCCAGCATATATTTATCAAAGATGTGGTGAGCAGGGCTGTACTGTACATGCTGGGTGACTCTCCGCTCGTGGTAAAAAATGAGAAATCTACATAAGCGTTGTGTGTATAGAAACCACATGAAGGTTGCTAACTTTAATAGAAAATGTGTCTTCGTGTCTTCCTCTTTTTCACTCTGTACTCTGGTCTCTCTGGTGTTGACGTGTTCCCATTTATCAAATCAAGTTATTTTGCATTATTTTATCGGGTCCACTTTGTCAAATATGTTCTTTGTGAGTGTGTGTTGTATCGGGAATCCCATAAGGAAAACGTAGTGCACCTCTTACTATAGCTTTACATGATTGATCTGGCTATTAAATTATAGTGAATATATTTTTGGATTTTGTGTGGCTGTGCAGAGTCATTTATGAAAGCTGCCTAAAATATTTGCATTCTCTGCAGAAAATATGCAAGCGCAAACATGCTGCTGTGACCCAGATGTAGGACATATTAAATCAATCTGCACAGAAGTAATATTTTTCAGCAGCTAACAGTTGTTACAGTGTTGCTATACTCAAATATTCATATTCAGTGGTTGTGGGTTCATATCTGTGGGAAAAAAAACCCGAGGCAGTCTCCAGTATCATCCAGTTTTTTGTCTCAGTAAATATAGATACAAATAGTGACCTCTACCAATCTAGCCAAGATAAATATCTCATGAATATTTCATGCACGGGCGAGTGGAGGTGGACGGGGGAGGAGATAGTTTTGTCTGTCTCTACTCACTCCTGAAGTAGTGCTTTCCCTCTGGAGAGCAGAGAGAATGACTTGGCTGTTTCCTGTCAACTTTGGAAGTCCCCATTTGTCATCAAAGAAAAAAACCCCTTGAGCAGGCAAGAGAAAAAGACTGAAGTAGTCACCTTCAGAAATACTTTCAGATAAGTTTGTATGTCATAAAAATAATTCAGGACTTTTTAATAGCCTGTACTTTATGAGATATTGGCTTGTCTCCTCGTGTCAATCTCCACCCACGGGGGAGACGAAGCAAGTTACAACAAAGACATAGAAAACATCCCTCCCTGTTTTAATAATCTGCCTTTCCACACATCTTCCTATGTTGCCGTACCGTTGTCAGATTTTGTTATAATCTTCGTCTTCCTAAGATGTCTGTGTTTTTTCTCCTGCAGTGCTGTGTCTGATGGGGTTGACCTGCGGTTTGAATCCATCCCGGAAGACCATGCTCTCCCTCCTGCTGTCTGCAATGCTGGCCGTCCAAGCAACGGGTGGGTGTCTCCTCTGCCCCTGCCCTTCCATTAGATCCGAACCAACGCCAGTGGGAAATGCCACCGCCTGTTAAACATTACACCCTGCAGGGCCTATTAGTCCTCTTTCTTCAAAGGCTTCACTGGGCAAAACAACAGTTTAAATGAGGCTACTCCCAAAAATAATGTGCCAATAGTCGGAAAGTTATAAAGCCTCCCTATTTAAAGTCTCATCTATCCAGAGGAGTACATTTTTCACTATGATTACTTTGTCTTCAGTTTTTACGACTCTAATATGGGAGTATGTTTTTTCTATTGTTTTTAAAATTCAGCTTGTAAACCAGAATAGCTTAGACCCTTTTTCAGACAGGTTAGTAGTAGCGAGCGCCCGGGGGCGAGGTTGAGGTCCTTTGTGAAAAATGCTAGAAGTGCAGTTTTTCTTCTGTGACTCAGGTAGTGTGGTTAGAAAGTCATCCCCTTTTATTTATAACACCGGGAAGCAGCGAGTTGCTGGTGGTTGATGTTGCAACTGAGAATTCATAACTCACGCGCTCCCAAGTTTTACTTCTGTGGAAACGGCACTCAAAGAAAAACAAATAGCCTGGGCTGGCTTGATAGCGTCTCATGACACAGTAAATAAAAGAAGGGAACTGAGCGTGTCTGAAGAAGGATCCACAGCTCATATAGTTTGTTGAGTGTGGCTGACACATGAGGCAAATTAAAATCTCCCTGCTGGCGGTGATTCTTTATATTAATGTATACCCTGAAGAAGCTCTCAAAGATTTCTTCCTTGTGCCAAAAGCCAGATGTTAAAACATGGCCTCATCATACTTTGGCAAACCCACAAAGTTCACAAAGAACTTCCGTCGTCCAAAACACCATCATTTAAAAAGAGACATTTTTTGGACTTTTCTGCTCTCTGGCTGAGCAGACACAACCTCCTATCGGCCATCGGTGGCACATTTCAATCTTGACTCAGTGGACTTAAGTGTCTTCAGTGGTTCATTAGGGACCTATTCTCTCCCAGCACAAATGGGCCCGCGGCCTGCTCATTACCGGCTGTGTGGCATCCACTGCCGAACTCCTCGCTCCCCTCACTGGGGGGGGAAGAGGGGGGAGGAGGTGTCGGGGACTGATGGAGCTCTTTAACTCACGGGTAATGGGCTATTGTAGCTCACACAATGATTCACTTTCTCCCTGCTAACTGGAGCTCTAAGTGAATTAGTTGGAGTCTAGTTGGATTCTATAGCCTGCCCATGTTACACCGTATGAGGATACTAAAACCACCTGCAGTGCGGAGCTTATTTCATTTAGTGTTATATTAGTAGCTGTGGCAATAGCTTCAAAAAGATTTTCAAATTAAAGCAAGGAATTATTCATGTTAATTAATCCATAGTGAGTGCAGTGGTATGTACTCGATATCCCTGTGAATGCCATTTCTATTATCAATATTAATAATAAATTTGTCATTGTACCGTGCAGTATATACAACAAAATTCAGGTTCACTACTAGAAACAGCCTTAGTGTATAAAAAATAAATAAATACAATTTCACAATAAAATAAAATCACGTCCTTGCACTCACACCACAAATACAGCTTATTACAGCTTTAAGGAGCAGAATAAATATATAAATACATAATATTATTCCTCAAGTTATTATTGTATTAGTGAGTTTTCAGTGCAGTGCACAGTGTGGTATTGGATTTAGGGTAATAACTGTTCGTATTTATGGAGGGGCTAGTGTGTTCCAGGGGTCAGCAGTTCTGGTGGTGTTGGTCCTTTAGGTTACTGTTAACTCTTCACAGGCAAAGATGTCCCCCAGTGCAGGCCCGTGTGTGTTTGTGATAGCCTGTACTTTATGAGACATTGGCTTGTCTCCTGGCTTGTCTCTTCGCGTCAATCTCCACCCATGTGTACCCGCTTATTCCTGTTAAGGGTCGCGGGGGTCTGCTGGAGCCTATCCCAGCTGTCATCGGGCGAGAGGGAGGGGTACACCCTGGACAGGTTGCCAGTCCATCGCAGGGCTAACACAGAGAGACAGACAACCACTCACGCTCACACCTACGACCAATTTAGAATCGCCAATTAACCTAAAGAGCATGTCTTTGGATGGTGGGAGGAAGCTGGAGTACCCGGAGAGAACCCACGCACACACAGGGAGAACATGCAAACTCCACACAGAAAGGCCCACCTTCTCGCTGTGAGGCATCAGTGCTAACCACCTCGCCACTGTGCCGCCTCTTTGCAGTGATTTTTTCTATTTATTTTTTTTTTTTTTACATCCGATGCAGAGCTGATCGCATGTTACACCTGGATGCCATGCATCAGGGCACTCTCGATGATGAGGTGGTTGAAAGACTCCAGCAGCTGTTGGGTCATTGGGTAATGTTCCTCGAGTTCTGTTTTCTTGACCAGTGGGTTGGGTCTTAGGAATCCATGAGAGGTCCTCTGATATGTTTGTGTCGTAGCCACACAAAAAGAAAATCTACAGACTGTGTGTTTGTGAACGTCTGTGTTGCCATGTTACAGGGTCTATCCTTGATCTCCAGGCCCTTCATTGTTATTACTGGCCGGCTTGCAGCGAGTGACCTTATCAGTAGACATGATTCCACTTTGTAACCTGCCAAAACACTTCCTGTCCTGAGAACAGTGTCTGTGGAAGAAAAACAAAACAGAAGGGCGTTACAAGTGATCCCAGCTCACTAATGCTGCCTCTTTAGCTCCCAGCTCTGTGTGGACTCAGGAGTCAGGAGATGGATCATTCTGGGTGAACACCGCTCACTGATGTTACTCATAAAGCCCTGCACAGCTGTTGTCACTGCAGTTGTTTGTTTTTAAATAGTGTTTAGAAAGCAGGAGTGAGCACAGTTTGCTGCTCTGGATTCAACCACAGACCCTGCTGGTTATTTAAAATAGTTTATTTTTATCTCACTCATTATAACCTATCGTGAATGTAAGTGTCAGCAAAATGCACAAAATGTCAACGTATGTACAGTAATGACTGAGCCACAGCCGCTAGCTGAGTACAGTAATATCCTGGGCTCACTCCAGCAGAGCACACAGCAGTGTCAGCCAGTGGCAGAGCTAACAGGAGGCTGTCTGGCTAATTGCTTGTTGTTGTCATAGTCTGTGTTCAGTTAGCGCAACCACCACGCTGCCAGAGCTCACCGTGTGCAGCTCTTAGCGCCCAAACAGTGAAAGAGAATCGGACTCATGCAAATGCACAAATGGAAACCTGACCCGGTTTCACTGTCAGTGATGGGAGCTGTAAGGTAATTCAAATTAACTGGCGTAATTGGATAGATCGCATCTAGTGCAGCAGTCTGCAGCACACATTGTGGCAGGGCCCCGGAGCGTGAAAATAGCCCACTCGTGCCTGCATCTCTGGTGTACTTTTTAAAGGTCTGCTAACTATGAATGTCCTCTTCCTGTCCTCCTTTTCTCTTCACAGCAATTGATTCTGCAGAGAGGGGACACTTTAGCCTGTGCAGAAATTCAATTTAGGGTTATTACCCCGTATCAGTGATGTTCTTGCTAATTTGATTCCGTCCAGTAAAGTATCCTTTTAAAAACAATCGAGGACAGGCTCAACGAAGATTGGTTTCGCCGCAGTGCATACATAATGACCGGTCTCTGTTGGCTTGGCTCTGTCTCGCCGTTACCCGGCTCTTTTCTCACAGTGCACTCATTGAGACAGAGTGTATTACCCAACAAGCACCTCATGATTATTTCAACAAGTCCTAAAAATGCGGCCTTATGGGATCGTTAAAAAATTGATACGAGTAATATGCTGAGATTGCAGTTCTGGAGGGGAAGAGGGGCCTGGAGCCATATGTGGGTCTGCTGTGTGCGTAGTGGGCTGTGATGAATGGGTCGAACGGATGCTGATCTGTGCTCGGAAAGCATCGCAGCTACTGGCTTGATACAAAAGCATCCCAGCAGATGACAAAGGGACACCCCTACCTGCTGGCTGTTGCCTCTGTGGCAGGGCCATGGTGACGTCTGCCTTGAGTCGACTCACATCTGGCGACAAACTGATCCGTTGCTTATGTGTTGCGCCACAAGTCAGGGAAACATATGAACCCAAGACCTCAGCTGCAAAACACCTCATCAATTAGGAAGAAACACTTTTCGCTCTCTGTCTGTTCAGTTAAGCACAAAATTGGTCTCCCCTGGGAAAACAACATACTTTTGTGAGTATTCTCCACTGTTATTGTTTTATTTTCATGAACTTAAATAGAATAGAAAAAAATAGTACAGTAATTGGGACATGTGCAAAACTGCAATTTCGCAGCCAGCTAGGACACTATTTTCAGATTACTTCCTAGTCTGATGTATTTTTGGCCGTCTTGCACACGCAGCACGTGGATTTTGACTTCTGCTTTGGTTCAGTGTCCTCTTGTACAAGCCAGGTTCACACTCCTGGATCACTGCATAACGCTGTCACGCCAGCTGCCTCACAACCCTAAAACAGAATATTTGCGCCCCGGTTGCATGATATTTTAAAGTGTGATTGTGAGATTTATTTCAAAGTTTTCTTGCAACCTGGAACCAAGTGCAGCTTTGTAGGCATCAGCTTAATTTCAGATCCTATGTCAGTGGCTTAGAGGAGCTCTTGTTTGTTAAGTGTTACCAGAAGATTTGACATTTGACAAGTCCCCGCAAAATGAGGTTATCCGTTTTACACGTAGAAACTAACATTTGCCAATCCCACAGTTACTTGTATAGCTTGTCATTAAAGATAGAATGAAATGAGCCAGATCTGACCCCGTGATCCTGCTCCTACCTCGGGGTGCTCCGTTGTACACCATCCTGCTCATTTCTTCTCCATCTCTAGTCTCCTGCTCATCAAAGGCTCCCCGTCCCCCAGGCTTGTAAGTCAGAAGTTTGCCTTTATCTGCCCACCATTCTTCAGCCGGCACTGCTATCTCATCATGCCAGATCCCATTAACAGATTATTGACGGGACATGAGATGGCATACACTTATGAAGGAAACAAGGCAGTGGAAGCCGAGATAGGGAGCAAGAAAGCGGGAGAGAAAAAAAATCGAAGGAAATACAAAGTCCTATTGTGATTTATGAGATTGCTGAGAATAAGCAAGTCAGAGGTTCTGTGTCTCCTATCTGCCATCACCTGTATCTCTCTCTGAGTGAGGGAACTCACACTCCATGATGGGTTCCCGGAGCAAAAATGGAAGAGATTATGTTCAGAGCTTAATGTTAAAAGTGACCTCTTTACACGGCAGAAGGCTCACTTAATCCCATTCATACTGTGCCTCTTGTACCGAGGGGCCATTTGAAAACCGCTGCTCAAGACACAGAAACCTTTTTCTGGTTTCTAATTTCAATCTAAATCACGCTCAATATGTGCACACTCCCATCGCTCCCTAAGTGTTTTTCCACATTCTAATTTTTTCCTAATAGGAGCATTATGGACATCTACATCGGCTCCCGGCGGCATAAAATCAAAAGCTAGCTTTCCCTTCAGACTTATACAGGGATTGGTATATATCATAAGAATAATCGGTGTGAAAGGGCTCACAGATCCTTTGAGCAAAACTCTTTGATGTTCAGGTGGTGCAAAATGTCCAGAATGAAAATGGGTTGAGCTGCAGTTCCTTTCCTGAACAGAGGAGGGCAGTGTTGTAAAGGCATATTTCCCCTGCTCGTCTTCCTGCCCAACTAAAACCTTCTGTCATTGCAGTCTGTTAGTATTGCACCTGTTTACTTTGCTGTGTCAATATTGCCCCTGCAATTTGCCCTCCAGTGTCGGTGCTTGAATTTGCCTGTGTATGAAACCATATTAACATTTCTCCCTGTGTCTTATGTTTCAGCTTTGCCTTTTCAACCATGTGTACCTACCAAGTTAAACAAATGGCTTCAGTGATTGTGTAAATAGCTCCGCTCAGCTTCCGTTATTAAACTGTTGCCGTTATTAGGCGAGTCTGCAAGGTGCTGCTCTTTCTGAGGTCTTGAACGGACTCAGGTTGTGTTGCATACTGAGCTGGAGGAAGTTGGTATTGAGTCGCTATATGCGTAGGCCAGTGGACAGTGATGGAACATGTGAACTGAAGCTGCGTTCAGTTAAATGAAAACAATCTGTGCAGGAAGGTGCAGGAATGACGTACCTGAACAATGCAGGTTGCCTGTGACGCGTGTGTGCGTCAAGGGCAGCGGAAGGCCCCATGCGCCACGTTGTAGCACTACATGTGTGCGTCTGTGTATGTTGCTGTTGCTGGTCATGATGATGGGAACCTCTCTGCTCCCGAGCAGCTTTGTAACAGCGTCTCCATTGTAGTGTCAGTGTACCTCGTGTCCAATTCCTCAGACAGTGTGATGCTGTGGAGCTGTCAGCAGTAATACAGGTGTGGAATATCAATGCGTTCTCTGGCCTTTGGGTGTCTGTTTCTGCATGAAATTGTGTTTCTGTGCGTGAGGCTGTGCGTGTGTACGGTGCAGCGTTTTGTTTGGATTTCATCACTACTGATACCATTGATATTTCTCATCAGTGCTAAAACACAGACTAATATTTTACATCTTCCCTTTTGCTGTGCAGCGTGAGACTGTAGTGATCCATCACTTGTTACCGCTTCGGCACAGCTGAGCCTCCCTCATTCCGCTCTTGTTGTTGAGTCAATAAACAACAGCAGGAATGAAATAACCATCATTTGAAAATCTTGTAGTATCACTCATACAGCACTGATCATTTCTGGCCTCGGCACGGGTAGTTTTGGGAGTATTTTTCCCAGAAGAGATAAGCCGATAGGATTTTGCGGTGATCAACAGTTTGATTCAGCGCCGTAGCCCCGGAGCATGCTGTGACGCTGGCAAGGCTAGATTCTATGGATAGAAATTAAGGCTGATCAAAAGAGCGATTTCAGCCTCTGAGACAGAGTTCAGAGTTGCTGTTTCAAACTTTTCAAAGTTCTCACTGTTAAACCAGTTTAATTTGAGTTTAATCAAACCGTCACCCCTTTGTAGATGTCCAATATGGTTAGTCTAAGTTAGATTTATTCCAATTAATGAATACCAGTAGTTACTTGTTCTCTTGGTGGAAGAACATCCTCCCAAACTTGTATTTGAAAATGTCTCACCTCCTAACAAGTTATATTTCATCACAGTAGTCTTTCTTAACACGTCAGTCTGTTGATATTAACTTGTTTTTGCATTAAATTACCTAATTGATGTTTCATTTTGGGCATGCAACCAATACCCAACTTGGCTTTGCTTATCACAATAATGTCAATAATCCTTCCCTTTACTTTGTACATACACATGTGTGTGTGCAGTTACTTCGTAGTCTGCAAATACAGATTTTGCCGGGATGCACAGTAAGGGGTCTTTCCAGGAATCCAGCTTTCCTCCCCACAGTCCAAACACATGCATTTTGATTCTTTTAAAGGTGTTAACGGTTGTTTGTCTCTTTCTGTCTTAGCCCTATAATTATGATGTACATCTCCCAGCGGGATAGGTTCCAGCCCCCTGTGACCCTTGACAGTACCCTCACTTGCCAGTCCAACAGATACTCTAGTGAAAATGAATGCATACTCATGTAACAGTCTTGCACTAAATCTTTGCTTCATGAAGGTTACGCTGTTCAGCATTTGTTTCAAATAACTGAGAGAGCTGTTGAACCAACTGTGTTTTCATTTTGGAAGCTGTGGTTTGGAATTCAATTTAATTATCTTGTGTTGTACTGGCACATGTTTTTTATTATTTTGACATTTTTATTTTAGAATTTAAAGCACCACAGACTACATTCTCCAAAATGTTCACACAGTTGAATCACCGCCTTTCTGACGCTGGTTCAACATAAACTGAACAATACAACAGTTATCTAATGTTAGATTACATTTGTGTCCACTTACCTAATGTACCTAATGTTTTGGCAAGTTAGTGTATAAGGTGGTTATATATGGTTATAGATAACTGATGGACAGGATCCTGTTTTCAACAAAGAAAGTATGACTTACATTATAAAAATACAGGCCAGATTACCCAGGCACTTATGTTTATAGTGAAAATGAGCCAAAATAATACTATAGAACATCAGAAAATAAATTTAATTTAATTGACATTTGATTGATTCACAATAGCAAACAGACCAATGAAAACATTTTTTTTGAGTATATCGCTTTACATGTATGTATTTTTTTAAGATTTTGGTTTACAGACATCAGCGATTCCAGTTTTTGTACATGATATAGAAATACAATTCCAATGACCCTGTAATTAAAACATTCTCCATGTTTTATTCACTGCATTTCATTAATTAATATTATCTGGTTCCATAATTGTTCCAGTAAGCCATGTCATTATACCAGTGGCCTGGAAGTAGCACATTCAAAGTGGGATTTAGCCATTATTAATGTTACTAAATGCATGGGAGCATCGCTTGTATGAAGCGTTAAAGTATCTGCCTTGAGGCTTGTACATACGTCACTGTTTAAGTGTGCTCTCTGAAGAGGCACTAACTTCTCCTGCCTTTGAAATGTACCTCGAATTCATGTAGCGACCATAGCTGTTAAGTTAATGCTGGCATTGTAATCTTGTTGAGTGCATGCAGTAATACACGGAAAATCTGAAGAGCACCACGGCTATGGAAATCCTTTGTTTGACGTAGAATACATAAACTCAGGGATAGAGGTTTTTTTTTTTTTAATTGCGGTGGGTAGTTTGTTGAACGTGTGCACATCAGAATCAGTCAAATGAAAGCCTGCCCACATACTGTAATTACATTGTCTGGTGAAGGCTAATAATCTCAGCCCTGTTATCTGATCTGCACACATATTGTATTTGTTAATGCATGCGTGCGCCCTCACCGGTCCGCGTATACCTGGTGCATGGGACTGAATTTTATTTACCAACAGCCCTGCGCATTACCTCGCAGGGACGCTCTGTGTAACAGCTCAGATCCACTTATTTTTGTCTCCATGCATGCCACATTGTCTCACAGTCAGCCTCCACGCACGCTTCATGTGACTAGCGAGCATGCAGCTCGCCATATGAAAAACACTGGGTGGAGGCAAATCCGGCAGCACCCATGCCTTGCATATCTGAGGAAAGCGGCATGGCAGGAGGTGTTGATAGTGACAAGGTGGTGGGTAGTCTTGAAAAGCATAGCGGAGAGCAGTGTGAAGATCTCTTGCAGCCTTCTCTAGCCAGCCCAGTGACTCGCTGCTAAGCGGGGCCCGTTGCCAGCGCTCGCAAAGGCTGTAATGAGTTTATTTCATGTCGGCTGTGAAAGTGCCCGTCTCTGTCTCGCAGGCACTCAAACAGAGCTGGGGCCCATAAACACAAAGTGCAGTGTGTAAATCCCCACAGCCTGACGTCTCCCAGACTGCCCTCTATGGCTTCTGAGCATCTCTTTATCGACAGGGAGAAGGGAGAGGTGAGGTCCTCAGTTGCCCCCGGCGAAGACACAGTGGGCCTGGCCTACAAGGTGCAGCGCAGCCCCGCTCACCAAAGACCACTTGTGTTCTAATCTTTAACCTCTCTTACGTACACTCATCTCTTTGGAGAGAGCATGTTTTTTCATGTCGAGAGCAGACCTGAGGAGAGACGATCAAACAGTCGGCTACTGTACAGAACACGCTGTTTGCTGTAAACAGCAGCAGATCAAGCACAGCCAAGTGTGCAGTGATTCGCTTTGGCTCGTGGTGTTTCACCTCTGACGAATATGACATCGGATGTGCGTTTTCCATGACGTCAGCCGGCCGAGCTTACCCTTCTCTCCCGGCCAGTCCCCTCCCCTCGATGCAATGCAAAACATTCCCCCTCGTGTTCTTTTTCCAAGCGTCGGTCTGTGTCTCTACACAGGGACCCTGTGTAGAGACACTGTGTCCTCCCAGGGCCTCGGAGTGAGCGGTAGGTCAGCGGTTAAAGAAGCAGTGCGTGAAAGAGGAGGGGCGAGGCAGAGATGTAGAAAGAGAAGGGGGAGTTTCTATCTCTCTCTCCCCTGTGACATGGCTTCGGTCCGGGTTGAGGGATTAGTTTGTGAGGCTTCACCACAGCCTCTTCCTTGGCTTGTTTCCAGATATTATCTCTAAGTGTGAGCTCAACGCCAGCATCTCTTTCTGTCCGTTTCCCACTTCCCTTCTCTTCCCTTCTCTTCCCTTCCCTTCCCTTCCCTTCCCTTCCTTTCCTTTCCCTTCCCTTCCCCCTTGGTGTATGAACTCAGTGGTGTGAGTCATCCCAGGCTGCTCGGGGAGTGATTTAATTGCTCTCTCTCCTCCTCCTTCAACATGCGCGTCTCGGAGAGGGCTGTCACTGACCCTCCACTCCTACAAAAAAAACCCAAAAAAAAACCCACCAGCGACCTGTTCATTGCCGCAAAGGTTGGGCCACCTCCAAAGACAGTGAGAATACACACTCCAGAAATTTGCTCAGTTATTCCCACTGATGGCAGCACAATGCCACCCGCTCCTGCCATGCTTTGCTGTGATAACTCTTCTGTATTGTGTAGCCCTGCTGAGTGAATGTGGGCACAATATGGGGAGATAGAAAACCCCCACAGCAGCACAAGAGCTTTTCTAATCACAGTTTAGGAAAAAAAGAAAAAGAAAAAACCTTCTGCCGTTTTCACCATGGGGAACGCAGAATTGTTTTGAGACTGGCACTTGGCTCGGTAAGGACACGTTGATTTGTTCCAGGTCAAAATCGCGGAGCCACAGTTTCAGTTGAAATGACGTGATATTGACCCACTGCTTGCAAGACAGGTATGGTGCACTATGATATCAGAATCAGGCAGTTTTGTTTTCCAGTTTTCAAATTCCCAGTTTTTCTTTCACGCAGTACTGAAAAAGGGAAAACATTTTATATATATATATCTACCTTTTAACTTTTATATTGAGTTAAAAAAACACACTGAGAATAGAGTGCATTGAAATTTTCTGTTCCCCTTCTCTGCACTTGTGAGGTTAGGCAGTAGGTGGCACTGTTCCTGCAGACGAGCGGGTCGGTGGGGGTGTGAAGTGGAGCGGCCACCTTGATGGGATTGGCTGGATGTGATTGAAAATAGGTCTGCCTTGACTTAGCAATGCCCATCCATATATGAACCCTCTCAGATGAAAGACTTGTTTGTTGTTAATAGGGGAAGTAATTATTGCACCTCTACAGCAGTCAAATCTCCTTCATAGCAGAGTGATTCAACATTGACGCTGGCTGTTTGATAGACAGAGGTTACAAAAGGGGGTGAGGAGGCTAAAAATCCACTGTGATTATAACAATTAGAGGGGCCGAGCATAAAGTGGAGTGTATTGCTCCGGGGGGCCGACTGGCTTTTTTTCCTCCCCTGTGATGCTGGTGAGTGTCTCAGAGTTGTATAACAGCAGACGGGGATCAATGGAGATTGCTGACTCTTGAGAATACTATGGATGTACTCTAGACTGCCTGAGATGGCTACTAATCCAGAATGATTATGCAGTGTGCTCTTTGCTCTTGGCCTAGTCTAGACAAACAGTACACACAGGTGCATACACACCCGCACAGATGCAAAGAAAAGACAGCGGTCTTGAGTAAGAGTCACTTTTCATGCATGAGTTTTGCAGCAGCCACCTCCCACCGCCGGCAGATTTATTTATTTATTTTTTTTAAGATTTAACTAACGATTAAACTAAAGCCATACAGATGTTGCTGCCTCCGTGGCTGAGTTTTAGCACGCTGAGCCATCTCCAGGAGGCAAAGCCTATAGGAACACAAACAGAGTCCTAATGCTTAGCTCCAGATCCCCCCACCTCTTCTTCCCTCTTGCCTTCATCCCGTCTCACCCTCTCCGTGTCACCACGCTGCACAAACAAAGTGGATCTTTGAGAGGGAGGCACAGCATACATTTCAAAATGCTTTTTTTGATTTTATTTTCAAAGATATTCAAATTTGAGTAGGTGTCAGTCTGTCACTTTTGAACACAGCACGCTGAATTAATGCTGTGATTCAGTGAATACTGTATGTTTATAGATGTGGGCCAAGTAGTATTTACTCATACTATTTATCGCCTAGGTGACAAAGGTTTGATGTTTGGCATGTAGGATTGGAATAGTGAAGGCCTTTGAGCTCAGATGGTGTATTTAATATTTATCTGGCTTGACTGACAGCTGTACTTTCCAGCATCATTAACACCCCATGTCCTCCCTCTATAGCCGTGTTGGAATTGCACGTCCCGGAGCAGCCAGTGGTTGCGCTACACGGCAGGGACGTCACACTCAACTGCTCCTTCACCCACGCCAACCCCTTCAACCTGTCGGATGTGAGTGTCTTCTGGCAGCTGACGGACACCAAGCGCAGTGTGCACGGGTACTGGAAGGGACGCGACCAGCTGGTGGAACAGGCAGAGCGCTTCGCCAACCGTACCAGCCTGTTCCCCGCCCAGCTGGGCCTGGGCAACGCTTCGTTACTGCTAAGCAGGGTGGTGGTGGCTGATGAAGGCAGCTATACCTGCTTCGTCAGCGTGCAGGACTACGCCAGCGCTGCTTTACAGCTGCAGGTGGCCGGTGAGTCAAGCTGTGATGTCCACGCACATGTGTTATTGTCATTGTTGTTGCAGGAAGCAGATAAACGACAGATGCAGAAACAAGACGAGCCATCATCAATGATAGCATCAGCTACACTTTATATTCCCTGCAGACTCTGCATTGCTTCTCCCTATGTAACCTTTTATATTTTTATTTACTACTTCATCTGATCTCATAATTATTTAGTGGGAGCTTTCATTCATTCATTCATTTATTCATCTTCTGCTTGTCCGCTTGTCCTGTGAAGGGTCACACGGGGCCTAGAGCCTATCCCAGCTGTCATTGGGTGAGAGGCGGAGTACACCCTGGACAAGTCGCCAGCCTCGCAGGGCTAACACAGAGAGACAGACAACCATTCACACTACGCACCTACGGCCAATTTAGAATCACCAACTAACCTAACGAGCATGTCTTTGGACAGTGGAGGAAGCTGGAGTACCCGGAGAGAACCCACGCAGACACAGGGAGAACATGCAAACTCTACACAGAAAGGCCCAGTATTTAGTGGGAGCACCCTTTTGAAATAGCAGCAGGTCTCCTCTCTACAGGTAGTTGTTCCAAGCATCTTGAAGAAGTGGCCACATGTTCTGTGGATTTAGGCAGCGCCTTCTGTCTCTTTCCGTAATCCCAGACTGACTGCATAATGTTGACATCAGTGCTCCGAGGGAGCCGTACAAACAATTGCAGGACTACTTGTTTTTTTTTTTTTTGTAGCTGAAGATAATTCTTCAAGACTGCTGAAGAATAAAGTTGGGAGCGTTTAGACACCACCTGTAAATCTACATTTCTAGTGAAATATACTTATTTACTTGAATTCCATCCCAAAAGCAAGCAAAAAAAATGCAACCATGGGTCACAAATTCTCCCAACAAAAGGTGCTATTTTAATTATTATTGGGAGAGATTAATTAAAAAAAAATAATAATAATAATAATAATTAGTTGCAACCTCAGATGTTTATATTTCTTTGTGTTGATTCTCTTTTGTATTGTGACTTTTAGTCTGTATTGTGGAAAAAGCTATAAAAGGCTGCACCCTACTTTTACCACAGTGCAGCTTGATTTGCTTCTTCTTTTTTTTTAGGCATTTCCTGCCTGATAAAAGCCTATATATTTCAAACTTAATGAGTCCATTTGATAATAAAGGCTTTCTGTAATTTGTCTCCAAGTTAAAGTTAGATTTGTTTTTCCTCCAAAGTCGCTGAAAACGCAATACAACTGTTTTCACAGCCTGTACAGTCTGAATCAAAGTTGATGGAGTGTCCCTTTCAGCTCCAAAAAATACAAATACATGCACTAACTAAATAATACACATGGACACTAATAGGAGGCAATGAATGCATTGTACACTAAACTCGGCTGGCGGTGCCTCAGGATCATTTCTTCTCACCAGATGTAAACATGTGATAAACAGCTTCCTCAGGGGTGCTGAGCAGGGTTTTTGGTCAATAAACGCTGATTGTGGTCTCTGTCATGGTCAATATCTGCTGACTTTGATTATTAGCTGTTGTTACGGTCAATCAGTCATCGCTAACATCTTCTCTGCTGTGTGACTACATCGCCCACCTTCACAGCCGAGAGCCTTTTATTTATTTATAATGATTCTGCGCGCCGTTCCTTCCTTCTAACAATTTTATATCTGCTGTGAGATTGTTTGTGTGTTCTCCCAGGATGGATGTGCATTAGGCGGTGTTAATGAATAACTTTTTGTTTTTCTCTGCTGGAGAAGGGAAAACAATTCCTCCAACAGTGACAAATTGGTCCCATTTTATGCATTAGATTTACAGATATTCTATTTTTACAGCCACTTCCTTCGTACTATAGTTGGAACAACATGAAAAGAAACTCTTGATGGAAATCTGTCTGGCAGTCAAATGGACAGCTGGGGAAGTCGGTGTGTCCTACACTAAATCTTTCAGTCTTTGTGTTTGGAGTCCACTTTTCAAAAAGCGGCTCACACAAACTTATTCCATCTCGCCCTCAGCTCCACCCCATTGTTTGCCGTGCAATGATTGGTTCTGGGAATACAGCCGCCTCGTTCTCCGCCACCTCTGTACTCGTGTTTCAGCCCGAGGGATTGGAGAAACGTGATTCCATTCGAGGCTGACGACTAACCCCTCACCTCCGCCCCTTCACGCTCTCTTCCGTGCCACAGGCTGAGTTGTCCCAAATCTCTCAGCCTGCCAGGTTTCTCCCAGACCTGCCCACCTCCTCATCCCTGCTTACACCTTATTTTCCTTTCTGGGAGTGGCTCAGCGTTTTGGCTCTCCAGAGAGAGCGGCGTTGGAGTGTAAGGATGCGGCATCAGGATGTGTTGCAGATGCTGTCTGTGTCTGTGGGATCTTAAGCACTGTGTTATACTAAGCTCCCTAAATATAATTAAGAATTTAATGGGAATCATGTCAAACAGTTCCCAGGGTGACACTCACTGCAGAGAATCTAAAACTACTAAATTCCGAATGTGTCTGCTGCTCTCTTTTTGTCTCCATATCCTCACTCTCTCCATTAACTCTTTGTCTCCTGCTACCCTCCCTGATTCCTCACCCACCCCCTCCCCTTCTTTCCGTGAACTCCTCTTCTTTTCTCAGCCCCCTACTCCAAGCCTGTGGTGACTTTAGAGCCTGAATCCAACCTGCGGCCGGGTGACGAGGTGGCCCTGACTTGTATGGCCTACGGAGGTTATCCTGTGGGCGACGTCGTGTGGCAGGACGGCGGCGGGCGCAACCTGACAGACAACATCACCACTTCAGTTGTGGCTAACGAGGAGGGGCTGTTCACTATGACCAGCTTGCTGACAGTCACCCTGGAGCCCAACAGCACCTACAGCTGCCGACTGATCAACCCGCTGCTGGGCGAGGAGGGCTTCGCCTTCGTCACAATCACAGGTGGGAGTGTGTCTTTATCTCTTCTTCCTTTATAGAGACTTCTTGGTCTTTCAGTCAACATTGTCACCTCCACTGTTGTGCAAAGTAAACAAGGTAATATTCACTGGCTTCCTGCGTTGTTTGTGTTACCGTTACCTGCTCAGACTAATCTTGTTTTCAGTCAAGCATGCGCAGAGTTTCTTATTAAATTCCTGTATGCTTTTGTGAATCAATCTGTCAGTCTGATTTTCTGCTGCGGAGGCTTCACTTTTTTTTGTTTTTTCTTCTTCGTCTTTCTAAGACACGGCACAGCTATAAAGAAATGAATGAGAAATAATGAAATGTCCAATTATGGTCCAATAAGCATAACCCATCAGTTCTTGAGCATCGTTAAATTAGATCAGTGGGTGATTATTTCCTTGAGGATCGTCAAACAGCTATTCATCGCATATTGCAAAAGACAAAACAGTAATGAAAGAATGTGGAAGATGGACCGACTGGTCTCCTAGCAGCTGTCTGCAGGAAATGTTTGCTAACCAGGAATTAGATTGATATGTTTGCCTGCCTCTGATTGTTTGATGCAATCTTGAGTTCTGTGTGTGACAGTACCTGTCTGATGGGTCTAATGGCCTGCTCACCCCTCCCACCACCACCACCCACTGTCCGTGTCCCACCGGCCCTGCTGGTGTACTCTATGTGTTAAGTGCAAGGAGAGTGCCGTGTAAGGTGGGCCAAGGCTGGGTCTCTAATGGGAGCAGCACTGTGTGAAATGGCTCATAAATAAGTAGAGGTGGCCTGAGCCTGCACTCCGGGCTGAAGCTGCTGCCGAAGCTTGGGCTGTTGAGGCGGAGGTCGAGGCAGAGGTCAGGGAGTGCTGCTCCACTGGGCTGGGAAATGACTGTGCTGTCTGGAAACAGGATGGCCGATTGGCAGGGCTGGACAGCTGAGGGAAGGTGGCCTTTCTAACAGTTTGGTCGGCCTCTTTCAAAACAGCACAGATAACCAGTCAGGAGGACCACTGAGGGAGTGGAAGGCTATTAAACACATGGTGAGAATGAAATACGACTGTGAAGTAACTGTTAAAATAGACTGCTATTACTCTTCTCGTGTTGCTGGATTGATACAGTTTTTCAGGTTTAGTTGAAATAGATATGATAGTGTTATTACCTTCAGTGTCAATCTTTTTTGTCGGTCCTGTTTCCCCGCAACAATCAAGACTTTTTTCATTTTGAAACATGTTGATTGAGCCATCTGGATTGTTGATTTAGACGGTCACGCATCTGTTTTTTTTTATCCAGGGTAGGTGAGTCATTTCGAAACCACAACATTGATGTTTTCAGTTTGTTCTCTCTTCTTTTTTTCTTCAGCGCCACAGAGATTAAAAGCATCCATAGTAAGCCCTTCTATTAACACCACAGGCTGGTTCTCTGATGTGATGGAGGGCAACATCAGCGACATAGTCAGAAATATGTGAATGGGCCTTCAGCATATTTGTAGTATAAGGTATGTGACCCGCCAAGCAGAGCACAGCGTCTGTGACTCTAGTTTTTGTGGCGTATCCATCTACATTGGCTCTAGTCGGACCCCAGTCTGCAGCTATTCCATTTTCCATTCCAGATTCCAAATGTTGAATCAGTGGCCCATCACTCTGATTGACTGTTTAGCACGACAATCCAGTGCACAAGAAGAGAACTGCAAGTGAAGAGAGCAAGCAAACAAGAAGTTAAGAAGACCTACACAGAAGGCTCTTCTTGTTCTTCATCTTCATCCCCGCATCTGAACTGAAGAATATACATCAACTGATCAGTATGATTCAAGAGATACCAGCTTGATTCATACCTCTTCCTAGCTAGTCGTAGCTATTCCCGTTTCAGCTTTTGAACAACAAATACTGCCACCTGCTGGTATGGAGAGTCATTTCCTGTCATTGTGCAGAATATACATGCTCGTTGGTCTTTGGCTGTAGTCTTTGCAGCGTGTTCAAGTCCAACTTTTTGGCACACATGCAGGCAGAGTCAACCTTTGTTGCCATTAGTTTTTTGATGTTGATTTGTGTCTATTGTTGTCCTAGCAAGAAATCGTGATATAATTAGGGAAACATCTTACTTATTTGATGGCTGAACAACCAACAGACATAACCAGAGTAGAGGTTGCTGGATTTTAGAAGCATCAAATACAATATTAGAGCTGCTCTTTAGGCCTTTTTCCTTTAGCCAGAGTGCTATGGGCTTGTTGTCCCCAAACAAATAAAGGAAATCACCATAAACAGACCCAGGCAAACAAAACAACCGAGAGCAAGACAGACTGAAACGAGGAGTCTGGTCGTAGACCACTGGAGTTGTTGAAATGTGGTGTAGTAAAGATTCAAAGAGTGGGGGAGAAGAAACGAGCAAATCCACAAATAAACTGAGGAAAACCCTTAATTAAAGTGGTGGTGATTGTGATTCTTAGCAACTGGGTGCACATGAATAAGAGTAATTTCTCAGTTAGAGCGCCAGCACAGCTTGATGATGGCCCAAGTTGTTGGTAAACAGGCAGAAGATTTATAGTATTTTTGTGTGATACGGTACGAGGAGGCTTGTTTGAAATGAAAATGTATTTGCATTTGTTTACAACAGCTGGTGTGTGCTTAACAGTTTCCGTAATTAATTTTGACCTAGCAGAACTCTGGAGTAGCAGAGTGTGCCGAGCGTGAGTTGATGCAGCGAACGCGCTTGCTGTGTACACTTACAAACACAGCACACCACACACTGGCAGCGGGCGAATCCCATTATAAGAATGGGTGAAGTCTGCTTAAAATTCTAAATGGACTATGAAAGTAAAAAAAAAAAAAAAAAAAAAGTGAGTGAGAACTGGGGGAGAAAATAGAGAGAGAAAGAGATGGGGGAGGTAGAGAGTGAGCAAGCATGTTAAAATTTCACACTCTTCCCAATCTCTGATTGAAAAATTACAATAGTAATACAAATCTCCCCCGGGCAGAACAGGAGTTTGACAAGGTTAATTTTGAGAAAATGAACCCTTTACCCACACTGAGCAGAGCAGTGTGTGGTCTGGCATGAGCTACACATTGAGAGTCTGTGTTGAGTCATCCATGTAAATCTTACCTCCTTTATAATCACCACCAGCTAAACTACCACACCAGAAGCATCCTGATTGCCAACAACACATTCAGTGGTTATTCCTGCAAACACGTCCTAGATGCTGGTCAGTTTTTAGACCGAGGACTGGACCGGGGAGGGTTTTTGTGCTGCTGAGATATTGATAGATTTGCAGGGTGAAGCGAGGCTTAGGTGCGAGGAGAGCCGCAGGAACAGCTGGTATTAATGAACAGCTGAGTGATGGAAAGGAGCAGCTTCAGTCCTCAAATGAACCGTGGCCTGTCTGCTTGTCTGGACAGTGTGCTTGTGTGCCCACCCTCCTCCCTTCCTCCTCCTCCTGCCTCGGTGTCCTGCACTGTCTCGCACCGCCAGCCTATTCTGACCACTTTGTTCTGTGCAAAAAGAATAATGTCGTCGGAGGTTTTGGGGATCAAGATTCTGTATCCTATCATTTTTTCCCTGATCCTTTTCTGAATGTGGAGCTTTAGTAATGTATCCCATCTACTGGAGCTGTGTGATTGCTGTAGTGTGTTGTCTGATGGCTGGGTTTCAGGACCTGTCACCGAACACCCCCTCCAGCACCACCCCCACTCCGTCTGCTTGCTCTCTCAATGAGGATGGCGCCATTTCCCAGGCATCGCTCTGCTGGCACAGCATTTACAGTGGAAAGTGTGTGGATGGAGATAGAGTGGGGAAAGGAAGGAGATAGCAAGATGAGGCAGGGAGATAGAGAGAGGGAGCTAGTGAGAGGGAGCGAGGGAGGAAGGGAGTGGAGGGGTGAGAAGTGGATGACAAAAAGTGAGATGGAGATGACAACGTTTGCTGAGTTCTGAGTTGTTGCACTACAGCCTGACGGGCTTGAGATGAACTAGCTGCCAGAGAGGGAGACCACCCTACCTGATGTAGAAGACTTTCAGCTGAATTCTACTGTGGCTCAGTGGTTAGAGCCGTTGCTTCATAGTAAGAGCATCCCAGATTTCATTCCCAGTCCCTGTCTGTTTGGCATTGCCATGCTTTCCCCAGGTTTGTGTGGGTTTCCTGCACATGGTCGTTATAAATTCCAAAGACACGCAAGTGTGTAAAGATATTAGAAAATTCAAACTGCCTATACTTGTGAAATTCTGCATTTGCTAGTCCAAAAGATCATTGGCAAGGATAAACATCTACAGATTGGGTTTAATATTAAAGAATGGAATCATTTTTTTTCATGTCTTGAAATAATACATGTACACCAGTCAGGCATAACAGTATGTACGTATGTACCACTCACCTAGACAAGACCTTGCACCCCCACCTCAGCAGGATGCAGCCTGACACAGGCACACACACAAAAGTATGTTTAAAAGTTGTTTAGGAACAACTCAAACGACATGAAAAACAGCACAAGGTGTTGACCTGGCCTCCAAATTCCCTAGATCCTAAACTGATCAAGTATCTATAGGATGCACTGGAACAAGCCTGATCCACAGAGGCCCCTCCCCTCAACCCATAGGACCCAAAGGCCCCCACTAACAACAATCAGTTGCCAGACACCACAGGACACCCTCAGAAGGCCCATGTCCATTCTCTGATCAGTCAGGATGTCTTTGGGGGCACAAGGGAGACATACACAATATTAGGAAGGTGGTCATAATGTTATCCCTGATCTGTGTAAATTGAAACGGGTTTTCCTCTCTCTGATCATTCCTTCTTTGCACGCTGCCCTGGAGAGGTATTTCTCAGTAGGAATCTTCCGAAGAGTCGTTTCAGTTCAACATTCCCTCCTGTTTTGCAGTTTCTCCACCACAACTTAACTCACGGACATTTGTGGTCATTTCATACCAAATGGACAGCCACCGGCCCCTTGAGTTGCATAACTGTTAAGTTGTGTAATGTTAACCTCAGCTGAACTGAAGAATGCATTTTTGGAAGGAACAAGCACTTTACAGTCAGTTTTGGCCTTCCTCTCTTGGAAGAATATCTTTCCAATATGAACGAGTAAATATAAATAAGCTCACACTCTTGTTTGTTTTCAAATGTGCAGTTTTTCTTCCAACACTGGATAAATACATTCATAGTTTATAGATATCTATATATTTTTCTTCATTCTTTTACAAATAAAATCCTGTTAGTGTCTCCCCTTCTCTGTAAAGGTACGTAAGACAGCTAGGTCTTTTAAACTTCGGCCAAACACACACGCAATCAGCAGCTGACGAAAAAGACAAAAAAGACAAAATATAATATATTACTCTCCTTTCATGTGGATGACATGACTACATATGTGAGTTTGAACTTCGCAACTGTTGCGTGCGATTGGCTGTGCATCAACCACATTACGTGTCGTTGCTTATCAGATGTGTTTTTTAACCAGCTGTCGTGGACCCTTGCCCAGCTTGGCTTTGCTGCTCATATTAATCTCCCTTGAATCTACCAGAGCCGGGACTCACTGAAGGATTGCTCAGCCCAGTCAGTTTCACTAAAGGCCCTTGTGCAAGAATAAACACATTCGCTGAGAGCTGCACTGTACTTTTCCTCCCATGTCTTCTGGACCTCACGCTAACATTTCCTCAGTTTCTGTCAGATCCTCCCAGTTTCCTTTAGAGAGCCTTTTCTAAACCGGCTTATTCCACTCCAGGTGTAGCACTATTTTTGTCGGGTGTGTTTCCCCAAGGAGACTGTTACTGTAAGGTTGTGTAGCGCATGCATTCGAAACCAACCTTCACTGGGTAAATCAAGGTTAAAAAACATCTTTAATTGCTATATAAACATTGACCTTTGTCATGAAGATGGATTCTAACACGGGTGCTAATGGCTGGTGGTCTGCTTGAGAACATTCAGCTATTCGCTACACTTACCAGTGGGGTTTTTTCTTCCATCAGATGTATGCCAGCTTGCTTCTTGCCCCCTTTTTTTTCTGACTGTGTTATTAAGTCTTCAGCGCTTAATCCTGACATTGCGTTGCCATCTAAATAGCTACCTGCCATGCTCACTCGACCCGTACAGCACTCAGTCCTCGGTTGTTTCTAAGAAGTCTCTCACTGAGTGTTTTCTCAGAATATTGTCGTACACATTATTCCTCCAGTAGAATCTAAAAGCATTGCTGAAAGCATTACTGTGCTGGTATTGCCAAAGGGCCAAACAGAAAGATGCAACGATCTGCCTGTTCTAAGGTTCTTTCATTAGAGTAGCTGTAGTGTGGTGAAACTGCAGTAATTGCAAGGATTCATGAAATATTTTACAACATGTTTGTGCCTCTGTCTGATAAGATCTCCTATCAAAAACTATGTCAAAAAGAGGAAGATAAGAAAAGAGAGGAACGGAAACAGCATATGCAGAACAACTGAACAAAAGACAATGTAAAAAATACAGAAATCTGTATATACTCAGTACACGTGTGCTAGGTACATGTCCAAAGTCTGTGCTATATTCACACATTCTATATCTATATATGTATATTTGGCATTTGTGCGCAAAATCAAAACAAATACAATATGTGCAATGTCTTTGGTGAGAACAGCAGAAAAAAAAACACTGCATGAATGTGCTAGGATGCAGATATGCTGCCCAAAATCCTGTTTTAGCTTCTAGCATCCATAACAAACCACTGTGTTGGCCCTTGTTCCACACCAAACAAGGACTAATTTAAACGCAATTAACGGAGCCTTCAGAGGAACAGAAAACAGCAGTATAAATGAATCTGTTGTCAGCAGAGTACCAAGCAGGCAACTTTCTCTACCAAGCACTGTATTAATTAGTGTCCACCGCACAAACAGGCCTTCTTTTCTTTTGCTGAATGCATGCTCTGTCTTATCTGGAGCACAGCTAGGGTAAAAAAAACAACCAAATAGACAGATGAAGTAATGTAGGCAATCTAGAATAAATTCAGGTAGGCAGCAATGGCACCATTGTAAGCACATTAATTCCTATCAGGATTATTAACTGGGGCCACTTGTCGATGTCACTGCTCTAAGATGTTTGAACGTCCTCTTCTGGGCCTTCAGTATGGGATATTTTATCCTTGTATTATGGCCAGGGCAGTGGTATTTGTCATGCTCCCAGTCTTACCGTTAGCAGCTCTGAGGGATTGTTGGATTCAGTTGTGGGCAGTTGCTGGTCGGTGTGCAGCTCTTTTAGAGCAGTGCAATCAGAAAGATAAAATGAGCTCCTCTCTTGTGCTAGGATGTATTCTCCCTTTATTTGCGTTTAATCCGCCATGTTGACTTTTTAGCATTAAATGCTATTGGCGCTGCTGTCTAAGTGTCAAAGTGTTTTCTTTGCCGCAATTAAAAGATACTTTGATAGATACATTTTGTTCTTGCACTGTGAGTTTTCCTTGTTACTGTAAGTCTGTCTGTTTGCTCTGTAAGAAAAGGTTATCAGCTTCCATGTGTTAGCTCACACAATACATTTATGAGTGTATATACACCGATCAGGTATAACATTATGACCACAGACAGGAGAAGTAAATAACATTGACCATCTTGTGACAGTGCTATGTTCTGCTGGGAAACCTTTGGATGCCATAGCAGTGACACTTTGTTTTTAGGTTTGTGTGCACCAAGTACATCTTGCAGTGTGTCCATCTTTGGCAACATATCAAGAAGTGTGATGTTACCCGCTGCCATCTTCCCACAAATGGCAGTCTGACATCTTTATGTCTGTTCCCGGCCTGGTGGAAACCTGTCTATCCGTCCTCCCTCGCTTTCCTTTTCAGGACACTGTATTTATGATGGCAGTAAACACACAAAAGCCCTCTTTTGTTATTGATCGGGTTCATTTTGATTTGGACTCACAGCGAGGGCTATCATTGGGACCGGTGGGGCCCTGCAGTGTACATTTCACACAGCTCCCTCTAAATCCTGTAAGAGGGATTGGTTTCGGGAGGTCTGGCATCAGTCTTGGCTTCACGATATGAAATCATATTAGTTTCAGCTTTTCAGAGTTGCTGGGAGAACAGCCACCAACAAACGGCTGGGCACACCTTCAAAGTTCGGTTATTTAATTATTCAGCCCATTTATTTGATGTTTAAACTCTGCACCTGATAACGCGATGAATTATTGTCCTGCAAAGGATGTTTGCAACCTCAGTAAATTGCTTTGTTCTGTGCATGCAAACAGTCCAAATTAGTGGTTGGCAACACACAGAGACCATTGTCTAGGGCTATAATGTGTTTTCAATTAGGAGGCGTTGAGAGATTTAGCTTATTCTCAGGATAGGTGACTCTTTTTCTTCGATAGCTCTAGAGACCAGTAATTGATTACCAAGTGTGAAATGGAAGTTAGGAACGGACTGAGTGTGGCTGTGTCCCAGAGGAAAGGAGTTTTGAGCAGGCGTAGTGCTCGACTCGTTCACCTCCCTCTGTACTGACAGCTTGACTTGAAAATGCGTAAGCACCCGCTGACTCACCGCACAATAAGAAGCGCACCTATTACAGAGCCCTTTATTTCAACCGTAGTGTCAAATATCACAGTAATGACTGTGATTAAGCCATGCTGCGGTCGCGCTCCTTGTGATACCAGTTTGAATGGACAGCGGCTCGCGATGACTCACGTCCCCTTCAAGTTGCATTAATATCTTCCCGCTGGCTCGGACTTTGTAGCCACGCCTGTCTCCCCGGAGCCTGACAGCTTGCGGCTCATTACAGACAAACTGTCCACAAGGAAACAAACCCGCTCCTCTTACCTTATTAATATTGTCAACTGTGTTTAATTTCATGACTTGTCGTCCCCGTGTGTGTTGCAGCGCTAAGTGCAGCCCTCTGTCAATGCCAGAGACAGCTCGATGACCCACGCCACAAGAGTCTGTCATATCTATAATGTATCTGTCTCGATGCTTTCAGCAGCTTACTCTGCCAGATGAAGAGTGATGCCATTTGTAATGTCGGGTCGTTTTCCAAATGCACTTGTTAGAGGGGTTAAGGAACCTAAACAGTGTTGCACTGCTAAGAGTATGTGAGCTGATGAACCAAGAAATCCCTGGCTCTTTCAGAAGCTTACAGAGTTCACCTAGCACTATATAACACAATGTGTTAATTGTAGCTTTAGAAGTTAATGTTGTTACAACTGAACAGATGCAGGTTGGATGTTTGTTCTAAGCTAACTTCGTACTAGTGGAAACCTTACCTCAGGCTTAGATAATAATTGTCTATCTCTAGTAAAGTGAACACATGAACATGGGGGGAAAAACGGTTTAACAAAAGAAGCACTTGATATATTTTCTGTGATATATCTGCAATATCACACTGACACCTCAGGCAGGCTGACAGCTGATGTCCTTGGATTTCAATATTTCTACGTGTCTCAATAAAGCCACGCTACGCAATATGATAACACTGCAGGCTCACGGATGTAACTGGTCATAGGTTTGAAATATGTGCTGCTTCAGCAAAGTTATGACTTACATGGCGAGATGAAAGTGACTGTGTCCTGTTTTGTATTGTGCACCATGAGGGGAATTAGTGCTGGTTCTCCAAAGCAGGAAAAGAAGCTGTCAAGGTTACGGAGTAAAATAGGATTCAAGTTGTAATCCTGTACATTGTAAATCTGCCATTGATTCTACAAGAGTGGTTAGAAAATGTTTTTTTTTTTTTTTATCCAGTATTTTCTTTTTATTTCTAATAAATTTGAAAGGAAAAGTGGTCAGCGTCAAAGATGACAGTAGAGTGTGTTAAAATGGTGCATAAATTTGACAAAATGGGAAGAAAAGAGGACAAATGTAACATTTTCTTCAAGGTCTTTCTGTCATTTAGGTGCACCGGAGGCTACAGATGTGCATTATGCAACGGTTATTAGAACAATACATACGAGAATTGGTGGGAGATGTAATGATCACTCACTCTGTACTATGCGGGGTATTAAGCGGGGTGTACACTATGTATTGCAAACATTTTGAAACATTGCTCATCGCATATAGTCGTTTGGACTCTCTTAATCACTTCCTAGTGCTTCATAGTAGTTGTACAGGCACATCTGGAAGCAGCTCATAACCAGTCTATACAGTGACATGTTAAAAACTGCAGCCCTGTTCGGAAACTATGGTTCTTTGTTCTCTAGAAGGAGCATGGGCTCAAAGTCATGGCCCAAGTGAAAGAGTCAGTTTTGGTTTTGTTTACTCAGAAAAACGCTTGCTTAGCAATGCTGTTTATAGCAGTGGCCTGGTTTACATACTCACACCTGGGAAAAACCAAAGTCCTGATCTGCCAGCCACTGAGCACGGTTTTAGGCGTTAATGCCTTGCTCAAGGACAGTGAAACTGAGTTTCAGATTGTATTCATTTAAAGATTGTATGCATTTAACTTTCAACAAAATCTTATCTTATCTCACCATTTTAATTCCCAACGCCTTGGTTCCTTTCCTCTTTTCATGTTGTGTGTATCTGTTCAATGTTTGCAGCAGAAAGGATATTACATGTTTTGAGTTATTATTTTCTCATATCTTGACTATGATTAATTGTTGCCAGGTTTCCTCGTTTATTTTGGCTCTTTCTTAGACTTTGTGTGGATATCTTAAGACAAATGAGACAATAAATGTCCTCGTTTGTGCATTAGCAAGCCGTGTTTAGTTATAATTTATTCGATTTGTGGGAAGGCCCACCCTTGTGGGACATTGGAATGAACATATTGTCCCTGACTCCTTTCTCTGCCAGAGGCTGAGCTTTTTGTTAGGCTAAATAACTTAGCTACACACAAGTTGTGAGACCGTGATTAGCTATATTCCATGGAGAGAGATTTACAGAGCAATTTTTTTTTCAGTCTGTCCAAGATACCATATTTTGAAAGTGCTGGAAGGAGACAAAGTATATTTAAGCAATAAGCCGCAAGAAGCTGTATTTGACAGTGATTTTGGGAAAGCTTAGGGGCATTGTTAAGGACCCTTCTAAAAGAACTGTCAAAGCAAAGCCTGGAGTAGCTTTTTAGCTTTTGTAAAATGACTGCAATAAAAAAAAATAGTGTAAGTGTGCCTTAACTGTAACATTTTAATGAAATGATAAATAATGCCACTCTAACCAACTTGAGTAGAGGATTTTGGTTACAAGGTATTTTACAAAAACCTCAAGCGCAGTCAATTGTCATCGAGAGAAGAATGCGTTTTGTGATTTACACTCAATAAAGAACAAGATCTTCCAAGATGAACTATATGTATTGATTCAACAGTGGCCTTAATGGACACGATAAAGCTTTTTCAGTGTTTAATGACCTAAAATCTGTCCACTTTAATCATTTCCTGTGGCAGTGGACTCACTGCTAGCTTGCAGACTACAGTATATTATTAATCCAGCAGTAAATTGCAAAAATGTCATCGTGAAAAAAAGCTACAATTCATGCATTTAGTTAAATATGTTACAAGGCTGATCATTAGCTTGTTAAAGTCAGAAATAATAGTGTTTTTCACTAAGTCTCCAGTTATATGAACCTTATTTAGATTTGCCATTCTCCTTGCTGCCCACCAACACATATTACACACCTAAAGGTCCCGTATTATATCATATTCTCACTTGTCCTCAAAGGATTCTTTGAAGTCTCACCTCAAAATACCGCACAGATCCTTTATTCCACCATGCCGATTTACCCCTAATTTCAGCCCCTTTCCAAGCAGGCCTTCTCATTGTTTGTAGCTTTAAATGCAAATGTGTAGTCCGGGCTCCTTTCTGGAATATGATTGTCCCTAACCCCAAAACACCGTAGTTCAGTCGTACATCCTACCAGCTGGGGGTAGAACTGACTCCCTGGGGTTTGTTTACCTGAACGCCTTGTTCAGACGAACTCTTTTTGACCCACAGAGAAAGGAAAGAAATACGGGGATGATCGTTTCTCATGTCTTGTGGGTTTCAGACCAGAGGAAATGTAATTATTTTTTAAAATGAATAAAAAGTGGATTTTGCATTTTGCATCAATACACATTTGTTTCTTGGAGCAGAAGTGTGATGATACAGTTCAATGTCTGATAATCACCCGCCCTGACAAATTTCCTCAAATAAGACCCTATCACCAGCGGTGTTAAGTAGCTAAATCTGACCTCTGACCTTTTAGCATTTAAACTAACTAGCTATCATATGTGGAGGTCTGGTTGCGTTCATAAGATGAATGACTCATGTGAATGAGCTGACCAGCACCAGAGTCTTGAGTCCGGCCAAGCTCGGGTGCTTTGAGAATATTCATCTGTCTCTGCAGTAACCACCAAAGACTGCAGCAGAGGAAAATGAGAAATGCTGTTTTATAATGAGAGCCCTAGGCAGAGACATACAGAGACATGCCTTTTAAAAAAATCTGTCATTATATATTCTCCTAGTAATGCTGCAGTGGGAGAAGCATACTAAGAACTTGGATTCTTTGAAGAGGTCCAGGCAGCTCTTTAATGTCTTTTTTTTTTTTGGGTAGAGCTTACGTGGCTGTGTGATACAGGGTTAAGCTTACACCCATTGTTTTATATTCAGAGACGTTACCTTGTGAAGCAGCAACTGTTGTGGATTTGAACTCTGGCTTTGTTTCGTCATCAACAATCGTTGATTCTTCAAAAGTCGTGCATTACTTTTTCAAAGTCTTACCAGATGACGTCCGACAGAATCCATGATGGCCGCAAGAGATGAGGCAGTTTTGGAACTACAGCGCACTAGATTCAAGGACTTGCTGTTTAGCTTGGTCATTACAGCCGCAGGGCAATCTAAGAGACAAAAAGTAAAAGCGAAAGACTATCACGAAGACTGGTGCATCTGCTGGGTGTGTTCCTGACTTAAATGAACACTTGAATGGATGGTTCAATAAGTGTCTTGTTGAAGTTCCTATTCTGGTTGATATTTCTCACCCACTTTGCACTGTACTGATGCAACACAGGAGTTGTTTCAGCAATAGGTGTGCACTTCGAGTGTCTGCAGAGAGTTTCAAGCTGTTCTCGGTGCAATGAGCCATCAGAATAAGCACAAAGGAGTTGTGACTCATCCACCATGTTAGTTTATAATTTTAGTAGTGGGGAATTTATTCAGTGTTTGCCTACGCTGTTATGTGTTCCTTCTATCATGTGTAATGAGCCCTTGTTATGCTTTAATGTGTGCACTTAATCAGTTACATAAAAGGTTTCTACACTAGTAGCATGTGAATATGCACTGAAAAATATAAAAACTACCTCTAGGTAACACCTTTAGGGGTGTTCCGATTGAAAGTTTTGCAGCTGATCAACGGTGGCCGATTGCAGGAAGCGCTGAAGGCCGACACCAGTCATAAGGTCTGAAGGCGTCTTTATCAATTTACTCCTTAATTAAATTAATTAATTAAAACCAATGTAATTTGTGGAACTTTCTCTTGGAAAACATTTTTACATATTGACATTTTGAAGCTGCTCTAATTCACAATTTTATACTGACAACAGATTAAAAGAATATATTTATACATTGTGGTAACAAACGCTCAAAGGCTTGGCACATTGTAGTGTCTTTCAACTCTTTTTTTTTTTGGGTTGTGCAGCTATTTTTTTTATAAAATTCTGTCACATTTATCAGAGCAAAAATGGTCTGATAGGTCTGCTGTATCTCCTTGAGTTAGCAAAAAAAAAAGATTAGCTGCCAAACCTATTGGGGCATTTAACCGCTGAAGTGCCAAACAATTCAGGCAGGAAGAGACAAGAAACGTGCTAGAAGTGGAGGGTGCTACTGCAAACTAATCTTAACGTTGCTCTCTCTCTGTGTGCTAAAGGATGTGGACCATGTAACCGTTTGCCAACACATTCACCGTAACAGCTTTTTAAGATGATAGTATGTCAGTGTTTACAGCTTGTTGCACTGTCCCCAAGTGGCGAGAACAATAATTAATACTGCTCTAAGGGGAACCAAATGTACTGTAGCTCAGATGTCTCTTGAATTCTTTAATACCTATTTGTCCATGTCGCTCTGCTCTACTCTACTCTACTCTCAGCTTCTACTACTTCTACTTGGCGTAATCAACCAACCAGATAGTCTGTTTTGGTACTGATAGCTGTCACTAGTGATTCTTCTCTACACAACCTCAGCAACATACTCAAAGGCAGGGCCTTTTTAAAAGCTAATTAAAATTTTAGACAACACAACATTGTAAACTGATTATTGCTCCTAAGTTCAGCCCGCATGCCGAAGATGGCCAAGTGAAGAAATGGAGCAATCCAAAAAAAAAAGAAAGAAAAAGAAAAGTAAATCGATAGTTCACTCTGCCTCCAACATCTTAATGCCACTCTCGGTGGAGAGGGATGTGCAGAAGTGATGGACTCTCTGTCAGTTACTAGACATCAGAGGCGTTTTTAATTGAGGCCCCAGCGGGGCAGAGAGGGACATGGGAGATGTTGAGAGAGTTAGTCTGCCTGGTGTTAGATGAAGTGAGACTGTGTCGTCACCCACTTTCATTCCTATCCTCTCACAGGCTAACACCAGGCAGTGTGATACAACATTTTTGATGGCGTGTATTTTGAATTTTCATAATAATGACATGCTATAATATATCTTGTACTTTTAATAGAACGTGTTTCAAATGCAGGAGAAACTGAGGTTTTTTTACATAAAGCTGTGATCAGTTAACTATTTATATAGTTTACCGCAGTTGTGGAGGAGAGTTTCATGCCTGGTGAAAAGTAAGAGCTTATCCCACTGTACAGCTGACACTATACGTGTGCATGCATTTGCTTCAGTTTCTCTCAGGAGCTGCAGTACAAGCACAGGATTTAGATTTGGGTGAAATGCTCGCAAGTCATGTACCACAAACCCTGTTTTTTCACCATGTCCTTCCACGGCTGACTTGTCTCATCATCAGGACAGGGACTCTGCCAACAGCGTCTGCATTGTGGCTTCTCTTTTTACACTAGTGCCAGTGCTGCTAGTGTCAGAGCTGGAGCACGTTCCCAAACATTCCTCACACTTGCTGACATATTTCCTCGTGGTTTGGTTCCCTCTATTGAACTGTCTCACTCCATTTGTTCACCCCCTCCCTTCCCTTCGCATGCAAATGTGTGTTTGTTTTAGTGTAAAACTGCAGCGTATGCTCACTGGTTAACACGCAGTGAGTTGATGCTCGCGGTGCACTTTGACGTGACATTTAAAATCCATTCTGTACCATAACAAATAGTGTAGCCAGATCCACATCAGGGCATGTATCTGCACCGGTGTGAAGTTTATTTCAGTTCTACTGGCCACCTCTACCCCAGGCCATTGTTTATATATTCTCCCACAGAGCTATTACACATTCTCACACCCTTCTGCCTGTAATGTACCCTCGGCCTTGCTAACACGACAGCCATGCAGTTGGCTCTGAGCTGTATATTGAGTTAATTAGCCAGTCTACTGGGTATGGGATTACCTTCAGCTGTAAAGATGAGAAAATTCACTCTAACCTTGCCCCTGGCAAATCTGACTAAGACTTGAAATCATTCCTTTGAAAGTACCTGTGACTTAGCTTCCTCCTTTCCTCCCTCCGAATCAGACACCGTCATTGTAGTTTTGCTTGTATGTGCTGTAGTAATTCATAGAGAAGCACCTGACAGTGCCCCTAAGTACTTCAGTAAATTCTGTTACCCACTAGTTTCAATGTTGCTGACACTTTTAGAAGCTTAATCTTAGTCATTCAGTGAAAATGTATTATCAGGCAGCTGGATGTCACAAAGCCCCGTATAGTATTTAATGTATTGAAAAACATAGAAGTGTGTGATCTAGCACCACATCTTACATAACACACACATTTTGGACCAATAGCAGTATACCTTTAGGAAATACACAATTGCTACTAGAATCTACCTGATATTAATGTTTGAGAGTGGAAATTCTTTTTAGTAATTTTAATATGAGTAGTATGAGTGAGTAAGATTTTTATTGCAACAGATGAAAAGTTCTTGTTAGTGCTCTAGAGTGGGCAAACTTTAATAGAGAGACTTTTTTTTAAAGTACCTCAGACATACATTTGACATTTCTGTACTGTCCTTTCTTGATGCATCTTTGCTAATGGGTTATGACGAAATCATCGTACAGTATATTCAGCGAACTAAGAGAGGCCATTAACTTCCAGCGTCTGCTGTATTATGTTGAAGACAACTCAAAACTCTGGAAAAGGACCCGGGCACAGGACTCAGGTGTTCAGGCACGAAAACAGGAGTTTAATGAAAAAAAAGTTTACAAAAGCTGGAGCGGAGTTCCAGCAAAAAGTAGAGGGCAGGCACATTTGAAATTGTACTTCCAAAGTTTCCAAAGTTGTACTTCCACAGAGGTAAACTGAAGAACTGGAGATGAGTGGGAGAGTTGAAAGTCCTTCAGTAAACTTCCAGGCTTGATTGGCGTACGCTCAGCAGCAGCTGCTCTGATCGGCACACCTGAGACAGTCGACTCTTCACAATACCTATTAAGACCAGAAGTTTCTTATTTACGCTTTTAATTTCTCCTTTCACTCAAAAGCTCTTAGATGGACGGATGTGGGATATTCCATCAATACTTCTTATACAGTTAAACAGGTAACAGGTCCCGTGCTGATTTCCCGTGAACGCACAGAATGTGTTCAAAGGAGCTCTCAGTACAAGTGAAATAGTGGCCGTCACAAGGCTGCCAAAAAAAAACAAAACCCCAAACCAATTGATCAGAGAGATAGCAGGAGCGACCAAATCAACAGTTACAACAGGTACATTCTGAGAAAATGTACCTGGTGAGCTCATCAACAATAAAAGACCTGGAGATCCACAGAAGACAACAATGGTGGGTGATTGCAGGATTCTTTTCATTGTAAAGAAAATCACTTCGCAACGGTCACTCTCCAGGAGGAAGACACATTGCCAAGTCAACCACAAAGTTTGATTTTCAACCGGTCAGTTTGCACATATAACAGAATATGTTTTGATAAGCACCTAAAATAACAAAAAAAAAATATGTCAATGTACAATCATACATGGATTTAACTGTATAACCCACAATAACCCAAATTCATACCTTGCATTGTCCTGCCATTTGTAACCGAAGTGCACTCCCTCTTCAATTTCTCTCCTGTGCTGTGTGACCGTTGGGCGGCGGGGAATATTCACCTGTGGATAAATCAGATTAAAGTCTGACTCATTTTATGAGGGAGGTAACCTTAGCGCACCAACTCATCATTCTAAATCTATAGCGCTGCACTATAGGCAGGCTACCCACCGGACTGTGAGGCAACCTTCCGCTGGAGAAAGGTCAGAAGCAGCCTGATTTGTCTGAGAGACAGCTTACAACTCCAGAGTAGACTAATACCGCTGAACCTCATTGTGATTCAGCTCGAGTCCAGCATTCACGCAGTCACCATCTCAGTGCTTTCTTGCTTGCAAAGCCAAAAACTCATTAATCCAGTTGTTTTTTTTTTTTCATCCGCCAGGGTCGCTCGGTCATTCACCCGCTTACCCCATCTTTTCAACCTTCACTGACTCACTATCACATCCACCTTACTCCCCGCCACACCCTCCACCGTTTCCCCCACCACTACCAGATGGCTTTTATAGTTCTCCCGCTGAGAAAAAAGAGGGCTGTTAGAAACTTTATTCCTATAAATGCGGAGCCATTACTCTGTTTTAATGTGCACGTCTGCACATCATACACTCGTGTTTGCCACAAGCCCCTGGCGTCAAGGGAAGGGCAATAATGTCAGACAAATTGTGTAAGTAAATAGGCGCTAGGTCGTCCTAGAGACAAGCGTATTGCCTCACTGCATGCCAATAAGACACAGAGGTAGCATCTCGATGGAAAACTGTTTATTGAAATGCAAAAAAGAGAGAGAGAAGGCTCAGAGCAAAGATGCTGACGGGGCAAAAACCTGTCAGCATCCATCTCACTTTGCCAAGTTTTCCCTCTACATGTCAGATCCTTGTCCTCTCCCAGAGAGGAGAGGTGTTCCTAGAAATATTGCAAGAACAGCTGGTGTGCCTGTGTGGTCATGAGCTTGTCATGCAGGGGCTGAATCGGGAGGGTTCTGCGGCTTTGATGGACACCTTCGAGGTTGATAATAAAGGCTCATAATTGAAACTGAAGCTGAAACAAATTCAAAGTCATACGTTCAATGTAATCCTAATATTCATGCTCATGTTTTTCATTCCGGCTAATCCGTGTGCTCTGACACAGAGGCCATCCTCTTTCCATTAGCACTGTTGTTATTGTTTCTGCCGATCTCTTTCCTGTGAGATCGGCCGCGTTACGCAGAAACCGAATAAAGAAGTTTAAATCACCAATGTCGCCGAGTTTTCCTGCGCTCTCTGAGGTAGTATGCATCAATCACCTCACCGGCGTTAATGTGATTTAAGCGTGAGCTCCTGTTTTGTCTCGCTGAGTTTTATATCTTATTCACCTTACAGTTTCTTCGCTGTCATACTGTATTGTCTGAGCGAATGTCTTTATCTCTGCCGTGTGGCTCATTGTTAGAGAGATATATAACCCTATTTCCATTCCTGGGCATGGCTGTGCCTCCGTGGTCTCCAGAGCCATATAGGCCCTCCAGCAGGGCCGGGACCTGCTGCTGCTCAACCCCTGGGCTAGCCCCTAGTCCAGCTCGCTCTTCTGTGATCAACAGCCCACCACTACATACCCCCTCTCTCTCCACCTCTATTTTCTCAACCTGGCTGAATAAGTCCAGGTTGTTCATTCTGACAATGAAAGAAAAACCTAATTGACTCTTCCTCTCCTCTTCCTCATCCCTCCAGCTTGTCTACAATGAGCCTTGAGGCTCTTTTTAGCCTGAAGCCATCCTTCTGTCAAGGGACATTATTCTCCTTTGGTCACAGCTTAAGAGGCTAGGTTTCTTCCAGGCAGGTAAAACTGGGGTGACAGTTGGAGGGAAAGCAGCTTTGATCTCCACTGTCTTCACGTTGCAGAACCGAGATGACAGGCAAGGGAGTCTTAGGAGCACTTTATTCCACCAAAGGTGCTGGAGAGAAAACACTCAGGCTTGTAAAAATGCCTGCAAATCTTGGCTCTCTCATTCACTGAAGCCCGAACAATACCTAAGCCGGCCCCTTGCGAGTCCCCTATAGTGTCTTCCAGAGACTAAGGGAGCCTCATTTCTCACTGGCGATACGCCCTGTGTTGGAGGCTCCGTATGGAGGTGGTGTTTTATCATTCTCTTGCCTGCCCCCATTAAATAACTATTTTTACCTTAGCGGTCTTCTGTGGCCTCCTATGGTACACAAAACAGCACCACCTTGTATAAGAAGTTACAGTCAAGTATGGTGATATTCTGTAATGTGTAAAACGTTGCAAAAATTGATTGAAGGTCCACTTGTATTACCCTTTACTGTGTTTTTATGAAACTTGATAGTTGGATGGACACAGTAACAGATCACATTATATGTACCATGTAATAGAAACATTTTACAGCCTCTAAAACTGCCATAGTGTTGACACAGTGCCTCGCAGGCGCATTTTCAGTCAAATCGTTATAAAGGCTATTACGCAATTTACATTACGTTGTGCAGGTGTTCCTGTAATTATGTCCGCATACTGCACTTATCAGTAATGTATGGGACAGATGTGACCTCTACATGTTCAGACAGCTGTGGATTGTGGCCCTTCCAGGGGGCCGCGGCACATGACAGGCACGTATTTAAAATGAATGACAAGAGTGCCAGGAGCTATTGGTCCTCGACTGCGTGCCGTACAGTTGCACGGGAAGCAGATTCTGCTGCTAAAATTATAATAAGGGGTTGCAGAATGCGGTTATCTGCGTTCATTGCCCTTCTTTCATTTTTAATATTTGCGAAATGCTTTTTACATGACCAATACCACTGTTGTAGGTGCAACAATTATGCTAATAGAGTGGTGTTATTATAAGAAATAATGTACAGTTGTGTGTAGGTTAAATGTGTAGGATTTCACCATGAATCCAGACCTTGATAACCAGTGCATTGTTTTATGTACACCAACTGACTGTTTACACTATTCATTTTAAGTATAGACAAGGAACTTTAATAAGTGTGCAGTATTTCGGTCTGTTATTACGATAAATCAACTTAATGCCGTTGGTGCTGGAAACTTCAAACATTGCTCACTGCAAAGTTGGCTTTAAAATGATATTCTATATTCTTCTAAGGCATTTTGATGAGTTCCATGCCATAAAGTGTAAAGTGAAGTTTGCCCTGTTTGCTGCAGCTCTCAAGTCTGCAGACTCTAGGTAATGTGACGGTGGAGCCCAGAGCACTCCATCCTTACCCTTGCACTGGGGGAATAGGGAAAAGGGGAAAGGGAGGATAGGTAAACAGAGCCATTAGAGACAAATCTATTTCTGAAGAAAACAAAATCACATCATCAAACAAGAGAAAAAGAAAAATATGATCCTGCAGCCCTTCGGGCCCCGGCGTTGCAATGATAGCCGACTATGGCATTTGTCTTTATCAGTCTGCCTTGAGGGAGGGAGCGTGTGGTGGGAAGGTGTGAGAATAAAAGAGAGAATGAGAAGGATCGCGGAAGCAAAGAGCACGGCGTCCTCTTTGCTCGTCACAAAAAGCGAGACACATTCGTTACTTTTCTGACTTGGTGAGACGCGGACAGCTGGTGCATGATTATTCCTCTTTCATGCATGTTTTTGTGGTTAATACAAAGTGGCTTTCAGATGGTCATTCTTTAAATATAGCAGAGTGAAGGGGTTCAGTGGACAGCGAGCCACAGCACCATCAGTCATGGCTAGCCCGGGGAGGCTTATGCAGCTTCATCAAAATGACAAGATTGACTTTCCCTTTGATCCTTTTTCTGTGACATTTGGTTGTTTGTCCTGCTTTGCAGCGCCAGAGAGTTTTTATGGTACTTGTGTAACGGGAGACTCACCTAAAATAGATACATATAGTTAATAAATTATAATGACCTTACAATAACATCATAATAATGACATGATAATTACTTGATATAATCTGTCCTTTCCATTTAACATGCAGGAGTCATCATGGCTAGGTTTTGCCTATTTGACCTGACGATGGCATTTGAAGTAAAGTTAAGGGAGGAATGTGTTGTGAATTTTATAGCAATCCATCCAGTTAGCGAAAAAAGTCAGGGGGAAACCCACCTGCTCCCCGAAGTCATTACGAGTCATTGTTGTGGAATTTGAAATGTCACTGCAACCCATGTAATTGCTGCATGGACGACAGACAGGATGACTGAATGTAAGCTGGGCAGTATGTGGCCTCCAGAAGTCTCGATTTCTTTTCAGTATTATGGGCCATTCATGTATATATTATTTGTACATAAACTCAAGACAAACCTTTTCCAAAAAAAGTGGTTTGGGTTATTTAAAACTATATAACACATGTAATAATCAGCATCAACAAACAAGAAAGATAACAAAAAGGCACATTTGCACATTGGGGGAGCTGTGGAGTAGTGGTTAGGCAAGCAGCTTTGGGACCGAAGGGTCACAGGTTTGCTTCCTCCCGTGTCCATGGTTGAGGTACCTTGAGCAAGCACCTGACCCCCAAATTGCTCCCTGGGGACGGCACAAAAGAGCCAGCAGCCCATTGCTCTGAGTGTATACACTACTGTGTGAATGAATGGATGGGTCAAATGGAGGGAAATAATTTCCACATGTGGGATCAATACTGTATCAATTATTATGAGTAGGGAAACATTCACGTTGGAAGTGTTACAACAGACGGGTTATATTTGTTCATCTAACAGGACTCTGTCTGACCACAGTGTGTGGTTGTGTAGCCATGCAACACCACTGTAAGGACTTAAGCTCAAGTGCCGCCGTTGAACTTCTCTCATGTTTCGTTGTACCAACGTCTAAAAGTGCCTCCGAAAGTGCACTTGTGGTTCATAGATTCAATTTATTCTTTGCAACGTCTTAACAAAAACCAGGCTTTTTGACTTTTATAAATTGGCAGCATGTTTTTCCCAATATGAAATGTCAACACACCTGTAATTTCCTTCCATCTGTGTCCTGCCTCGTCACACAGGTTGACACAGTATGCTGCGTTTTAGTTGTGGTTTTGGAGCTAGGTCGGTAGCTGCCATCAAAATCTCCAAGAGACAAACATGTCCTTCCAAACCGTTTCCATATGGCTGAAGTAATATGATTACCTTTGTTTGATATTATTTCATCAGCTTCAGAGGCTGCAGCATCTGTTAATGTTGCTGTAGCTTGTAGTTTACTGGAACATCACCGGCAACTCCAAGGAAACTGCTTCCACTTGGGTGACAACAGAAGAAGCTCTTTTTGCAATTTAGGCATTACATATTTCCAATGCCTTTTTATTTTATATATTTTTTTTTTAACCACCGTAAGCAGGCGGTAACTGAAGAAGGCCTGTGTGTGCTATAGCCTGGCAAACAGCTATTTAGTGGCTCTGCTGTTTTCTTTTCTTCTCCCTCTGTTCAGCTTGAATACCCCAGGGAAATTTGGCAGTGTCTGACATCTTTTTTTATTTTTTATCTATTTTTTTTTTTGTCCCGCTGACCAGTTTTTATTTCTCATCTGTTTACAGTTTGCCAGGATACTGTCACTGACTTGGACGGCTAATTGTTTGCCAAGCAATTTCAGCATAGTGCAAGATTGTACATTGTTAGAAACTCGTATTTTATGTATATTAATATGCAGTGAACATAATTTTTTTACTTTTACTGCTGTAAAATATATTTTAAGAACAAGCCCTTCTTGCAGAGGGCGAGACTAAAAAATAGATACCATACTTTGTGCGATAAATATGAAGCTACTGGTAACAGTCGGCTAACTTATCGCAGAAACTGAAAACTGTGGAAACAAAATCCAACTATCACTTCAATTAGCATGTTATGTCTTGTTTGTTAAAGATCGTGCAAATCCCAGAGCAACAAAATCAACACTTTAGGGTTTTAAGGAGGATTATGTTTACGACCACGACCAACCAGCTGCTGGCTGTGGAGACACTAGAGCGCCATTCTCATCTCACTCTCAGCTTATCGACAGAATAATAATGATTATGTCGTGGACATTGAGAAGTTATAGAATATTAAAGCAAAAGTATCAGAACTCCTGACATCTGAGCAACGTGTAGCAGAAGGCAGGGGGTGGGATAGTTAGTGCCAACATCCCCAGAAAGCTGTGCCAATGCTGCTCGAGTGAAACGACAACACAGACTTATGTGACTGGTAAGCAATCTGCCATCTGGACTCAATTGAATGACTCAAGTGTCTTAATTGGACGCTAGTAAAGACGCCCGTATTGTGTTCGCATCAAGCAAAAGTTCAATTCTATTTTTTTTCGCCGGCAGCCTCTGAAAGTCAAAGCTAATACGGAGTGGATTTGACAATGCTTACGATCATGGCCTAACTGTAACCCGTAATCATCATCAGTGTCAGCTGTGTTGTGCTTTGGCGATTTTGCAGTCTGGACTGTTTAAACATTTTTTGTGATAAGGAACTCTTTAACAGCAGAATTGTCAAATGGCAGAATAATGGTGATGGATGCAGCGGTAAAAGTTGCGCTCTTATTTTAGCTCCGCGAGAGTGAATAATGAGGCTCTGTCTCCTCTGCCCTCTCTCTCCCTCTGCCCTTTCTGCTGCAGGTCAGAACATCGCGTTCCCCCCAGTGGCTCTGTGGGTAACTGTTGGCCTGGCCGTGTGTCTGCTGGTACTGCTCATCGCCCTGGCTGCCGTCTGCCGCAGGAAGATCAAGGAGAGCTGCGAGGAGGCCAGGAGAGAAGGTAGTGTGAATTGGAGAGAGAGAAAAAGAGAGAAAGGGACGCACCAGTGGGAGAAGTGGCTGTGTGCACATTCAACACCGGCGCATTTTCTCTCAATTCACTGGTGGTAGCGCTCATTCGAATTCTGGTTCCTTCAAGGTTACACAAAAGCAAATTTTGGCTCTGTCTTGTCTTCATTAGGAGCAATATAAAATGTGAATCTCAGAGCAGTGGCAACTTTTGAGCAACATGCACAAAAAATAAATAAAAAACTAATGAAGTGATCTCCTGTTTTTTTACTTAGATCATGTTGGCCTACTGCGTACACAGTTCAAGGGCTTGCTGAATAATGGATGATAACCTATGATGCTCTCAGGCCCTTCCACACACTCTCAGGGCTTTCATTAAAATGCAGGATGATTCCTTAAACTCCTCACACAGTGGCACAGCAGATGATATGCATAACTGCGACGTGGTGCCTGGATCATGTGGGAGGCGCAATGAGAGCGAGAGAGACGGAGCAGAAAGCAGTGATGAGATGTTAACTGCTCAAGGAACTTTGAGAATCCAGAGGGAGTTCTGCTTAATGCGAATAGGCAGGATCTCGGATGGTGGGACACGTATCTTCGGCAGAGAGGAACATCATTACTCGGGTCCAGTAATTAGCGTTGCGGAATGGCTGAGGATTGCCGCAAGTGCAAAGAGAAAAAGTTTTGAAATGAGATAGATAGTGCAAAGCCACCAGCTCTGCTGTAATGAGATCCGCTCAGAGTGGAGGAGACATTTAAATAAAGGTCAGCCAGTGTCTGCACCAGGGCCCAGAGGTTTAAAAATAAATATGGAAGTGACACAGACTCAGAGGAAAGAGTAAATAGCTCCATGGAACATCTGAAATCAAATGAAATGGAAAGACAGAAATATAATGCAGTTCCTCCCACGGGCAAAGGGCTCCGAGGGTTATGGGTCCCTTTTTCTTCACTGGGCTGGAGGAGGAGCTGCTTGTCTCGCCTGCAGCCCTAACGCTGAAGGCGGGATTGATTATGTGGCCATCCACTGTCCGCCTTATTGAAATGTTAAGTCTCATTCTGTCCCCTGCTAGCAATGCTTCTGGAGCCTTTGGTGTTTTCCCAGCACAAACACGAAGAGCAGGGAAGCTGACTTATTCACATATCATTCTCCTGATAGAGTGATACTGTATGAATACAGATGTGGAGGGGCTTAAAATAGGATTTCCATGCACATATCCAGAGCTGTGGGGAGGGCAGGAAGCAGGGAAGTGCAACCTAATTGTGGTTGTCTTATCTTTTAATGGTGTTCGCTGGTATGGCCAGATTGAAGTTGACTCTCACTTCACTGTGTCTGGGCAGCCGGGGTGGAAGGGTCAGTAAAAGTGGAGAAAGTGAGTAAGTCATTTTTCTTCCCTGTCATAATATATGTGGAGCACCAGAATGTGTATCATAACAGAGCAGAGCAGCTTGTGGTATTGCAGTCAGAGGCGAAAGCTCAATTCCAGGGGCAGTGTTGTGTCTCGGCGCTAGCGTGGCTCTGCTCTCACTATTGTTTTTTTTATTCATCCTTCTCTTTGGCCTTCCTCACATAATGACTACAGCCCTTATATATATATAAATATATATGTGTGTGCTTTCACTGACCTATCCAGGGCTACTCATCCATTTCTCCAGAACTCATTTTACATTCAGATAAGCATGTGATTTAATCAGGCCTACTCGGGGTATCATGTGTAAGTGACATGGACAGATCTCCCCCAAGGGAAGCAGTGTTTCCCCTATGGGGTTTTACCACAGTGGTGGACATGTTTCATAAAGGCTAACCTTCAAGTAAAACAGGTTTACCCCGGGCAAACACCTATCATTGATCTGTGTGTACGTGACTCACATGAGGTAACATACGAAGCCAAATACGGGAAAAAGAAAGCCGCTGGTAAGAATATGACTTAAAAAACTAAGGTCATTAAGCCTTGTCTCTTAACATGCACCGAGGTTCTGCAGAGACGAAACTATGGTGGTTTCTATGGTGCAAGAGTGAAATAATTAGGCCACTTATCAGTGTTTTTATGCAAGTGTAGGTATACTAACTAGGACTGTTTTCTTTGGCTTACGTTTGAATCAGTCATGTTGTCACAGCAGTGTTTGAAGAGATTCAGAGGCAGTGCTGCAGCCCACTTCTGTGTAAGAAAACACAGGGACAGACGGCAGGAGGATGAGGAACAGTACAATTCTCCTGGCTTCACTGAGCAGCTGTTTCCGTCCCCTGACTCTTTCGTCTTTTATGTGTTTAGTCCAGCTTTTGTGTTTAAGCCATAACCATCCTCTTTCTTACCCCCACACATTTGGAACGCGGCCAGTAGAGGGGCATAAAATTGTAACACTGAAAGTACAAGGGAGGCAGTTCTCACTCCCTTCTCTGTGGATGGCCTCGTCTTCAACCTGACTTTAAGGCGCCTTTAAATGAGCCTCCCTCTCCTATCAAAGCCTTGTCCCCCAAGGTGTTTCCGCTGCTGCCACAGTGGTAGGACTGTTGGTCGATTTGGAGGTGTGGACTGAAGCAGGGGATGTAAACGGGCTCACACGTCTGTGTTCCTTTTACACTACAGATGCTGAGGATGTGAGGTTGAGGTACAATATTGCTGTTTTCACAGTGCTTTTGTGGGTTTTTCTCTCAGAGATGGCCACGTTAATAACAGGTTCACTGCATTCTTGATATTCACTTCATAGTTGAAGTGAGTTTGCAGATGGGACTATAAAGAACTTAAAACCTGACAATGAACAGTATAGTTATCTCTGATACATACATGGAACTTTTTATTCAGTCTGATTTCCAAATACATATTTACACTGTGGAAGAAACTAAAGAATGGCTAGACTTCCCTGCATACAGAGGCTGTTTGAATCTGGAAACTCAGCACGTTCTGCTGCTGTAATAATAGGGATTTTTGCTTAATTTCCCTAGAGGATTATAGTCTATGCTTTCAAAGTCGAGGAAAATCAGGCAAACGTGCAAGAATATAAACATATGAATTGTGTTACCCTGTCATTTAATTGTGTTCAATTATCAGTTCAGTCTCATGTATCAGGCACTAAATAGTGGATCTTGAGCCTGATTGCATTGAGAATACTGTTACAAACTAAATATCCACCACTTGGATACTCTGTCCCGAGCTATTTTTAGCCTGCATGTGTGTGCGTACATGCGCATCCTTGCCACATGTGTATATAAGTGTGACAGCCGTCACTGGGTTGCTTCCCCAACTCTGTTGACAGTGGGTTTTCAGAGAGCCTGCAGCTAAAGCCTAATGTGATTACTGTCTTTGTGAAAGGCCTGGATAGGAGGTTAAGGGGTGGATATGGCACTGTGTGTATGTGTGTGTGTGTGTGTGTGTGTATGATGTGGCGGGGGCACCGTTGTGTGGGGCTTCATCGTCATATAGCTCTCTCATCACAGCTTGTCCTTTGAGCTCTGAGGGATCAGCTCACCATAGGCTTGTGATGAAGTGACTACATTGTGTGCTTGCCTTTGTACCGTGGCTACCACTGATAACGGCTCCTCTGTCTTCCCACAGCTGAAGAGGCCAAGGAGCTGGAAGAAGACGAGTCAAAGACAGGTCAGCCAATCCACACCCGGTCAAGTCTCAGCCTCTCACACAGACAGGAAACAGTTGCAGTTGAACACGTACTTGTTGAAGGGTTACATCCTTAGCTAAAACTGATGTTTCAGAATGTTTAAACCTCATCTTTTACATTGAGCACTCTGAGTGCTCTAATTATGCAAGACTGTAAACACCATCAGGGCCTATAGCAACTAAAAAAGGAATTAGTTGTGTATCTGAGCCTGTAAACAGGACATTTGATTCTTTACAAATGCAGCATATTGGTAATCTGATTTAGAAGGGTATGTTTTTCCTCTATATATACTCTGTGTCTTTGTGGAAAGCTTTCAAGTTACAAATACACAGTATTAAATAATGCAAAAATCAGCCTTCTTTAACAAGAAGTGCAGTTATCAGGATGGTAGGAACCCAACAGAACGAGTAAATGAAAGTTACGTATGTTTACTGAAGTGTGAGCAAACGCTCATGCACCCTGAGTCCACATGAGGAGTGAAACCAGCTCCAAACACCGAGACCATTGAACACAGCAACCCAGTGGCATAGCTCTATATATGTGTGTGAGAGAGAGAGAGAGAGAGAGAGAGAGAGAGAGACAGAGAGAATTTAAGGCAGAGAGAGGGAGATGGACGCACTAATTTAGTGATGCCAAGAAGCTGTTTTACATTATCCGCTGCCCCAAAGCTACAGCCATAACAGTAAAATCTATCTTGTCTGTAAATTTAGTGGTAACAAGTTCCACAAGTTCCAAGTTTCACAAAATGCCAACAATAGTGCTGTCGTGCACTGCACTCAAGCGATCCCGTTTATCAAGCCAAATTGATTTTGCAATTGAGTCCTGGCTGAAATGTGTTGCACATTGTTGTCACTCGGAATAAGTTGCTTTGAAATTCACGAGGACCGGTCCAGCAGAATAAACAGACATTACTTGTGACAGTCCTTGCACCACTTCTAGCATTCTCTAAGCCACTGTTATTTTTAAGTGAGATCTAGTTTAAAAAAAGGGAAAAGGGCCAAAATAAGTTGTTCTTGCCATTAGGAACTTTCCTTGGTAAATAAACCGGCTAGAGCTGAGCATTTAAAGAAGGAAATAAAGATGAACAAGGCCAAGAGTTAACACTTGCGTCTCTGTCAGGCTGCACTAAATTGAGCTAAATGCTATTATTAGCATTCTAACTCTGGAATGGCAAAGCTAACATCGTGATCTAAAGTGTATAATGTTTCAAAGGAAAGAGCTTCCTTTTTGCTTTGAACTTAATGCTTACACCAAGGTGATAACATAACTTGCAATAACAGTTCTAATGTGCTGATGTTTGCATCACAGATAGACATACTTGAATATCTACCTCATTGTTTCCTTCTGTTTATTGCAGTAATGCATCAACTCGATGACCATATTGACACAGCAACACCCTTTCTTCATAATGCATATATTAATTAATGTAATAAATCAAATCTAACACTTCTGGAACTATTACAAAATAACTTTTGTAAATGTTATTTGCTTGGATCAGAACATCCAAAAGCAGTGCAGGAACCTGTGGTCCACTGCTACATCACAGTGCTAGAGACACTTCAAACAGCCTTGATGTTGCATACGTGCATCTATCTGTGTTTTCACCGTCTTAGTTTAGCGTAGCCTTGCAAAGTCATTGTAATGGCTGGAAGAAAACCACACCAGGCTAAGAATTATACACAGATATTTGTCAGATTTTGTACGGATTAAATAAATGAGTTATTACCTGACTATGTGCTAATTAGTGAGCTTTAGAGACGTTGACTGGAATCTTTTGTTAAATTTGCAGACATCCAAGATCTGTGTTTTCCCTTCTTTCCAGTCTCCGTGTACTGCTCACGTAAGAGTGATGTCAGTCCACTGATCTAAGTCTCGGAAAGTAATCGAATAAGCATATTTACCAAAACATTTTTTTTAATGCCTGTTAAATAAAAAAGTGTTTTCTGTAGCTTTGCACTGAATGAGAGTCCTGGGTTTGCTCCATATTTATATTTTGCTTTTGAAGAGTGCCAGGGAACCGAGGCAATCTGCAATGTGTGCTTCTTTTTCAGTGATGAGAATAATGTGATATTTTGCTTAGTATGAAGATGACCTTATGAGGCCAGAATTAATTTTGCCATTAGCAAGCAGAGCAAGCTTCTTCTGCCTGCCTAGCCTCAGTAAGTACCCCTCACAGTCCTGAGCAGTTCTCCCTCAAGCGTTAATGTCATTAGAGTTATTCATTTGACTCCTTCTTTATTCTGATTGAATTATTTAGCCTTTCTGTGAACGCCAAAGTTAATACCATGTGATTTTAATAAGCCGAGAGGTGAAGGAGAGCCTCTGAGTGAAGGGGGACAATGGCTTTTATTCTCTACCGCCTCGCTCATGAATGTTTCAGAGAGATCTGTGCAGCCTGGAGCCGGGTCAGCCATCCCACAACTAGCAAGACTTAATAGCTCAGCTTTAGCTAAAGGGGCTAGAGCTGGAAGACTGTAGTACGCCTGCACTCCATTGACAAGACAGCAACTCGCAGCCACCTTTGCTCTCGCTCCTTCTCGTCATCGACCATGTACCTGGTTGATCCAGGTGGACGTTGTGGGCGGTGAGCTTGTGAAATCAAGCTAATGGCTCTGTCTTCAGAGATCACTCCCTAAGCAATCCAGACAGGCAGCTTTGTTTTGCCATCTGGCTCCAATTGCGCTGACAAAGCCAGAGGTTCCTGCATGAGACAAAGGAGCTGAAATGAGCCCCACTTTAATAAACCCAGGATGATGGGGAGCCACGTTTGTGTGTTATCTTAATGAGCTGTCCAAAGGAGAGCGCGCCTCCCCTTTCAAAGCCAGCCTGATTGGAACAATAACCAGTGATAACTAGGGACCTGGGCTCATTCATTTGCAGTGGGGGTAAGATCCCTTTGTTGCCTTTACAGCGGAGGCAAATAATGTTTAACAAACAGTGCAGCTCACATTCTGGATGCGTTCATGGGTGCCTTAGTCAACAGTAACGATTTCACACACACAAACACACAGTCAAAGAGACACACCCACGACACACAAAAATAAGCAGTTATACACTAATGTCATCCAGAGATTTTGCAGTGCATACAGTTATTTCTCCCTTCATCCCTCACCCCCTCTCAGAAATGCGTTTAGTAATCTGAGCATGATGTGCTGTTTAGAGGGGGCTGCAGTCATGCAAGTGCAGCTCCTCCTGTCAAAGGCTGGCTTCAGTTTGTGTGCACTAGCCCCCGTCTCCCTAAAGCTTGGACTCTAAGGAGCCAGGCCTTAGCAACAAGACCCTGGAAGAGAGTGCAAGTCAGTGACCCAGTTCTTTCACAGACAAAGAACCGTTGGAAAATAACAATTTGACTCGGCCTCGGAAAAGAGAGCAAGATGTGAAAAATGCTTTTATTAACCCTTCTTAACTGAGGCAAGGTCCCGTGGAGGTGGAAGGTTAGGGAATACTGGGCCTTATATAGTTAATAGCCGAAGGAAGCCCCACCCTCCACTCTCTCCTGACTCTTTGATGCCAAGGCCATCGCTGAAAAATAGATGAGAGCTACTAAAATCATATTACAGCATCGAGCCCGAGAGCTCATCACCCTAAATATTGTGCTGATTTGAAGTAGCTAGCTAGCTAGGGCTATGAGAAGGTGACTCCTGAGCAGACACACAGAGTCAAAGTCACCTCTGGTTTTATTATATTTAGTTTTACGTCTTGTCTATCAAGTTACACAGTAATAAAAATACTACACCTTAATGTATGAGGAATCTAATATTCACCACATTTCATGTGGGAATCGAGGTGTAGCGTCTTGAGTGAATGAAGGAAACTGTTTAATGATTCCTATTGGGACTGTGTCCTGCGTTCCTTGAAATGACATATTTTTTATTGCCTCAGGGATCCATTATATTTGCAAATAGTCAGTTTGACTGTAGATAGAAATGTGATTTAACGCATAGATATGACCATAACAAAATGCACTGTAGAAAACTGGATCACCTGTAATGACTAAAAACTACTGCAGTAAATTTGGTATTTTTGTAAAGATCTGGCTGTTACCTTAAAGGTGCCCCGTAGAGTTCCTTACCCAGGTGTGTTGACATTTTCCAGTTGTTGACAATGCCTGAGGTTGCGTTCTTGTTGTCCATTTTGACAAAATGGTATAATAAAAAATCATAATCTACCTGTTATCCTTTCATATATTTTAATTTGCATAAACAACTCAATCCCAAGAATCAATATTAAATATACTCCTGGCAACCTTATGAGCTGCACCTGTTCAGCTGCTTGTTACTTCAAATATCTAATCAGCCAATCACAACATTTAGTAGACATGGTCAAGGCGATCTGCTGAAGTTCATACTGAACATCAGACTGGAAAAGAAAGGTGATTCAAGTGACCTTGAATGTGGCATGGTTGTTGGTGCCAGACAGGCTGGTCAGAGGATTTCAAAAACTGCTGATCTACTAGGATTTTCACACACAACCATCTCTAGGGTTTAGCGAGAATGGTTTGAAGAAGAAAGAAATATCCAGTGAGCAGGAGGTTTCTGGGTGAAAATGTCTTGTTGATACCAGTGGTCAGAGGGGAATGGCTGGACTGGTGTGAACTGATAGAAACGCATCAGTAACTCGTATAACTGAGGTATGCAAAAGAGCATCTTTGCAATCAAAACACAATGAACCTGGAAGAAGATTGGCTACAGCAGCCTCAGTAGACCAAGTACTATCCCTCTCAACTAAGAAGAGGGAGTGAACAATTCACAAGTACTCTCCACAAACGAACAATAGAAGGTTGGAAGAACATTGCCCAGTCTAATGAATCTTAATTCATCAGACTAGGCAATGTTCTTCAGAATTTGGCATAAACAACATGAAAGCATGAATTCAACCTACCTTTTAACAATTCAGGCTGGTGGTGGTGTTATGGTGTGGGAGATATTCACTTTGCACGCTTTGGGCCCCGTAGTGCCAAGTGAGTAGTGTTCAAATATCACAGTCTATACTGAGCATTGTTGCTGACCATGTTTATTTCTTTAAGACTACAGTGTACACATCTTCTGATGGCTAGACCAGACAATGGCTAATTAAAATCCACTCTTGCCAGAAACAGGATGAGGGCTCTGCACACAGTCTACATGCAGTCCCAGTTTTATTCAGCGTATGTCCAGTTGAGGTTGGGGTTTGCGGAATTCTGCATTCTCTACAATGTAATACCCCTGAGTAACAGGCCAACAAACAGAGCAAGAAACCAAAAGTTATGGCAGAGCAGGAAGACGTGTGGTGGACCTCACCACTTTCTTTTGTCGAATCAGTGAGTTTTGGTGAGAGTGAGTTTAATTCTTCTCACACTGAACTGAGCTAAATTTAGAGGAGGCCCAATCTGAGAACTAAAAAGTCTCAGAGTAGGATTCTCGGTATACAGGCGTTACCCCACCAAGGCTCATTAAAAAGTTGCATACAGTATTCTTATAGCACAACCCAGTTTGAAAGACCTGCAGGTCACTAACATACCAATCCACATAGCTACAGTTCAAATTGAGAGGGCCCTGGGAAGCCACCCTAGGCAACGCTGCTTGACACGCCATGCCTTTTCAGTGGCGCCGCATACTCAGCCACCGGGCCTTCCCAGCGGTCACACATTACTGACTAAAGATATGTAAATAGAACATTCGTGTTGCCTTCATTATTAGATGTGGGTCACGGGATAACTTCAAGAGTGCTAATTAACAGAGCTCCCTCCGTACCGTTGCTTAGTAGTTGCACATATTATCCTCACACTCCATGTATGTTCCTTGCTGTTTCAGCAACATACGCATGTTTTCGGTTGTGTTTTCTCCAAGGGTGAACCCCAGTATGCTGAACTGGTGTTGAAGGCCGAGTAACTAAAAGATAATCATGGGAAAATGAAGCATGTATCACATGAATCGCACCATATCCTCCAGTTATATGCAAATGAATATATTACTGTGTATGCTTTCTCTTGTACTTTATGTATTCCATACCTGCCACATGAGAAAGTGCTACTGTAAAGGCACTGGCAGCTGTCAGAGAAACTTTTCTTGCTTCTAATGCTCCTCCCTTTCATTGAGTTGAGGTAGAAACTCATCAAGAATGTGCTGCACACCGAGCTCCTCCTGCAACCTCTCAGAGGTTATCTGCTGGTGATCGTTGTCAGAAGAGATAGAAGAAAAATAACAGCCCCTAAATCATTTGGAATAATGAATGTTGTCACAGCTAATAAAAGCAGTCAAACCACTCAGTGCGGTACATCGCTACGAGAGGCCAGTCCCACCGCTAGCTTGTTTTGCATACTAGACAAAAGTAGCAGGGCAAGGAGTGCTTTTGTGTGAGGACAGGGGTACTTCAGGAGTGCAGGCAATCTTTTTTTTTTTTTTTTTTTTTTCTGGGATGCGGCGCTGTTTACATCCTCCTGCCTGCCATACACCTCCCCACACGCGCACCCCCAATCCCCTTTCTGTCATGTAATCTACGCTCCTCTGACAGCACAGCCAAGGCCCGGTGGGAGAGTGCCTATCCATCTCACTACCCCAATCTGCCTCCCCTGTTTGGTTCCACATGAGCACTCAGCTGCTGTGACTAATTAAATAAAGCGCTGTGCCCTCTGCTTCCTGTTAGCCATGGCAAGGTTGGTGCACAGAGACGGAGCAGAGGAGGAGGAGGAGGAGGAGGAGGAGGAGGAAAATGGATGCTGAAGGAGGAAGGGGGCAGGATAACAGAACGCAAAGCCTGTGATAATGCTCTGGTCCATGAGACAAAAGAAATGAAAGTTAACAGCGATGCCAGCATGAACACTATATAGTAGTTATCTAGTAATTATGTTGCTGCCAGATCTTGAGCCCAAATATTAATTTTCGTTTGCTTCCTTTTCAGCTTTGACATCACTGAGAAGCTAAGGTCGAGAGAATGAAGGTGAGTAGTATTTTAATACGGGTATGTATGTGTCTTTAAGCACACCTGCATTCCCGCGCGTCGCTCACGTGTCGTTTTATTTTCTTTTTATCACAATCGTCTCACTCTGGAGGACACAGTGTCTCTGGGGGCTACGGGTAAATGCTGCTGTAATGAGGCCAGGCTGCATTAATTCAGCAGACAGCCGGGGGAAATGAGAAGTCTTGACATTTTGATTCCAGGAATCGCAGGGTCACTCGTTGATATGACAAATCTATTTCATTTTATCAGCCATGCAAACATACTTTTCCTGGCCCGCTCAAACATTAAGAGTCTTATTAATCGTAAACAGTTAAGGTGTGAGTCATGCAGGCTGGCTTTCTCTTTCTCTCTGTCTGAAACTATGCATATTCAGTGTCACCCTCGTGAACTTTTAAAACTGCCAACTTCAGCTTGAGAAGAGCCGCAGCAGAACAGTTTGGTGTTTTCAATAAAAGTCTTACATAATAAGGTTAATAGGTGAAATGTAAGCGTCCTGTCACTTCTTTTTATCTATCCGTTTGGTAATTTTATGTCCGTTTAGAAGAAAAATTATTTCAAATGCAGCCAGTGTTGTACAATGAGAACATTCGGTGCTTACGGGCAACTTGAACGGCAGTCAGCTCCTGAAAATATTTTAACCACCCACTTCTATAACGACCGATCGGACAACCTGGTCAGATGACGCAAGAATGACGAGATCACACCCAAAACAGACTCGAGCCCCAGATACGTGGCCCGCTTTGTGATGTCCTGGCCGCTGGACCGGAGCAGCAGAACATAGCAGCCCCACGTCCCATCACAAATTAACATCTACCTATCAGAGCCAGTCGCCCGCCAAAGTGGACAGTTTTTGGCAGGTCAACAAAAGACTAGATAGCGAGCGACTTTTCAGCTTTGCAGGTCATAGTGTAGACGAGGAGAAGACCGTTTTTCATTTCTTCTTCTTTTTTTTTTTGCCTACTGGAATTTAATAAAGACCATCTCTCTTTGTTGTTTCTGTCAGCCTACTGCAGTTTAAAAGAGAGATAAGACTACTGGAGTTTTTTTTGCTTCAGTATTAATTTATTTTCAGAGTTGGTTATCAGTGCACTTTGTATTTATTCTATTTTTTGAATTATATATAAAAAAATCTGCTTTACTTTACTGTGATTTACTCCACAGTAAAGCAGGGCTTCATATGTCATGCTGTTATATGTTACAAATGTATATGCTGCACTACTGTCTGTAATGTATAAGCACATTGTAGTACTTGTCACCCCCTATGGGAACATCGCTACATAGACAAGAGTCAAAATAAATACTTCCTTTTCTAGCAGCTTCAGATAGACTCTGTGGTCGGTGCACGGTATCGACCAGTAGCGCGTACCGGCAATCAGCCATTGATAATTGGCTGCAAAAGTGCTGATCGGAGCCCCCCTAGTCTTAAGAGGTGGATTGCTACAGTCTTCCATGTCCTCAATAGCATGTCGCAACATGGAAGCATGATTGAAAGTGTAACAGTCCGCACTTGCCTTGTGCTGTGTTGGCCTTCATTAGACCAAACGATCAGTATAAATTTACAGTATTTAACAGTTTATTCATCTAAATACAACACAGCTCAAGGCATTAACATGAATTTACATGTCAGTAAATTGGCTTCAGACATAATACATGAAGGAAAATTATTATATAAATATGTTCCCCTGAGTAGCAACACAAAGCCCAGTTTGTATAGATCATGTACAGGATGATTTGAAGCTCTGAAACTGAAACTCTCTGAAACTCTACCTATACGCTTATAGGTAGAGGCCCCTCACATTTAAACATACTGCATTTTAGAGCCCTATCTGTGGAGAAAGAAAGGGGTGAATATGCGTTCAGCACCACGGACAGCGGCGCGCTCCGTACCAAATGAGGACAGGGAAGATGGCTGCAAACATCTGTTGGTATTGCTTTTTGACGTGGATTGATTTCTTGATGGCGTCGCTGTAACTGTTCAGTCTGATCTTTACGGTGGTGTGCTCTGAATTATTGGATGACTCAGTCGAACGCCCTGATAAAAGAGAAGAGAGTCAAGAACTGAGAACACAGACAAACAGATTAGTCACTGCAGAGCATGTGGGGAATTGTTGCATAACCACCGAGGGAATGATGTGACTGAGTGGAACCTCATCAGTACATGTGCTTTTTATGGAGACGCCAAAGAAGGGGCCCCAAAGGTAGAGGACACAATGCAAGGTCCTCTGTCTGTGGGAGGATGATAGACACATTGTCTGGATTACCTGACCAGAGACTCCTCATATCTCTGCATCTTGCTGTCTGTATGTTTCTTGCCATTTTGCTGCAGTGTGAAAAGACTCCCCCATGATCAGCCCCTGGCTGGTGTAGACTGCAGTCCTCGCTCTTTTAGCTGTTGCACACTCCTGCTTTTCCAACCCCAAAGACATCCAGAATGAGATAAATATACTTTTGGACAGAATCCATTTATGTTCTGTTTCTATCTCTGTCGTGGTCTTTGGGACCTTGGTGATGTTATGCCATCTGAGTATTGCCACATGGTGTAGGGCATCGTTCTTCTGTTGACCTTTTCCGTAATACTTCCTCTTGACTGTTTGTTTGTGTCTTGGCATTTCTCGGAGAGTAAAGATGGCGGTGTAGATTTTTTTGTTCCAAGCAGACCAGTTTTAAACAGACTGACAGACTGAGGCTCGTCTGTATGGCTTTATTTGCTATTTTTAGCGACTTCACTGTAGATGCAGCGTGACCTGGACCAACAACAGCAGCAGTAGGCAGACAATTATTTCCAGTGGGAGCCATTCTTCCCTTGGGAAGAGAAATGGGACATTCCCAGGACTTTTCCCTGTCCACTCATCCATGGCCAGGCTGTGTCACACTCCATCTCCTTCCCTGAACCCAGAACTTGGACCTCCACAGACCAGGAAAGCCCAGAACCACAGAGCTATTTCTGGACAACTACAGTACTATAACTGACAAAAGACAGAAGTGAGACCAAGAGATATGTTTTGTTTTCATCGCTTTCTTTTCTAAGTTAAAAGATGTCTTCCCCCCTCTGTTTTGACACAGATCGTTTGATATTGGATGCTGATATTTTGGGAGACATTTTAGAGACACTCCATCAATTTCGATGTGACAGATATTGAAGGCTCTTTGTCACAATGCTGCTGGAGAGATAACAGCACAGTGTAGTCTGTCTTTTGTCAGAAAATGAAACCAGATTTCATTATTTTAGCTGTTGTGTGTATATGGTTGCCGTTTCTCAAGACTGACGATGAAGGAAAACCATTATTAGCGGAAAAACTTTATGAAAAGGAAACCCGTTCTTGAAGCTGATCTGATTAACTCCATACAGTATAGCCGCTGCCCTGATTTGTGCATGCGTATACACTTTGTTCGCACATTGTTTGGAGAGTACAGATAGAAACATTTATAAGATGCCAATAATCTTATGAGTTCAGATGACGTGCTGTCCAGTCACACTAGAAAAAATGAGCGCATAATTTTTCTGAATGGGCACACTGAAAGGCCGGCCGTCATAGGGAGCGCCAGAATTGTTTAAATGTGGGAATAACGGTGCTCACAACATTCACAGAGTTGCATTCATGCCGCTGTACACATAAAAAGCGCCACAAATACTGTAGTTGACCAAAAATAGTTGGCGGACAGGTTCCTAAGCTGTTCAAACGTCTGACAAGCAACCCTTTGCTGCGTCCTCTCCTTCACTTTCCTTTTCACTGAGCCTCTAACTCTTACTTTAATAACCAGCAGTTCGGTGTCAGTTGTGTGAATACTTTTTATTACAAGGTTGGACAGTTACAGCTTGTTTTTATTATACCCTGATTGGTCATTGCCATAAAGCTGCAGCATGCAGAGTGAGTAGGAGATGATGAAAGGTGCTGAAAGTAATTTCCTGTAACTAGCCAAAATAAAGTCTGGTCAGGAGGAGTCAAAAAGAGGACATTTGTCATTACTATAGTATCCACTGACCTTCACCATGGCTGTTATTGCGAGGTAATATCCTGCAAGCCCCTGGACCTCCCCGCTGCTGAATCACCCTGGATCAATTATTCTAATATTTGTGTGGCAGTTTTCCTATCGATTAATGCATTTATGCAGAGTGCAGCATATCTTATTTAATAAAGCAGGGCTTTGCATTTAATTAAGTCATTTTAGAGTCAGGGGCCACTTTGTTTTCATAAACCTTTGCCTTATCGATACGTGTTCACTGGTGACTTATGTTTATCAACATTTATTGTTTCATTACTGGCAGCAAAACGCACAGACGGCGCAGCAAATGGCTTTCTGCAGCACACTCAATATTTTTTAGACTGTGCACACAGTTTGTTGCCACCCTCAGCGTCCCGGCCGTGCTGAGCGTTACCATAAATATTACATACTGATCATTATGGCAGCGCAGTGGCTCTTGAAACTCAAGACAACAGCAGATGTGTCCAGTTAATAAAACCTGAAATCGGTATTTAAGACACAGAAATGTACTTAAGGTTAGTCGCCGTTTTTCAGCGAAGAAAGGCCGGGGTTTTTGTTACTTTAAAGCAAGCATTAAAGGAAAGTTTTTTCGCTTTTTAAAGTAAAGCTTTTTTATATTCGCCACTTTTATGTACGGAGGGAGATGGCACACATTTGCTCTCCTCTATGCGCTGACCCAGCAGAGAGAGAGAGCTCCTTAAAGGCCATAAATATGGGTCAAAATCTCCCTTCCTTGTCCGCAGAATACAGTCCAGCCGTCATCAAACATTAATGTAATACTTCAGAAGACTGAATGAGTCAACTTATTTAAAAAAAAAGAAAAAAAAGTCTTTCCTTGTATCATCCAGTTGATGGATACTCACTACCAGTGAGCGTCTGCATAGAGAGTCTGGATAATGCTGGTTCAGGCAAAGCTTGAATATATGAATATTAGTGTATTGTTCAATACTACAATACTGTATCACATCATACGGCTGACTCATCTGACATAGAAAAAGAAAATAATATATCTCAGAAGTTGCATAGTTTAAAGAAACCTTATTGCTTCTCAGGTGAAAATATGCCCTGGATCGCAAGCTTTCTGTTCATAATTTACAATGATTCTTTTTAAAAAGTCTTTTTAGTCTTTATATATGTTAAGGGAGAATGGGGAATGGTACAGCGCGGAGCCTGGGCCCAGCCAGAGATAGCTGCAAATGAGAGGAGAATAAATATTCAAAGGCAGACATGAAGGGAATAAAGAAAACTCTGTGAAATGAGCGGCGGCGTGGACGATCCCGGTCATCTACCTGCGGACTTTCCATGAATTCCAATGAGAGTGCAGATTACATTTTTTAAAGATAGGCCCTATAGGTGCAATTAGTGCTACATAATGGCCCTTTTGCAGCCCCTTCTGCAGAGTTGTGAAATATCGATTAAATTCGCCCCTATATATTCACTTAAACTCTGGGCTGTCATGCTAAGAATACATCTCATTGTTGCAGGTTTTGACTGTAGCAGCTCAGTCTTTTCTCTGTCACGGTTTTATAAGTACGGAGAATGGGCAGGAGATAAAAAGGGGAAATGGGGTGAAATTAGAAAGGAGCAAACTTGTTTTAAAAGCTTGCTGCAGCAAGGTGCCGGAGATGGGGCGTGAGTACTCTGTTTTATTTTCGTTCCTTTTGGGGGATGAGCAGTGAAGGTCAAGGAAAGCAAACGAGGAGCCTCTGCGGTTCATCTGTGCCGTACGTGGCAGGTGAAGCCCGGCAGACACCGATGATGCCAGACAGGACACTTACGTTGGACTCTCTCCGGGGAGGTGCAGCGGCTCTTGAAGTTGAGTTTGACTCTCTATTTCAGTATCTCCGATGCCTGCATTATTTATGCTTTTGTCTCAGCCATTTATCAGCATTTTTATTCCTCGCTGCCTCATTCTACAGCACATCTCCTGTGATGGAATAGGTTGCAGCAATGATAGCCTCTGAGGGGAGCCAATAACCGAATACAGGAGCTCATATTGATATCAGAAAGCTGTGGAACGGACAAGTGTGCTGCGTAGCAATCTCTGCATGCTGTCGAAAACCTTGGCAAACATCCATCCACATCAAAATAGTGCAGTGAAAAATAAGGCGCGAGGAAGAAAATGCTGTGCTGGCTCCACTTTCTTACCTTTATTATTAATTTTTAGGAGATGGGACTGGTAATATGTGAGCTGCTGCAGGAGTCGCACAGCAACTGATCAATGACAGCTAATGAACACGGCAGGAGTTCTGCTCTGTTTGCCTCTCGACAGAGAGCTGCCTTCTCCAGAGAGCTCCTTCTCTCTCGTTTTTGCCAGAAAAGAACAGGAGCCTTCATTGAAACCAACTGCCTCTGGGCTCAATTAACTACCATAGATTGCTCATAATGCAGATGAGAGCCCGCGTACAAGTGTGTTGATGTTGAAAAACACACAAACAGAAGTGCGTGCGTGGATTAGGACTGGACACTGATTTGGAGATTAGGGCATCAGAGTATAGCTGATGAAAAACGCTCCTCAAAATGGAATATAATGAGCAAAATAAAGTCATTGTCCCAGTAATCAAAGTAGACATGATCTGCATGCACAAGTGTATATCCTCTGAGCCTGTTTATCAGGCTGGATGCGATATAATGGGGACGTCAGATGGAGTGATAATACTGAAATATAAAAAGCAAAAGGTTGTAATCAATCAATAGACTCCATGATGACCTATATTGCTATGACACTCACACACCCAGCGTCACGTGTGTGTTTTCTACCGTTGATCTCCACGACGATGACATCGCTCGCTACGTGTGGTGGTCACGGGGCCACGACCTTTCATCACAGCACATTAGCGGCACATTTCTCGCTCAAGGTGGCCGCTGTCAGCTCCTCTGCTCACCCAGCACGGGTGAAGAGAACACTTTCCGGACATTTGTCACGTCCAGGCCTCCTCCGGCTGCTTTTGTCAACTTCGCGTCCAAGCTTTCTTCTGGGACGCCAGAACTTTTCACATTTGAAACGTTCGCAGCAAGCGGCAATGGCCGGGCATCCTTGTTTTTTTTTGTTTTTTTTCAACTGAAATTAGCAAGAGGGAGCTGGTATTTTTAAACAGATCCCGTCGTATTGTTTACAAAGCTACTGGCTATCAAAGGGAATATGTTCAGCACCAGAAAATTTACAGATGGTACAAACTAAACACTGAACAGCCCCCCCCCCCCCCCAAACCCCCACCCCACTGTGATGGGAATATGCAAAACATATTGCTTACTGAACGGCGAGATGACTTTCATGCGCAGCTTTCTGAAGTGTGCACGCATTACCGTGAAACTGCGGGAGAAGTCGCACGCGCTCAGAGGGAGGTTTGGCTGCGCATGTGTACGTGGACGTGCATGGAACTGCTTCCAGGTTTTTGGGGGTTTGTTTGTTTTTTTTTTCATTATTATTTTTGAAGTAGGTTGACTAATGAGATAAGGAGGACCGGGATCAAACAGGAAGAGGCAGTCATTCAAAATCGAGTGCCCAGAAGTGACGCTGTCCAAACGCACTTGTTAACAGCGCCGATGTGAGAATGTATTGGAAATGATTTCTTGGCCTGTGATCTGATACAACATGCAGCTTGTTAGAGGTGCATTAGTGGAACATCCAGCCTGTCAGTCAGTCACAAGTGATCATTTTACTCTCAAATGACCCGTGCACTCAGACCACTGTGTTTTTTTTCCCTCGCAGCCTTTTTCATCACTTGTTATTTTTTAAGCAATTACCCGATTGTCTGTGTCATTTCCATCCTCCCATTTTACAGTCTGTAACACTGGCAACGGCTCGGTGTGGAGAGGCAGTCGGGTATGAGGAACAGTGCATCAGGCAGCTATGGCCTTTTCTATTTCCGTGTTATTCTATATTATTTAAAATCAACTAAAACACCAAAAAAATAATAAAGTGCGTCTGTGATGGCAAAGTTTGGCACTGACCCGCAGTGGGCTAAAGTGTGCGGTGAAATTGGGCCGAATGTAAAACCGTTTGACGTAAACATGCCACGGTCCTTCAGAGATCGCTCCGCTCTGCTCTGCTCGGTTCGTCTTCTAAGGTGACAGTCACCTTCATGCTGCATCAGGGAACAAATCAATCACAGCACAGGTGGGAGACGCTCGTGGCGTGTCATCCCGCGTGACTCTAAATATTCATCCAGATTAACACACTGAGAAATATAAGTGGTGGAGGGTAAATGATTGACTCGCCCGTTGAGGTGGTCGGCGTCCCGGTGCAGGCGCAGAATAAACCGGGACCTGTTCTTTTCTACCGCCTTCTCGCCTTTCTCCCGGCACTAAGTCACGCCGCCTTCGGGGCTTACCACAGGAGTCTCTTCAAATGATCCTCTAGACTGAAGTGAAGAATCAAGATTAATGCACTTCCACGTCCCGCCCAGCCTCTGGGGCGAAAAAGTCTTATAATTAACACCGAGGGGGTTGCGGACTGCTTTTTCGGTGAGACGTCGAGGGCGGGGTGCGCCGACCAGAGGAAAAAGAAGAGCTGATGAAGGTGTACGGGTTTTAGAGCGTGATGTATGCTGCTGCTTTGGAATAACAGTGTGGTAACAGAATGACCTGTCAGACACCTCACTCTGGTGTATTGTTATTGGGATAAAGTGGAACGGCTTGGAGCAGGAGCTGCTGCGTTACTCCATCACTCATGGTGATCATTGTTATATGTTGTGACCAGTGTATGTATCACTGCACAAGCTCGCAAAGTTTCAACGCTGCTTCCAGTTAAAGTCCTCCCCGTTCTGCTGAGAACATGAGGCAGACGTTACCCTTTTAACATTTGTTTCTTGATGTGATCTACAGTAGATGAGAAGATCGATGCCACTCGTAGGGACTGTAGTGTTCTCTGTAAGAGTTATACGACAAAGTTTGGAAACAGCTAGCCTGTTAGCCACGCGTCAGAGTACAAGATCCCTGTAAAATTGTCATATTTAGTCTGTGCAGGTTAACTCAAACTGATATAATATGTCAATTTGAGCTTTTTTGCACTGCAGGTAGGCGGATTTTGTCACCTTCAGGGCCCAGACGAGCTGCTTCTCCTTGTTTGCGGTAACCTGCCGCCGGGTATAGTTTACTGATAATTAACTGATCTGCCACAAAGTGTACATCCCTTTCACGACACCAAAGGAAAAAAAAAAGAAGAAGAAGAAGCTCCGACCTGTTGAGGCACATACCTGTGGGGGCGTCCTGTGGCGTCCGGAAATTGGACGTTGTCTGCAGATCCTCTCGGTCCTGTGGGTTTGCAGATCAAGCTTTTTCCGGTGCTTCCTGTGGATGCTGGATTGGACTGGGATCTGGGGAGTTGGGAGGTCAGCGCCTTGGGCTCTTTGTTGTGTTCCTCAAATCATTCCTGAGCTGCCTTTTTTTTGGCGGAGCAGAGGGATTTTTACGTCGCTTTGTCCTGCTGGGGGAGGCCGCCGTTGTCGTGCCGTATCACTGGCCTGGGGGGGGGGGGCTGGATGCCAGGATCCTAAGTTTCCCGGCAGAATGCTGCATTGTAAAATAGCATTCAGTTCAACCGTTAATGGGTTTAATGCTGCGGCTGACGATGCAGTAATCTCAATCATTTAAAACACTTCTCTGATAACACCTTATAAGATTATATGTCATGTGTCCTGATGTGAGACTTCACAACAGCTATTATAGCAAATGTATTTATTGATCGGCTTTGAATTAATTTTCATTAGTTCTCTCATATTCATGTAACTAAAAAAAAAAAAGAATTGGCTGGAAGAATACAGTTAACTTTAATTGGTGCCTTATTCTGTAGCATACACCTTACAGCTTACTTGAAGGCAGTGCATTTACACCCATGGTTCAGCCTTATAATAACAGCCTCTTATATTTCTTCCCACGCTGACGATCCCAACCGCTATTTAAGTATATTCCAAACGCCACCATTTGCGTCCTGCCAGACCCCTGGGATCTTAATTCCGCTACAGGCTTGTTAGGTGTCTGCTTAAATGTAAATGTATCCTTAAAATCACATCCATATATATCCTCTTCTAGTATTGCACCTCATAATTATCCCTTCTCGTGCAGAGAAATTGCCGTGATGTGTTTGATCATCTGGTAATGATCTTTAAGTATCGCCGAGGTTCAGCCGCGTCCTCATTATTCCGCATCCTTCTCCAAGGTTATTCCCAGTCATTTACTTTCACACTGTCATTCCTGCTGTTTGTCTTTGATAGCTGCTCTGATTGCTGTTGTGTTTCTGGTGGAGTCAGAAAAAAAAGATGCTGTTTTTTGCAGACTGACATTTTGCAAATGTAGACATTTATTTTTTTAAAGGGGGCGAATGGAGTAGAATGAAATATGGCACCTACATTTCACTGTAAATGAGGAAAGAAATGGCCACAGTGTGGATTTACAACTCTTCATTAGATGGAATCCACCGTGCCGATGTATCTTTCACGTGAACAATCTCCCACAGCCCGGGTAAATTAGTGTGCAATCTCGTGTACCGGCTGTAAATGAATCTGTCCATCAGCTCGTGTCTCAGGTGCAGACGTGGAGGGATGGCTCCGCGCTTCCAGGGCTGCTTTGGATTCTCAGAGAAGCAGTTTGTTAAGCACTTAAGCTGACTTTTTACTTTTTGATTGTCACTGGCCGGCCCTGTTATTCTGTGAGATTCTGGTTTGCTCCGCCGCTGATGTTCGTCCGTTGTCTTGGTGAAAGTCTTCCATTTCACCTCTGACCTCCCTCCCTGGCGTGACTCCACTTTGAAATGCACGTCCTTCTTAGAGCGCTCCGGGGGGAACGCAGGGGTAGATTCGAATCTGACGGGGAAAGAAATGAATGTGTGAAAATTGTGTTGTGTTCATTTGGGTGATGGATAAGTTGGCAAGTCAGATTACCCTCTGACAGGGAGCAAATGGAAGCCAGCCTGGATTTTCGAATCCTCTGCAAAACATATATTCTCGTGGCGAGCGTTTGCAATTTGCAAAGACTCCTAACAGACAGAGTGACAGACTCCGCGACTCTGTAACTGTATCAGCCTTCGGTTTGTCTTTTTGAAGCTGTTAGCAATGCCCTCAGGATTTTCATTTAGGATTTACACACATCCCACCAGCTGTCATGTGTAAAATGTAATAAAGGGATGATAATGAGCGTCAATTAGGAGGAAGGAGTTGCTCGCTAACGGAACTATTTTTGCATTTCCTGTGATGAAGCGCACGCTGAGCGCTTCAAACGCGAGGAATACATCTGCTCGCTGAGTGCACGGAGTCAAAGCCGTTCAAGTTACAGTGTGTCTGGTACAAGAGCAGATTCATGACAGGTTTAGACAAGTACAGCTGAAGTCTTAGAGGAACACAGAGCACGTGCAGAATTTCCAGTCGGAGATTATTAGCTCCTCTCGGCGTTTGCTGTACAGCGTGTTGGGTATCTCGCCGGGAAACTGAAATGAAAAGATCTGTTCGGATGGGCGATCTGACGGTCCGCTTTGTTCACGTAGGAGTCCAGATGAATCCAGATGTATCTGCCTGGCCTGAATAATGTGTCTAAAAATCCAACCTCCCTGTTATAGCCAACAGTGTTGACTTTTAAAAGCTTCAAGAGCGTCATGTGTGATATAATTAAATAACACCCGAGTTAATTAAAACTGTTTAATGATGAAGGGGGGACAGTTTCTTCTTTTGCTGTGCTAGAAGAGTGGTGGTCCACAGGGGTCACGAGAGAGGGATTGAGAGAGGCTGTAGCAACTGTTTAATGACGTTTTTTTCTTTTCTGTTTCTTGTATTTATGGCAGATTTTCTCACTACTGCGACTACGAATAATAAAAAAAATGATCGGCAATCTAAATGTGAGGCCGCATCTCATCACTGCTTGCTCTGTTTATTGGCTCACACTGTATGTTGGTTATTTGTGATCAGCCTGCAGTGTCTCAGTCCCTTTCCCGAGCTAATCATCTCTCCCACGGCGAACAGCCCGATGTTATACGCATTGTGTTTTTGTGTCTTGTTTCCAGGAGCCGGGGCCAGACGAGAGGAGAGGTTGGAGGAGGAGGGGGGGGGGGGGGGGCAGGAGGAGATGAGTCTGGCGGGTAATCCCACTCCACCTATCCATCAACCTGGAGACTATTTCCAGCGTCCCCTGCAGAATGTCAAAGCCTCGCTGAGCAGAAGATGAGTCCATCATCTTCTTTCTAAGACTTTCCCTCGAGTTTCCATCAAAACACATAAACACATCATGTGCCATTATTTTCTATCGCCCTCCCTTCCTTTTTCTGTCAATGGAGGGCCGCGGCGGGGTGAGCGAATGCAGTTGAGTGGGTTGTGTTCCATGCGCTATGCAGAGGAGAAGCCGCGTTTGAAAGCGACAGGAAGTGACAGGATCCTCTCTCTTGTCGCTGACACCGCTCTGTATGGGTTGTGATGGGGCATGTGCCAGAGATCTCCTGTCTAATAGGAAGTGAGACACTTAAAGAGATGACCCTGCTTCAGACGCCGCCGCCGTCTCTCTGCCAGGGAGAGAGCTTGGCTCTCCCATTACTCCTGCACTTGCTAATTAGCGTCTGTCGCTGGAGTAACTTGTACCTGTCAGTGTGCGCCGCTCTCCTATATTCAGTAAGTTGAGGGAATTGAAATTGAATGCCAGCTAAGCTCCAACAAACTGCAAATGGTGCATGGGATACACCCTGATTTTCTCACTGACCAGACAGCCTTATATGTAAGAAATAGTTTTTAATGAATACAGACTACGGCTGGTGCTGAGTGTTTTCTCTCGTCCAGGCACAGGTACATGTTATTGCATTTTTTTTTTTATTTGTCTTTTTTACTCAAACAAGGCCCTGTGCCATATGTCCATGTATGAATGCCAAAGACCTTTGTGTGAGATAACACAGTGCCTATTTACATTAAAGAGACATGGTGAAACTGCCTGGTCATTGGTAATTATTGGTCCTGTTCCCAGGGCCACTTTGCGCTCGTTCAGGCAGAACAAGGTCGAGTTTATTACAGACATTTCTCCTCTACACCCACAGGATTAGCCGCGCCGTTCAAATTCATCCTTCCACTTTTCCATTAGTTGATTTATCTGCCAGCCAGACTATTTCACATAATGAGTAAAACATGAATTATGGTCAAAGTAATACAAATATTTCATTTACATGCAGATCAACAGTGACATGTTGAATTGTTCCCGGTTAGACGCGGCCCTATTTTAGGGCTAATCCCTCTCTGTTTGCAGATGCTCAGTCATCCCAAACATTTGACTTCTTTTGAATAATGGATTTTCCCTGTGATTGTTTGTCGCTGTCATATGCGAAATAGCTACCTTGCATCAAGTCTGACTCCTGGAAGTAGTAGCAGAAATCCCTCCCCGACGCACCCGCTGCACCCGCTGACGCTCACCAGCGCGCACAGGAACACACACACACACACACAGAGCGCCGTGTGGCTAAGCTGGCTGAGACTGTGGATCAAACCCCAGGTTGAGCCCAGATCTCTCTGTACAGTAGCCCTTGACCTTGCTGCATGTCCTCATGGCCCAGACACCCGTCTGAAATTAAATTACAGATTAGTGGCTCCGGGCCCAAAGAGGGGTTTATTTGGTTGGCCCTTCTCTGAGAAGCGCTCGTGTTCTCATTCAGGAACCGGGAAAAACGTCATGGGATTTAAAGGAAGAAAATGCCAGTCTTGAAGATATTTTCTTTTCGTCTGACAGCGAGCGCTGGAGCCGGTGCTCAAACCTAAAACCGAACTGTCCGCAAAGACTTTCACATTGGATGAAGAGTATGGACAGAGGCACAGTGGAAATAGGTTTGTGAGCTGTAAAATATGGGTGCTCGGGAGCAAAAATAAGATGTATCATAAAAAAGGGAATGAAAACAACGTCAGACAGAAGGAACTCTGATGACACAGCTGCTCGCCGTTTCTTTTTAGACCGCCCTGAACGTACCGCCCTGGAAATTAAAAAGTCATTCTTGTGAGACAGAAAGAACAAACGCCAAGCTCTCATTAATGTGGAAGTCTGTCAAGCCTTTCGCAATCCTTAAATCCAAATTATCTTCAGGTAAAAACAGCATTCAATTGACCAGTCACGAGGTGGCAGTCAAATAGGGAAGACTTTAAAATGCACGAACCTTGTGTTCACTGGTAAAAGGGAAGTTGTGGAAGGCATGCAAAAAATGCACCAGGAAAGAGATGATTTAATGTCACTTTTAACTAAACAGACGCGGCTCGGTTTCTTTTTCAAAAGACTTTTGAAGACACGTTGTTTGGCAAAATCAGATTCAGTTCAGCTTCACTTGAACTTTGGACAGAATTTAATTTGATCGCTTCATGGCTTTATGATTTGAATGGACAGGAGGAAAGAGTTCAGCAAACAGTTTCATTGTACTGAAGTGCATATGACGCCAACATTAAAAAATAATTGGGCATCACGCTTAAAAAAAAAATGTTTTCACAGAGGGCTTCACTGTTGTAATTAGTCAACAGCGACAATAAAATGGTTTGAATGATACATTAAACTTTACAATCGATGCTTTGAAATATTCTATCAATACCAGGGCATTTTCTGAAACCTTTAAACAAATCACTTGTTTACGAGTTATTGAAGAAATCATTTGTTTCTTTAATCTAAAGCCTGTGTTTAATTAGGTTTGAAATTTAAGCTCTATAACTTCCCTGTAACAGCCAATAAGGCTTCCCTTGAGTTGTTGTGTTCTCATGTAGAGGGACAATGCAAAGTTAATCGAGGAACGTAAACTGACGCAAAGAAATACAGATTCATCCCAAGCAGCACAGAGCCAGGAAAGATTTCTGGTGTTCTCCAAGTTTCCAGTTCACGAACCTACAGCACAGACGCAGAAGCCAGAAAAACAACAATTCCAGGTAAGGATTTATTCATCTAAACTGCTACACATCCAGAAACACCACTCTGACCAACTGACTGACTCACTGACGAGGTGTATGTTCTTATTATCTGGCTCGCTGTCTGTGGATTAAAAAAAAAAAAAAAAACGTTGGCTGAACAGGCGGTCAGATAAAACAAAGCTGAAGATTCGCTATGAAGCTGAGTCTGAGAATCCTGTTTTTTCAGAAGTTTCCATGCTTTTTCAGAGCTCTCACCTTCTAACACACTATATTTATTATTTAGTTCTGCATTTAAGTTGATTTGGACGTGAGCTCTCACTAAAAGTCGCTCAAATGGAGAAAGCTGTGCTCTTAAAATTTTAGCAGAAGGTAAATGCTCTTTAGGAAACATCCTCCTCTTTTCCTGCTTTTATTTAGCAGGTACATCAGAGTTGGCATTCTCTAATACATGAAGAGTTTCTGTCACATGTATTTGAAGTAATCCGAGCCTAATAGGAGCTAAATTTTCCCTTCCACTGTTGCGATGGGACACCTGAGGTCGGCAGCTCTCAGTCCAAGTACCCTGGACTCGGAGCTCTGCTGGCTGCAGTCTAATCAGGGACTGATTCACACCGGGGACGGAAAAGTGAATGCAATTAAGCAGACGGTAGTAAAGAAGACCAGCTCCAGGACCAGGATTGAAGACCACCGTGTAATTGGTTTATTCATGGAAACGTGCGGATGCTCTATCACAAGTTATCAAGATGTGCGTAAATAGCCTTGGCAGCGGCCGCTGGTCAGTCGCTCTGAATGGAAGTGTGTTAACGCTTGCTAAAAATTCAGCTCACTGTGAGTGAGCGTCCTTGCATCATTTTTACGATGCGCCTGGTTTGTTCACCGCTTAAGGAGAAAACACTGCCAGCATTTTACGCTGTGTTTTATTTCTCCGGAGGAGGTTCGATAGCGTATTTAGTATGCACTGGCTGGAGCAATATATATAAGACGGGCAAAGCAACTGCGGTGGAGTTCTATGAACGCTGGGTTTTGGTTCTTCTGGACCGAAGCTGCTGATAGCTGTAAAGTTTTATGGGTTTTTGACGGACCAGACCAGGCCCCCGTTGATATCCAGCGTAATAGTCTGCACATAAACAAGACTTGTATTTAAAGGAGCTCCGGGTTTAGAGCTGCTCATGTTTATTACTTATTATGAATAGATTTGCAAATATTACCTCAGTTTTGCTCCAGTCAGTGTGAAACAATGGTCTATGGTCCTGTTTCTATAGTTTATAATAGCCGTAAATCACGTAAGGTCAGGATGGGAAAAGCAATGAATGACAGCCATAACCTCTCTTAAACCAAAGCATGTCCTACAGGGCGTCAACAATACTACACAACCCCCACTTCCACTTACTTGCAGCCATGGTTATTTCTGCTGATTATTTGCCCATTTTGAACACAGAGGTCAATGGGGACTGACTTGCTTTTGGAGACAGCCTCAGTTGTTGCCACTTGGCGTTGGCGTAATTTTTCTGCCCCAGAGATCGCTGCTTTGTTTATCCACACCATTCTGACGAACATAAAGGAAAAATTCTGCAGGAACCACTTGAAATAAGCTCGCACGTGCACGACTGTATGCAGTAGAGTAGGTCTTTAGCCGCGCGAATGTACAATACTGCGTGTGAAAAGGCTCAACGTGACAGCAGCCTCCTCTACAGTAAATGGGTCAGTCAAAGGTAGAACATGCATTCATTAAGTGTAACATGGGATTTGTGGTTTAACGCCAGAACAAATGCAGACAAATAGACTCCCATGTTTCATTAATCACATCGGTGGTGCACGAGGTTCACGTCTGAGTTTAAAACGGCGACCTTTAATTACACCGCATTATTAGGCCAGTCAGTGTAATGTAAGGAGAAGAAACCATGAATGAAGAAACGCTTCTAAAAACCTCTTTAGGTCATTGTGGGTTTTTTTATTTATTTTTTTTCATGCAGGCTAGGACAGAAGGTTCGACCTAAATTGTGAATCATGGTGTTTAAGTGGGAGTAAAAAATGGACCTGAATTCAGAACAACCTCCACCTCCTCCTGAGCATGTCGCATCTGCACCGTCCAAAAAACAACAAACATTTACAGCCACAAGATAAAGAATAAGATCATGGACTGATACGGTATTAATGGTCTGGCATCGTACCAGACTTTCATGGTGCACGGTACGCCGCTATGAGCCTAAAAGCAAAGCTCTTGATTTACCCTGGATAAAGGAGGAGTAAGACTGCAGATTCAAGCACTTGAAAACATTCCTCCAGGTGTCCTGGCTTACCGTGAGAGGCAGACTGAGGATCTCAGACGTTTGCATTAAGCTCAAAGTTGCACCACAGCTCCTCTGTTGTTGAATTGAGCCAACTGAGAGCGGCTCGTCGGGTTGCCTCCTGGATTCTCCCCCCCCCCCCCCCCGTGGAGGCGCATCCAGCTGGGAGGAAACCCGCCCGGGCTGACCGAGAGCATGTCGACCCTATGAAGGTCTGAGGAGCCCTCCCCGCTCGCGCTGGAGGACGTGACTGAGGGGTAACATGAAGGGGCTGCCAGATCCAGGTAAGTACCGCCGTGGAAAACACACACTGGAGTGTTTGTAGTCTGAATTGTGTTACTGACTGCAGACAGTATGTTTACATGCTGCGACATTACACTGTGTCTCAGCTGGTTCTTTCCTCTGCTTGCATGGCAGTTAATGAGTTGTTGTTCATTAATGTTAAACATATTCTTAAATGGAGCGTTGAAGTAGCATGCATGTAATCATCTTGAATAAACAGCCATTGAAAACAGCAGACATGGCTAATTGGCATGTTTTTTTTAGTTTTTGTATAAAATCTATTATCGTGAAAAGCTTTAATGTTTACCATGTGAAAACTGAATTACCCTTTCATTTTAGTTTTTCCTCTCCCCTTATAAAAACTGCATACATCCATTCACAAGGAATAGATATGCTAATAGACATGCTGTATCTACTAGTTCCTCATGACCTACCATCCATTCATGTACAGCAAACTCCTGGGTAAGTCAGTGTGGCAACAAGTTACTCCCGCTAATTTTATTGGCAACGGTTTTAATAGATTTGATCTGAATTTTGAGTTGCGCCTGGATGTTAAATGTGCACCGGCAGCATGCACATGAGTTCACAGATTTGCCCAGATTACATACACATTTAAGAGGTGCACACCGCGCCTGACCTTATTTTATGTACGACGCTTATTCCGTTGAAACTTTGGCCACCGATGCTGGCGGCGATCCAGCGTTTGGCCCCCGCATAACAGAATAAAACTGCTACATTCCCCCTGCCTACAACTTGGCAAGGCGGTTCATCAAAATGCTGTGATTTGCCAAATGAATGAGTCACGGCAACGTGCCCCTCCGTACCATCATGGAGTTTTATATTGCACTAGAGTTGTGACGTACGTGAACGAACCGTATCTATTGACCGGCTCTCTGAAACGAGCGATGGGAATGGAGTCGCAGTTGGGAGCCGCTATTATTTGCTTATTTGAGATGCAAATGTCACATGACGCCATCTGAGTTTTCCACATTGCCTTTACATGAGTGTCTGAGGAAGGGGAAGATTTTCCACGGGACAAATAAAGTATCTACCTTGAATCAATAATTCAAACTCAGATAGAATATATATTGGTGGCGTGTCCGTTTGAATGATCCAAGTCTTACCCCTGTGTTCCTCCTAGTGATTATTTCCCAGATAAAATGAGTTACCCCCTGCCTGGCATCTTAAAAATAAATAAATATCAAAACGAGCCAGTCTTTTTAACCGAACAGAACCACAAGATTCGGATCCTTTCGAAGAGGCGTACATCCCATCTCTAAATTGCACCGCAGTTCTGAGTAAAAGAAAACAGGCAGAAAAGGTCAGCTGGTTGTGGTTTATTTTTGAGAGTCAACATCAAACACATGTAGGTGTAGTTGGTACAACAGGTAAAGGAGCAGCCCCTGCAGTGGTTTATGTATAATGTGTAGGCGGCTTTTCAACTCCAGATCCCCCGACAATGGCGAACACATCAAAGAATATGCGCTAATAATCAAAGTCCGTGAAGTCAAAGGTCCGGCGAAGAGAGGGAGACCATGTGATGCCATGTGAAAAACAACAGCAGTCACACACACAAAAGAAAGAGGAATGCATTTTGTGCCAAACTATTGTATTAGCTTTGCAGCCAACCAGGGGTTCACTGGTGAGTCATTAATTTTCCTTTGCAGAGAGTGACACAACAATCACAGATACGCATACAGTCAGTAGTATTTAAACAATACATACAGTGCAGGCCTAATACTTCACAATTCTGAAATCAGAGCCGAAGCTCAAAACGTACCATGATCCCATCCCACGGTTTTATGGTTAGAATATTCTGCTGAATCCAAAACAATGAACAGGATTCGTTGTTTTCTAGCAGCCCAAACCTCTCTTCTGTTTTCACTTTACACCCTTCATCCTTTTCTGCTTGTTTGGCCTCCAGTGAGTGAAAATGGTTTTCTTCTAACAGCATTGCTGTTTAATAACCAGTTATCTGTGTCACATCTTACTAGAGCACGCTAATTCAGGTCGATGCCGTCCATCTTAAAGTTCTACCTTTGTCGATGTATATTACAGGGAGTAAATCTGAGGAGGGTATGCACCGTAGCGGATTAGGATCCCAAAGCCAAAGATTTTTTCGGTTGCGGTGAAATGAAAGGAGTCATTGAAGATGCTGTTTAAAGTCTGGATCACTCCTCCGCCACGGTGTAACTAAATGAATTGTTGATGCCTGCTCTCCCTCAGCAGCGAAGCTGTGACATTGTTCCATCACCACAAAATCTCTTGAGGGTAAGGATGTCCATTGAGGGCGTTTGGCCATTTTTGTTTAACAAACTGCCCAGTTTCCCATTGTGCTTATGATGAGTTTTATATCCATGTTTCTTATGAAAATCTTGTCTTGTCTCCACCTGCACTCTCTTCTGTTTCATCTGCTTCCTTTATGTCTCTCTCTATCCACCGTCGCCTTAATGCTTGCTCTGGGGGTTTTTATGATTAGGACGCTGTAAAGTGTATTGAGACAGTTTGTATTGTTTTTGAAGCTATATGAATAAATTGATGGGGCGGAAGACAGAGTTTCTCACTGTGAAAACATAGCTGTAGTTTCCAAAACAACAACAAAATCTTAAACATAGAGACAACAAACTAGATCTTAAACAAGATCACAGACCAGAGAGAACCCCTGTGACCAATCAAACTATCTCACAAAGCCTCTTAGTGCAATGTCCCCTCTGTGTAATTTTATTTAACCTAATGTGTAAGGTTCAAGTGATCAAAACCTTAAAAGACCAATGAGGGATAAAACACTAACACATGTGAGTTGAAACCAATAAAGGGAGTACAAAAAATAAAATATACAGGTAATTAGGATGAGCAAATCCTGGGGAATAAGGTGAGGCACCAGGACAATAGTTTTGGAGCACACCTAATATGTTTGTGTGATTACAGGATGCCAGACCAGTTGATTGTACGTAAAGATCAACATTTTAAACACACCATGTCAAAACTTCACACGGTTCGCCACTTTTTAACGCACATTAACACACCTCGCACTAAATGCTTGGTGTTCAAGGCACATGTTGGTGTCTAGAAACCAGATATGTGAAACGCAAACACCAATAGCTAAGTGCTAATGTATGAATAAAATGGTGGTCTGATGATCTGTCGGTGCCATAGACTGTATAAAGATTCTCATAAGTGAAGGCAAAGCAAGTAGAGCTCCCCCTGGTGACTGGCTGCAGTATAATCAATAAGCTCCACCCCCTCCATGTTAGTGGACGGGACTTGGGCAGGTCATCAAGATCACGGCTCTGTGTGGCTCCACCCTCAGACCGTACTGCACAGACTCTGGCTCCAAAGATGATGCTGCCTGGATCCTGGGAAAATAATGTCAGTTCAACCAATGCAAAGAAGTGGCGACACGTTGTCCATATTATACAGTGTATGGTCAGTACGAGTAACATCACAATTGTTTGTTCAGTATTTACACAAAGCATACAGGCAGACAGCTAGTTTAACAGCGATCATTTGCCACCTGTCACGCATGAGTTATTTAAAAATTCACCCCCTGCACAGTTGTCATTAATGGTAAATTTAAATATTAGCTGTGAAATTTGCTGTGCTGTGGTGACTGACTCACTTTTGTAGAGAGCCTCTAGTGGCCATTCGGGGAAGCTGCAGTTTTTGGCACTTTGCATAAATTTGACAGTGCAGAGCATACACAGATCCTGCGAAGACCCTAGCGCCATAGCTGATGTACACCTCCCCAGAAATGTAACTATGCAACGCAGACCGCAAGGGCTGTGATTGGTCCGCTGCTTCCCCATCTCTGCAATTTTAAAATGGACTGTTTTGGATCAATAAAGATACATTTAGGCGAAATTTCGTCAAAAGTTTCAGTCGCCATTGTTGAAAGTGAAGAAGGAACTGGAAAATGAAATTAACCTGACTGGCAAAAAAGCCACAGCATCGACTCGCATTGGGTGGTGTTTTTACAGGCTATGTGCGTAGGTAACAGCGTCTACGTCCCGCAGTATCCTAAAAGAGCCTTTACACATCGGCTTCACCTTTTACCTCTGGAGGTAGGCACTAGGCTTAAAATAAATCAATTTAACTCAATAAATTATACTTCTTTTTTTTTATTTTTATAATAATAATTTCATGTTTTGTTGCTATATGTGCATGTGTGAATGATTGTTTCATTCACCAAGAAAAATGCACTTTTTCCTAATGAGCATCCACGAATAAGGTGTGGCTCAGTTTCTATTTTCCACTGACGAAATAATTCACAATCCCAGCAAAAACATACTTATTAAAATGTGTTACGTTTGTTCTTTTCTATTTAATTAAGTCAATATTTTACAATAAATGCATTCAATAAGCGCATCCTTGATAATGCTCTAATGCGCCGAGTGCACCGAGGAGCATATAAGTAATGGCATCCTCTCTGTTTGGCCAGAGGAAACTGCAGCTCTGATCTGACTCTGCAGTTGCATATTTGATTTTCCTCCTAACTTCTATTTAAGAATCTCATCATCTTTAATAAGGATGAAGTGATAACACACTAGATTACACTCTTTTTTTCAAAGCAACTTCTTCCGAGGTGCTGAGGTAAATCCCTGGCCCAAACTTGGGAAAACAAAAGACACTGCATAGGCAGAGGCTTATTTTAGCAACTGAAGCGCATGCTTTGTCAGACTCATTCAGTTGTGCTGGGCTAGGCCGTCCCTAATTAAAGTGTTCTGCTCTGTGGAGTCCCAGACTGGTCCTGAGCATGCAGAAGCTGTCTTATTCTTTCCATCCATCACATCTACTGTAATTACTTTTGTTTACAGTGGAGGAAACGGCAGCTGTCTGATTAGAAGTTATTGAGCAGATAACTCATAGGTAATTTAGAAATGGCGCTCAGCTTCTCTCCTGGATGCAGATGAATCATTTCCTGTGTGAAGAGAGGGGACAGTGTAGAGACGCTCGTGGAGAACGACCCTGACAAATTACCACAGGGCTGTCAAATCTCCCAACCATTTATCTCTGGAGTTGTACCTTTGTTGTTTTCCTCCAGTGGTGATGATGATGGTTTCTCTTTTTTTTCCTGAGGCAGAAATAAAAAGTTTGCAAAATAGTCCAATTAGTTGCACCCATTTCATTTTTTCCCCCTTCAGAGTGTGGAGGAATATTTTTATGTATTATTTCAAATGGCAACCTCTTTATTTTATGATTCTCCTCAGCTAGATAGGGTGATAATAATTTATTTAAAATATGGATTGAATGCACACCAGCAAACTGAGAAACATGCCTGTGAGAAATAGATCGCAAGATCTCCTTTATTGATATAGAACATGGATTTGCAATATGAAACTGGCAATGCAGTGTCAATTTTCAATGTGGGACATGGATATTAAAACATGTAATGTATATTTTATTTAGAAAACACCGAAGATAATACCCCCATTCAGAATAATTCACTTAACAAGATCTCTCTATATATCCATATACATATAATCATACATCCTTAGTTGGTCATGATGACATACACATATTCTTCCCTCTATCCAGACACCTAACTTTTGAACCCTGACTCACTCCACTGAATAATAAATGTGCAGGAATTGCAGGTAAAACTTTTTTTTTTTTTTTATCAGTGTCACACGTATCATTGTCATTGTCAGCTGTGGTTTATTGGTCAATAACTAATGAGTGAGACAAATCTTCATTTTCACTGTTTTTTCTTGCCTGTGCGGCTTGTGGTTGTTGGGTGTGTACCTTGCACAGTGTTTAGCCGTGCAAGTGTAAAATTCATTGGTCGCAAGGAACACTGAGCTAAAAGACGCTCTGTGAGGCTGCAGATTTGGGTCACATACGTCCGCATGCGAAAATGGACCGAATCGCTTTGTTCCAAATTGCGCCTTAAAGCGGCCGTGATTACAGGCGTTGAAATCAGATCTTTGTGGTCCTCAAGAGTCCCCTGCTGTCCTTGAGAACCAAGTGGGTTGACTCAATTAATGGCTGTAATTGGACTGTTTGGAATATCAGCACAGCTACTTTGACAGTGATTTAATTTGACATGTTAATCAATCATCAACATAGCCAGACTAATGTGTTAACAAGGGATATAAATAGTATTCATATTGTTTGCAGACAGGGGTGTAGAACGTAAGGCGCTATCTGGGATCGTAATATATTTGCACTCGGTTTTATTGATTTATTTCTGCTCTTTCAACTGCAGCCGTCGCACAGCGGGTGTTTTGCTCAGCAGAAAATAAAAGGAACTGTGGAAAGTGTCTGATAAACTATTGTGAGCTCTACATGACAGGAGCACTCTCGGTTCTTTGTAGTGCCTCACTTTAGTCCTGGTTTGGACCCTTAATTTGTTTTTCAGTGCCTCTTCATGTGTAAATATTAAAGCTCAAAACCAGTTTCAATGAACTGGCTGTTTGTACAGCAGATGCCCTCCCTTGCCAAAGTGTTAGATTAATTACTTTGCTTTAATGGGTCCCACTACTGGGTACTAGTAATTAAAAGATAATGATTGGTCCCTTTGAATGTTACAAATAAAGATGCACAGACTCATTTGTGTTATTCGGGTTGTTCAATAAGAGATTAAGCCTGGAGTGAGGGTGGAGTCCGGGAAGTCGGTGTTGGGGCGACTCGCTATCTCTGGCAAATTACCCGCGCTTTCCTGTGGTGTGTCTCTGCTCTCCGGAATCCATATCACTTTGGATTATCACACTGGATAAGAATAATGAATAAACACAGCTGTTCATCGGCATTCATCTCCGTGATCGTCAAATAGCTGGGGAAAAATAAAAGTGAGGTCATTTAGGTTTTATATTTGGGTCCGTATCTTCTCTTCCTTCCTTCTTTTTATTGGACGTTGACAGCTGCGGCGGGTGATTAAATTAGTCCAGTTCTCCTCCGTGGGGAGTGTTGAAACTCCTCGTGACCTCGCTTTACGTGTCTTTAAATGTTTAACTCCGACGTACGGTATTACGGTGAAGCTATGTGAGGTGTGCTTAATTAGAATATCCCTGCTCAACTGTTTACATATAGGCTAAGTAAAATTATTTTAATATACGCTAAGTGGTTCTACCTGCTGTGGAGTATCATTCATTCATTTATTCATCTTCTATACCTGCTTATTCCTGTTAAGGGTTGCGGGGTCTGCTGGAGCCTATCCCAGCTGTCATCGGGCGAGAGGCGGGGTACACCCTGGACAGGTCGCCAGTCTATCGCAGGGCTAACACAGAGAGACAGACAACCATTCACACTCATATGCACACCTACGGACAATTTAGAATCACCAGTCAACCTAATGAGCATGTCTTTGGACGGTGGGAGGAAGCTGGAGTACCCAGAGAGAACCCATGCAGACACAGGGAGAACATGCAAACTCCATACAGAAAGGCCAAGTCGGCCCATGGATTCGAACCTGCAAGCTTTGCAGTTGCTACCACCTTTTAGCTAATGCCGTCACAATCTTAATCTGGAGAGGTTGTGACGGCATCCAGAGAGTGTTCCATACTAGTCATGACACAACTATCACTAACAGAATGGGGACTACTGAGCACCTTGTTCTTGTTAAACTCAGCCCGCTTCCTTAATTTCCCCTCGTGCTGTCACCATGGTCCCGTCCTTGGCTGACGGCACGGGTCCATGGTGACCATTAGGTCAGACGCTGCTGACTTGCAAATTTCTAATTACTCGGAACAGTAATACCACAAAAGTTATTAATTTCAAACTTTCTACATAATTTCTCATTCATGTCGTGCACAGGCATATAATGAGATCTGTATCTACCTTAGGCCACAGACTTATCAATCACCCCTTGTACGCACAAAAGGTTTGAAATATCACTTTTGGTAAAGGTTGTGTTGTGCTCTGAGTTGGCAAGAAAAAATAAATAAATCATCCCGAGACATTTTTGTGAACTAAGAAACAAATGAAACGTTGGCTTTCCCCTCTGAGTCAAACATTTGTAACCACCGCATGCTTTTTGTCACCGTCTAAGAGTCTCTCTGTTCTTATGTTGGGAATTTTCATTCGCTCTTGTTATAAATTGGCTGACTGCATGACTGGAATCCATTCTTTTCTCAGTCTTAATCTGTATAATTTTTCCTGGCAACCCCAAAGCAGAATCTTTCCATACTTGTACTCTTTTATTCTCTCTAAAAAGCTCATATTTGTTACCGATCCACATGTTGTTTTGTAGATTTCAGATGCTGACAGGTAGGGTGTCCTCTTGATGACTCCTGTGTATGTTGTTTGTTCATCAATGCTCTTATGTTAGCTCAAGCTTCCTGCAGCTGCTTTGAACGCTCATGGGTGTTTTACTTTGCCTTCCTGCCTGTGCACTTTTATCTGAAAGCTTTTTTTTTTGGTCTTACAGATCTTGGCTTGCTTTTCCACAGTTTCTATTTAGCTGCCATTTCTGATGCATTTTGATTTCTTTTCATTGCATTTCCAAGTGCTAAAGGGATCACTTGGCTTAATTTTCAAATCTAATTCTGTTACTAGAGGAGCCTGTGGTTGTCGGGGGTTAGCGTAAGGTGTGAAGGGGATTTGTTGGCAGGTTCATGGAAGCTTTTGAGCTTTTGTTCTACTCACGTTTAATTTTAGTTTTTCTTTCAAAATGTTAAGCATCTAAAATTAAAAATTGCACATTTTTAATACCTACTTACTGCCAGTAATTGTAATTGCTTCCCAAGGTAGTCTCTCTTCAACAATTATAAAACACAATAAAAAAACAATGGGTTGGGACTTTGGGAACTCTTAAGAGAGTAATTTGTAGTAATTTGTGATCTTCCAAAATAACCGCATTACTTAAGGGATCATTTTATTTTGAAAGATGCAACATCCCCTGCGGCTGTCTTGATGAACTTGCACCACTCGAGGAGAAACTCGATGTCAAGTGGCTCTTCTGCTTTACGGAAAACACCGAAATCTGCTTGAGAATGCAACGCGCGTGTCTGCCTCGGCTGCACGTTATTTGTTTGTCTTTTTCGCAAAGCAGTTGGTGTGATGAACTCCGTTCTGGACGACGCAATCAATTTCTCTCAAGCAATCATTTGTCTATTGTCCAGCTTCCAGGCTCTTATGCTAATAACGGAAGACAGACCTACTTGTGTTTTCATGTAGAGAAAAGCATCAAAATGCAAAAATAATTGTGCCTCCATTGTGATGTGAAAATATGTCACTGTGGTGAAAAGGACGCTTCCCCATCTTTGCGGGCTTCACGCTAAAAGCCAAGCTAAGCCGCTGCTGGTTGAACCTTCATATTTATATCACGGATATGAGTGTGGTATTGATTTTTTTATCTGACTCTTGCAAAGGAAAGCAAATTATTCCTTTACTTTTCAATAGTGTCAGCATTATAAGAGAATATACAGTGAAGCATAAGCCAAAAAAAATATATATATATATAATGGAGGGATTCTCATATGGGATCAAGACAATGCATGCATCATTTTCCATTGAGCTACTGTAGCACATAAAATAGCCAGACACTTTTCCTTTAATTATGCCCTCTGGTAACCTGAATAAACCCCTAAGACTACAATCCACAATCATCTCAATGAATTTATAGATCCTGCAGTGAGAACTGTGGTGATATACTGTGTGGTTTGTCCTCCAGTAACAACAGGCAACCTATTTACTCACAATTGCATGTTTGCTGTATTAGATTTGACACGTCAGCAAGTGCATCCACAAAAGGGAATCACATTTGATTTTCATCACTTTCTACGCAGCACATGTGATGCTCAGCGCTTTAAGCAGGAAATGTGACACCTTGCCCACAGAATACATGTATGGCTCCCAGTGGCCGACTAAAGCACACCACTGACAGATGGCCAAATGTGCCGTTTGTGATTGGTGACCCGCAGCTTCCTGGTAATTGAACTGGGGAGTCTGACAAGAGGAGGAAGGAGTGCTCACATCTGATCTGATCGGGCTTGATCCGCTGTCACAGAAAGCGAGAAGCTACGCAGGGACTCATCAACAAAACAAGTGATTAACACCTGGCAATTACAGTAATGGACATGAAAGGCATGCGTAAACTCAGCGCTCAGACACTTGCAGTTGCATCTCGGTAGGAGAGGAAGTACGGGGCACAGGAAAGCACTGCTGCGTTCAGTGATTCCACCCACTGTTTGTCATCACTGGACACACTAGGGGCCTGAGCGAAAAGCTTCTCGGCTGTTTGACAGCTCTGTGATGCAGAAATATGTTTGTGAATAGCTGCAGTTTACACAACAATGTGTTTGTGATGCTTCTTGTGTTTCATTAATAATATATTATTAAACAATAAGCCCTTCACATTTGCTTTTAAACAATATCGGATGCTTTTGATTTTCAATATCATGTTCAAAAACAGGAAAAGAGAAAGAAAGACACAAACAAAAGTATTACATTGCAGCTGATGTTGTTATAGCCGTCAGAATACACATGCACCAAGAATATTTTGTCTGCCTTTATTTCAATCCATCATTTCTGGAAACTCCACCAAGCACTTACTTAAAGTTCACTTCAAGTCATATTTAGCATGCACACAACTCTTCACACAAGACACACAAGCAAATATTAACAGCAAGCCAAACTAATATTTGGAAAATATTACATTTTATGCACGAGTGTACACTGTTGTAGGCCTTATCTCAAATACAGAAGCTAAAAGTAGTTACCAAAGGTGTTTTTATTAATAATACAGGGTGAATTAATATTATTAATACTTTTTATATTAATTTGCACTTCTCTCAACTTCTCCCTTTTACCACAATCGTTCATACATATCGAGCAGTTTTCACAGTGATCCCTGCGCAGACGCAGACTGACCTTTCTTTTAGCCAATCAGAGGGAGAGCTGCGACAACCAATCAGAGTTCAGTATCAATTGTCCTTTGACCTTTAAGTCAAATTAGGAACGCGCAGGTGTTTGGTTTTTTAGAAAACATTAGCAAAATTCTAATGTAGCCGGTGTTTATACCTTTGGCCAACTCAAACACCGTCATACAGCAGGACTGTGTCGCGATAGTGACTTTATTTAATAAAGTTGAATTTCACCAGGAGCAGCTATCTCGCCAGTTGGCCCAACTTTCCTCTGACAACAAGCTACGCAGCTATGTAAGCTAGCTGGCGCACATAAATTAGCTAAATTAGTGGAGGTTTAATCTGAACCGTGAGCCGATATCGACGTCCATTCCTCGCTGTTGCTGCTGTGGTTTGGGAAGAGAAACAGAAGCTGTTCATGTGGAGAGGGATGCAGTTTCCATTTTTTCACCCGGAAATCCAAAGGACCCTGGTGAGTTTGATGGTCCTTGTCCGTCAACCGACGCAGCCTCGAAGCACGAAGTTTGAGATTGTTTTGTAGTAGTTTAAAAAAAATACATATAAGATTGTGCACTTGAATAGGCTGTGCATTTTGCAGTTTAAATACATTTACTTACTAAAGTACCGGGATTTTACAAATAAAATCAATGTTCCTCACAGGGACTTTCCATCTCCAGGAAATGACTGGGATCCTTTCAGCACAAGGTTTGCTCCAGACTTGTCAGGTAGGCTGTTTTTTCTTGAATCTTTCTGTGTATATTCTCTTTGAGACGGGGATTGATTTTCTGACACTGTTGTGTGTATTTTGAAGTACAAGCATCATGCTTGCTGTAATGTAGGACTCATGTAGAATCATGATGGATGGCAGAGAAAAAAAATGGTTTTTGAAAGATACTGTTTTCAGTGTGAGAAATACAAGATTGCCAGTCATTACACTGAGATGGGACACTGCCATTGTGCTTTTAATTTCAAGTCCTGCACGAGGAAAAATAAGGTAGACAAGCCGTTTTGAAAACACTGTGAACAGGTAATTGCAGCTAGCACTCCCAAGTGCCTCCATAAATGCCTTTTGATTTCAACACCAGGCGAACGAACAGGAGCTCTCCATTAACAGCATTTGGCCAGACAACATCTTGTCGTAATTATGAACATGTTTCCAGGAGAAAATGCTGTGATGGTGGCTAGACGGCGCGTGTTGATAATTACATTGTGGATAATGGACGGAGGATAGTAGCACATTGCAGGAGGTGCTGGACCCAATGGGGCATGATAATTAACCAAAATCTTAATGACACTGGGTGAAATAATTCCCCCCCCTGGCTCATATATGATAAATATTTAATGTTTCATTACAATAATGATGGGAATGCAAAATGCCAAACCACTGACTGTCAAACTTTCGCCACTGTTGTCTTGTAATTAGAGAAAGCTCTAACTGTCTTAACAATTTCCCAGAGCAGCCTCTGCCAGCATTTAGCACTCTCATGAAGGAGCAGTGACAGGGAAGGGAATTGTGTTTGGAGCAGAGTTGGACTGCACAGTGAAGCGTCTTGCAGTAATTCAGTACTTGGCGTCCACTGTTTCTGAATACTTAATCCTTTTGACAATTAAAGAGTTACAAATTATAGGCCTACTTACAAAGAGCTGTCACATTCGTGTAGACATGATTCTGGGACAGATGTCATCTGCAAGTGAGCCAAAGTTTTTTTTTGTTTTTTTTTCCCCTTGCAAAGAAAGCACTTTTATGTAACAAGAACAATTATCTAAACCATGCGAAGTCGCTTTCTTTGCTGCAGTTGTGCCCAGATGGACAAATGACTAAGCATCTTGTGGAAATGACAAAGCGACTTGTCTTATACAAACACATTAAGTTATTTTGACCACCTCTGTGTAAGCTTGCTGTACGCAGTTGAGAAGTTTTGATTCAGTTTCCGTGCGGGCAGTTTTAACCCACATAGACACCAGAGGGAACGGTGATCAATACACTGTACTTGACCATCATTATCAAGACTTATATCCCCTTCAGTTCAGGGCCCATTAAATCAGACGACCGCATTTTTCCTGCCCAGTGTCTGACCGAGACTCCCGAGTCACATTAAAGTCTGATTTACGCGCCTTTAATGACGGGCCACCCTTAATTAGCTGATGGCGCAAAAACACAGCCACTTGTGAAAAGGATGACCATCTAAGACTCATGAAAACGGTCGCTGTAGGCCACTCTCAATCTGTCATCTGTATCAAGCCCTGCTCACACTGCAAAAACAGCTTCCTCTGGTGGCTGAGGCCATACCTCATATCTTGAGAGATGCCAGAGGCAATAATGAATCCTTGCTGTGATGCCTGCTTCCCTTGAATCAGTTCAGGGTACCAGTTATGTGAGGCGTTTGGTCTGCAGCAAGGTCTATAACTTCTCTGTCCTGAAGTATCTGCTGTCAGAAGGAGGACTCTGATGAGTTCTTCTCCTCTTGTTTTGGTCACAGTCCATTGGTTCCAGCCTGAGAGGCTCTCTATATCATTAGCAAAAAAATAATTTAGTTAGTTTAATGGAGTGACTTAGACTAACAAGTTGTTGCAACAAGAGTACCCCGAAGTGACTTGAGATGTATTACCACAGTTGTAACGGTTGCTCATTAGCTCCTTGCAGTGTTATTGCAGTAAGGCTCATAAGAAACCTGCATAATATCCATGCACGGCTCTAAAAGAGAGACGTTTGATAAATTGCATAATAACCAGATTAGCACACTATGTCACACTAAGCCTCTGGCGAACGGCAAGGGAATTGGGAAGATTCTACCCTCCCTGTGAGATGAGAACGATATAAATAGAAACCTTGAAGCACAATTTGTCAAGTTACATGAGCAGAAATGCATTCCCCCTTTTTCCACCCCACCCTGAGTATGTACGTGTCCTTTGAGGCACATTTCATCAAGTCATTATGAAAACGATGATGCATCTGTCAAAGCATTGACAAATACCTAGTGTAAAGGTCACGTTTACTTGATAACCTTTATTTTGGGATCTCATTGCCATGTTGTGTGACTTGCAGACCCTTAGAGTATCTTCTAAGACGAAATGAGCTCTGGTCACTGCACTGACATAATGTGTTCTATTAGGCAAAATTATGTCAGCCTGTCCAAAATGGTAATTGTGTCTGTTTCGAAGCTTAGAAGCGAAATTGGATTGTGCACTTTAGTCAAGGTCGATGGCCAGGCTGCACACTTTGTCACCAGTAAAGTTGCAGTCGTCGCAAAATGTGATGAAAAGCTCCCCCAAACGTATTATTATACATTACAATGAGACTTATTTGCTTTAGATTTATATCTATATAAACAGCCCATGAATACAAGAAGGCACATTTCACTATTTATTTGGCATTTCATTCTTTGAAGCACAATAAAAGTGCTGGGGCAGTGTCTCTAAGGAGAACCAGATATTTATTTTTTTTCTTTTGCTGAATGAAAATGTTTAAAATAAGTTGTTCTTTATCACATGACAGTGCCGACAGGTGACCACGTGTTAGTAACTACCCTAACTCACCGACTAATTTTTTTCAGTGGAGTCAGCTCTCATTACAAAACGCTATTGGGATGAAAAGGACATTATATTCTTTTGAAACCTCTCTGAGCTTAATTTACCAAACGTCTTGACTCACACATTGCTCACCTGTGGTAGACTTTTCTCCAATTATCTGTCTATTAAAAGAGTTGCAGATTTATACAGGTAAATTACAAGAAAGGCAGTTTGTTACTGTGGCAAAGAGAACATTTAATTAGCCCCTATTCTATAGAAACATTGGTGACGGCGAACAAAAGATTGAGGCTGCAGAAAAGCTTCTTAGAAACAGCTCTATAGTATGTGACTACTTTATAACTCCAAGAAAGAAAGAAAGAAAGAAAGAATGGAGTCACGGCTGGAAGGTAATTAAGCTCAAATTAAAATTTTATGTGCACTGAGCTGTTAGCACAGCAGTAATAACCTTAAGAAATGGTTTCATTTTATACATTTATTTGTATACATTTTGATATGTACTGTCCCCTAACATTTTGTTGACACACGCACATTGACATGTCTCAGTAACTATTAGATGATGAAATTTGATCTACATGGTGCCCAGAAGGTGAATCTTAACACTGTAAAGGAACTGTTGCATCCCCGTTTTTCCCATATTTTTCCCGTATCCTGTTAAAAATCTCGTCATCAATAAATAAATTGGCAACACAGTTTTTTTATTTATTTATTTATTTTTTTCTCCTAACCTGCCATTTGTATGTTTGTTAAAAGGTTTTGACTGTCATTTCTGAGGATGAGCTTTTAGGCATTGCCATCACAAGGTCAAACGTTTTAAATATCCAATATTTAAGTTTATTAGACTAATGGTGTCGTCTTTGTATCACCTAATAGAGCCACTGACATGGAGGTTCTTAGTCTTGTCTGAGCTTTCATCCTATAGTGAACATTGTATTAAACATTATATATTTTTGTATTTTCTGATCTCAGTGATCAACCAGTGAACATTTAAGTTCTAGTTTGTGTTTTGGATTTAAAAAACAAAAGCTTTTGTCAACACAGTGGGTTCAACAAAGATTAACATGACAAGATTTAAGCTATACGTGTACTGACTGTCTATATGGAATATGATGGAAAACAAGTTAAATAAGCCATATCCTTCATCTCTGTGTGGAGAAAGGAGAGGAGATAGAGACTGTACCTGTAGATCTGTTTGCTTTGTATTCTGGTAATGAAGCTCACTGCAAGCTGGCTGGTCTGCTGCCTCTTCTCAGAGGACCTACATCTTTCCTCACTAAGTTTAAAAATTGGCTATAACATAACATGTTTTTTTAAATATATATAGGACTTCAGGAGTCTGCACTTCACCTGTTTATGCTCTGTCATACACTAGTATTGAATATAGCTTGGGCCTCTCCCTGGTGTCATTGGAAGTGCGGCGTCTTTATTCTCCACAGGGCAACAAATGAATAACGTGTGTGTTCCAATGACGTTGCAAACAAGCCGAGCCATGAATTTAGAACAGGATATTGGCTGGAGGGGAGCTGTTTGGAAAGTAATTACATCAAAGGCTGTTGTGGGAATATTTGTGACATAAAAATTGCTGCTGCTGATAAGCAAGGCCCCACAAGGCTGTAGTTAGGGACTCCTGCCTTATGGGCAGCGCACTGTGACTCTTTCTCATGCAGAATAATTACTCTTACATTTATGAACCCACCGATCTATAGGGTCTGAGTACCTGAAATCTGTCTGATTGCTTGTCATGATTCTGAACAAATGCATTTCACTTAAATTCATACTGTCAGTTCGAATCACATGTTTTGTTTTGTTTTTATTAAAAGGGGATGTTTAAGTTGTTTTTATCTCTGAGTAGATGTGTAATGTGCTTCTTGGTTTGTGACCCTTGTGAGATTTCTGGATTTCTGGATGTTCTTACTGTAGTGGAATAAAATGTGGTGTCCCTGCATCCTCCTTCTATATTCAATATTCTGTATCAGTTACTTGGTCCTTAGATGCTCATGACCTCTTTCTGCACCTGTCTTGACTGTGTTTAGCCTTTAATGACTGAGGAGTGTGTGTCTGTGCATGAACTGCCTCTGAAATATACATCTCCACCCTCCTCAAGCATATAGAGCCTGTCAGGGGGTGCTGACCTATATAGTCACTGTTGAGTCATGGATGCAGGGGTGGGTTTTGACAGCCCTACATAGTTTTGGCTGGCAAGAAATGGTTGCTTATTCTGGTTGGCCATCATAGCGCCACTATGTTTAGGGGATCAGTGAAGCCTGTTTTCACAGAAATAGGCTTACAGTGCATGACTTTTCTCAGATAAAATTTCTTGGGATGCTTTTACACCTTTATTTTGTACCTTTTCAGGGAGTAATACGAGACAACATATGGCAGTGTGGCTTGATTCAGTTTGGTGTAGTTTAAACAATGTTCTGACACGCTCTAAATGGTAGACTCTTGCAAACAGTCACAATCTGGAAATAATCGAATCAAAAATGGAGCATCAGCAGCAAGGTTGGCCACTGCTGTTCTGTAGTTCATGTACTAGTGTAAGCCTAACCCTATGAACAGCATGTCTGGTTTTAGCATCAAGGCTACGCATAAACAACAACAATGTTCTACTGTGACTTGGTGTGAAAGCATCCTAAGAGATGCATCATCACCACTTTTTTTTTGCCCAAACACATCATTAGTGATGTACTGGCCATCAGGCATACGGGCTCAAAACCTGGTTGATGGTCCAAACAACAATCCTGCTGCACCACTGCAGGTTTCAGTAATGGCCAATCTAATTATCTCCTTGGAGAAGGTTATTGTTAAGTCCCAAAGAACCCTAATGTCCCTTTGTATTTTGGATTCATGTTTTAGTCAACACTGAACTTTTTGTCAATCATGAATGCACAAAACACAATGATATTAGTGCACTCTGGCTCAAGCTGCGTCAGATTGTACTAAAATGTGTATAATTGTGCTAACTAAAGTGACAGTTTATTTTTTGGGGTCATAATGACAGTGTTGCAATGCTTTAAAAAAAAGAAATCCATCTGTTCAAGCATTTATAGAACATGATTTCTCAAACTGAACGGCCCCCATAACAATCTCATTTGCACAACATAAAATATGATTTTGATTATACAGAGAAAATGGTGTCTGGAGCCTTGCTTCAGTAAAAAAAAAAAAAAAATGCTGTGAGATATTTCAAGGGGCTCAGAGTGCATTGATCCTTACATAATCTGAGTGAGAGTGATTTCAGAGTATAAACTGCACAGAATAGCCCAACAGTTTGATGTGCAGGAAAGCACCACGCGGTCATGTTGTTATTCTTCCAGAAATTGTTGGAGTTGGTGGTCTTAATTGAGACTGTGTTCTCTGGGAGTTGTGACTGCACACATCCCTCAAATTAGAGAGTGCAGATGGAGCGCACATATTATTCCTGCTTTAACCAACTGAAACGGACGACCCCTAATACATCTTCCAGGGAGTTGTGAAGGACAGATTATCAGTTTCCCTGGCTGGGACACCTGAGACTCTGTTGGAAACTGTCTTCAATATTCAAGACCTGAATCAACAATGATATCTGTGGAAAAAAACGGGTGTTTCATCTTGTGTGTGAAGCCGGATATGCATCAGAAGGAGGGAGGATTACTTTGTGTATCAGGACAGTAATAGCATTTTACTAGATTGTTATTTGAATTTTTCCAGTATCAAACTATAACACATGTGCACATTTATTTTAAAACTGCTTGTAAGACTCAACAAATTGAAGTAAGCCTCTTTGACGTGTTAACATTTATCCAAATAATGAGGCAAAGCTTTTAACGCTTATACCTCAAAATGTTCTATTTTCTCTAGCTTTGTATTTACACAGGGACACATTTATAAATAGGGCTTTTTCCAGTTTCTACTTTGAAGATGACTCATACTCAATATGAGTTGTTCCAGTAGGACAATGCTTATGTTGTTGACTTGTGTCTTCGTCTTGATGCATTGATCTTAAAGATAAAAGATGAATACAAGATGAGTGCTCACCTAAGTGTAAATTCCAGAGTAGGTTGTAATGCCAGACTATTAATTGCCGGCGCTGATAATATATATTATGGCTTGGGATGTGCCGACCCATCATTTTGATTGGTATTGGGGCCGATCTGGGAGTTTTTAAAATCACTGGATCAGATCGAGCATGTAGCCAAGCCTTTTGTATTTGTTTTATGGCCGACCTTAACAAAACCCAAACTTGTCTGCTGTGTGGGGGTACTTTACAGCCTTTAAGGGAAGTGGCCTTGTGTGTTACTCTTGCGTGATGTAAGTGGCTGTGTAGCTGCTGGAACGTGTGTTAGCGCTAACACTGCAAAAAGCTGGCTGCATGAAACCCACAACGCTGTCTGTTCACAGAGTAACGTTTATGTGCCAAAGAGTGGCAACATTATTTTATAGTGTTGTTGAGCATTGTGCTGACCTGCTGGTCTTTGGAGGACAAATAAAGGGCCCGGTTCTCTCCCTCCTTTTTCCTTCATAACTATGGAGTTTTGCTAGCCTAAGCTACCCTAAAACCAGAGGTGTCCCTATCACAGTATGGAGTTGGGAATTGTTGACTTGTGTCTTTGTCTTGAAACAATGATCTTGAAGGTAAATAATGAATAAATGATGAAAGGTGACACCAGCTCACACTGGCTGTGATGGCAGACTTTTAAGTTTAAGTGCATGTGCTGATGTTATATGTTATAGATATAAAACATGAGAAAATGGCCGTCAGACATGGTAGAATACCTAACATGCAGCTGACGTTGTACAGTGGTAAACAGTCTGGTGTTTGCTTTTATTAATTTGTTCAGATATCACCTCCAGTCCTCTCTGAAGAACACATTTCCTCATCGACACTTGCATTTTGACTCATTTACAGTATTAGAGGAGTGACAGTAGTTAAAGCAAGTTCTTCTTTGCTACTTTTGGTTTGATTGGCTGTTGTGAAACCAGCTTGCAGATGCAGCACCGCCACTCACCAGACTGGAGTATCGATCAGAACATTTAGAGTTGTTGCCTGTGTTGTTTACATGCGCTTCCTGTGAGATCACTGAGGGTGAGGCATTCACCGCTACCTCATCTGGCACAGTAATCAGTGATATATCGTCGAGTGTGTGGCGCTATTATTTTAAAATCAAGTAACATGTGCAAGTTTCAGATTTAATATTTCAGATAGAATATCTGTGAAGTTTCTCCTTAAATGTGTGATGCAACCAGGTTTCAAAATCAAGTAAGATTTCAAAACTCTTGTAGTCTGAGCCTAGCTTCAGGTCACCGTTAGAGTCATTCACAGCATGGAGTTTTGAAATCCTTGACTAAAAAAAATAAATGTCTTTTTTTGCATATATTAGTGATTATAATAGTTAAACGTTGGCTTTTAATTCAGTCTTGCTTTTTTGTTCTCATTCAGTGTAGCATTAGTACAGCACTGGAGTGGTACTACTACCTCCAGTGGTTCCCGCAACTTTATATATTCCCTCAATAGTTATTATATTCTTACTTGTTTAAATGATATATATATATAGTGGTTTGTACCTGTGAGTGCGTTTGAATGCGTATATACTGTATATCAGCCTTGAGTTAGCCATTATAGGCAGGGCACATAATTTACAGTAGATATAAACAGTGTAAAGAAGATATATATATCTTGTTTCCTTGATTCCTGGGCCCATACATCTGTACATATATGGACAGGTCTTATGTTTTGTTGTCATTGTCACTATCATATTCAGTCTTTACTTCCCCACTGAGTGTGAGCCACTAGACCTCTGTAATATAATTGAGCAAAATAAATAAATAAAATATGGTTCCGGTGCTACATATAGAGTCTGCGAGGAGAAGGATCTATGTTTGGCATGCTAACTGAGTCTGTGAATCAAACAGACTATCAACGTTAAAATTGCAGAAGAATTTCAATAAATGGTTTCTTCTTTAAAAAAAGAAAAAAAAAAAGAAAAACAAAATGGAAAGAATGAACGATTAGAAAATTATTGTTTTGGCACATTTGGAAGTAATTTTTAATTTCACAGTCGGTGAGCAAAAGGACAAAAGAGATATGGATTATAGTTCTATTTTGATGTGAAATTAGGAAATTAAAATGTCTTTTATTTTTTAACAAAAGCAACATGATTTTATGTTCATTGGGTTTGACTGTGCGTGCTTGTGAGTGTTTGTATGGGATCATGTGTACCAGAATGTTGTGTGTAAATGTGAACCTACAATTGGAATCGGTGTACAGAAGCAGATGTTTTCTCAGGGGGTGTGTGGCGCGCTCAGCAGTGTTTGGAAAAGGATGCACACTGTGCTCACTGTAATTGGTGCATGCGTTAAAGCCAATCCTTGCTGAGCTCCCTCGTGCGGTTTGTTATCCTGCGTCCCCACCTTCTTCCCAGAGGATTGAAATCCAGGTCAGTGCACTGCAGACTCTGAAATGCGCCCAAAGTGGCAAGACAGTGGAAGACAGATTACACTCAAAGACACTGATATTCCCAGAGCGGACCTTCCTTGTAATCTCACCATTTATCACCTCTATGTATGTGTATGTTGATCACATTAGCGCTTGATTCTCATGACTAGGCCTGTTTTTTCTTTATTTGTTATTGTGTTCACAATTATTTGAGCAGACTGTGATCATTTTCTCTAATCGTTTCCATGCACCTTAATACAAGCAGCTGGATTAAATTTAAATGTCATCATCATTTCCAAATAGTTTTGCATAATTGTGATAATTTGAGTGATACTAATTGTAAACTAAAATTTCATGATTGTGACTGCCCTGCCCCTGACATGACATTCGAATATTTCTGGAACTATCTGGTGTTCATTACCATATTTTTGATCATTGAAATCTTAGAAACTTGTATTTCTACTGTGTTTTCTTATTTCTCGTTTATAAACACATGCTGTTTGTCACCTTTTGCGCATTCAGTGCTCAAAAGAGAGTTTAGTTCTTCAGACAAAAATGAAACTTTTAATATGCAAATAGGACGCAAATAGAAAGTGAAGTTGAGCTTGATGCTTCTGTTCCTAAGCCATTTCCCATTCCTTTCACCAACTAATCAGCAGCTGGTCTGGAGGAGGACTGAAATGTCTCTTCAACATTCTGCTGGAGAATTGTTTATAGTTTTCTTTTTTAACAGATGCAAATTTTATTCAAGCTCTTTAACTTTTGATAGGATAAACTGAAATGTGCGATAATCTCAGTCTTAACACTGTAAGATATAAAAGTTGAAAATAGTACCTTGTAACCTAATGGGGATCTTCATGGTTAACTTGTCTGGTGACGCTTACATTCAATTTACACCTATCAGGCGTAACATTATGACCACCCGCCTAATACTGTGTAGGTCTCCCTTGTGCCTCACCAGAGAATGGACATGGGCCTTCTGAGGGTGTCCTGTGGTGTCTGGTAACACAGTGTTATTAGTGGGGGCCTTTGGGTCCTGTTGGTTGAAGGGAGGGGCCTCTGTGGATCAGGCTTGTTCTATTGCATCCCACAGATACTTGATCAGTTTGGGATCCAGAGAATTTGGAGGCCAGGTCAACACCTTGTGCTGATTTTCATGTTTTTTTTTAGTTGTTCCTAAACTGTGTGTGTGCGCCTGTGTCAGGCTGCATCCTGCTGGGGATGGCTGCTGCCATCAAGGATTGTCATTGCTTTGGGGTGGGGGGTGCCTGGTCTGGTCTAGGTGGGTGGTACATGTCTAAGTAACATCCACACGAATATCAGGTCCAAAAGCTTCCCAGCAGAACATTGTATTATCACAAGATGGTCAATGTTATTCACTTCGCCTGTCAGTGGTTTTAATGTTGTGGCTGATCGTTGTATATTGCACCTGGCTTTAGTGCTTCATCACAGTGATGTGTGCAGAGTACTACTGTTGTGTTACTGCACGTGGACAATTATTATTGTAAAAGCAGCTGATTGACTTTTGGACCCACTAAAAAATGCTGTGTATACCATCTGTATCAGAACAGAGTTTACTGGATTTACAAAATCAATCTTTACACACTTGTACAGCTAAGTTTCAAGTTGGATGTGTGATTACTAAAGCTTAGGGCCTCAAGATTTATCATACAGGACAGTTATAGTTGCTAACTTAATATTCACCTGGACTAAGATCTTTCTGTATTTATTTATTTATTTACACCAAGCTTTTTGTCAAAATTGTGGCTTTGGCAACGGGAACTGTGTTGTGAAACGTAAGCTCTGGCCCATTTTGTGTGAACGTTGGATTGTCTTTCTGTGCCATGATTTCCTCCTGCAATCCAAAGAGCTGCATGTTTCGTTGAACTGAGGACTCTAAAGGGGCTCGAGAGGGAAATGATGGTGTGACTGAGATGTCTGTATGTTGTTCCTGTAATAGATTGTGATCACAGTTCTGTTTTCAGAATGAGAAAGAGACACATGAGCTGCTTAACTTAACACAAACACAGTAAAACCATCATCTAAGAACCACTCATTATTAGAAGCACTTTCACAGTAGATAAAGGCTTGCTTTATGAAGGTTGTTAATGAATATGGATATGAACTATGCGGTGGCAAAGAGACATTTGGAAAAGAAGTGGGGCCATAGTGTGAATATGAATGAACTAAGCATAAAAACAGTGTGAGCAGTAATATTTGTGTCCCAAGTGTAAGGGCGCCTCAATGAGATCTTATACAAATCCTGCCTCAGTGTACCACACTAAATAGCAAGTTATTGTGGATGAAACATTTGCCTTGAAAAAGATGTGGCAATCAGTGGCGGTGCTGCGGTTATATGCAGCACGACATGAGACCAGCAGTGGCTGTCTCCTCATATTGATTTGCAAATGCTAATGATCGGCAAGAAATCTTTCATAACAACTACTGATATTCCACAGGAGAGTTATAATATAATGCCCACATTCCTTATGTTTTTCATTGAGGCTCTGGCAGCTGGCTGGTCATGATGCTCCCTCTGCGCTTGTCAGATTACAGGCAGCCTAGACCCTGAAACCAGGAGACTATTTTTAGATGGCTAATAAGAATTCATTTAAGGCAGCGCCTTCAGTTGAAACAATATGTTCAGCGAGCCACACTGTCGAGATAAGGAAATAGGGAGAAAAGCATGCAAAATGATTAATTACCTCCAAGTTGTTGTTGACTGTATAAATAATAGGAGAATACTAAAAAAAAAAAAAAGAGCGCGGTTCAGCTTTTACTCAGAAATGCACGTGAAACATTAATGGATTGCTGTGGGTTTCAATCATGTCACACTTGAGCAACGGCAACTGTAAGTGTCTATTGTATCAAATAAATATTTCAAGCTTCAACACGATAAGACCCTCTTCCTCTGTGTCGCCTCTCCAAGGCTGCTCTTTGATACTAGATTCCTCTTTGCTCATGATCCGTCTCTGACCCAAAAGCACCATCCACATGCACCGCAGTTTCACACGCCGAGGCCGGCTCTCATATGGAGTTCAATAAAACACATCTGAAGCATGCAATATATATCGCAATAACCACAAAGGGGCTTCCATAGATACAATTGTTGGAAAACTGCTCTTATGGTTTCACAGTGAACTTAAGTCATTTCCAACAGCTCTCCGGGTGAAAATGGGAAACTTGTGTGCTTCCATTCACCAACATGTGAATCAGAATTTGATAATGGTTGGTTGTGTTGTGGAAACTTAAGTCTTCAGCTTCCTTAGTTAGATTTTGGCTGTAGTTGTTTGGTTCTTTGCATGTTACGTCCAGTCAAATCTGATTAAACCACATCAGCACACTCCTAATGAAACAATAATCTCAGTTTTTGGATATTAAACCCTTCCTTAAGAATAACTAATAATAATATAACAATCTTAAAGGAGCCGTTTGTTAGAATCAGGATATTAACAAATATGCAACATAGGGCTGGACGATATGGCTGAAAAATCTATCACGATATAAGTGTTTCATATCAGTCGATATCGATAATTATTGATTCGTTTTTTTAACCTATTCTACCCAGACTTCTCAACTGTGCTGAACTGCATCCGTTATTTCTTTATATCGCTTTGATGTTTTGTCGTATGGCTCTGCTGCCGTGTACCTCTTGATCAGAGGTTGTGCTAGACTTTTTCGTTGTCTGTCATTTTGACTGACAGGGTCATAAAAATCCCGTCATAACCCATTTTTACCCGTCACTTTAATTTTTTTAAAATGATAACAATGACATATTCAATAGCATTTAATTTTCATTCATTTTTAATTAATATTCAGTAGCGGTGGAAAGAAAGATTCGGCTCATATAACCGGCCATCAAAGACGACTCAAGAATCATGAATCTAGAGTCTTTTTAACCGGCTCAGTTGAGTCCTACCACGTTTGATTGATATATAATCAATAAACGGCACCATTCAAACATCTTACATCTCACTCGGCAGAGAAACAAAACGTACTACCCCACTTGACCACTAGCAGACTAAGGCACTCAGACACTCACTCACTTGCGCACAATATGCAGAGAAACGAAACTTAAACGACTCATAACCGCTGCTCGTGGATCCCTGCTTAACTGAGAGTCAGCATCCACTCGGCCGGCAGATAAACGACTCTTAACCGACTCTTACACTACTAATCAAGAGAGACAAGAGCCAGTTAGTATGCTCACTCGCCACCAAGTTTGCAGACAACATCGGTCTGACTCTTGTCTGACTTAAAATAACCAAAATATTGCCAAACTGGTGACGTGACCTTTCCTTTTTTATCTACAATTTCCTCTTGCGCTGTCGCACTCATATTCTCCAATCACTCCACGTCGTTCTTTTTTGTTGTTGTTGTTGATGCCACCAACCTGGCTTAGCTGGGCCATGATAGGTCGAGAGGCTAAAGCCCTTCCTCTGCCTACATCCCCCAGAATGACTTGCAGTTCTGGATCGGGGTTTTCTTCCTTTTTTTTGTCTAACGGAGTTCAAGTGAAATTATCGAACATTCTATCGAACGTACTTTCTATTGATATCGATCACGTGTCTATCGCGATATATATCGTTTTATCGCCCAGCCCTAATGCAACATAATAATCTTAATTTCATCAATGTATTTCTGTTCAACATAGGGAACAGGTTCCTTTTATTTCATCCTGACATGTTGCAAGGGCATGTTTCTACAATACACCAGTCATGACAAACCAAAATCTCAATCTAGAGAAGAGAACAGGACTTGTGAGTTTCTTGAAGACGTTTCACCTCTGGGTGCCCATCAGATACTCTACTTGTCTAGTGTCTGTTAACCACCAGATACTTACCTGACTAGTGTAATGGCTGAAACCCACAGATGTTCCTATTTAAACTCCTCTCCAGTCCTTTAGAACTGAAGAAGCTACTTGAATGAGCGGCAAAACGTCTTCAAGAAACTCTAGAAGTCCAGTTATCTTTCTTCACGTTTTTGGATATACCATGACCTGGATGACTGAGAACCTTCACAGATCTAGAGATGGCTTTTCATGTTTTACAATGAAGTGGAAGCCAGGTTTTGTCCCTCCTACATGCTTGCAAAGGCATGGGGGAGGCACTAAAGCCTCCACACCAGTCCTTTAAATTTTGGCTGAGAGTAAGATCAGGTTGTTGGGTGACTGTAACAGTTGTTGGCCATTGGTAAGATCTACGTTTGTCATGATAACCCAAAAGGACAATTCAATTCAATTCAATTTTATTTATATAGCGTCAATAACAATACAAATCGTCTCAAGACGCTTTACAAAAACCCGGCCTGAAACCCCCAGAGCAAGCCTGAAGGCAACGGTGGCAAGGAAAAACTCCCTTTTAACAGGAAGAAACCTCGAGCAGAACCCAGCTCATATGGAGGGACCCATCTGCCTAAGGCCAGCCGGGTACAGACAGAAGAAAGAGAGAAGAGAACAGCAAAGAGAGAAGAGAAGAGAACAGCAAGATAAACATACATCTGTCATAGATACACATATCTGACTAAAGTGTACATGTGGAATCTTATGATACAAACTGATGATGTTACATGACAGTTTGAAAATGTAAGAGGAATCATAGGCAGGTTGGAGAATTGTTCATTCAGGTAGGAGTGGATAACTGCAGGATTCCATGAAGACTGGGCAGGCTGATGAGACCACGACAACAGATGTAGTATAGAGCTCCACGGGAAACACACCACTCCAGGCCAGAGATACTCACAAGAAGAGGGGGGAAGAGGGGGGAAGGGGGGGAAGGGGGGTGGGACACACACAGCAGTAAACATTCTACATAGTAATAGCACAGAATTGTATGACTAGTAGTATATAGGAAATTAGAGGGCAAGAGCTCTGTGCCAGAGAAAAGAAAGTGGAGGATGCGAGAGAGGAGAGAGAAGAAAGAAGGAGGACATGTGTTTGGTGCATCGTCCCCCAGCAGCCTAGGCCTATAGCAGCATAACTAAGGGATGGTTTAGTCCAGCCCTAACTATAAGCCTGATCAAAAAGGAAAGTCTTAAGCCTGACCTTAAAAATAGAGAGAGTGTCAACACAGGAAACGGTACAAGATACAAACAAAGGTTGCAAAGGGTTCCTTACAAAGTTGAAGAACTAGGCAGAGCATTGAGAGAAGACACAAACCAAAGAGTACAAGGTCATGGGAGTAAAGCCATGGTATAAGTCCTAATAATCTGAAGTGTTTGGTAGATTGTTAGGATATATATATATAATGAGGGGCTAATGGGCTTTGTGGAATCAGGTGAGCAGAGAGATGGGAATTTAGAGAAGTGAAGAGAGTGAATGAATGAACCAGGCTAGACCTCATAATAAATTACCAGTAATGCTCAAGCAATGTTTTTTAGGTTAACACAACTGTCATTGTTATTTACTTCGATATTAGAGGAGACATGGGCTGAGGTGTCAGCAGCTGTCGAGTTGCAAGTGCAAAGCTTGTTATCATGTCGGTCTAATTGTCATTTGCATCTTGAACAGTGAATGCCAGATATAGCAACAGGACACTGAGACAATGAAAGGAGAAAATTAATTAACTGACTGAGTGAGTGAGGGAGACGTGGTAGATGAGCAGAGAAGGTTTTAATGCGAACAGTAAGAGAGCAAATGTGGTAAATTTTGGGATAGAAGATCAACATGAAAAAAAATTGAGTTGGCTGTCCTTATGTGGTGTGTCGCCATATCAAAGTAGTATTCTGCCATAACAATCCCTCGCTTTCACTGCTGGCATGTGAAAGATTAGTATACTGGTATGAAGATGGAGGTGGAATAATAAGCCGTGCAAATTGACACCACCATAATATATTCGCGATTTAAAACAGCAACAATATAATCTGATTAGTTTCACTCAGAGCCTTTGTTCTTATTGTAATGATAATCTGGGATGCTGAGGTTGAGTGCTAAGGTTTTTGGCATATCTCATAAATAAGCAGCAGATACAGAAAACAAAATGGCTAAGATACAATAGTAGTCGCCACACCTCAGAAGAATACCATCGGTGCATTATGGTAATTCACTAATGAGATTAGTCTCAAAATGATTAAAACACAGCTGTCCTGAATTATTTTCATCTGCCGTACCGCTTTCTTTTGGGGGGGGTTTGGGCAGAGGGGGAGAAAAGTGCTCTGTGCCACAACTACATCTTGAAGTGCTTAAACATCCGTTGGATGGCTAGCTGTCATGCTTAAAACCAGCCTTCAGGAAATGTAGCTGTGGAGAAAAAAAATATGAGGGCTTGTGAGCAAAAGAGCGGTTGCCATGGTGATGCAGTGGCAGACGGGCCCGGAGAGCTGGATGCTGGTTTCTATGGGCCGCAAGACGTCAGACGGGGTGTGGAGTGGCCAGGGCTGTAATGATCCTTCCGAGGTGTGTTGACAAACCTGCTGATGGCTCTCGGAGCTACGAGCAGGCATGGGGAATTAACTGTACGGATCGGTCTGTCCCTTAAATCCCTCACAAAGGACAGTTCAAAATGCAGGATTGTGTCGGCTGAGCGCTGATTTAACAGGCTTCTCTTCATATGCAGATGAGTGTGTTTAATTGTTGCAATGCGTTAGTCCTAATGTATGAGGGGAAAGAGGAAACGCATCCAAAGATGTGTATTCAAATGAAATATTCAAGACTTGTAATGAAATATTCTGTCAGTTTGGAGTTTCTATGGGCGACTCTGCCAGTGGAGCTGCTTTTAAGAAGGGAGGCAGGCTGCTTTAATGAGCCTCTGGGCAGCCTCAGCCAGGCCTCTAAACTCTGCCCGTTTGTTTAGTGGCCTTTATTCTTTGTTTGCGGTGGACTTTCATAGCTAGATGATGGACCAGACATTGCATTAATAGGTTGTTGAAATTCTATGTGCCCCATTTCTGTTCTGACAGCGCGCAGGATGATCATCTGACATTTTTGATGTCAGCTTCCCTGTCCTGATCAGTACATCTGATATCCTCAATCACAACGATAATCATGTCTCGTGGGCATATTGTATAGTGAATTTTATCTCGGAGACATATTTTCAATTAGCAGCTAGATGGGAAATTGATACCCCAATCAAATTTGATAAAAATGGCCAATGATATTCTTATAGATATTTTTTCTATATTTTACATGTTACAAATGGGCATATCCAGATTGCTTAATCAGAGACGCACTGGATATGTTAATTATGCCAAGAGGAAAGGAGCTGGGGTGTTAAATTAATTCACAATGCAGTGGCTCATCCACTAAAAACAAGAGGCATTTTAAAGGTTTGAAATGTAATCACAAGAGTACAAAGGGAACTGAAATAACAGTGGCCTTGATTGTATCCTGAGGTGAAACTACACAAAGGAAGAGCAACTCGACAGAGGTGCTTATCAATGTGCGCCATAAAACACTTCCTGTTAAGAAACCACTTACAAACACCCACTGAAGAAGTACACCCAATAAAGGAATTCTAGTGGGCGTACTAACGAAGCAGCTGAACTTTTGATTATGCAATGCAATCAAATCTCTTTGTTAAAATTCTACTGATACTATGTTCCCTTCTGAACAATTACATGTAGTAAATCAGCTCCTAATCGCCAATTTACTTGCTTTCACTCTGAGACAAGTTGTTTCATTTTCTAATTTCACTGTTAAATTATAAAGACCTTTATCTGAGCACCGCATGTGGCAAGGAGGCAGCCAGTTCCTCTTGCTTTATCTGCGTATGTAAAAAATAAAAAATAAATCAAAAAATTAATTAAAAAAAAAAAAAAGTCTAAAAGCAGGACTTCCCGTGACTTCCCTAAATTAGAAATAGTTCACAATCTTCAGTTCGTGGCGGCAGAAATCCCAACAGGAACAGTCACAGATATGTGCTGGTTGTAGAAAGAGCAAGGTTAGACAGCAGCCTCCACAGTACTGTGTGTTTGTTGACAGTCTCTATTAAAGGTTTGTGGTGCTGTGTCACATCACGCTGAACCACAGGCGAACACTCACGACAGGTTCAAGTCGGGCACATTGACTTTAACGGAGAATGAAAAGGATAATTGCATGAATAAATGCTGTTAAACACATATCCATCATATCCAGACATTCCCCTTGTGAACTAGCAGGGCTATTACTAAAAAACAAACAAAAACATTAAGGTTTAAGAGTAAGGTTAGTATTTTGGGTTACAACAACGTGGTCAACGTGAGCTTGTGGGCAACTGTTAGAGAAGTGGAGTGATGATACTAAACCCTCCTATATCCATGGCTGAAAAACCCTTGAGCAAGGCACCTAACCCCCCAAACTGCTCCCCAAGCTCCCGCTGCTTGTTACTCTTTGTATGTACAAGTTATGTACATGGATTAAATGCATCATATACACTCATTAACACATCATCACAACATTAAAACCACCTACCTGATATTGTTTAGTTCTCCCTTTTGCCTCCAACAAAGTTCAGGTGCATCGGGATAAGGACACAGCCCTTCCGAGGGTGTCATATCATGTGTGTGGCACCAGGACGTTGGTAGGAGAGTCTTTGCATCCTATGGGTTGAGGGGAGGGGCCTCTGTGGATCAGACTTGTTCCAGAGCATCCCCGTTTGGGGTATGGGAGTTTGGAAGCCGGACTAACAGCTTGGACTATTGTTCATGTTTTTGAGCTTTTCTGAAGCAGTTTTTGTCGTGTGGAAGGTCTGCTGGGGATGGCTGCTGCCATTAGGGAGTGTTGCTGCTATGGGGTGGGGGTGCCTGGTCAACAACAATGTTTAGGTGGGCGGTACGTGTCTGGACAAGCATCTCAACAAAGAATATTGACTTGCGTTTTTGGACAATTACAGTGAATCTTGTCCGATTGTTGGTTTTTGCACCTGCACTTCCGTCATCTGTGGTCTTTCAGTGGTTCTCAACATTTTTTGGGTCCTGGACCCCCTGCGTATTTTTGATTGACCCTAAAGAACCCCCACCCGATCTGGGGGGCGGCAGTGCAATTTGATAGAAACAGCAGAAACTGCATTTTAAATTGCATTATGGCATTTATTCACTCTTTGAGGCAAATATGAGCTTTCAGTTGTGTCTCAGTCACATTTGAATAAAATAATGCTATTTCTATAAATGTCATAGGATCTTTTTTAAAAGATATTTTATTTTCACGAACCACTTGCAATTACACCACGGCCCACTAGGGGTCCGCTGACCCCCGTTTGAGAATCTATGCTGTACTCTACTGTAGCAGATGGCTGATGCTAATAGCTAGTATGGCAATGCTGCTTTCCAGTGCATTTGTAAGTTGTAAGAGCATTTAGAACTATGAAATGAAACAATGTAGATTTCCATTAAAGTTATGCTCCAAGTCTAAGTGAAATGTTTTTTTATTATTATTTATTTTATTATTTTGTGATAAATTAAGAAAAAGATTAATCTACTAAAGTAACTGTTCAAAAAAAAGAGTGATTAATTAATCGATTGAAAAAATAACCCTTTGTCTCTATTATGATATTATATTATATATTGAAAGCCCGTTGATTAGCAAAAATGTACATACATTCTACGTCAGGGTTGAATTCAATAATAAATGATCCCTTGCATATATTGAGGAGACGGGTGGATTAGGATTCAGAATGCTTTGCTTAAAGTTCTCTGACCTAATTTTTCAAAGCACAAAGACATCAACACACAGAGAACCTATAGAATTCAGCAGTAACCTTCCTTTCTGTTTCCTTTCATGTTCATTTGTTTGGTGTCTAAACATGTTTGCATCTGTAATACAGTATTGTTTGCATGGTGCAACATAGAACCTAATTAATCACTGCAGAAAAGAACCTGATTCTGTTCATAATGCAGCGTAATTATCCTGCCTGCATGCACAGAACGACATTAGAGATACTTACTCTATAGTGAATAAACATGATTTATTAGGACTATTTGAAAAGTAAAAATTAAAAAACAATTACTAACACAATGGAAACTCTGTCCTTTTTCTTCCTAAGCACATTAAAGGTTATCTGGGCTGAATTTCAGAACTGAACAAGTTTAACTGTGACATTTTGTTCCTGGTTTTTCTCTGTAAACAAACAACTGCTGTTTCAATTTGATTTTTACTTTATTGTTTAACCACCTAAAAAAAGGTATTACCAGCGCTACCAGCTCAGACTATAAAAATCACTCCTCAAAGTCACTTTGCCTTGTGTCTAGTTTTAAAGTACTGGTGTGTGCCTCTTGTCAACATACAGCTTCACTGGGAGTTCAGATGTTGCAATAGTTGTTTGACAGTGACTGCATGTTGCCTTATTTATTTGTAGACATGGGGCTTCTCCCTTGTGTTCTCCTTCGTCTTTGAGGTTTAACTGTTCCTCTCCAATATTCAAGCCCTCCTTCTTTCCTTTAATAGGACCGGTGGTGTAGCAGATGTAGCTTTACTGTGGAGCGTGTGTGGAAAACTGATAGTCCTGAGGTGCAGAATGTTGCATGATGCTTTTACAAGTTAACAAATATTTAATGTGTCCTGCCGAAGAGAGAAAATGCATGCATAATGTATTTATCCAAACGAGTCTGTTATGCTATCTGGATAGTTAAAGCGAAGCCACAGTCAGTGGTTAAATGATCAGAAGTTTTCCTCTCACACTTGTGATGTGGATTGTGTGGAAATGTCTGTGTGCTGTGACCAGGTTAACAAAAATATGCTGAATAATGTAAGTGAAGTAATGTGTTTGTACTATATCTCCTCTGACAAATGGAAAAAAAAAAAAGAACTGCTTTAAGTTGAATAAAAAGACTGCTCTTTTGTATTGTGTCCTGCTGTGGTTCAAAATATGCATTTTCATATTTTGTGGCATAGTTTGCCTGTACGATTACAGATGGCTGCAGTCCTGGCAGTCCGTGTAAGACTGGCAACAAAATTGTGAGGCAAACTAATGACATGCCAGCCTGGAAGCCGGCCCGAACTTTCCCCGCTCGCAAAATTCTTGTGGTGGAAAGTTGGTCTGGAGTCGTTCCATTGGGAGGTGATTATTCCCTGGTAGTAGTACGTCATCTGAGCAATGTGAATTTGAATGTGGTTACAATTAACTCACTCTGGTTGGTTGTAGGACTATCCATTTACATGCAGTGGTATTTTTATATAATGAAATCCCAATGGCATGTTTACGAGACTTGTATTTTGATAAATATTTATTAGGGTTAGCATTTATGATTGGGAAAACTGTCCTACATGACCTATGGAAGTCCTGCAAAAATAGCCTTTACTGTATCTCAGATAATTCACCTTGCTTATACTGTAATATCTCTTACAGCAATACAACTCACTCTATGTCATCATTATATGTTTTTCTCCTTACCTGCCCTCCATTTTACCTTCCTCAGAGACATAGATACTGTAGATACAGCACTGGAATGAAGACCTCTATTTGACGTCGGTGTACCTTTGTGGTATTGTATGCAAATTGACGGGGATGAAGGAGGAGGCTTTTTGATGTGCAAATGATGATTTTGGGGCACTGTAAATGTGCACACCACTGCTTTTCTGTTAATTGCCTTCCCCATGGAGTCACGAAACTTTATTATGGAAAGAATGAATGCGAGCACAAAGAGAATGAGTCTCGGCTTTTACGGCTTGAACCAGAGGAGGACGTAGTGTATTCAACACCACAACACTGAATAAAATCATAGGCTGTAATTTTAGAGAGTGCTCTACATTTCTGTGCCAAGCAGAGCCTAAGTCTTGCAGTGACAGAGGGATTGGCTTTTAAATACAAATAGAACTGCAAATTGCACTATACTTCTTCTCCCAAAAAATGACCGTGGTAAGCAGTCACAGTAAATGTAGCTCGCTTTAAAAGAAATTCCACATGTCTGTGGATTGCACTGCTTCAAGCTGCAATATGTGTGTCAGGATCAGATACATCTACCCCACCGCTATCGATTCTCTCTGTAATAAAACAGTAATAACATTCTATAGCTTTATCACTACGGCCTAGTATCTTATAATACAACAAGATAAGGTCAGCGCAGAAAGACAGTGCAACCTAACATCCTATCAATGACAGGTGAGCTAGACTCTCCTAACCAGGCTTTGATCAGCTATAGATGGTGCGTAATCAAAGGCATGAAATTTATATAACTCACAGAACGCTCTGCCAGTTGCGCTGCAGTAGTCAAAACACATTGCAAAGAGGTCTGAGCACATTACAGGCATCAAGCATCAAAAAGCCTTTCTGATGCTGCTTTGGAGGCAAGAGAGAGCTTTACTCTCAAAGCACAAAAATCAGAAACACGTTTTAAAGCATACTGGCAACTGGATAAGCAGAAACACTGAACCTCAATTAATTCACTGAGAGCACAGTTTTTGTTTTTATAGAGACCTCAGTGGAACTTTCAACAAGTGTTCTTTGTTGCAGACATAACAGGAGTTTTTTGGACATCATGGCTTGTATGGTGAACTCTACATAGACCAGTGTGTTGAAGAACTTTCTCAGTAGAGACTTCTAGTCTAGTCAAGCCTAAGCGTAACTAATAGTATTATTATTAGCTGTATGCCATTTAGGTGTACTGACTGTCACACCAGCATGGAGCTGAGATTTCATTAATGTTATTGGTATCTCTTTTCTTTCTGTAACACTGTGCCAGCAGTGAAAAATAGATTTTAATCAAGTTTTAGAGACATGGATGATCAATGGAGTTAATCTTAAGGCATTGCATTTGTATGATATAGAATTGTCCTGCACAAAGCACGGCTGGATATGGATGGATGAATATAGTTTTTCAGATTTAGAATACACAGTGCAAGAGGTGCTTTTTAGTTGTAAGTTTTAGCCTACTATATTTTTGCTATATTGTCAATAGTGTAGTGACAGTAGCAAAACCAGCTTACAGTTGTTGTTTAGTCCATCACCCACTGGCACTCGGGCCTAGGGCCATTCATTCTTGCTGCATAAATATATTTAAAAGTCCTCCAAGTCCGTTTTGCACCCACACATATATACACTTGCTAGCTCATTGGATACACTGGTGAAAACGAATGGATTATAATATAACAGACCTGCATTAAATCTTATCTTCCTGGAGATTCAGCATTTATTTAAAATAACTAAGAGAGTTGTGTTTTAATTTTGGAGGCTGTGGTTTGTAGTACAATAGAACTTTGATGTGTTGTACCAACACATGTTTCTGTTATTTTGACAACCCCATTTTAGTCAGTGGGCTAGGATAAAGAACAGAAACACGTTGGTGCTTTATTCAATCTAGATTAAAGCACCTTAAACTACATCCTCTAGCATGATTGTACTGATGAATCATCACCTTTTTTATGCTGTTTCAACAGTAGAACAGTCATGAAGGGGGATTTAGTGAGGGACTGTTACATTAAAAAGTGTTTATTTTCCCTAGTGTACCTAATGCACTGGTAAGTGAGTGTGTGCTTTCACTCATTTTAACTCACTGGAACTCTTCTTAGGTCTGTCAGAGTGAAGTAGTTCATTTTTTATCATTTATGCTGATATTACACTCGTGTGGGAGTGGAGGACCCTAATATTAGGTTGTAAATGTTCAGGTTAATCGACTTTAAAGTCACTAAACAGTGGGGGGTTGCAGTGTTTAACAAGTAAAGCTGAAACTGGGGTGAAAAGTATATTCTTCATAAGTCAATTAGTATAACGTTACTGTCTTAGCAAATTACCTCACTGGGTTGGTGTTTGTAAGTCTGGCACAAAGTGAACACGTTTAGGACTCTTTTTTCTTTTTTAAATTCTTGGCATGGCAGCTCGTGGTCGCCATTATGTCACCTTTTTTTCAAGGATGGTTTCTGTCATTTTAAGTAGTTAATATAATATTGATACATGTTCAAGTGTCAATTCTTTGGATATGTTTCGTTTTAGTTAGTTATCCGACGCTATAGAAACAGGATGTATTTTAGTGTTTTATTTTGGCCAAGTCCCATCCACTTACATGGAGGAAGTGGAGCTTATCACCTATACTGCAGCCAGTCACCAAGTGTCGCTCTACTTGGTTTGGCTTCACTTTTGAAGAGCAGTTTTGCTGTCCATCTTTATACAGTCTATGGTGGGTGCAGTCACAGGTCGCGAGCTGTTTACCTTGGTGTCACCTAACCGCCTCAGCTACACTCAAGGCACCACATTGAGCTTAAAAATCCTCTCTTCAGGAATCCTTTTGTCACAGAGGACTTGTCCATCTTTACATACAGTAGATGCTAAATCTACATAAGAACTGACGCAAATTGTCAAGATGACTGAAACAACCCACTGCACTTGAAAAACCTTGCTCAAGTGTACCTTTAAAGGCACCAAGTAACTGACATATAACATTATTTTTGAACTAAATCTCTCTGGCATACTGCATATAAAAGAACCAAATATCTAATCATACGGTGCCAGTGTAATGACGTGCCAGTTGTTCAATATGGGATGACTGGAAAGGCCCTGATTAGTTTTGACTGAGACTGCACCAGCAGCAGATTGTCTGATAGGAAAACCGCCAACTTGAGAATTCTCAGAGGCTTGTGATGTTCTTTCAGTTTGCTGTTGGTCTGGTACTCCAGCACCACTGCTTTCTGTATTTTTTATTTTTTTATTTATTTATTTTTTTACCGCAGTGAGATTGTTCTTTGCTCGCAATATTTCAAAGACTACATCTTTAGTTTTGCAGTATTGTTGCTTATTTGTCAGATTCAGTGAGAGTTCCAGGTATTGTCTTAAAAGCTCACAAGCAAAACAATCTCATTGATCTATATCAGTTTTGTTTATTGCGTTTCAGTATCAGTGAGTGCTTATGTTATTATTCCACATAATAATGTATTATCAACACACAATTTGAATACATCTATTCACAACATGAGAGTGTGCTGTCTCCTCACTACTGAGAAATTCAATGCATCACAGGACAAGTGGTGCTGCACCGAGGAACTGAATCATTTGCTCTCTTAACACGCTCATGGCTGCCTGTAGATAAGACTTTGTCTTGTGTTTTAAGCAGATATTTGACGCAAAGATGGGTGTTTTCCGTGCCTCGGAGGAGCGAGCAGTAAAAATTGCCAAGGTTGACTAAGGACAGATAAGAGTCACAAATTTATTATAATTAAGCAAGCTGCCCCTGCCTCTCAAGCTGTTCTATTATCTGCTTCCAATGACAAAAAACAAACCTGAAGAGAAAAGGAAGACACAGGGTCATAAAGTATTGGTCACTTATCTTGAGCTAGTTCAGCATATAACATGAACATAGAGTGGAACCTTGCAGCTGATATGACATTATCTTCAGAAATGACTTTAGTAAACAATTGAACATACAAGGATACTTCTATCACACCAGCAGCTGGAAAACAAAGTAGCATGCATGGTGAGAATTCAAAACTGGTATATACTAAAATGAATTACATTTCTTCTTGTTTGGTCTTCATTTGTTGTTCATTAAATAGTTTCAGGCAATGTGATAAATTTACAATAACCAATAATCCAAAGTATTCTCACATTTTTTGCCACGTTGGAAGTTCAGGACAGACATAAAAAAAAAATATGCAAAGCGTGTTGATGCACACTCTAAATATGTCTAATATACAATGTTAGATTTCAACAGACAGCACTGTACACAGCCAACTAACATTATTAATATTATGAGCGATTACTGCATTGTGTTAGCCTAAACCAGATAACATTAGCAACTTTATTGGGGGACGTTCGGTCGAGTCGCTCCATTTGTTATTCATTTTCATTTTGTTATACTGTACTGAACCAACATGGGGAAATTATTTCCCGCATTTGAACCATCCATTAGTACTGTGTACTTGGAGCAGTGGGCTGCGACCTGTGCAGTGCCCGAGGAGCAGTTTTGGGGGTTTGGTGCTTGCAGAAAGCACTTCATCCATGGATGCGGTGGGAAGCAAACCTGTCACCCTTCAGTCACCAAAGCTGCTTCACTAACCCACAGCGCCACAGCTCCCCCAGTGCTGGGCAAAGAGCTGCCGGGTCAATGAAATTGCTAGTGTGGGCCTTATGCAGTGATGGATGGAAGAGTAACTTCATACATCAGGCTATAAGCATTGAATGTGGGTATGCTGGGCTAAGAACAGATGGCAACTGCTGCAATGTGTAGACAATAAGAGAAACATTCACTCACCTTGAAATCTGTGTACATATTTGCTCCTTTTGTTTGAAATGCTTTGTTGCATTCTTTGCATTCGGGCTTTTGTTTGACAGTAACTCGTCCCTGATCGTACGACCTACATACAAGATCTCTTAGTGTCTTAGCCAACATGTTGATGCACCTGCACTTTCCTCTGGCGTTCTTACTGTCATTTCTACTGTACCACCAAACACCATACTCGCATCGTATTTTCAGAAATGTTCCAGCAATCCGGTTCTTTATTCTCATGACATGCCTATTCTTATCATTTCATTTTGAAAAGAATATCTCCTGGAAAGAGGTTGAACCTGGAAGAAACAAAGGTACGTGTGTGTGCGTGTGCGTAGGTGAGTGCATTTGCATACACATCAAGTGACAACACAACCACTCCTAGAAATAAAGGTTTCTGAAACCTGACCCAGCAGTGTGGCGGGCTTGGTGATTAATAGGGGGGCAGTGCAGGACTGCAGAATGATTAATTGAGCTCAGGACCTCATCTGCAACATTTTGATGAAAATGAAGGGTTGTGCTGGAGTGAGAGAGAGAATGCTGTAAGGTACTTTAATGAAGCCAAGGTATGAACAACTGTGTCAGGTTCTGTGTATTGGTATACAGTGGGTATGCCTCATGTGTTACAATTGTTTTACTCTCTCTTCACCTCACTTTGCTGCATTAAAACTTAACACTGACAGGTATCCAAACACCTTCTCCTCACCAGCATACAATTTAACCTTGCCAAGCACAAAACCACAGTTTACTGTTGAGCTTTTGATAAAGTTTAATTTACCCTTGCCTGAGGGGAATGACATTGTGCTCCAGTAACTTTTATCTTATTCTGTTCTGCCGCTTCCTCCAGTCATGCAGAGTTAAGAAACAAATCCAAAATGACGAGGATACACCTTGAGAGGGAGCGTGAAAACAGCCTTTTCAGATGAGCAGCAATTATCACTCAGCATGTGAAGGGCTGAATTGTGCTCAAGAGGAAAGTCACTCCACTGCATTTGCCTGATTGAAAATCAGTTCTCATAAACACCGCAATCACCTTTATAGTCTGCCTCAGACAGTTTGATCCTCAGGGGCTGTAATAAACACCCAGGGGAATGTGAGGTGACATGCAGTTGGCGGTTGGTGATAAGAGGGAAGTGATAGCCTACTTTGTCATGAATGTATTTCCTTCAATCGACATTAAAGACTGAAGGTTCTAATTAGTATGTAAGCAGCAGTGTGTAGGTTGGTCTGCAGTAGTAGTAGTAGTAGTAGTAGTAGTAGTAGTAGTAGTAACGGAGCAAAATTGTCAGCTCTTCCAACTACTACATTGGCCTTTCAAACACTCGTGATTGTATGTTGCACACTTTAATTTAGTTAGTCTGTACTGTGCACTTTTTAACCTTTTCATAAATTAGTGATTGTATCTGCCATCTAAATCATTTTCCGTGCTCAGGAAATCTTAAGGCAGTGCTCACTTGGGTTGGGTCAATTGCAATCCCTACAGGCTGTAGAAGACCTTTTCTCATAAAGTCGGCAGACCACTTTCATAGTCTTTTAGCAATTACTGACTTTTTATTCCGCTTTTAACAGCCCGTCTAGTACGCAGTTAAGGGTGCAATCTGTGACTCTGTGCATGTGTGCAGGGACAAAATTTTCAGCGAGTGTTGCCGCTGCACATCACCGTATACACATGAGCCCTGCAAATATAAACTAGCAAAGAGCCAAAGTTTGAATTCACTGTAGACGAATGAACAGCTGAAAACAAGAGCACGAGTCCTCCATAGTGTAAAGGCTTTGTTAACTGTGGTATACAGTATGATGTTTTCACAGAATCCACTGAATAGCTGGGAAGGATTTTAATCAAAAGTACAATGTGATATAATGACTTAATAATTATAACATTAAGGTGTGTCAGTATTGTTTTTTTTTTTGTTTTTTTTAATCAGTTGACCGTGATGTATTTTCAGAATTTAAAAGCAGTAGCGTACACCGCATTTATTATTATGGAGGGATATATTGGGTTTAGATTAAACTAATCAGGCTTGACACAAAGGTACCAATGCAATTTGACCTCCATCTTCCCAAGCTTTCTTTGAGAAACACATGAAATACCTCCCCGGAGAAGCAATTAATGCTCAAAATAGAACACAATATATGCAGTTTTTTTTTTTTTGCATTATATTGTCATATCAGTCAAAATTCTCCTGATCTGCTCACGGCAGAGGTCTCTTTCCTTTCTGGTGAAAGATAAACAAAAATAAAAATAGAGGCTGATATAATTATTTAGATTCAGAGGAACGTGTTGCATCTGCTCAGTGCAACTGAATGTGACGGGACCAGCTTCAATGCTGTTCTGTTTTTCCTCGGGCCAGTCTAAATGTAAAAGAGATACAGACTGAGAGAGGAGGAGGAATTCTTTGGGTTGCTCTGACTTATATCTCACATAAGCGGGCTTTAAACCCCCTAAAATGGATCCAATTACGGAGAGGACTTTTTGGTGACGCTTGTGGAACTGTGTGTAATTGTGTAACCCTAATTTTCCTGGCACGGAGGCTCTGACAGAGGCCTGTCATCTCCACTAAGCCTCTTCTTTCAGGCACGATGCTGAAATGAGATCTCGTCTTAGCTGCAGAAATGCTGGAAGTAATATAATGGACACCAAGAGAATAAAATCACCTTCTTACAGAGAAATCCCTTTTTAAAAAATGTCCTTTAGATTCCATATCTTCTGCCCCCCCCTCCCTGCCCCCCAGCTGACATGATGCAGTGAAGAGGGTTATGTGATATCAGTCTTGCTGATGAGAATAAAAATTTGTCTCTCAGTCATGCCAATGAGAAATTTAATGACGCCATTAGATTAAAGAAAAAATAAAACATTTTTTGCACCAACTGGATTCAGTGGTTAATTTGCAAAAAAAAAAAAAAGCAGAAACCCTGATGAATAAAAGTGCAGCCTGGCTCTACCATGCCTCTCAGACTTCATAAGCAGCACAGCAGCATCCTCTGCCATGGAGGGCTAATGGCTCATAAATGTTTTATAGCAGTGCATGATAGTGCAATGACATCTGGCTATTCTGTGTCTACCTTGAGTATTGCCACTTTTTCTAGAGAAAGAAATAAAAAAATCTCTGTTTTTCCAGCCAGATCTCTGAGAATGAGTAAAATAAATATGTTTTTCCTCAATAAACCGAAAGATGACATAAAACTGTGGGTTTAGTTTTTTCTTCCCCTCATCAGTGACAAAAAGGAGCCATGGTTCTTCTGACAAACACGAATTGTTTTGAATGTTTGTTTTAAGAAAAATAGATTAAGGTAAGATGAGGGTATATTGGGGCGTGTGTGTGTGTGTGTGTGTGTGTGTGTGTGTGTGTGTGTGTGTGGATGGGGGTGGGCGTGGTGGTGGTGGGCGAGGGGGGGGGGGGGGGGGTCTGAAATTACTGCAGATAGTAGCAAATCTCCTGCCTTTGATCTTTGCAACCATCAAAGAGATCCGTCCTTCCAAAGTCAGACACCCAGCTCCATGCGGTGCTGCATTTCATATGCTTTGAGAGAACGTCAAACAGCATCTCTTCATTTCTCCCTCGCTGGTCAGTAATCTCTGCACAGAAATACAGTGAGTCTGCGTAGATCACAGGCTGCCAGCTACGAGCACATAGTTTGCACAATAACAAATGTAAAAGTGAGGCACTACAGGTAGCCATCAATGTACAAATAACACAATAGAGGTATTGTGCGTCTTTTTCGTGTATTTCTGACAGTAAATCAAACCGTGCATCCATTTTATTGAAATAAGCTATTTACTCTTGATAAGGTGCTGTAAAGTCTTTGCTTGCTCACAGTAACTTAGCGTACATGCTTTGTACAGTAATACTTATACATGATGTATCTTTATGTTTATTAACATTCTAATAATTTTTTTTTTACCTTTGCTCATTCGCATTTCGATTACGCTTTAGCTTTACACGGTGTACATTTCCTTTAGTACCGTGTCATATCATGTTATGACCTGGGTTATGGCATCATATTATATTGTAAAGTATGTGCAACCTGCCATACTTTATGGAGAGTCTGTTCTCTATTTATTATTTGTATGGTTTCAGACTGGTGCAAAACCCCAGTCTGTAACCCAGCCTTAACCACAAATTTATTTATGTTGGTTTGCACACAGTTACTTTGTCTGGAGTCACTCCACTGGCAACTGATTATGCCCTGGCGAAGATCTGGTGTGCTAATCAAATTGTTTGGGCAGTGATGGACAAAAGAGTAACAGCAATGTAGTCCTACACGTCATCTGAACGCCATAAAGTTGAATTTGTTTGCTACAAAATGACTCTGATTGGTTGTAGGACTATCCAGTGGCATGCAAAGGTATAGTTATCTCTACAGTGGTTGAAACATGCTCCATAATGAAACCCACATGGTGTGTTACCAGACTTCTGACTAGCTGGCTATGGGCAAATCACTGTCAATCTCCCAACTGTCTCAAATGTATATACTGAAACACCTAACCGACCAAAAACATCCTTTCCACACAACTGGCAAATAGCTTGCTGCTAGAAAGACTGATGGTATTTGAACTATGAGCCCAAAAAAACTCAACCTCCCACACTCACAGATGTAAATTCCCAAGGCAACAACACTAGCAAAAGAGAGCACCAACAAGGGCACAGCAAGTAATGTCATGTTACCTTTCAAATGGAATTTGTTTGTCTGTAGTTGGGAGGTATGAAGTAATGCACACAAAACACTGCTGCTAGACAACTGTTGGCATCTAGAAGACAGAGGCAGGACAGTTTAGCAAGCGACCACATGACTTAATATAGGAAATGCAAAGCCATTATGAAAGCATGAGGCTGTAGGACAGGGATGCCCACCCTTTTTTGGCTTGCGAGCTACTTTTACAAAGACCAAGTCAAAGTGATCTACCTATATACCCTACCCTAAGCCATATTAATTGTTGCTACAGTGCTAAAAGCTCTATCCGTCTTTGTTTTTATGTTTATTAAGAGAAATTGGTGCACCTTTAGCAAAATAGCCCTGTCCCTTTAAGAAAGCCAGTAGTCTTCAGTTGTTATTGTTGAAGTTGTGCATGGCGACGGATGTGTGCCACTGAAGTCAGGGTATGTTGCAATAAAAAGTACAAAAAAAAAAAAGATGAACGTTTGTCTTGCTGTTTGTTCTGGATGTGAACTACCTGCACTGCCTTCGCAATCTACCGGTCGATTGCGATCAACGTATTGGGCACCCCTGCTGTAGGACATAATAGGAGGATAACTCTACACCACTACGTCACAATTTATTAACTTACCATCCACCTCAGAAAAACAGATTGTGAATTTAGACCTCTCCAAAGATTTACATTTACAAGCCGTTCATATGGTGTCGTCTCATGAACATGGTGATGGCACCATACGTAACCCTAGGTAGTTCATAGGTGAGATCTGTAGCTGTTTCTACAGGTGATTAGCAAAGCCAACATTCAGGGAAGACGAGAGAGTTTCCCAGAGCCAGAACACCAGCTCCGGGCAGTGATACTCACAACTCTCCTGCTACTGCAGCCAACACTGCAACAACATTCCTGCTACTGTGAAATGTAGCAAAACTAATGTTATCCACCTCTCGAGCAGTACAGAGCAACCTCCGCATGTGTCTTGAGGCTTCCAGTTTTTGGATGTCTTTCCTCGCCGTGGTGAGGTACACGTGGCTTCTTGGCATTGCCTGATCACAGCACTTTATTTTTCGGTAATGTTAGTCTTCCCTTCTCTTGTGCAGTTTCGTGGCCATGTCCCATTGTTGGACGTAGCATTAGGCAGATTTACCGTCATCCTACTCCTTCCTGATCTTGTTCTAAGGACATTACACATCAGTTCCCGTTTGATTCGATTTTTTTTCCTCTTGTTTTCTGTCCATTTAAAGATATCTTGTGGACTTTTTGAGCATTAGTGGTGTTTCTGCAGTACCTTGTTCTCTTCAGCTATCAACGACAGTAAGCTGATTATTGTAGCTTTAGAAAAACACACATTGCTTTAAATTACACAACCTTTTCATTAGGTTGTGTCATAATGATTTTGATTATTAAAAAAATGTCAAGTGAGCATTATTGTAGCTTTAGAAAAACACAAATTGCTTTAAATTGCACAACCTTTTCATTAGGTTGTGTCATAATGATTTTGATTATTAAAAAAAATGTCAAGTGAGCATCCATGAATAGAAGTCCGTATTTCTATAAAAAATTGTGCTTTCCTCTTCTGTAGCTGAGGCCCTGGGCTACCAGCTTGTTATTTTTGTCATGTGGAAATGGCAAGTATTTAAACCTCCCTCTGTACATGTTTCCATGCAGATTTTTCTCTCACAAACATTTTAGGGTCAGAACAATATTTACACTTGTGCCACCAGGGTGCTGTTAATCTGCCGCTTGCACTCCTCGCTGCTGAAATGACTCCTTCCCTGCAATTGCTCTGGGAAATTAAGCTTATTCGACTGTTTTCCATACAGCGATTCACTCAGGGGAACAGTATCTGCAAACATAAATGTAAATGACATTATGCCTTCAGATCCTCTGGGTGGAATCTTTGTGACTTCTTCTTAATTTGTCTCTGGCATGGTGGAATTAATATTCTTGGGCCATGTTCCATCCCTTGTGTCACTCTTCATTTAGGTGAATTGCTGCCATTTCTGCCAATCAATGACATTTTGATGACAAGAAAGGCAACTCTTCAGCCCAACCAGTGCACAGTAATTTGCCATTTTCCACCGTGAAGTTCAGCATCAACAATATAGTCTCACTGCACCCACGACAACCATCGACCCGTCTTCTGTTTGCGAGATTTATTCAAATGTTGTTTTGCAGCTTTCTCAAGATATCGGCGAGAGCCTGCTGGTAATGGTACACAGTACGAACTGTGGACAGTGATTGCTTGTTTTTTCCATAATGGAGGAGACGACTAAGTGAAGAGACATTTAAAATTGATCTGTTTGCTGAGCAATGGAAATTCAATCCACTGCAGGGTTCAATTGGTGGACTTTGTTAATGTAATGACGACTGAACGTAAACATTTATCATTGGCCGATATGTCGGTTTTAGCTCATGTGCTCACTGTACTGTAAATGCATATTAACTTTATGAGATCATTCATTATTAGATTCGTGTTGGTATTCCATAAACTCATTTATGGGTAGTTATTGTTTTGATCGATCAAAATTCCTTGAGGTAAGGCTAGAAGATTTCACAGAAGAGTGGCTCTCATTCTTCCAGAGAGTTCCCGCAATCTATTTCTACCATTTCAATGGGTCGATTGTGACAGTTTTGCTATTTGTGGTTGCTCTGTATGCATTAATATTTAACACCGTGTTGATTTCTGAAGATCTACCAGATATCACACTGGCATCCCTATTTATCTCAGCATTTAAAGGTGACCTGTTAAGTGTATTTTTGGAAGCACCCAGAAGCTAGGCTTGCATTTGATTCTATTACTTAATAATACTTTTGCAATGCTGATTAAAACCACATAAAATAATATGTAATCATACAACGTCTACTCGTCTTTTTGAAAAATTGATGCACTTCCTTCATGTCACTGCCATCAGTTGTCCATCAGCTAAAAGTGTGGCAACCAGCAGCATATTGTTTTAACTCTTATCTAACTGCCTTAGTTTTGTAGTTATTTAAGTTTCGATGCCACTCCTTCATTAAGAAATAACCAGACTCTAATAAAAGGCCGTCTCTGCTGTCAAATCTTACCCAGCTGAGAGTAAACTTGGTCTATTTTGCACAGTTGTCGTGGTGTCCATCTCCCCGTGAGGGAAAGTGACAAATATCTGCCAGTAACGACTAAATCACTCGATAAAGGAGAATAAATAAATGTAAATTTAATTACCCCCTATGCTTTTGCCGGCATTCATGCGACATTGGTAGTGTACATGTGGGAATTTGTCGTTCAGGAGACATTGATTAATTATGCCACACACAATTAGCCCATCAAATGGAGTGTGTCCTCCTCTCCTGTGGAAAGGTGATGTCAGAATTTTATGGGGCATTAGGCAGTAGTGCTCCTTGTATTTTCTCAGAGATCGCCAGGGGTAAGAGCACCGGGGGAGGAGCACATTTGCAGGCTGTTTTTGTATGAATAGGGAATTGCGAGGCCTGCAGGGTAAAGAGAAGGCTAACTGATCCTTTTAGACCAGTGTCAATACTGATACCCATCACTGTTTGCACTCCCAGCAGGGTCCATGGCCTGCCTGTAAAGTCTCCGGCATCTCAGTGATTGAGAGAAGAAATGACAGTGAGACAAATTAAAAGAGCAGGCAGAGATGGCTGCCCCTATAGCTCTTCATTCCCCAACGCAAATTGTCTCCTAATACTTCACTTCTAGGCCTTTCGCAGTCCTTGAATGGCAAGTGTTGCCTTGAAAATTCTAAAATATTATTGCTGTTAATATGAAGGCTTTGTCATGGTGATTAGGAGTTCATAGCTTTCTGTGTAATGTACAATATATAATCCACCACAGATATCTCACGAAATGTGAGGTCTACTAAACCAGTTCTGGGCTCTCACCAGGCATTTCTGGGATTTGTCAGGCGTGAAGTTGCCAAAGTTGCCAACATGTTGCCTCATCAGTTGAAAAAAAAAACTTGCGGAAGTTATAATCGGCAGTACTTTTAAAAACGTCTTTCTTCGCGGTGATAAGCGGCGATTGCTGTACTCTGTGGAGAGTAGTTGTCAGTCAAACAGAGGAGCGAGGATATCTGTATTCGTGGATTTTCTGTTTTCCTGTCCTCTTTGGTTTTCTGCGATGGCCGCTGCCTTGTGCTAAATTACCAGTTCTTTTATTTATTCAGAAAGTCATTGTTTCCTCTACACGAAATGCAAAACTCATTATTTTTGATGCACAAGGGGCTGTGCTCCCCAATCCCCAGACCAGATGTGTGGAATTGCGCAGTAACTGTAAAATGCACTGGGTGGAGATGCATTCATGATTGCACTATACAATGAGCATGAAAATGGCCATTTATTTGTGTTGGTTTATTATCTATTCATGTATTTATGTTTGTAATTCTGATTCTGAAGTGCCTGCGCCTTTTAACTAGTGAGATCTTAACAAGTGCAGTAATCGTTTACTTAAGGGATTCATTTTGCATTTCTTATTCACATATTTTACTTAAGATGACCACGGTGAGCAAGTGTGCCATACTCATGTGTTATCTGCCAACGAGGATGCCATAAAAGAGCATCATAAAATATCAAATATATTTCTCAGGGAGCTCATAACAAAGCTCCCTCAGGCAGCTTTTGTGCTTTTGTCTTTGATTTTGCAACACCAGACATTATGGTTCCCTGTCCAAAAAATGTGCTACAACTTCACGGTGGTGTGAAAAAGCCTCAGTTAACCTTGTCATCCTTTATTCCTTTCATACTTCACAGCCATTTTCAAGATGACAAACCCGAATGTGAGGGTCTCGTCGGTTTCTGAGGCCTTTTTCTATTTTTTTTTTATATTTTTTTTTTATTATTTCTCAGGAACGTCACTAAAATGAGTACACATTTTTGTGGGGGACTGGTGTTATTGTTCATTCATCATTTCCCTTTTTCGGTTCCAGTTGATGAAGGTCAGCGTACAGCTAATCTGTACAGGTTGTGGTCTGGAAATCATTTCCATGACAACCATTCGCTTAGTGACTGACTTTGAATGCGCTAGATAACTCAATCTGCACGCATCGGTTCTGCATGAAAAGAGAGTTTCTGGTTCAGGTAAAAGAAATTGCAGCGCTTTCAACGAGTTTTAAAAAAAAAACAACCCAAGAACAAGAAAAAAAAAAACATTGAACACTTCCAGGAACATCTAGTATGATCAGCCAAGCAGTTAAGCTGTCTCTGAATGAGCTTTAGCTTTTCAACCCACTTTACTGGAATCCATTTGAGAAAAAAAAGTAACTGTGATGGTGAAACGAGCCCTGCCTCGAGACTAAAGCGGGCAGATGTGCTCTTAGTAAACACTCACTGGTTGTTGATGCAGGGCCACACTGCAGGCTTTTCAGTACCACAATGCACAAAGGTGGACGCCAGTATTAAGAGAGCTGTAAGACGCAAACCGGACCTCACAGCACCGTTACAGCCTTATTGCGGGAGACCATTGATTTCCCCTTTAATATGAAACATGGATCTACACCTTTCTATGTGGTCAAGGATAATGGCTTCATGAAGCCTGGCGTCCTTTCACGGAGAGCTGTGGTTAAAGTCTGTGTGCTTGTGCAGTAGACTTGTGCATGAGCTGGCCAACATGGGTAATCTTTACAATAGTATTATATTACATGCTCACATGAACATTGGATTTTATGGTCACTCTGTGCTCGGAGCCCGCTCGCGTGCAGATGGCTTGGAGGGATAAGGTCTGCTCTAGTGTCAGGAGGGAATAGTTATTTCATGTGATAAATACGCCTCTTGTGCCATTATGATGCTGCCTCTTTTCAGGACATAACCATAACTCCCTGCAGCTAATGCATGTGCGCACACGTGCCTGCTCATACTCTCTTCTTTTTCATAGAACACGCTGCTGATGCAACCCACATGCTGAAGACACTGAAGCAGTCTCATCATAATTTTATCTCGAGCAGGCATTGCTTATGATGAGGCTTTGTTTTTAGCACCGGAGTGAATCTTATTCCTCCAGGGAGAACTATTGATTATATTTAGAATATAGAGCCACAAGTGAGTTGTGTTAATGTTGTAGTGTTGAGAGCAGGAGACATATGATCATGCTGAATAAGATTTTGAGGCAGAAGAGTCACCCTTTGATTCATTAATGAGATGTGGCGTTTTTCTGGGCTTTGCTGTGGGAGTCCAGCGATAATTGATGAAGGTCTAATGTACTTATTTATTTGTCCAGTCCCCTCGGAGGAGGGTAAAAGCTGTGCCTAAAGATACAAGTGTATGGTGGGGAAAAGCAAAGCCCTGTCTAATCCTCATCCTGTGCCTGCAGTCAAGCTCCTCTTCCTCTCCTCCAATCACACAGAGCTCCCAGCTCCACTCTATTAATTCCTGTCCATAGAAGACATCATTATTTAATACCGGCTGCACTGCGCTTCAAGCTTAACCTGCAGTGTGGAGATGCTTAACTGATTACCTTTAACCTTTTCTGAACATTATTGAAGAAATTCTAGAAATAAGAATGCCCATTATACCTCCTGTTACTGTGTGAGTTTAGCTTTGATGTAAAAAGTGTATGTTGTGGGATTTACTTCGTCCTGCCTCAAATTGGTGTGCGTATATCCACGCACACAGTCTCGCCTCCTCTGGCCTCGTTTCTGAGATAGCAGGCAAATGTGTCATCTCAGATCCCTCTCAAATCATCCGTTAGAAAGAGTGAGAGACAGAGGTCAGCGATTTCACAGTTGTTGTTTTTTTTTTTTTTGGTCTCTCGCCCACTTACCTACAACCGTCTGCCCCACGGCCCAGCCCACTTAACCAAACTAAAAGCCTTCAGGAGGAGGGGTGGGCCCGCACTCTCAGGGGTCAAGTTGTGGCCTCTAGACCTGTACTGCCAAGAGTCCTTTACTTTCAATCCAAGCTGTGACTCCTGAGGGATGTCCTCAGATTCTCGTCTGTGACATTGTCATCATGTAAAAAAAAAAATGGGCAGCATGAGACGGATTACTTGGCAATAAGAGCATGTTAATAGACAAAATGACTGTGGTGTATTATGATAAGCACAATTTACATAGTTTAACTCAAAATATTCACTGATGGATATGGGTGGCTTCAAATTGATCTCTTTATTTTAAAGATGTGATATCAGTTCACAAGTCCAAAGATTGAACTCTTATTATAAGCTTTAATGGGGCGGGTTATGTGTGAATCAGCTAGCCCTGCATGGCCACGAGTTTTTCCCCTAAAGTCATCCTCTAAAGGAACCTCCAAGCAAGGCAGTTATCTGGTCGCATTTAGGATTTAATGTAAAGTCTTATTCAGTGACCTGGAGAATCTGTGGAATTACACACTGCAACTCTTAGCCCCTCAGCCTTGGACCTATTGTACCGCTGCGAATAAATGTAATGTTTACCATAGCAGTCCTTGGGAGAAAGAGATTTATGAGCTAAACACGTCCACCAAAGTGAAATTCACCAAGAAGAACTAAACAGCTGAGACAAACCACGACCATGCCGACAGAATCCCAGCATTCATACTGTAAATCTTATAAGACAGCAGTGCAGGTTTTTGCAAATGTGAGACCGAGTGGGTACCCTATTGGTATTCATACATGTATTTATTAATACAGGTTTTTCTAACAGTTTATCCTTTCTTGCTAGATCATTTAGTTCCTACTATTGTTTGTTATATGTATTACATATTCTCTTATTTCATGGAAACATATATTATTGTGCTGTGACTAGACTTTAGTACTTTTGTTGCCTTTAATGTCTGTCATATTTTCCAGAAACCCTTAAAACCATAAAACCTTAAAATTTAATGCAATACAGGTGATATGAATGTAACGTCAAGGTAACTTTCAGTGAGGTATCTTTCATGTTTCATGGTATCTTTATAGCTAAAAACTAGATTTGTGCCATATGTGCTGTGTACTGTGGCTGCTTTTGCTGGAAAAACACAAAGCTACATAAAAAAAAACAAAAGAACTGCAAAGGAAAATTGATTATTTTTCAAATATCTTAGCACCAACACATATTGGCCAAGCTCCCCACTCGCACTGGAAGATAAAAGAGATGATGAACAAAACACACATTGATGTATATGCTCTGAGGTCAATTGATTAGCTTTGTAAACATTAATATTTTTTGTAATGTATTGGGTTAAAAGGTTCAATACACTAATCCATGCGGTGGATGCATTCGCTTTTTGATAAAGGTTAATCTTGGACTGAAGACTCCAGCAAGACAATATTGCTTTCATCCCTGATGACTGGAGAGGAAACCTAAATTGCCACCTCTAAAATAGTCGCCATGTGACACTGAAAACAAATCACTTTAATACTTCACTTAACTCTTTTAAGTAGTTATTGAGAGAACCTGTGACTAATTAAAATACAAAGACACAGAGGACACGGCAACATCTTCAGTGAAGGAATTTATTGACTGATCCTTCCACCTTTCCATCTTTCTGTCTGTCATTTAATAATAAAGTGTGAAACAAGTGACTCCATCTCTTGGCTGACTCGTTCTGCCCTCTGTAAATCAAATGTCACATTTTACAAAGTTTAAATATTGTCTTTGGCAAGATTAAATCAATACTTCTATAAACACATACCTGATAGCATTCACCTGACATTTCACGCACTACCAGAGAATATGAGGCAGTTCCGTACACACCAATTATCGGCAGTACCTTTTGTTTGATTACAATCAACTACGGTTTGATTACAGACACACCTTTTGTTTGCCACCTAACATTTGCATGACGAGCTAATCAAATTCAATAAGGGATAAGTATAGAAATGTCTCCGATAGGTCTAACAGATTAGTCTGTGATTTTATTTTATTCTTTATAACACTTTGATTCCTGGAATTCGGTGGCTCTTAGGTAGCTCCGAGATCTCTCGTCAAATGACACCAGGGCTCTAAATTTCCACTCTGCAGGATACCGGGCCATGTGGGTCATGACAAATGCACCCTTCTGGAACACACTGAAATAGCAGCACATATGTCGAACACGGCTCCTACGACATCGTAGCATGTGTGGCTCGGGCTCAGCCCTGTCAGCCCCTACGACTCAAATATATTTCCTTCATTTCCCACCGTTTTGATTTGGTTCCATCTGTTCCCACTCAGCGAGGGACCTGAGATATTATTGGACACCTGAGGTTTAAGAAACACGCAGATTGCTGACCTTTGGTGAAATGCTGGATGCGTGTCTTCCAAATATGAAAATGCTGGAAATTAGAGACAGAGCTTTGTATTGGAACAGCAAGCTTAAATATCCTACAGGCTCTTTAAAAGAAGAGCTAGAAGAAAGCTTTAGAGTTTAAATATTCATTTAATGATATACATTTCCAAAGGCAATCTACCAGGAATTGCTGAGGAAATTTCTTCTTTGTATCATTGTTACATGTTATTACTGCCATACTTAGATTTAGGATGATCAAATAGCATGATTACGAGTGTTTTCACTGAAAACACATCAGAGTGAGCGGCAGTCCATTGATGAGTTGGCGCTGGAGTTCAGAATGCCAAGAGAGGGCACCGGTTCACTTTTAAACTTATCCCTGGGTGGGTGCGGGCACAATACTCGCAATCTGTTCGCTCCTCTCCTCACCAGGTTGGCGGGAAGGTAATTACTGCTGACGATACAAGTAAAATGTGCCACTTACTCGGCTTCTGTGTCAGAACAGTGTCCAATCAGACGAGATAATGAGCAGCATGGATCCGGAGGGGTCTCCTCCGTGCTGTGCTGGCGGGTTTTGATGGAAACATCTGGCCTTTATCAACGATCATCAGGCCACTTCGAGACTGTCACTTCGCAAACACTTGTTTCAGGAGGAATCCTGTGGGAAGTCACGATTGTAAACATTTTTCACAAAAAAACACCAGTAAGAGCAATGTTCTAACTTTGTTTACAAGTGAGTAGGCGGAGGATTCTCTAATATCAAAAGCTCAGTACAAAAGGGAGAACTGCTGTAAATGCGTCGAACTATGGAGACATCATAAAGTAAACTAAGCTGGGAGTGGGATGACTGTTACTACTGCATAAGGGTTTAAGTCCTCAAAGAATTAAGAGATACGTTTTCATTTGACAGCAGAAGAATGCTCTCGGCCTCTCAAGCCTCTCTGCGCATTAGCTCTGCTATGAAATGATACAGCAGAATCAAAACAGTGTCTTTACCGTGAAAGCACGACTTAGGGTTGTGTAATCAGGGTTTTTCTCCCGGCAGCTCCCCGTGTTTTACAAAATATGTGCTGACAAACACGACTAGGGCCACTACGCTGGGACACTGGGAGGAAGCGTGATACACGACGAATACCTCGAAGAGGAGTAAATGCCCACTGAAGTGTTTCCTCCTTGCGTGCCATATCTCAGTGGTGGCGCGGCTCAGGTGCTGTGAGTGTTTAGCGATCCTCTGAACAAAGGCTGAAGTGTGTGGGAGAGCCTCCGCGATGGGCCGATGGATTCCTTTTTCTCATTTTACCCTGGATCTCCGCCAGAAATAGTCATGTCTGTAATTTCATTACCAGTCTTCAGTGCGTCTGTTTATTTAGTGACATCGGCTCTGGAGTTTACTCACCGTGCAGGCGCGAGACGTTGGATCTAACTGTGATTTTTAATAAGATGTGTACTTAGTTCCTGTTCCAATTAGCATCATGCAGAAGACGACAAATGCACATTTGCCTTGACATTGCTTATATAATTTAAGATTACGGGTTTTAATAAAACACCCTCTTCATGCCTCATTTCTGCTGATCACCAGCTGCTGGGTCAATTGAATAATTAAGAATTTAATTAAGCTTCGGTTTGGTTCACAATCTCCTAACACAGTCAAGCCTGGTAGTCTAAGCACCAGCAGCAGAGATGAAATAGGGAAGGGATGATGTACCAAGCAAGAATTTAGAGATGTGAGCTCTATCATGCGCTGAAATGGAAAGGTCTGAAGTGGCTTATCTATTTGATCTCTGAATCCTCTAGTTCCACTCCACAGAGTGGGGCTGTTATTTTTCTGCTTGCACATATTATACTGCAGATTCCAGTGCAACCCTCTAAGGTATGCAGCATTTCGGTCTGTATTATCCCTCCGGACTGCTCCCCTCATCATTGCCAGCATGTAATACAATACTTTCTATTGACTTCTTGGGAAGCAGCTCTCACTGTGAATTGACTGAGTTGCTGTGGACTAAAGTAGGCTAATTTCACTCAATGGTGCACGGGCAAATGTTAAATCAGGCTTCTGAGCCCTGCAATATGCAGAATGTTGCTGCCTCCATAACGCCATCTCCGTGTGTTTACACATGTGTTTTAATGTTTGTGTAGAAGTGACTGTCTTAGTATTTGGCTGCACAATGAAGCCGGTGTCCCAACTCTGATCTGCAGTATGGTCGACTAGAAAAGTGAGCCATGTAGCGTCACGGGTTACAAAAGCGTCAGTGGATCTCTGACGTCTTCACCAAACAGCCGAGGCCACAGTGATGTCTGAGAAGACCTAATAGAAAATACTGGAAATATAATTTATTGTAATGTAATGTAACGTACTGGACTTCAGGTTAATGTGGTTATAGCTCTGTGTTACAGTAACTTGAGGGGCTGATATTTGAGACAGCCATAAAGTCGGTGGACTCAGAGATCAGCATCTCCGTGTCCATAATGCTGAGGCCTGCACGGGAATAAATCACTATTTTCCATCAACATGGTGCTGCTAAGATGCCCAGAAACACAATTAAGGCAGTGTGCTTCAAAGCACTTCATCATCACTATTGTAAAGCCTGTTAATTCAGTTCAAGGCTATAATGGAGATACATAAATAAACATATATTATAGCGCCAAAGTGGCAGTAATGTAATAAATGTGTTATCAAAAATAAATGTGTTGATAAGATTCAGTGCTTTTGATGATTAATGTCACCCATTTTCTACAATCAAAGCTTTTACTGATCTCAGTTTGTAACACTTCTATTTACAATGCTATCAAGAGCTTTTGGCAAATGTGTAATTCCCGGATGATCTGCGTTATTGATATTAACATGAAGTGAGAAATGGTTACGTTTGTCTTTCGGGCAAGCTCATCAAAATGAAACGTATTGCGTAGTGTGTTATCACGCCAAACTCTATTACACACAAGATGTAATTCTTTTGGGCCTTAGCAGTTGATGTGTTATCTTATGAAGTGCACCTTATTTCTAACCAAATGCAATTAACACGCACCAGAGAAGGAAACAAAGCACCGTTTCATCAATGGTAATCGTATTGTCTCCTTCAAAGTGCGAACATACTCTTGAAGCCCACACTAATACAAGCACGCGCGTACATAAAGCCTATCTGATTTACTGCTTTGTACACATTGTGCTGACACTGAAAATCACACTATGCATCACAGCACCTGATGAATAGACTCAGTGTGAAGTTATAGTTGGGTTGTAACCTTATGATATATGCAGGTTACAAAGCTGCACGAAGACTGCTTACGCATAAAGTAGTATTTCTGGAGCCTAGGGAGAAATTGACTTTCCAGAGAGCTTGTAACCCGATGCGCATTTGGCAAATCCAGAGGCAAGATGTCAGAAAAGGTGACTGTGACCTGTGGAAATAATTTAAAATGCCTTAACTTCATTAAAGACCGGACTGTGAAATTGTTTCATAACTTTTTAAGCATTTTATGGCAACCTGACTCAAGAACTTTTTAGCTCTACAAAGTTTAGGAGGAATTAGGACAACACAAGTTATTTCCAAGCTATGCAATAGGACTTCCACACATTTCAGCTACATGCTTAGTATGTGATCACATTTATTTTACACATGATCTACAAAGCATGTGGCTAATTGTATTTAAATAGTGTTTTGGTAACATTTCCACTGAAGACCACATTGTTTTTTAACTCTGATAATGTGCTTTGATACTAGGAGTTTTAAAGACCATGCACAAAAAGACAAATTTAACAGATTATCCTCTCTGATATTGTGACCACACTTAAACTACAAGATTTGAAAAAAGCATTTTCCCAGAGGCTACAGCATGTTATAAAGAGTTTCTTTGCAGCGGGGGGTGCAGTCCACCGTCAACAACCTGTCACAGATGTGCACACACATTCTCGTTTCCTTTCCCTCAAACACTTTCTTGCGCTGAAGTCGCTACAATGCGGGCCACATTTCCACCAATTTCGCCCAATCATACAACTGTTCTTCATCCATAGATGACACCAATCTTGTTGTTTTTATTTTTGAAGTCCTTTTATTGTTCTTGCTAATGTCTGTAAAGGTTCTCAAGTCTTCTGGAGTTGCTGGGTTTTCTTAAAGATATTTTGCCACTCGTCCCAGTAGCTTCTTCAGTTCTAAATGAGTTTCTGAGTTTTATTAGGATCATGGTTGTTAACAGACCCTACTTTTAGGTGGGTACCACCCACAGATGTTCTTAATGAAAGCCTAAGCTCCCCAGCAGTCATTTAGAACTGTATAAGCTTCTAGGATGAGTGGCAAAACGTCAGGGTCTACTTGCCTTTGTTCTTCTTAATGTGTTTTCGTAGTTGTCCACATGAATGAGGCAGAGCCTAGATTTGTAAATTCATGAATCTGAATCTGGTATGAAAGCGTCTGTTTGTGGACGTGGGTCAGGGATAAAAAATAAAGGCTCAAAAAACAAAAAACAAAAGAGAAAACTTGTAAACTATTCGCCTTGCTTTATATAGCGTCTATCCAAGGGAATCTGACTCTGGAGGTAAATTGTGCGAAAACTGGCCTGAAGCAGAGCCAGTTTTATTACTGCCATTGGAGAGTTCAGCTCTGTTTACACCACTTCTGTATCAAGCCAAAAAAGAAGCACATCTCTCTGTCGGCAAGTCGTGATGCCAAATGGAAGATCTTGGTGAGTGTTTGCAAATCACTGGAACGGTCAGATGAGAACTCTGATGTACCTCCGATGTTTTCTTGTTTCATTTGGCTTTAGCATGTTAATGCTTTCTAGCTAGTTCAGCATTTCTGTTTCATGCTCCTTGTATTTGTTGCCATCTACATGATATACATGATTTTTCTGGCCCTTCTTGGTCGGCCTCAGCCGCATGAGTCCCCCCTGTTGAGCTGAGTTCTGCTCAAGGTTTATTCGTGCTTGCTCTTGGGCTTTCAGGCTCTGGGTTCTGTAATGTGTCTTGTGTCAATTTGTATTGTTATTGACTCTATATAAATAACATTTTAAATATTAAGGGAACATGTCGCTATGTCCACAGGGTGCTTTATTCTAGTCTTAAGAAATGTTTGATAGTAATGGTAATGGTGATACTATCTTTTATGCCCCTACTTAGTAAGCCCCCCAGTGACTGCTTTATAGAGGACCATATGTAACTGTTGTATGCAAAAGACAGTGAATCTAATGACACTGGTGTATGTAGCCAGCAAGAACAAATAGGAGGCAAGGCCACACAACCGCTAAGCTCCCCAGTATTGTTTTTGGTGTAATAAATTATTTATCAGAGTTTACAAGATTGCATGGATGACCTTTCTATTTATTTTCTTTGCGTCACAACCAGGTGTGTTGTATCACTTTCTTCTGTTAACATCCAGGGCAGCTGCTTTGGAGTTATAGTTGGCAGGTTACGCAATGCATATGGTGCTTGGTCAAACCAGCATTCTATGCTTCAATTCAGTTTTCATATAAAAGAAACCGAGTGAGTAGTGAGAGGTCAGCGAAAATGAGTTTTAACTGTCTCTGACAAAGGCGTACAATTCAATTAATGCTGGCTTGTTTTTTTTTCCAGTGTGCAGCCAACAAACTGACAGGCTGATCTCGTATTCATGAATATGAAGCAGTTATTCTGCACAAAATTAGTTACCACAAGCTTCTTCACTGTCTTTAAAGAAGTGCGTTGTCATAACAACTAAATATTAATATTTCTAGACCTTCTGGATGTGCACATTTTTTTTTTTACTTTATTTATTTTTTTATTTGGTTTGTTAACCTCCTTGGAACTCTGAAAAGCTAAAGATAGCTGTTAAGCCTTCCCAAATCCTCAGGAAGATTATAGTAATTTAAAAAAACTTTATAAAATTCTTTTAATCACATGTCTAAAAGTAAGAGAAAATATGCGTCACTGTGCGAATTTTGGGCCAGTTAGGAATAATTCCCCGCTCGGAGACGGCGGATAAATATGAGCCCTGGTTTAGTTTATTCAACTGCAGCTGCAAGTCGGAAAACAAGCAGAAATAACACATATCACAACCCATTTCCTCGCGATTAGGCACGCTTCTCAGCCGCTAAAGGGATTTAAGACACGATAATAAAGATAAAAAGGAGACATTAATGATTTTGTTATGTTAATTAAAGGCAAGAGGATTAACAACAACACAGGAGCCTTGTAAAGCAATAAACAGACAGGGGCTCTGACATTTTTCCAAAACCATTAATAATAAATGAATTTGGTCCCTGCTGCGATCAAATAAATTGTATGGGATGAGGAAAAAACACTTTGCATTCTTACTTCACATGAGGGACACTTTCAGTTTGAATTCCAGCGTATGATAAGTCTAGTAGTAGCACTAAGTGTCATGCTTTTTAATATTTGAGCTTTCAGCATATATGCGCTTGACACTTATTTGAAGATGCTGCCTCCCCCCTTAAAATGCAGACATTTTCTTTTACATATTTGGACAAGCAATCATTTGATCCTCCCTGAAATTGTGCCTTCAGATGAAGGTGATATACTTGAAACAAAACTACTAGAAAAAATGACTTTTTCAGTAATTTATTTAACCAAAATATAATTAGCTTCTTCTTTGGTAGTGAAAAACTTAGTATACCCTTGCCCTCAGAGGCTAATAATGCCCCCTGTAGCAGACATCACTTCTTGTAGGCTTTTGTGTAATTATCCACCAGTGGAATGAAATATTCCTTCAGATGGAAGATGTTTGAGGGGTTTTCTTGCATATTCTGTCAGTTTCAAATCCCTCCACAACCTTTCAATGGGATTCAAATCTGGGCTCTTACTATGCCGTTCTGAAACCATCCACCTTTCTGCTTTTTGAGACATTTCTTGGTGGATTTTCTAGCCGGCTTAGCATCATTATTCTGTTTCTGGTTCAACTTTTAACTTTTGGATGGATGACTGCACATTACCTTCAAGCTACTTACTCTCTGAAGCAGTAGTTGTACTTTCCTCCAGGTCCTGTGATGATATTATGGGGTTCTGGCTGCATCAGTTGGGGAGGCCATTCTTGGTTGTTTGACATCTATTCAAACTGTAGATCATTTTCCTTACAGTGGAATGATTTTTCCAAATAATTTGGCCTCCTTATTTGAATCTCTTTTTGAGAGCACTTTAGATCGTGGCTTGATAATACCACATGCTTGACTAGCAAAAAGAACACCAGTCTATACATGTCAGATTTAAATACGGGCCGTGACACACCAGGCCAACAGTTGGCCTGCATGCAAACTCCACACAGAAAAGCCCCAGCCGGCCAATGGATTCGAACCCAGAACCTTCTTGCTGTGAGGGTGCTGTGGTCAGTGCTAACCACCACACCACTGTGCCACCCCTGAACGTTGCAGTGCGTGAATATTTTCATAATGACATGGCTATCTAGAATCACTATGATTCAGGAGAGGCCAGTTCTATATGACAGCATTTCCTAGCCTCTCAGACCAGCTGGTATGAACGCAGACACGGAACGTATTTGCCAGCTGACCGCTGGCTGTAGTATCCGTGAAAGGGAGCACATGGTCTCCAACAATGCTTAGGCAGGGTGTGGTTTCTATCCGAACCAGCATTCACCCAAAATTCGCCCCTTGTCCATCACTTGTCCATTTTCCTGCTTCTAACACCTCAGCTTTTTGGACAAAATGTTCACTTGCTGCCTATTTGTCCGACTCACTGACAGGTGCCATGATGACAAGATAATAAATGTAATTTACTTCACCTGTCAGTGGTCATAATGTTATGGCTGATTAGTGTATGTAATGTGCTTATTTTTTCAGTAGGATCGATCTTTTATTTTTTAATTTAAATTGTGAAAATTACCACAAAGTTCCAAAAATCAGTGTTAGCAGTCTCCATTATTATTTGATGCTGCTCCTGTTTTTAATGAGATCGCATTTTTCCTCGTTCCTTGTGAGTACCTGTTTTTCCACGACTCTAAGCATCTGTGCCACTGTGCCGCGCATTGTAAAAGGAAAACAGACACTTTGCTTCATTTCAGTCTGCACAGTTGGTGAGATATATTTCTCCTCATCTGTGAAAGATGGAAGTGAAAACCCTGCTCGTGTACAGTCGTGGACTTGTTTCAAAATAAACTCCTCATTAAGTAAGAAAATGATTACAGCCTATTAGTGAGGCTGCTAATCAGCCCTCTACTGTAACCTGCAGCTGTGCCTGCCCGCCTGTCTGAGCTGCTTTTTGCCACTCAAGCTGTGTCCCAGTTCAGGTTTACCCCTACGCCGTTTCTCGAGGTACAAAATAACTTGCACTTAAGCACTGTACGCTCTTCAACATTTGTTCATGTTAGCACCCTGGACTTATCGTCAATGATGACTGTTTATATGTTTACCTCAAACCTGCTGTGCTATTGCGTTGAGGTGAGAGGCCTTACCTTATACTGTGAACTTTAAATATGAACTCTATTTACTGGTATTTACGGCGTGTGTTGTGTTAAGAAAATGTGTCTACTTTAAGTTTGTCATCCAACCTCTCCGCCTTTGGAAATGAGCACCAATTGCACGTAGAGGATGCAAACTATACATAATTACCTTAACTACCTATGATTGCGCTCGCTCTCATTTATATTTGGAGCTGTGACATCTGTCCTGTGTTTCTCTTCCCATGTGTCACATTAGGTTTTAAATACAATTTCATTGTCTTTTCATTGTTATGTAGTGAAATAAACACATTTTATTTTAGAACCTGCCTTGCTTTGACCTCAACATGCCTTTCTGTCCACACACAAGGCTCTGCTTAAATCTAGCCTCATCTGATCCGTCCTGTCATAGGTAATTCTGACGCTTGTGTTGTAGACAGACCTGTCAAACACCATCAGCTTTGACACATTAGGTAGTTTAAGTGTGCGGGTGACAGCGTCTCGGTATGGTGAATACGGCCTCACCTTAATGTAATAGAGCCATCATTAATGTTATTAGTTACACCTGTGCTTTTCCTGCAGGTCAAAATGTCTGCCATGAGAAAAGGTCTATTGGGCGTTTAAAGGTTAATGATGAGTGTAGAGCCAGAGATGCTTTTGTGGACACGCCACCTGTGGCTTTTACTGCTGCACACTGCTCGTCATGGTCACTGATTTGTAGACAAATGTCATGGAGACTTGTGGACAAATTGAAATGCTAGCTGCTGGAAAATTACCGCTGGTGTGAAATGGACAGAGCTACGAGGAATGAACAATATTAGTGTAACTGCAGCGGTTAGTCACCGCCGTGTGTGTGGCACATGGCGGTGAGTGACGTTCGCCCCAGGGATGTTTGATAGCCTTTAGTTTGCTTGATGCTGGTGCTGCGGTGGATGATTGGCTGACAGGTGACCTCAGTGTTTGAGGGGTTAAAGGGATAGTTCACCCTAGAATGATATTTCGCTCATTATCTACTCACCCTCATGTTGACTAAGGGCTGGAAGAAGTTTCAGAGTCCTCCGTCCCTTCTCTGAGTTACAGGGGGTCTTGGTGTAGCAGTGCATTTCAATGCAACGGTTGTAAAGGGACACCAGAGCTCTTCGTAAAAAAACACACACAAAAAAACATCCAAATACCTCCATGATGCTCGTATGTAATGTCCGTCTTGTGCTGAAGCCCCAAATTGCGTAATTGTCCCGAAAAAAATTAAATAAGTCCACATTCCAAGCATGTTTGTAGCATTAGCTCCGAGTGTTGTTGTCCCGGCTCTTCCGCTGCCAGCGCGCATGCGCAAGGTTCGCACTGAGACTCGCTTCCTTGTTTACCCCGGCGAAGGACTAGAAGCAGCCCGTAATAGCCTGCCTTGCACCGGGACAACACTTTTTCGTGCAATTTTAATTTTAATTTTTTTTAATTTCTTCTTCTTCTTCTTCTCTCGTTGCACGGCGGTTCTGGTCCTTCGCCGGCTGGCTCAATTCGCCGGGGTAAACAAGGAAGCGAGTCTCAGTGCGAACCTTGCGCATGCGCGCTGGCAGCGGAAGAGCCGGGACAACAACACTCGGAGCTAATGCTACAAACATGCTTGGAATGTGGACTTATTTAATTTTTTTCGGGACAATTACGCAATTTGGGGCTTCAGCACAAGACGGACATTACATACGAGCATCATGGAGGTATTTGGATGTTTTTTTGTGTGTGTTTTTTTACGAAGAGCTCTGGTGTCCCTTTACAACCGTTGCATTGAAATGCACTGCTACACCAAGACCCCCTGTAACTCAGAGAAGGGACGGAGGACTCTGAAACTTCTTCCAGCCCTTAGTCAACATGAGGGTGAGTAGATAATGAGCGAAATATCATTCTAGGGTGAACTATCCCTTTAATAGCTCAGGATCTGGTTTGCCTTGTTCAGAGATTGACATTAGATTTGCATTAGTTAGCATAATGAATTGGCCTGGTTGGAATGATCTTTACCGACAGTAAAAAGGGTAATGAAAATTTAACAAAATTATCAGTGTGTGCTGACCCTTAACAGCCAGGGCTGGACTACATATGAAGAACTAAGTTATCTTTGGAAGGTTTCATAACCTGGCTCTGAAAGTATGTTCATGATGTTTTGCATGAGTAAAGAGTACTTGGCTCATTTGAATTCTCAGACAGATGTTGAAGTCGGCTGTGAAGATGTGCACTTTTGTTTAATTGATTTTATCTTTAGCCTCCGCTTGTGTGGGTGGTTAAAGCTTATTAGCAGGGCAAGATAAAGGCTATCGCTAGGATGTTCGGCTATTTTAATCTTTCTTCTCTCAGAAATGGAATGACGTGTCCTGGGCCATGTTTTGCATACAGAGTCGCGTCCGTGTCTTGGAACAGCTGTGCTATTTTAGAGAGCAGAGAGCGTCATTGAAATCACATTTACACCTGGGCAGTGGGCGGCCCTCGCCAGTTAAGTCATTCAGATCTCCAAACCATTTGAGTAAACCTCGAAAACGCTGAAAAAACAGCTTTAGGTTTGGCTGCCTGCAACTACTGGCTCAAGCTGCTAGTCAGTGTGCCATAGTTGATTGTGCCCGGGCACCCACTTTGTTAGGTTTTTTTTGTTTTTTTTTTCGTTTTCGTGTTGGATAAAATGATTTCTACATCGCACCACACCGCCTCTAGATGCCCCACATTGAGGACATGCAAGTTTGTCTCCAATGTTATCCGAAGCAGGTGGTTGGACCTGCAGGAAAGAACCACTGAGGTGTAGGCATCTGATCACAGAGCGTGACATGTTTAATAACAAACTGGCTGAGAAGAACGAAAATGACTTAATCCTGTGTGGAGGCAGGGAGCTGTGAAAAGGGCGTGGAATAACTGAGGTGGCTACTGGGCTGACCCTCTGGGGAGCAAACCCCACCATGGACATACCCATAAAATGTATGAAAAATGATTAGACTGTGACTAATTACCCGTTTAGTGTCGCCGAAAGTTGTTAAACAGACCATTGCCTTTTAATACCTAAAGTAAGGAATGGGATTAATTAAGCAGAAATGTATTCTTCTTCTCTGCCAAGTCTCTTTCTCACGGTCTCTAAAAACACTGTGTGATGGGGTTTGCACCTCAGGGAAATGGTCGGTAATGGCCTGAGAAAGGGATCTCCTTTTTACTCAACTCAGTGCCCCTCTTTGGGTGACTGAGTGACTGAATAGGAACATGAGCAGATGCCTCTATAAAATGGAAGGCAGGGGGAAAGATGGAAGTTTAGAAGACAAAGGATTTATGACTGCACAACTGTTCCCTCCAAAAGCATGGCCATAAAATGTAGAAATCCATAATGGATTTTAATAGATATATCATTAAATATAGATATGGTTAAAGTAGCGAAACCCCCCAAAATGGCACAAATACTGTGGTTGCTGTCTGCTCTGTATTCTACTGCGGAGAAAGGTTGGGTTTGTTTGTCAGGTTTTGTGGGGTTGATATTGTTTGTCACCTTTTCCGGCTGACAATACCAATGCTGCCTGACTTCATCACTTTAGTAAACAGTTCCATCAGTCAATGACATTTACGCTGCATACCAACAGCAAAAAGGTAAAACAAGTTCACAAACACTAGATGCTCCATCATCCTTGTTGTTGTGTGAAGTATGAAACCTACAGATCGTAGCTTTGATCAACACAACAACGGGAGCCATTGCTTCTTTAAAAAAAAACAACAACAACAACAAATACGTTATTTGAAGATGAAAATCAGTCTTGAGACTTAACAAGCAGCGTTTCAAATTGAACCCGTCGGGCCCCTCAAACATACCAGGGATTATAGATATTTATACTGTCAGAGCTGTTCACAGGCATGATCTGATATAGCCTTAAGCAGTGCTGTAATAGCCAGGCTTACTGGGCGACCGTTGTGAATGCCAAACTGAAGCTATTTAACAGTTTTTGTGAGAGTGCCTTGCATCCGTGAAATGTGGAATACTGTTAGCATATGTAAATCCTCATACAGTTGAAACCGGATGTTTACATACACTGTGTTAAAAGACACATAAACATTTTTTCCTCACTGTCTGAAGTTAAATCAGACTAAACCTCTCCTGTTTTAGGTCAGTTAGGATTACTAAAATTATTTCTATTTGCTAAATGCCACAATAATGAGAGAGGGAATTTCTTAGAGAATTTTTTATTACTTTCTTCAAAGTCAGAAGTTTACATAAATTTCCTTAGTATTTGGTAGCATTGCCTTTAAACTGTATGACTTGAGTCAAATGCTTTGGGTATCCTTCCACAAGCTTCTCGCAAAATAGTCTGGTGGAATTCTGGTCCATTCCTTGCAACCGAGTCAGAGTTGTAGGCCACCTCACTCGCACACGCCTTTTCAGATCTGCCCACAAATTTTCTGTGGGATTGAGACCGGGGCTTTGTGATGGCCACTCCAAAACATTGATTTTGTTGTCCTTAAGCCACTTTGTAACTACTTTGGCAGTATGCTTAGGGTCATTGTCCATTTGGAAGACCCATTTGCGCCCAAGCTTTAACTTCCTGGCTGATGTCTTGAGATGCTGCTTCAGTATTTCCACATAATGTTCTTTCCTCATGATGCCGTCCATTTTATGAAGTGCACCAGTTCCTCCTGCGGCAAAACAGCCCCACAACATGATGCTACCACCCCCATACTTCACAGTTGGGATGGTGTTCTCAAGATTACAAGCTTCCCCCTTTTTCCTCCAGATGTAACCGTGGTCATTATGGCCAAACTGTTACACTTTAGTTTCATCAGATCACAGGACATGTCTCCAAAAATTAAAGTCTTTGTCCCTGTGTGTATTTGCAAACTGTAATCTGGCTTTTTTATGTTGCTTTTGGAGTAATGGCTTCTTCCTCGCTGAGTGGCCTTTCAGCCCATGTCGGTACAGGACTCCTTTCACTGTGGAGAATGACACTCTCTTACCAGCTTCAGCCATCATCTTGACAAGGTCTTTAGCTTTTGTTTTTGGGTTGATTTGCACGTTTCGGACCAAAACACGTTCATCTCTGGGACATAGAACCCGTCTCCTTCCTGAGCAGTATGATGGCTGGACATTCCCATGGTATTCCCATCTATACTTGCGTATAATTGTTTGAACAGATAAACGTGGTACCTTCAAGCATCTGGAAATTGTACCCAAGGATGAACCAGTCTTGTGGAGCTCCACAATTCTCTTCCTGATACCTTGGCTGATTTCTTTTTATTTTCCCATGATGTCAAACAAGGAAGCAGTGTGTTTGAGGTGTAGCCTTAAAATACATCCACAGGTGTGCCTCCAATTAACTCAAATGTTGTCTGTTAACCTATCAGAAGCTTCCAAAGCCATGACATCACCATCAGGCCTTTCCTTCATTGTGTAAAGACGTAGTAATCTTTGTGTATGTAAACTTCTGACTTTGAAGAAAGTAATAAAAAAATCTCTAAGAAATTCTCTCTCTCATTATTGTGGCATTTAGCAAATAGAAATAATTTTAGTAATCCTAACTGACCTAAAACAGGAGAGGTTTAGTCTGATTTAACTTCAGACAGTGAGGAAAAAATGTTTGTGTCTTTTAACACAGTGTATGTAAGCATCCGATTTCAACTGTATGTATCATACTGTAGGTTGCCTATGCATTTTACCCAACGGAAGGTGGCAAAAACATTGAAAACTCGTGTGCAAATTTTAAAGTGGCCTCCGAAAACTTTTCACCCTGCCTCTCTAGTGTTTTCAGTTGGTGTTACTGTTTTGTGCTGCTGTTGCAAAGACTTGATTCTGTTTTCCACGGATCATAGGAACCATCTACAACAATGCAGGGCACTAAAACAAGCCCTCAGCCTTCGAGAGAAGAAAGCAGCATTAAAGCAAGTAGAAATTGAGTATCTTTTGAGAAAAGTATACTGGGTCAGTGTCATGTTTATTCATTCATTAATTTTCTGTAACCGCTTGTCCTCTTGAGGGTTGTGAGGGGTGCTGGAGCCTATCCCAGCTGTCACTGGGCGAGAGGCACGCCAGTCTATCGCAGGGCTAACACAGAGAGACAGACAACCAATCACCAATCACCAATTAACCTGACACAGATAAACTCACTATCCTCTCTCTGTTCCACACAAAAGAAAGTTACTTCTTTCTTTGAGCATTTATTTTCCGCGGAGAATCCAAAGCTGTTGACGAAAATTAAACAGTGACGGCGAGTCTCTTAGAAAAGCAATCTAAATGTCATCTCCAGTTTAGTTAAAAACTTGGGAAACCAGTGTTTGACTCTTGCAAGTGTTTCAAAATGTGCTGGAATATGTGCTATATTTCACGTTGCATGCAACCCTTTACAGCTTTTATCAATCAGTAGCCTCAAGACCACTGTTATCCTGTCATATTCTTATCTATGACCACAAGGGTCTAGCCGTCGGCTAGCTGTCATCTTACACTGTTTGAAATTATACAGACATAGATGACATGCATGGAAATGGAAAACATACAGTAGCCCAAATTGAAAGTCGCAGTAATAGTTGCAGTAATAGAATGTGCTGCTCTTTCCCCCCCCCCCCTCCTGTCATAGATATTGACCAAGGAATAGCTTATCTAGTCATTCAAGATGTGCATTAGGCAACCATGGCAACACTGAAGTATGCCAGTATGTGTGTGAAAGAGGATCAGAATGAATGCTGCATATCATACTGTGAATAATTTGTCAGCCCCTCATTAAAAGTTAGTAAAACCGAAACGCCGGCCACACTCATTATTTGACAGTTTCTCCAACAGCGCCTGGGGCATTGTAATTTTAATTGCAGTACAAATAGGGCAGTGTCTGTGACAAACATGATGCTGTGCAGCATTATCTCCACAATAAATCGGTTGTCATGCAAATTAACTAAATAAAGGAAATTCTTGATTTTAAAAATCCCATTTTATTTTAAAATATCTGCACAGTCCACACTGAATTATATTTAGTTGGTATGATCCACGGGCGGCACAGTGGCGAGGTTAGCACTGATGCCTCACAACGAGAAGGTTTCCGGGTTCGAATCCATGGGCCGACTGGTCCTTTCTCTGTGGAGTTTCCATGTTCTCCCTGTGTCTGCGTGGGTTCTCTCCATCCAAAGACATACTCATTAGCCGTAGGTGTTGGCCCTGTGATAGACTGGCGACCTGTCCAGGGTGTACCCCTGCCTTTCGCCCGATGACAGCTGGGATAGGCTCCAGCAGACCCCTGCGACCCTTAACAGGAATAAGCGGGTACAGAAGATGAATGAATGGTATGATCCAGTTTGTAAGAGTGTGAGTTAGGGTTTCATGTTAGCAGTTATTATGCTGCATCGTCATTGTTGGGATTTTTAGGTGCATAGGAATAAACTGTAGCCAAATGTGACCATTTCCCTTGTTAGGTTAGTTTTAAATTAACCATAATCCTGATGGTTCAAAAGTTCTGACCGCTATCTGCTATTGGTCAACTGTTTAAGTGAATATCTCACAACTGGCCACCTTTACATGGACAAATTACATGTCCCACAAATAATGCATAATACATAAATCTAAAATATCTAAATCTGAATACTGTATATATTTTCTGACATGTGCAGAAAGAATGTATTTACTCCAGCCAGTGAAATGCAATTAGATAATTATTTAGTTCTTGGGTGCTAATATTTTTCTTGCTGAACAGATGATCAAAGATTTACACCAACCTTCTCAATCCTACTGTAAATTCTTTCTGCTCTCTTTGATTGGGTTTGGTTTCATGAGGCATCTTTGTCCTGATTGGGCTATTATTCCTATTATTCCATTGATCTGCTTTAAATAATGTTGTGTTTGTTGTGTTTACATCCTCTGTGTATTTTGCCAGTGTGTTAATTCCATCAAAAAGACAAAGGCCCATCAGTGATCAACAAGTGTCTGTTCATCTATCTATCTATCTATCTATCTTTGTCCGAAACTCAGTGTTTTTCTGAATTGTATTTTATGTTCTGTGGCAATGTTTTGTTTATTCTTGCTTCCTGTTATTTATATGCATGGCAGTTATGCTATGCTATGCTAAAGGTCAGTGAAAGGCTGTAATTATGGTCTCCTGCATGAGAGGTAGACATGATACATTCCGTCTGTGTCCTGTCTATGACCTCCACATCCTTGCTTTTTGATTTTAATAGGACACATTATATCCTGTGTTGGCACCCTCAGTTAGCACTGGATGTTAATTACCATGTCTGGATTTGTCCTACATATTTATTTATATATTTATGGAGCGACTGGGTGTCTGGCTTTAAGGAGTTGGAACACATGGCAGCATTTACATACTTTCGAACCAAAATATACTCACTGAAATGTCTGTGGCTATTTCAAAATCCATTAATACCAGATCATGATATAAGATAAAAACCTTTATTTGTATTACTGATCAAAACTCCACTTTCTGTAACTACAGTATGAAAGCTAAACACACATGTGCGCCTCATGCAGCTTACTGTTGACCTGACACGTAGTCGCCTTCGGCACAAACACTGCAGTGAATTGCCAATTAAACACGCCACCTACATCACTCCTACTTTGTTGCATAGTGAGTCACCAAAACACCAGTGTGGTGCAGGTGAAGATGAATCCCTCCATAAAACTGCAGACTACAACTTCAAAGCTGCAAGTTGAATTGGAAATTTTCTAACTGTAAATTGCACAATAAATTCAGTCTACATTTTTTATAGAATATTTTCCTCGAGCGCCTTATAAATAGAGCGTGGGATTGTGAGTTGCCACTATTTGTGTCTGCAAAGGGTATCCATAATGTCTAATTTCTCCCTGGTAATAGGATGTTGGTACAGCTGGATTCTTATAGCCCTGCGCAAGGTGGTAAATTCGATCGTAGGACAGCAGAGATCAGTCTGTCAGCTGTAAGATTTACATTTTACATGCTCTTAAAGTCCTTGTCCGACACCAAGGGTGCCAGAAACCCCTGCCAGATTGCCAGACACCAGGCCAGTGATGGGCCCACACAGCCATTTTACGGCTGTGCTTTCTAGGCTTTATAGCCCATGCTGATGCACTGAGGACACAAGCGAAAAGGAACATTGATTGACCACTTGGACAAGGCCGAGATGCCATAACTTAAAACTGCAGCCTGATTGCTTTTTATCCAAGTAACATGATAGGCCTTAGGATCCGCTTTAATCAAACATCAGTGATGTTTGTTTATATTGCAGCTTGGCATCACACCAGTTGCTCTATATTCCATTCTATCTATCCCATTTTCACTGTGGCATTTGTTAAATAGGCAGACTTCATTCATTATGGAGGCTGCGCATAATCAAACACAACAACACTTTTTCAACCTGTGGATGTACAAGAAAAAACTTTATGTTTTCATGTTTACTTCATTTCTAATGATTTGAGACATCTAAATGTCTTAAAAAGTAATAAATTAGCCAAAATGTAGACCTTGATTGGCATTTCACAACATATTACATTTTGTAGCTACATGTTAAATGGGAATAATACCTTTTTTATGAATTTATTCATTCATATATATTGCATGGCTGAGTGGCACTTGCGGATTTAACCGTGTCGATTAAACATCACGTTCTCTGACTGCTATCATTTCTTCAACACTATTCATTCATTCATTCATTGATCTTCTTTACCCGCTTATTCCTGTTAAGGGTCACGGGGGTCTGCTGGAGCCTATCCCAGCTGTCATCGGGCGAGAGGCGGGGTACACCCTGGACAGGTCACACTATTAATTGAGAAGCATAATTGGGATTTGCAAGTTCTTATATATGTGGAAGATACTAAATTTAAACCAAGACTGAGGCCAATCGCTCGGAGTAACTGGCAGGTGTATTGTTTGGGGTGCATTGCCCAGTGCATTGAGGACTTATACATTTATCTGTATAAGAGTGTGTATTTTTGCCATATCAAAATCACTGTGTAATGAATGTAAGCAAGCGATGTAACTGCGTACAATTCAAAGTGCTGTTAAGGTCTTAAAATATACTGTAAAGGTTTTTTTAGAAGTCATCATGCATTATTTCTGCCGATATCAAGTTATTTGCCACAAGTTCCAGAGAAATTACAAGTCAAGGCTGTCAGGCTTTGGGTGTCAAAGTTTTACAGCTCAGGAGAAGTAGGGTATTTTCAGTTGTTGATGTATTTGGTTTTCCATCATTCATTTTTTGTAATCTACTGAAAATCTTTCTTTTCAATAAAATAACTGCTTCTAAGACAGGGTTAGGGTGGTTGTCGGCTTGACTGTAAGGTATGAAGTATCAAGTGGATAGATGAACGCCCGAGTCTGTTTTTAAATGTTTATTTTGACATGTCTGCCCAATGATGGACTAAAGTTAAGGTGAAAGCCCAGAAGTTGTAATTAATTTGTCTTTATTCCTCTAATTTCTTTCAAGCACCTTACTTAATGAAATCCCACAGCTATTAATCTTTTGACATACCTCTGAGCTACTTTGTCAGCGAGCCACCGTGAGTGCCCAAACCGAGCCTGACATTTGACTAATTGCAGTCATTTGAGAATGATCACTTCTGTAATGTATTGGAAATGCACAGCAGCGTAACGCAACATGCAGCCCACCCCCCGCACCCCTTCTCTTCTCTGTCATGACCCACTTTATTGTTGGAGTAAGGTGAAATCTGTCTAAAAAACTTGACTAATTGGAGCAAGGTAAGTGCAGTGGTAATTATTGCAATCAGAAGCTCTTTTTTTTTTTTTCTTCACTAGGTCCAGTCTTGATTATTTGCAAAAGATGAGAATGAGTCCATGCCACATGCGAGTCATTCACTGCTGCACGGCTTATTCCCCTCCCTTCTGTTCCACGGTGGAGCCGCTTAAGAATGACTCTTACCTGTCCTTGCCACCATCCAAATTGCTGCGTTTTTGATGAAGACCTCAGTCACAGCCTCCTGGGCTAGAGTGGAGAGCTCATTACAGCCAGAGGAGTACATAAGAAATAATGAATAGCGGAGGGTAAGCATGCGTATATGAGAGAGCGAGAGAGTGAGTGAGAGAGTGTAGGGCGTCGACTGTGGAGAAAGTTGTAAATATGAGCTATGGGGAAAGCCCTTTGTAAGGTGAAATAAGGGCCACTTGGGGACTCGCCGTATACATTGCACCTGTCTTATCATCATTTAACTCTTATTTGTTGGACTTACTAAACTGTCAGCAATTCCCTGCCTTCTTGGCCTTTTCCTGTAAAATGCCATGGAAATGCTGACAAGCTGCCAAACCACAGCTGTCTGGGAAAAGACTGCCGCTGCTTTTCCTTGACTTCAGTGTTTTGTCAGGATTAGACGTACGTACACACACACCTAGTTGCATTTGTATTCCAAAGTCCACCTATCAAATGTAAATTCACTTAACAGCAGCTTTTTCTAATTGATTCTTCCTCTTCTCAGCTCACTTAAGAAATTGGTAATATCCCTTTTTTTCTCATCATGCTCCTCTCTGAAACATGCTTCTCCTATCCTTGAAGTCTGTCAGTGATGTTTCCTGTAATTGTGTATTTTCCTGGACCAATTCAATTGTCTCTTGATGTATTCCTCGCTCAGCTGAGCGTGTCATTACACACATCATTTGTGTGCAATTTAATGCGGTATGCAACAAGGTTACATTTCTGTGGTGGTTCAAATTGAGGACTCATAGCATTTCAGGCGCAATCATTTCTGTCTCTGTCTCTCTTTTTCACTCACTCTCAGAAATTGCTTCGGCAATGATTCCGCGCTCCTCTGCTTCACTCGGTCATGCCGCATTTTGAATTCACATTGGGAGATATTCCAATTATCAGTCAGGTAATGTGATGAAAATGGTGACTTTCTCTCTTTAGCCCGGGTGTGCTGATCAATTCTTCTCATGTGTACTGCATCATGAAATGATATCCATCTGTTGTTTTGCTGTGGGTTGTATACAGTACTCAGTGATGATTGTAACACAGTGTGTTCCTGGTTTCTGGTGAGCTTAAATAGGAAGAACTGCAGTTGTCTCTGGGTCATTTAGCATTAGCCGCTACATTTAGGTGACAAAAGGACGGTTTGACACATTAAACTGCGGCAGTCACAAAAAAGTATTTACCCTTTTTTTCAGTCAGTTGTTTGAACTGCATTCACAGAGTGTTTTCATCCACGGTCCAGCCTAAAGGCTGAAAATGATTTGGTAGCTTTATTTGATAGAGGCCATATGGAGGTCTCCTCTTTGACCTATCATACAATAGTCCCTCCTATTACCTTTCTTTGTTTTTCTTGACACATTGCTCAATCACGAGGCCCCGGCGTATGTGAAAGTGACAGGGTTCTCATTAACTTTAATTATTGCGTGCCAAGTCATCTGAAGGCATTGTTTAGTACCAGGAACCGCCCAGCCCCCCACTTTCAGCCACGGGCCCTGTCCTCCATCACCTGTGAAGGTCTAATCTTATCTGCGGCTGTTGCATGGCTGTTCATTAATCACTCTCCCAGACCAATCAAATGGTGACTGATAGTTGACGTGGCCTTGTCCGGCCATCCCTCAGGTGCTGGGAGTTCTTTGGTTGGCCTGGGTACTGTAGCTCTTGCGCTTGATTTTTGACGTGTGTCTGTGTGTGAACAAAGCAGCGATGTCCTCTACGTGGGACAGAGCGTGTGCCGTGTCACGTGTGCCAATGTCCAGTGCACCGGAAGTTCACCATACTATTCTGCTGCTAATGACTCTGTCTCATAAGGAGCAGTGAGCCCTTAGCCTGACTTTGACCAGACTGCATATAAATATGGACACTTCCTGGCATCATTTAATTAATACTGTGCTTTGCACTGAATCCCACCAGTTACAAGGAAATGTTGGAATATACACTGTACATATTTTTTTTTTTTTTCCAACTCTCAAGGTCCTACGGGACTGCTTCAGAGCGGTTGGCATGGCAACATGCAGTGAACGCGATGTCACATTCTGTTTCTGTAGCGTCAAATAACTAATACGAAATCATCAGTTATGTATTAACTACCTAAAATGACTGAAACCATCCTTGAAGGGCCTAAGTCCCATCCACTACCATGGAGGGGGCGGAGCTTATGACCTATACTGCAGGCAGTCACCAGGGGGAGCTCTAGTTGCTTTGGCTTCACTTTTGAGGAGATGTTCCAACGTCCATCTTTATACAGTCTATGGTTTTGACAGAGTTTTAGCTGTGATCTGGGTACCAAACTGTTTAGCTCAGCGACAGTTGTCTTTCCTGGACTCATTTCTTATTCTTGTAGTACGCCATTAGGATTTCATTTTAGGGCATGTGTCAACGGATGCAGAGATTAAAAACCTCTTCATGCAAATGGATAGTCCTACAACCAATCAGAACCATTTTGTTGTAAACTAATTCAACTCCTCAGCACTCAGATGATGTGTTTAATTACTTCACTGTCCATCACTGCATAAAGCGTGGCCAAGTGAACATAATCAGTTCCCAACGGACCGACTGCAGACCAGCAATCTGCTGCAAACATTTTGTGGGCGGGGGGGATGTCGGGCTGGCTTCCAGGCTAACCCTTCCCACTTACTTGGCGGAAATGGAAGCACTAAGTCATCGTTGTATTTCTTGGTCAGAGTCAGCAGAAGATGTGCTGTGACTGAAATCCACAATTGCCATGAATGGAAAGGGGTGTCAGGATATTGGGGGGTCAGGGAAGAGGGAGGGAGATAGAAATAGTTTGCTCTCATAGCAGCAGGATATAAATGGCACGAAGATGAAACAAATCAACCTTAGGTAGCCCCGGCCGTTAGCCAATCCATAGTAATCAGTGAGACTGCATCGAGCTCTCCGCTTCATGGACCCTTACCAATCAGCAGAGAAAACAGAGAGCTGTCATTTGTTTTCCTCTGCTCGCTGATGGAGACAGAGGCCAGTGAGAGTAAAGTGTGGTAATTATATATGAAGGGGGGGGGTGCATATTTCTCTATTTTAGTGCCATTATCACCTTTTTAAAAGTAGTTTTGCGCCACACTGTTTGTCAGTCGCTTAACGGAGTGTCCCACTGGCTGTGATTAGAGGATTGATCAGGGATGTGAACTAATGCATGCCCACCGCTGATGTCAAAACACAGATGGCATGACTCACTTTGCAGCTCTCTAAAAGAGATTTTGTTTAGTCTTGTCTTATGGACAAGTCTGGCCAAATAACTTCCAGGGGGATGTGCGGCATCTATATTTGTATCGATCTCCATTAATTGCTGTGACAGTGAAATATGAAATTAAACACGAGGCGATTTATAATTCATAAAATATCACTTATCTCCTCACACAATGTGCAGGCACAGAGGCGGTGAAGACACAGACGAGAGACGTGCACGTATGCACGCATACACGCATACACGCATACACAAACGCACAACATCTGCTTTGTATGCAGTGGCGTCGTAAGATGATCTTCCTGATGATTTGGCATCGGTGTGCTCAGGTTTTCATAACCTTTGGATGCCTCCCATCCTTGTCCTACAGAGAACCGAGGACAAAGCTCTGCCCTATTAGAGATGAATAATGAGCCTGTTGGCAAAAGAGACATTGCTAATGTTTTGTCCAAATATCTCAAATCTGTCCCCAATGATAATGTATTCTGCGCTGGTGCCAAACAGCTCTATATTTGAAGAGGTGATTTCATTGCAGATATGACTTATAAAATCTTTAGACTGGAGAAGAAGAAAAAAAAAAACAAAAAAAAACGCCGTAATGTCTGGCGGGTGTATAGGCATCGCAATAAGGGCTTAGTTTGTTTTCCTGTAATTGATGCTTTGTCTGTGTGGCGGCATAGCTTTGTTTGTTTATGCTAATGGCTGTGATGACCTGTTGGTCCCCAATCTAGCAGGGAAATGGCAGCCAATGCTTTGGGGAGTGAGCCATTGATCTCTCTTCAGTGCCTCTTTCTTCACAGGTACTTGAGATTAACTGAGCCAGAGCGAGACAAAAGAAAACATTACAAAACCGGGGGAAAAAAAATTAAAATCACAAAATTACTTCTGCCGTATGCATATATAGCACACCAGCCTTAGGCTAATTAATGCTTGTGCGGCTTCGAGCAAGCTGCCTGGTGTAAAAGTGCTCGCTCTGCTTTCCTGATATCGGGCTCTCGAGGCTTGATGCTGCCTAAACAGCACAGCTGTAATTCCACTAAGCAGTGCACTATGCAATAACTATTAAACAGAAGCACACAAACAAAGGGGTGGGATGTTATGGTTGTGCTTCTCTAGAGCCCCTAATATTCTACAGTGTTGCAGTGACCAGTTGTACAAGACCAGGCACACCACATGCTTCGATCAAAACAGTGTAGCCGGCGTACAAGTGCTCACACTCCAGTAATTCTGAAACACAAAAAAAAAAACCCAAGGGCAACTTGACTTGTTTGGTTTCTTGAAGACATTTCACAACTAATCCAAGTAGCTTCTACCATCTTTTGATTCAGCTTTGTTCTTTGGACATACCAAGACCTGGAGAACTTTCACAGACCTTTGAAGCCCAGCACCATTCTGAGCAATTATTGCCTTTGTCAATCTAGTAAAGAAGCATAACACACTACCACCATCCATCTCTGCCTCCTGTAGAAGTCCACACCACCGGGCAACAGAGGCACAAAGTCCAGCTTCATGGGAGTCTACAAGAATTTTCCCCTTAAGGACTCGCAACATTTAACTTTTTCTTTTCAAACTGGAAAACACGACTAGGGTGAGGCGACCAGGCTCACAAAGCTGTTCCCCAGGGTAGATTATTGCAAAAAAAAAAAAAAATCTTTGAACAGGAACACTTTTTCTTTTCACCATGAGCTCTCACTCTTGGACGCACACTCTTTGAAATGTCAGTTCTTTAGGGCAGCCGTTCTAATTTTTGTTCCGCTCAGTGTAAGTAAATAGGTCTGACTGTGAGTTTTTGTTCCCAGATCCCGGGAGGTTGGCATGCATGCTCAGCAGAGAGACCTCTCGCTGCAACCTCCCTCTAACATATTGATCAGGAATGGCTATTGGCGTTAGCCCTGTGAATAAAATGCTGCTCTGCTGAGTCTAATTCCCCACTGGGCGACTGAATAAAGAGACAAAACCTTTACCGCTATTTCTGTGGGCCTCTATTTAGCCCGTATCCCAAGCCTAATGATGCAACCAGCCGTCACGGAGTGGGGAGAAAAAAAAAAAAAATGGAAATGTCACTTTTGTGAACGACACCGTCTGAAATGACTTTATATATCTGTTTTTCTGCCTGTCACTCACATGTTTCAGCCTACGCAGCAGAGCAAGAACGGATCACAATGAGATGTTTTATGAAATCAAGGGCAGGTAAATAGTGTTGTTTTCTGGCTCTGCGCTCAGGCTGTTGACATCAAAGAGAGGAAGAGGCTTGACATGTGCATCTAGAAACATTTCTCTGCTGGAAGAAATAATCCCCTCGACATGTGAAATTACTGGAACATGAAAAAAGACAATGTTTATACAGATTCAAAGTATAGAATGAGCAACGTTTTGTATCCACATCATAGGAACAAGCATAATTTTTTTTTCTTCTTCTTTTTTTTTTTTTAGTGACTTATGCTAGTGTATGATGAGGGGAAAGGACCTCTTCATACTTTTCATACTTCCAATTTTCAGCTTTTAAAATGTTCGTGTAAAAATGATTGCTTTTTGTAATCTGTCATTGTCTCAAGTGATTGCACACAGGGAGTCCGTTCACTTTGAACATTAGAACAGGCACTAACCTTTTGGTCCACCAGTAACTCATCCCAGTAATCTGCTTTACTTTATTAATTTCATTGTATTTTCCCTGAGTCTCAGAATGACTTTAGGTAGTCGAGTGATTTCCCATATATCATTTATTTATTTAGTAATTAATTTATTTGTGTATTAATCTATGAGCTATGTATTTAATATTAAATAATGCACAGTCCTCTTCATGAGATTTATGATAAACTTCGAGCTGTCTCAGTGGTCCTTTGTTTTCTGTTTGGCTGGAATATAGGGCAGTACAGTTTGGGTGCTCTTATCAGAGACAGTTTGTGTGCTGCTATTTCGTAACAGTTTTTTGCGGCAGCCGGGGTTTAAGAGACCTTTTCTGGGTAGTGTGTGAGCTCCTGTCGTCCCCTTCACGGGCGAGGAGACATAGGAAGGGTCCAGACAGTTATGGAGGAGTGAGTGCTCGGAGGAAGAACGTCTGGGGGCGACCGAGCTAGCCAATAGACTTGGCTCAGTGTCGCTGTCTGGTGTGGTACAGCCACTCTTGTCCTCTTGCAACTCCTCCTGCTCCTCCTCCTCGTCGTCGTCGCAGCACAATGCGTGGTACAGGATTTTGTCGCTGAAGCGGACTCGCTCTCTTGTGCCGGAGGTACGCGAGGTCTTGTGGCTGTGCGTGGAGCTGCTGGCCTCCTCGCTGGACGAATCTGGAGTAATAATGCGCGGCCCGTTGGGAATGGGCAGTCCGCCGTTCATCTGGGAGTAGACCGAGGCAGTGGTGGGGGGCGGGGTGGGGGTCTGTGTCTGGGTGGGGATGGTCCCGCGGCCCAGATCATGTCTTGAATCCCCTGGTTGCTCACTGGATCTGCGCACGGCTGCGCCAGCGGCCTCCAGGTAACTGCAGAACTCCCAGCTGTCCGAAAGCACATCTGCATTGAGGAAGTCCAGTCTAAAGGCCTCTCCCAAACCCCGCTCACTGCTGGACGTGCTGCTGGCCGTGGCCACCGTCCAGTCATCTGGCTCCAGGTCAAAGTCAAAGTCGGACGTTAGTTTATCAATCTGACCCACCACCTGTAACGGGAAGAAAGAAAACACAAGGGAGAAGAGCTGGTGAGACAATAGAGAAGTAAAGTATAGCAAAAAGTGGAATAAGAAGTGATTTTTAACCACCGTCTGCTTTCCATACAGTTATCATCAAGTCTTCGTTTGGTTGTAAAAGACGAAGCAATTCAAGCTGAAGTGATCTGTTCCACCTGTACTATGGCTTTCTGTACCACCTATGCAGTTTACACAGAGGGTCCATTAATACTACACACTTTTTAGAAGTAATACAAAAGCTAAATGCTCTTCCTTTAAACAATAGATAACAAAAAATTAATTGTAACCTAACTTTAATATAAATCTCTGTGACAGTTTATCCGATACCACATCACATGAAATTTCCAGATGCTTTACATCCCACTGATTTGGCCCCTGTGGGCAAGTTTAACAAAAGCTACGATTTATTCACGGCTGCTAATAGATCTGTGTTTGCCCGTACAGCTTGCCATCACGCTACTTTCATTCATAAATCCTTAATTGTTTGTACATGTTTTGGAAATAGTTTTTATTTCCACCAAGGCCTCCCGTGGACAGGTGTTGTAAATTAGCTTTATGCTACATCGACACTAAATTAGATATCCGCCGGAATGAGGCTGTAATCGTCAAAGACGCTGCCGAGAAGGTGAGAGACGAGAACCGAAGAAGCCTTCGAGATGAGCGGTTAAAGCTGTGTATCCTGAATCCAATGTCTGATCCATTTTGTCTTCAGGGTGGCTTCCAGGATGAATGACGTGAACCGTCACAGACCTATAGCTTTACAGTATAAACCCTTAACCCAGTTCTTTTGATGCGCGTATTTTGATGTTTTATGTCAACTCCAGTGCTGCTGTAAGGTCCATTTCAAGCAGAATACACTCAAATGTTCACCTGCTGTATCACGTAAAAGCGTTTCATTTGCTGCTGCCTCTAAAACCCGACTGCCTCACTGCTTAACCTCACTGCTTCTGTCATCAGCAGCCACGGTGTTGAGTGTTTGATGAATCGAAAGCACTTCAGCTGAAATCACGCTGGTTTGCTGACAACACCTAAAATCCAAGCCCTCTATACTTGACATTTTAGCACCTTCAATCAGCTCTGTTCTGCTCTCAACAACAATCTATTGTGAAATGAAAACACTCCGCAGTCGTGTAGCTTGTAAATGATACATTTCCCCAAACTATTCAGCAATTAAGCTCGGTGTGTTTTTGAACTCCGGAAAGTTTTCTAGACCGCGCGCGCGTATGGGTTTGCAACATAATTGCAGCTGAATAGCAGAGAACGTGTAGTTTCACCCTGAGATTTGCAGAACATGATCCTGTTTCCCCCCCCTCTCTGCCTCTGTAATTATTTGCAGTGTTTGCTTCTTTCTGACTCTTATGACTACAAAATGAGCGTGGCTGTATCAACAACTCCGAGCCTCACCCCTGCATGTGTGATCACAATGCAAATTCATTCTTTGTCCAAACTTTAAAGGAGAAATTATGACTCGCTCGCTGTAAATGCAAACACGCTGATAAAGTTGGAGTAACTGTTCCGCTCGCGTGCTCGCTAAAAGCTCAAGTGCAAACACGGCGAGTCAAATCCGTGCGCTTGATGATCTTTCGCAAATATCTGGAGACAGGGATGAGCTAACATAAATTTGCTCACGGAATCCTTGAATCAAAAATGAGAATGCCGACTTAAAAATGTAAGAGGAAATAAACCTTAAATCCGTCTGAAGGATGACTTGATGCTTTTATTCTCCTGCCGTATTTTTCCGTGCGACTCCTGAAGCCTTACCTCCAGAGGTATTTTGTTCTGTTTAGTCAAACCGGCTGCATTAGAGTCTGGTTGTGTACCTCTGCATGTTCAGCGCTGGCTCATCTGTCAATGAGCTTCTCTGCAGATCTGCCAGTTGTGGCATCTTACACCTCATGAGTACCTGGACTGTGCTTCTCTATTGGCAGACTGCCTGGAGGGAATTGGGCTGTATGAATCCTCTAATCCTTGCATTACTCAGCCTGTTTGCTGTGTGATTTGCAGACTTTCACTCGTGCAGCTGTTAATGTAAGATGCTTCTCAGGGCCAGAGGAGCATGAGTAGCTTTGTTTACTATATTACTCAACTTAATTTAATCAGTGTTAAAATATTATCTATAAGAAGTATTTCACAACCTTGTCATTACACCACAGCAGGCCGTCGGCTGGTTTGTTGTTTTACACGTCTTGTCGAATGCATTGGTTCAAAGAAAGACAAAAGGTACTGGATGAATATGGTTTCTAGTTTCAGTGCGTCCACTGGTTGTTGCCGTACCTTTGCAGCAGATCATGACCCTGCTTACTTCCTGCTTTAAAATGCATCCCCGCCGGCCTCAGCTGCCGGTTCGCCTGACCCTTCCCCGCGGCATGCGGTTGGCTAATTTAGTCTGGTAACTGTCTCGGCTCCGAGGGTCTGCTGAATCTTTCTAGGTCACTATGCAGCCCCTGCTCAATGCAAGCAACAATGAACTCCTGTCTTTGCTTTTTCTTCCAGTCAGAGAATGTGCCGTGAAGGAGCTACGGAGTGAATTGGACGTGCAGATTGCTTTAGCTCAAAGGATGAATGAACACATCAGGAGCAAGTCATGCGCACAATGTGTTTGAAATAGAAAACGCTTTATGAAGATCCACAAGAGTCAAAAATAGAAAGTAATTATGGCGCTTTATTTAACCAAGGAACTCAATCGTATCCGTGTATCACACCACATGTCTTTTTTTTTTGAGATTGTATTACTGTATGTCTGATGTGCAACTACAAAATAAAAGCCGGAATCATACATCTGCGTGGGTAGACGGTGGATATAAACTTATGGACTTTTATCTATAAAGTTATAACCTTCTCAAGATTACTAAAAACCAAAGAAAGGTATAAATACAAAACATAGATCAGCCTAACCGCATACATGTGCACACCACCGAAATAATAGTTCAAGGACCCCAGGATTTTATTACAGCACTCAGGCTGTTTGCATAAGAATCTATCAGCTTGGCGCTCCTTGACTTGGGAGTACTTTCCCTCTCCTTTGACGTCCTGTTCATTATAATGTCGCCATTGTGCAATATTTTCCCCGCTTGTTGATGACTGCCTCCGCTGTGTTCGGTGATATATTTAATACCTTGGAAACTTTTTGTTGCCCTCACATGAGCTGTACCTTTCGACAACGAGACCCCATGGAGGGTTTCTAAGGTCTCCGTGGCCCAGTCCTGCAAGAACAGCTGAGATTTATTTGAGATATCAGACCTACTTCAGGCGAAGACACGCGTGCACGGTTTCAACTGAGCATGAACACAGCCACACACCCAGTTCTAATAGGATGTGCACAATGATGCAGTTAGGTTGTTATTGTTTTTAACTTTTGTGTCACACTGGCTTTTAGTGAGGTTTGTAATTTCACAAAAAAAAATTTGTTAATTGTTAATAATGGTAATTATTCTGAGTCGTATTCCTTTGTTTCCTCCAAAATGTTAAATTCTGGATATGCAGCTTGGAGCCGTGATAAACCTCTGGAGTCAGGCTGTGTATCCCCCACAGACTTTATGGCACTATCACTCTACGAACTTTATGGTGCAGTGATGGCATATCCTTGTGACTGAGAAGGCTCCATTTGCAACACAGTTAGGCAGTAATGTATAAGCGTGGCTATAAGTACTGGGGATTTGAGTTTAACTTCAGTCCTTAATTTTCTCTCAGTGCCTCTGCTGACAACTTCACTTACGTTGCGGTAGACAGTGCTACTAAATAGCGCGATGATGGCTGTAGAACAATATCCACGGTTTCCCGCGTGTGAATGGTGGGTGCAAATTAAATAAATAAGATGTTTTTTCCGGTTATATTTTAGAACATGATCTGTCTTTTATAGCTGTTGGATTACCCAGCAAAGTCCAAGCACACATGATCTTGTTAGTCCATACAGAGCAATAAGTGATATTGTAATTTTTTTTTTTTTTCTGTGTCACTGCACTCTATCAGCCAGCAGCCACGAGTCAACTGCGGTCACAGCATCTGATCAACACAGAGTTCATTCATTTCAGAGCTCTCAGAGGTGCTTTAAAAGAGAGGCTGCCTCGGCACCATCAGGCGGGGGTTTATTACTGTACCTCAACACCTGTCTGAGATGATTGGGCTGGGTAATTGAGGGTCAGACTGAAAGAGGGCACTTGGAGCCTGGTCTGTGACAGAAAGGCAGAGTGATGGAAAAGACGGGCAATGATAATCTCACACAGAGCGACGGTCAGTAATGTAAAAACTCTTGAAGAGCCTCCTCTCAGGCGGAGTGGTGATTTGGGAAATAGATTCAGTACTGTCCACTATCATTACAAGAGTCCTTTTCTCTAATATCCAGCTCCACCTGGTATCATGATTTATTTATTGTGAGTGGGTACATGTTTCTTTTCCCCCCGAGTGAGCATCTGTTCTTTCACACCGCTAATTGAAAATGTACTGGAACATTAGTACTGTAATATGTTATTTGCTACGAATGTTTAATATGTTGTGGAGGAATACAGGTAGAGGTCAAAATCGGCAAATGTGAAAATTAAGTGTAAAACTGCCTCTGATGAGGAGGGGAATACATACCACATGTTCTAATCACCGAGTTGAACTTTAAACAGATGTTTAATGCGAATAGCTTGTTTTGATGTGCATTGACGGCGTTCTGTTTAAAAAGATTTTTGTTAGCGGTTCGGTAAACAGATGGAAATTGCCATCCTTTGCGAGTCTCGATATAAAAGGGCATCTTTAACGTGCGTTTCTAATGATCCCAGCGGAAAGGGTTTCAGGTTTTCCGCATTCATGTCGGATTACATATTCTAGTATTTACTAGGAAATAAAAGCAGCTCTGGAGGATGGCGTGTGTAGCCGCGCGGTTTGTACATATGTAAAAAATAAATCAGGTGTGAGCAACCAAAACTAAATGAGTCATAACACCCTCACTGGGTTCATTTGCAATGCACGCTGTATGCATTTTCTATGGATCACTTCATTGCACTGTGTTCGAGTGGCCTCTCTCCATCTGTTCCTGTGCCATCCATTCTTCAAGGAGTCATTCTCAGAGTTCTCTGAGACAAGTTTGCAGTGCTTGTTGGTTAATTATGCAGCATCCAGCGTCTAGCGTGGATCTTCCTTTTTGTTTTTTATGGGAAAGTGTAAAATGTTCAGTGGAGCCATTCAAACAAAAAACACTGTGTTATTTCTTTCTCAACATGTCACAATAGATTTCCAGCCTGCCCCCGTGCAGCACTTCCAGCGCTGGAAGCGGTTAATGCCAGTTAGAACGTCTCAGCAATTATCAAAATGGCCTTGCATGCTGGCTTCGTAAGTAAAGCGTTTGCAAATATTGTTTTAATGCAGCGAGCGCCTGCAGTTTTGCACTTCCTTCTTACTCTTCTGTACCCCCTCCTTATTTCCCCTCAATTTAATTCTCCTCAAGACGAGAAGAGGGGGGCTCTCAAGCCTCTCACGTAGTAGTGATATGGTTTATCTTATCCCCCAGAAGCTAATTTATCATCCCCGACTTACTCTGAAAGGACATATTTACTGGATTCACCAGAAAAATTGTCCAGTGGCTCGTAAACATCCGCAATCTTTTCCAGACATCTTATTCACTATTGGGTGAAACGCGTTTTGAGAGCATTTTGAGTTTTGCTGCATTTTTAACTTCACCCATCTGAATGTGATCAGCATAGAAGTTACATTACATGAAAGCTCACGTCAAATTTGCGAACTAAAAGCAGGTGGCCTGACTTAAATATATACGCTTGCTTGAAGTCTTAATGATGTGGTATGTGAACATAATACAGAGTGGATAATTGTAATACTGTCGATTCCAGCCTCTGTCATTTAAAACAGAGTAAAATACTAATGTAGCCGCAGCACTATTTCCATACACACAATGTTTAATTTCAGAAATCCCATTTTGCATTTCTCCTGTGTGAATGCATAGGAATAAATGTTGCATCCTTCCCCTTTACAGACACATGCTTGATAAAGACGGAGCTGCTTAGTGTGATTCGGTGTTGAACTGATGATATGCATTTTTCAGAAGTACAAGAGAAAACAGTATATACATTTTTTTAAAGAATTTGTTTCATAACCATTTGGTGCATCTCTGGGCCGATGTGCTGCTGATCTGTGACCATTCTGTGTGATATGTTGCACAAATCAAACAATCCCTGAATGATTTGAATTAAGTATTAATGTATTTGCATATTTCTGTGTTTGTAGCGCTCGCTCCAGCGCTGCATATGACTTACTGTCACATACTATGAACTAACTAACTCATCCATCTACTTATGCGGCACTGTCAACAAGACTAATTAACTAATAATTCCATGTATGCATATTGTGCTAGACAAGTATTTGATTTTATAGTTGGGATTCATATGTCCAGTGAGTCACGGGGGCTTGGAGACATTACAGAGCAGCCAGGAGGGACCTGATTTAGGTCAGGCCATCTTGATTGGTGAGATGTATTGCGTCGCGTTGGCACAGGGATGAAGTGTCCTTTGAAGTGTTCACTGGAAGCATTTGGTGTAATTATCCTGTCATGAGAGGGGCTATAAGCCTGAGACTTCATTAGGCACATGCCTCCTGCTTTTTCATCTTTTCTCAAAAAAAAAAAAAGAAACACTCATATTTATTGAGGCCTTAAAGTGCTAAACAACGCCGTGATGAGTGTGGGGCCAGTACCTCCTGACAACTCACTAATCAAAAGCATCATTACTAACTTCACCGCATAATGGGCCTCATTTATCCCCCTGGATGTTCAGGAGAGGTGGGCTTCTGCAGTGCTTGAGGCTAGGAAAATCAACCACTTCCTTAGCCAAATTTAGGTCATTAGACTTGACCAACTCATCTACCGGCTGTAAATTTGGGAGGTTTATACTATCATCCTGGAGAGGGGTACAGGGGTTGTACAATCAGTGAGGGAGCAAGATGGGAACCGTTTTCCAGCAACAGGGAGGCAGCAGATGCAGCATGTGTTGGTGCTGGCAAAGCGCACTGATCATTTATTGAGGTTCTCCTTCAGTGCGTCTATCCGTGTTGCGAGGCCTAGTGCCGGTAATGACCAGAAAAAGATGGTAGAGGCACGCTGTGGGGCTCCTCAGTCTGTCTGCTTCCCAGAGATAGCCGGAGGATTAGGCTTGTGTACACGGGTCACGCTGGTCACATGCGAGGCAAAAAGGCGCATGTGAGTGCAGCCAGGCCACCGTGACCCGTTTTAATAAGTTGAGTTTTGATTAACAACACGGTGTCTTTCTGCGGAAGAAGGCCAGCGAAGGTCTGAGGTGGTTGCAGTTTGTCAGATAGCTGCAAAAAAAAAAAAATGTACGTGCATGTGGCGGGTGGGAGGGTAAAGGCGGTTGACCTGTACTGGAAAAAAAAAAAAAAAGGGAGAGTCTCTAAGGCAGAGGGGAGAATACGACACTGTGGGAGCTGGCTCAGCCCAATCCAGCAGTAAATCCCTCATCCTGACACCTCACACTGCCAGTTTGTCTACAGGCCAAACCAGTAAGCAGATAAGCAGCGAGTCTATCCTGGGAAGAAAAAAAAAAACACACACACACACACACACACACACACATGGTGCAGCGCTATAGCTACATGGTTATCCCATTTTGTGGCAATGACTAATCATAATTTCTGGGCTGGAAAATAAATTTAGATTTACTGTAGTTACACTTGATTTGATTTGTTACATTAACAATGCCTCACCGAATTCTTACCACGGCAGTAAATCGGCGTAAACATGTACATAAAAACACTGCAGCCTAAAATAAACACTTTTTTTTCTTCCATGCTGTCAAAGGCTGTTTGCTTCAGACGCCGCGTACAGTTAAGCAAACAGTTAATGTTGACTGGAAATTAAATGCATCCACATCTCATTACAGACTACTATTATTATGTTTGTGATTATGTCGGAATACTTGTTTTGGGTGCGTCTTGGAGTTATTTACGGCATCGTCTTTTAATAGTCACTTGTAGAACAGCTCCGTTTCAAAGTTATTTTATGAAGGAATGAAAGAAAGATGTGGGACGGATGAAGAAGACGCGCAGGGGGCAAAAGACTGATAGACAGGAAAACCATCATCTTCTCCAAGCCTTTTTTCACGTCTAATTTCCGCCACTTTTAAGGATCTCATTGTCAGCTTTGTTCCACTCCTCTCTGTATCTGTGAGGACCATATTCATATCTTTAAAAAAATAAAATAAAATTGCCTGGGCTAAAACCTCTTTACAGCATCAGAGTTGATTTGCACCCCACTCGCGCGGCCACATTATCACTCATATCCAGTCACGCACGCTGCCATCGATGCCTTTATCGTAAGTGAGGATGAAACTGCAAGCAACCCACTCAGCAAAATATTTTGCTTTAGCCAGTCCCTTCAGCCAACAGTTCTATTTATGCTTGCGTGAGAAATGATCCATGTCAGGAGTTGCCACGCAATAGCTATCACCTGCTCTCTTTTTGTAATTAAACATCGCTCTTTCCAGATTTCTGTCATGGCTCCTATCGCAGACTGTCTTCCTGGGCTGGGGGCAGATGATATTGTCTAATGACAGTTTTGGCAACGTGGCAGCGCTGGGTGTCACATCACAATTCCAGGGGTGTAAATGGATTTGCACACCCCCCAAAATTTGGAATAACACATAAAGTTGCTAAAAAACTACCCTGGAGGCTAACTTTTTATTATTTTTTTTTTCTCCCAAGAAAATGTGTTTACAGTTTTCCGTGCAAAACAACGCCGCCAGATGCGTGAGCTCTGAAAGCACGTGAATGACGCAGTGTGTCTGTGGGCAATCTGATACGTAGATGGGTAAAAGTGGACGACTCTGCCATCACAGCTTCTGGACCGTTTCCAGCAACACTTACACACATTTGTTCTTGGTGAGCAAAGGCAGCATCAGTGCAGATTGCCTCCTCATTCATGTAATCTGTGTCACGTTCGGTGTCAGCTTCACACTTTCAGCTGTTCATGCTGCCATTGTATGCAGCAATCGAAAGGACTAAGTAGTGCAGAAGTGAATTAAGACACAGTTCCTGGAGCTGCAGGATGTTAGCTGCTGGGAAATTGAGTACCGTGAAGAGATTGTTCCATGAGATTGTTCTGAGCAGCAAACCATGGCAACAGTGAAGCGACTCCTCGCCCCTCAGAGCAGAATAGGCCACCATTCTGAAAATGCCTCATACTGGTTTTTGTTCAGCCACTGCTCTGGTTAAGTTTGGCAACGGCAACTCTTAAAGGAGGAACATAAAGGAAGAATTGCTATTATGGTTAAAAAGTGCAAAATGTGGTTTCAAAGCCTGCGTTTTGTCAATTATGCTTCCTGAATTTCTTCAAAGGATTTGTGCAGAGGCGTAGCAACTTTACGCAACTTCCATATTTGCTGTTGAGCAACTACAGCCAACCCCAAAATGGCACTTGTCAGGAAAACGTGGACAGAGGTTGTTTTAAGCATTTGAATAACCGGTGCTGTCCACTGCCTGGTGATGACAGTGTCTGCATTGAATATATATGAACCAGTAGGAAGCAGTGTGCAGTGAATATTCCACAGTGAACATGTAAGTATGGATTTAGTATAATATTCAGGAGAAAGCTATCTGCAATTTCCATTTTATGACATGCTAGATAAAGTACAGGCCAAATCTGCTTTTATTCATAGTCTACATTGAGTGTTATGAACTCTCTACCTCTTTTTACTCAAATGTTTGGCAGCACTTTACTTATTATATATAAGATCTGAACTTGTTAATATGTGTAATGTAATAACAGCAGCCAGTAGATTAAAGTAAAATGAACGAATGGATGGTTCAAATGCAAGGAAATAATTTCTACATATGGGATCAATACAGCATAAATCCTTCTTCTTCTTCTTCTTCTTCTTCTTCTTCTTCTTCTTCTTCTTATTATATACACCAACAGTCAGGCAGGAAAGTTGTCTGACATCATGTGGAAGCAGATGCTTGTGTTGCTGTAGCTCTCTGTATTATGCTCACAGTTAATGGTGCTAATTAGCCGCCGCATAGGTAAAAATGTGTGATTATCGATCGGCAATCAATGTTAATTAGTAATCTTTGCATGTGCCACAAATGATTAATTATCTGGCTGCTTTCCATCGAGCTGTTGCACAGTCGCTTCTACTGTAGGTTTGCCTGCGAGTTTAAACCAAGCTAATGGAAACGAGTCAATATGACGTCCTGCTAGTAATCCACCAGCAAACAGTCCAATTTTAGAAAAAGAAATAGTGAGGTTTTTTTCTGACGTGTGTATTTTCAGTGACGACCGCTCGTCACTCTTAAAGAATATACAGTCTATACATAACGACGTTATAGTGGTCTTCACAAACCCAAGCTGTCAAAAATCAAGCTGAAGTATGATTAGTGAACTGAAAAGTCTGATACAGGCTGCACGCAGCAAGTTTCACTGCACTACAAATAATCAGTTTTCAGCTTTTTTTCCCTGTTGGTTAAACACAGGGTTTGATTTCATTGCTGTGCTTTGTTGTTCGGGCCACAGCTTTGGAGGAACTGTCCAGGACTGAGAGCAGCAGCTAACCCTACTATTAATACAGGCCATGCAATCAATATGCCACTGGCATTTCTAGGTTTCCTTGGCTTGCAGTGCTTATCTTAATGGGAGTGTGCTCCCATTTTCTTTTATTGTGTGACCACATATATCATTACCCAACAAATATAGCCGGATCTACCGCGCTGGAGTGAAAACACTGAGGCTCGGAGGGAAAAAAAGGAAATACTATGCAATTTATTTTTATTTTAAACTTCTCTCTGCGGCTTTACGGAAGAAATGGTGGCGAATATTCAATTGCTGCTTTGTTTATACTCCTTTTTTTTTTTTTTGTCTTTGCTGTATGCTTTGGCTGGCTGCAGCAGCATTATTCCATTTGAACCCTAACAGAGAGGATGATGTACTGTACATTAGTGGGCAGAAACAAATTTCTGTGGATAGGTATTTCCATTCCTCCTCCTTCCTGCTTTCCTGGGGTGGCCTGGAAATGATACATGCTTAGTCACATGGTGCATTATCTCGCTAAAAGACTGTGACAGTGTTGAGATGCCTCGAATCAGCCAGCCAAGGTTGCGTGATTTGTAGCTTTCAGAAACTTCTCGGCTGCTATCAAGGCAACTAATGCAGTATATACCACAAAGCATATCATTGCATAGCATCAACGCAAGAGGAGAGTGAGCTGCTATTGTCGTGTCATAACAAACCCTGAGCTCTGATAATTCTAATTTTTAATAATTCGATGACCAAGTCCGACCTAGCACTTAGGTAACGTGGGTTTGAACCTGGCATAATTCACTACTATCATAGGCCCTACATGCTGCACAGTTTGAAATCGTATGCAAGATATGTTTATTCTTAGATATCTCTTTTCACACGATCGCTGCACTAAGCACTTACTTGTGGCCACCGTGTTAGCTTGCACAGCTCTCCTCTGACCTCTTATCAACAAAGCATTCTCGCCCTCAGGCCTTTGACTGTGACTCAGTGTCTGGAGGAGTGAGCTGTTAAAAATGAGCACTGTATTTTACCTTCCCACGGTAACAGATGTGTTATCATAGGGTCCCATTTACAGTGATGCATTATCCCAAGGTGTTATTGACTTTTCAGGACGTACTGAACTTTACAACAACTCCAAGAATAAGTCACAAGTGATTTTTGCCTCACAAAGACATATTTCTTTACATTTTTAAAGCCAATTCTTAAAGCCAGTTTTTAAAGCCGGTTTCTCCTGAGCCATAGATGGAGGAAGAGCACCCTTCACTTCAAGACATAACAACCTGTGGCTGCCGCATTAAAAAAATAATTGCGGATTTAATTTGTATTCTCGTAAAATGTTTGTTTGAGCTCTTACACCCAAATGAGTTTTATTTGGTGTGGTGCTAGTACTTACGAACCAGAAAATGTGCCCATATCTCTGTGAAATCACCCTGGCCTCCGTTACTGCGTTTACAATGTCGCACTCACCCAGTGGAGCAGATCAAGGATTGCTCTCTTGATGACATAAATAGAGCCTAATAGAACTGTTCATGTGCGCACGCATCCACACTGTAACCATGCTGTAAGTCAAGGTTAAAGTATTAAAGAATATAGAACCGTAGGCAGAGAAAATTGTTTCTTTGATCCGGGTTGGTGCAACATCATTTACAGGAAACAAGCTTGTGTTTGATAAATTTTCTGCAATCTCTGAATTGATAGACAGAATTGTCCCAGTAAATGTTCACATCCTCACATTCAAATGAGAACAATATGGAAAGAGAACTGTATGCATTATTCAGTCCTATCCCAAATGTTTATTGTTACTTGTTCAGTAAAATTGTCCTGATTTGTGGCAACATAATATACACCGATCAGGCATAACATTATGACCACCATACTAATATTGTGTGGGTCTCCCTTGTGCCTCCAAAACAGCTCTGACTCATCAGAATATGGACATGGACCTTCTGAGGGTGTCCTGTGGTGTCTGGCAACAGAAAGTTGTTAGTGGGGGCCTTTGGGTCCTATAGGTTGAGGGGAGGGACCTCTGTGGATCAGGCTATGCTACGGGGTGGGGGTGCCTGGTTTGGACTAGGTGAGTGGTACATGTCTAAGTAACATCCACACAAATACCAGGTCCAAAAGTTTCCCAGCAGAACATTATATTGTCACAAGATGGTCAACGTTATTTACTTCTCCTGTCAGTGGTTTTAATGTTGTGACTGATTGGTGTATCTGATCATTCACAATTAGCCACAACATTAAAACCACCAGCCTAATATTGAGTGGGCTCCAAGTCACTGGGAGCTGACCCTTTGGGTCCTGTTGGTTGTAGGATGGGTCCTCCATGGATCGTGCTCATTATGGTAAATTCCATGGATGCTCAATTGGATTGGGGTTTTGGGAGTTTAGAAGTCTGGATAACACCTGGGGCTCTTTGTCGTGTACCCTGAGCCGTCCCTGAGCCGTTTAACTCATTGTGGCGGGGAGCATTGCAGTCAGTAGGTGGGTGGTACGTGTCAAAGTAACATCCACATGAATGGGAGGGCCCAGTGTTTCCCAGAAGAATGTTGCGTTGTAATACAATGGTCAATGTTATTCACCTGTCAGCGGTCCTAATGTTGTGGCCAATCGATGTATATTACATCTATTATTTCTCTCTGTGGAAACAACCCAATACACAAAGGGTTGTGGCACCTTCACACATTATGATTGGAAGTGAAAACAAAGACCTTGATTGATGGCCAGCTCCTTTTTTCTCCCACCACTGTGCTGAAGTAGGCCACAGATATTGGCATGACTCCCTCTCCTACTTCTTTCTCTCAAAACAATTTGTCATTGCTTCCAGGCCTCTGCCATTTCTATCTGTGACAATCTGTAGGGCGGTCGCCTCAGAGAGTGACAAAACCTGTCACAGTGCGTCACTTTCACTCTCTCACTGGCAAGCGGCACGACATCTTTGAGTCGGCGGCACCTTTATCAGATATGGCAGTTCCTAAAGCTCTGCCTATAACAGCAGGCAAGTTCGAGGAGAGGAGCCGGTGACTTTACAGAGACCTATTTGCAAACAAAATCACTGGGAGACATTCCCCACAAGGCACCATCTGGCTGCCACATATACCTGCCTCCGTTACTCCCTCGCCATCGCGGGCTTCTCTATTTATAGACGCTCTCCTGTCCACCCACCCACCCACACATTGCATCTTGTAAAACAGCAACCAAAATCTAGCAAACCGAAGAATCTCCTTCAGGCAATCAGTCATGGGGGTGACAGGTGTCAACACATCTCCCCTGTAATGTGTGGATAACATCTTCCTAACAGACTACCGTCGCCAACAAAAGAAATGAACAATCAGCCGGCTCCTTGCCAGACCTTGTGGAGAAACGATGACCTTCTTTGTCATTATCTGAACTCTTCTCCTATTTTTAGCTTGGCTCTGTTAGTGTAAGTAGTGAGATGAGCAATAGAACAGAAAGAGACACCGAAACATAGTGACGGTGTTAGGCGTGACTCAATCTCTGTGTGTTACAGGTAGAGAGAATTCGTGATGATTTTGAAGGTTATCCGTCAACCGCCAGAGTTATCAATAAGGCAATTAGTGTCTCATCTCTGAGAAGAGTATGCTGCGTTCTGATCATCGGTGTTATGTTATTGAACGTGCATTCACCAGCAAGGGAATGATATCGAGAGCCCTAACGCAGAACACAGGCGCGCACTCGCAAGCTTGTCAGACATCTGCTGCATTTTGATAAGGGCCACGGCGACTATATTTTGAATCCTGTAAGAACCCTCACAGCAATGTACCGCGTTGACGGCGACGCTAAGATGTCACATGTAATTAAACGTAAGCGAACAAGAAGCGCCTGACTAAAAGACGTTCTCTGCACTCAAACACAATTTCTCCTGTATTTATTAGCACATTTAACATATCCTCTTTCCATTTATTCACATTCTAAGGTTTTATCCTCTCAGAGCAGGAATGAACTTTAGCAAAATTCCTGTGTAAAATAAAAAAATAAAAAAATACAGCCTTTGAATGTGAAATTAGTCATCAAAATCCAGATGTTCTGGCACGGTTCCTCAGTAAGAAGCTGTAACAGCCTTCCTGTCTCCCTCTTTCTCTCTCCCCCTCTCTTTCCCATTTTTGGATGGATTTCATCAGCCATCGCGTCGGGAGAACAATAAGTCAATGTGCATGGATCAGCTCCTTTAATTACATATTGAAATATTACTCATAAGCTCAAAAACATATTGATTACTTGCTTGAAATCTGCAAAGAATACATATATGTTCCCCTCAGAGCAATATCGCGGCACATTTTCCTCCCAACAATTCTCTTGATTTGCGTTTTAATGTGTGTGTCTTGATAATTATAGGTTGCCGAGTTGGCAGGGAAACATGGTGGTGTGTGTGTAGAGAAGCGCTACCTCAGTCACACAAGCCCTTCCAGCAAGAGGAGCCTGGTAAACAAATCTCACCAAAGTGAGAGGGGGGAAAAAATGTTTAACTAGGGCAGTGTTTTAGTGCCTCATTAGCATTTTCCTACCATTTTCTGGACACATTTTTGAATCATCTTGTCCCCAGTGTAGGAGAAACCATTATCAGTGTCCGTATCACCAGATAACCTTCTAGTGTATGCGCAATCACAAAAAAATATCTGTTAAGTTGGCTCATTTGCATTTGACTAAACCAAATGTCAAACTTCCCAATGTATGAATCTGGAAGGTCAAGCTCACATACAGTAGAGAAGATGTAAATAGGACGTCCATGGTTTACCCAACAAGGCATATAGTCCATTGTAGCATGCATCACTGATCCATCAGGTATCCTCGCGTCTGCTACATTCTGCTCTGCCGTCTAGTTAGAGAAACCACGCAACACAGCGGGGTTCTCTACCTGCATTCTCCAGGAACATTAAAAGGGCCAATTACCTCAGACAAATAAGCAATGTACGGTGAAGGTGAAGGACGGGAGAGGCAATTTTCCATCCTTTTCTTCTCTCACTTCATCTTTCGCCCTCCCCGCTTCAAATTGCCAGTCCATAAACAGTGGGCCCATTGTACTGTGCTGTTGACACAAATTGGAAGGAGTGAAGAACGGAAATGTATTGTTCTATGTAAAGCATATTCATCTTTTCAATAAAGTTGGCTTTGGCAGGGAAGAGAAAGTGTGAAGTCAGGCGCAGCATGTAATTAGCCAGTGGAGGTATGGTGGGGAGGCTTCATCGAGCCATCTGTGGGGGAACGTTTGCGAGGATCTCTCTGACTAAGCTCTCGTCGCTTCTTTGTCTTCACCTGCGTTTCTCCGTGACCCTCTCCTCTAAGTGCTCGGGCTGCCAGCAAATTACATCCTCCAAAGCTGCTGGAGCGCTTGTTTGCAAGTGCGCATGACGCAACAGCTGGTGCTCACCAAGGCATCTTCTGATGCAAGCTCCTCGCTTTCCGCACACATTTCTGCGAGCTTCCTGGAAACATTTGAAAAGCAGCTAACATTAATAATCCATGGATTCTGTGTTCATGCGTGAATGCGGCAACCAACCTACAAGTGCAAGTCCTTAGCAGGCCACTGTTTTGACACCTTTCAGGGCTTCTCCCTCTCCCTCTGGCAGCTGAGCTTTGATTGATGACAACTAAAGGAGTGGTGAAATCTGAGGGCTGGATGGAGAGATAACTGACTGGCTGAGAATGACTCAGTCTGTGGCAGAGAGTCAGTCTGCTGCAGCCTGGAGGAAGAGAGCGAGACAGCAGTGCAGCAGCGAGAGGAAGCAGAGAAGGGAGAAGGTATCACGGGGTAAATGAGGCCTCACGGTTTGGTAGTGCATATAGCTTCATCATCCTTGGCGCATGTTTGGGAGGCAAACGTGACGCGTCCAGTGTTGCTTTATTTGAAGAGAGAAGCGTCACGGAGTCAGAGCGATGTGACCAAACACACAGCGGGGCCTCGCCAGCAGCAGTCTATCTAATCAATCTGCTGTGGGAGGACAGAAAACACACACAAACAGCGTCACGCCCACAATAGGAACCCGCAAAGCTACAGTATGTGCACAGGCTCTCGGGTTACACGCGGCCAAACTTGCATCTTCTGGCAGATACTCATACACCCACGCAAACACATGTATCAATCAAGCTAGCTTTTTTTCCCCCCCTTGTCAAATAGAAACACACTTTCACACACACACACACACACACAGACACAATGGGTACATAAACAGCACGCAGCAAGTCAAACTGACTGTCAGGCTGACTCCTTCTACTTTAATCCTGATGGAAAACTGTGATTATTTGAATGGCAGCGTGTACATCTAACCTCAGGGTTTTAGAGATTTATTTATAGGCCAGCAGTAACCCTTAGACTGTGCACGGCACCTCTGACTGCATCCCTGACATCATCATGCAAATTCTCTCCGGTGTGACCTTGAATTTTATGCGGTGAAAACTACACGGATGCAGAGAACGTGCAGTGTGATCAGGTCAGTCACGGCGGAGGAAAATGCCCCCCACCCCCGCCTCCTTTATAGCAGGCATTTATGCTTCACGTTTCCTTTTTTTTTTTTTTTTTTTTGTTATTCACAAGGTGAAGGCTGCCAGTAACGTCCGAGTCGCGGTGAGTGCAGTGTGGACACTGGTGTCGGGGGGCTTTGGCATGCTCTCCCTCTTTAAATAGCCCCAGATCTAATCTGCAGACAGCAGCAGAGTTCTGACAGATCCTGCCTTGGTGCCTCCTCCCACTAGGTGACACATTCTTTATTTATTTTTCCTCTCCTCCGCTCTGGTATTCACTCCATGGAGCACTGGCCCCTCAAGCTATTGTCAGTTCTGTTCTCCATCCATGTCTGAAAAACCAAATGGATTTACAGGGTTTACTGTCAACCCCTCCCTTTTTCTGGGCTTACGAATGTGGCACAGTCTTCAATTTCCACTCTTTTATTTCCACGCTATCCATCCCATCATCGTGACTCAGTCATTCTTCCCATTGGGGCAGTGCTGTTGTGCCACTGGCTTTTTTTTTTTTTTTTTTTTTTTTTTTAAAACATATCTTTCACGGGTGACCCCATAATATGTTTTGACCTGTGTACAATACGGGTGAGCTCAATATATAAAGTTTATGAGGCTTTCATGGCAGTCTTGACAGCTTTGAACCTTAATGCAGGAGAGTGCTGTTTTTCTCTCTTTCTACTAAGCTCGATAAACTGGAAACCGCCATCTGTCTATCACGGGCTAACTGTGATCAAATCAACAAACCGTGTACTGTAACGTGGAAAGAGAGAGAGAGCCAAAGAGGAACCACAACAAGCTGCAATCAGTCAGTCAGTCAAGCTTTGAGAGGTAGCAAGCCCTCAGTACGTCTAGTTTCTGTAGTAAACATGTCGGTAGATGATAGTTCCTGTCTCTTTAAGGAAGATTTAAGCATAAAACTTGATGTTGTCACTGCTAAAATACACCTGTAGCTATTAGTTTCCAGCATTACAATTTAGACATGAAGCTGTTACTATATGGTCACTAAAATAAATATATAATTCGTAGAAAGACAGGCACCATGGCTATAGTTTATAGCTTATATATGCTGCTTCTAAAACGAATCAGCAAGACATGGGAAAAGTCCATCTTGCTCAAACCACCATTTCCTCACTTCACACCATGACATCTGTAACCTGTTAGCAACATCACACGCCATCTCAAAGCTTCTCTCGTCTTTGAGTGGGCCCCGGTTTCTGAGTAAGTCTTCCAGTTCGGCGTCTTTCAAAAAGAGTAGCCCTTCATTAATAATTCCCGTAACAGTTTCACCTCGTGGCTTAAGTAACCACCGCACTAGCAAAAGGACTTCAAAGCCATGGGATAATCCTAAGGCAGCCGTCTCGTAAATGTCGGCCCGCGTAGCCATTTCAATGTAAATTCTGTACATACCGTCCCTCACTATTCCGCGGTGACAAGCCTGGAAATTAACCAATATGTAATGCTGCAGCGTATCTCGGCAGCGCAATTCTGCACTCTAGTTGAGGCAGCAGCTGTGTGGACTTTGCCGGGATGAAAGAGAAGAAAACAAGGAATATGGTTTTGCTTTATGCAATTGGGTGATGACACGGTGGAAATCCATTTCTATGAGATATTCTCTCGACCCTCCTTACTCTGTGCACAATTAATTTGATACAAGCTAGAAGCATAAATCCTAGATGATTATGCCGTGTTCAGGACAACAGCAATGAATATTTTCATCTTCTCAGGACTCAAGAACAGCAGGAGACGGGGAAATTAGTTTTGTTGTATTATGTAGATGCCGGCACATTCTGCAGCATCGACAGGATTCACTAGCTGAGATGTGGGGGTGTATGTGTTGGGGGTGTGTTTGGAGGTGAGGGGGTTATAGTATTAGAAGTAAGCATTCCTTTTATGTTTTTTTTTTTTTCCCTTTATTTCCCTAGAACAAACATAAGGCGTTCTATGTGGTGGTGGTCCACGGATTATTATCTATTGATTACTGAGTCTCTCGAGCATTATGTAATTGGAATGTTAATGTAATCGTAGCCAGCCACCCCCTCGATTTCCCCCTAGAACACGAGCACAATTAAAAGCGGAGTCGTTCAGGCTGGAAAGTGGCCAGCTGTAGTGGGTTAATAGATGGGTTTGGCCAGACGTCTGCGAGGTGACCGCTAGCTGGCAGCCTGCTGGATAAGGTTGCAGATTGTAAGTGGACATGTACTTTACTTCCCTCTGTGTGCAGTTGTCACTGCAGATGATGAAGCACCCTGAATCTTCCCCCTTCTCTGCCTGTAGCTCCCTCGTCTCGCCCTTACTCTACCCTTGCTAACCCTTCATTCTCTCGCCAAGGCCGAAGCAACTATGCTGACATGTGGGCACCATCTTCCCAGCCCCCTGACTTTAGACCCCAGAGTGGAGTGTCTCTATTGACTCAAGGGAGTTCAAGGACTTAAAAAGAGCATCATAATAAGAGAGACAGAAGGGGACAGAGGGAGGCAGCCGAAGCCAGAGACCGTACCCTTTGATAACCCATGCCCCATCTTTCAGTCAAATAACCCATATTGTCAACAGTGCTTACTTGGCACTGCCCTACTGTACTTATAAATACACATGCCCTCAAACCTAGAGTAAAATCAGTGCAGGCTCAGGCGTTATCTGCTTTGACCTGGAATGACATGAAATGGCATGCTAAAATATGTACATTGCTCTAAATATTCACCCAGTGTGTCCTGGTTACAGCTACTTCTTATTTCAGCACTGCTCTGCTTAGTGGTTTCATTTGGCATCTGCTCTCATTTCCAGAGTAAAAAAAAAAAAAAAAAAAAAAGAAGACAGAGAGAGAGAGAGAGAGAGTGAGAGAGCTGGGGCTTGGCGTGCTCAGTCAGTCACAAATGTTACTCTAGCTTTCCGTGTAGTTTTTGGAGTTGATCTGTAGCGCTGCGTTACCGGTCTTGAATGCATGCGTTGGTCAGAAATGAGCAGTAAATGTTCCCTGGACATATTGCTGCATAAGTACCCGGGAAAGGTTCCCATACAAGCACTTAAGGCAGAGTGAATTATCAATGTGTTGCTGTGCATTATTAAAATCCAACGATTATAACCAGCTATGTCTGTTTGACAAGTCTTAATATAAATTAAGAGCTGTCATTTCCTCAAAACAAAGTTCGTCTAAATCAACAGCGTCTCCAAATGTTAAGCCCATATTGTGAAGAAGGATCGAAAACCACGAAATGCTGATTTTCCATCGGCAGCTCTAACTCGTCAATGATGCATGTGAATATACTGTACTCCCTCAAAAATCTGTGCGGTGAAACAAGTGGCTGATCTGGCTCGAGGAGTATTCACTCCACTCCGCTAATGCAAAATGGAAGGAAATCAGAGTATGCCAGCAGGGTAATAAATAATAGTTAATGTTCATCAAAGTTTCTGATACCAGTTTCTGATGCCATCAAAATGCACATGAAATATTCATTTAATGGGTGACACTTTGTTTGGATAGTCCACTGGTGAAAATTGGCGCCCCATTAAGTGACTTTAATGTGTCACTGAAATGCCTCGGGTGTTTCAAGAGCTGCTCATAATTGCGCAAGAATCCGTTAGTATATCTCTGGGCTACAGTCAAACTTATGGTTGGGGTTACTGTAGTGTCTTTAAAGCTTTAACGCGGCGGAGAACGAGGAGCAGCAGTACGGTAGAGGAGTTTCTTGCAGCTCTGTCTTTGGCCTCGCTCTGGCCTGATTAGTATTCTGTCTGCGGCGTGGGGCACTGGGCTAAATTTAACCAGTAAAAAATAAGGAACTGGACACAGCAACTCTGAGAGAGGAGAGCTGACCGGACCTGAACTGCTCCAACACCCGCTGGAGGACCAGTGTTTGTGTTTTTTTGCCCTTGGCCATCTTTCTGGCGCTTGCGCAACAGTCCCGTATCTGGACTAGATTGGGTGCTTCTAATGACATGCCTCAGTGCTGTTGGCAGGGTGCTTCAGGCCCACATTTACACCAGCACAGCCCGACTACTGTATCGCTGGGATTTAGCTCAGAGATGGCTCATTAATAAATACTTAGTCTCTCAAGTTGCATGTCATTAGGGAGGCACATTAATCAGTGGTATGAATAAACATGGGGACATGCATCTCAAGCGCTCTCATATGCAGAGTTGATATTAACATACCTCTGTCTGCATCCGTACAATTAACAGTTGCCCGCTAATGAAGGAATAAATGGGGATAAATACAAGGAAAAAGAGGGTTTGATATGTAATATGTCAGCGCTGCCGTAGCTTTTAGTTCCTCATCTTTCTATTGTCACTCTGAACATGTCCCTAAGTACCTTCCGATAGCGACGACAGATCCTCCTGCAATCATTGCAGTCCACCCGATTCATTAGCCTCCAGATACCCAGCGCCGATCTCAAAAACTCACCATTCTGCTGCGAGTAATGAAAGTGGCAATAAATGGAGAGCTTTGTGGGGAGCGGGAGAGAGTGGGGTGGAGGGGAGAGAGAGAGAAAGCGTCCATCTATCAATTAAATGACAGGGGCCAGAGTGTGTGCGGTGAATTAAGAGAATCCGATGGCCCATTTTTCCTCTTTCATTGGAAATCATCAACGCTAAATACAGCAATAGCAGATAAAGGCAGGGAATCCAATAAAGTATAAAATGGATGGAAAATACAGCCACTGGCTGGCCGTCGCAAAAGTTTACAGCAGGTCTGCCGTCACAAGAGTTCTCCCTTGCTTCAGAATGTCTCACTGTGAGGAGCTGCTAAGGCTTGCTGTGGTGGGCCTTTCATTAAATAAATGATATTTCCAAACAGAGCTGCTACACCAGATTATTTCATTCTTTATCGTCCACAGTGTTGTGAGCGCACACACCTCCCAAAAAAAGGCCAACGTTTTCTCCAGCAGTTCTGAGCCTTGAACCGTTCCTGACAGTTATTTTGACAGTGCGGCATGAAAGGAGGGTAAGGAGTGGGTGGTCGGGCTGAATGACGAGGTTGTTAGCGGTGCCAACGTGGCTTTCCTCTTCCTTCAATGAAGCTTGTTTTCGCCTTTAATGGCTCGATGCACCTCAAAGAGATGATACCCGAGGCAGCCTCCCGTTGTTGGCTTCTTCTTTCATTCTCTCTCTCTTTTTTTTTTTTTTTTTTTTTTAATCAGGCTGAAATTATCTGTTGCTATTTTATTTGTCTATCCGAGATAAATGACATTCGTATTGAGAGAGATATACGTGAGTAGAAAATAAAATCCAATTTATGCATCTTCATGGATCAGAGGTCTTAGTATCCAAAGTATTCGAAGCCAGCTATTCTAATATAATATGCCACAGATTTACCTTATTAGCTTACCTGTTTAGAATGCAAGACCGTGACACCGCAGTGCTCTGACATCGTTTATTCAATTATTAGTTTGCGCGAGGCCTGGCTGCCCCAGATCTCAGATACAGCTGTGTTTTTTTTTTGATAGCTGGATGTTCACCAAAGTTAAGTTTGGCTCCGCAACAAAGTTTGTTATTCCTCAAGGATATCCACTTGTGTCCTAGAGTTAGAGATCAATAATGTATCCTGTGCTTCTACTAGGCTCTCTGATAAAAAAAAAACAACAATGTATTTGTGAAGTGAAAGTAACATTTATTGATCTTTGCCATCCCCCTATTCTGTGTGTAAGCGCATAAACACTGGTTTAAATTCATTACTCAGACTGCGTCCACCATGGAAGGTCAGTCGACTTTGACAGCAGGAGTTAATTGTTAAAAAAAAAAAAAAATATGGCAACAAAAGTATGCTAAAAATAGCTATAGCTTATGGGCTGTTTGCTACTCTTTTCCGTCTTCCTGAGTTTAGACTCATACATATGTATAGTGCTGAGGCAGTCAGGCAGGAGTGGGCTGAGAACAGCGTGTGGCTGTGTTTTGCACTGTGTATATCTAATTGCCTGACCACCAACAGTTATAGGCATATTCAAATCCAACACTAAATGTTTCCTGAGCTGCTCACCGCTTCCCAATCCCAAAGCCAACGTCCCCGGAGCCCCCCCGTGCATGCGAGGCAATCGGCCCGTCTACCTGCGGCGAGTAGAGAGTGCAGTGAACCTTCGGCAATCTGTCAATCAGGCGGGGACTGTCAGAACGAATTTCAGAGCATCAGGCTCCCGCTACCTCTCTTGCAGGATTTGGCTTCAGAACTGTTTCCCCACTGTCAGTGATGTGTCCATGCAATTAGACTGAAGGGAGAGGTAATGGTGTCACCCTCCTCCAGGTGTCCGCATGGGCGGCATCTGGTCAAGAAGAGGAGACGGAGTTTGACGGGGTGCAAATATCTCAGAGGCACGATCGCGCACGAGCGCCACCAAGTCTTCGCGTGGACGTGTCAAAGCAGCATCTTTTTTATCTCTTGGCTGCAGGCATCAATTAGTGCAGTCGGAGAGCTTTGTGTGGGATTTACATTCACAGCTATGTTATGTGCAAAGGTCATTCTGTCTCATCCTTGTGTCAAAGTAGAGTGCTAAGAAAAAGTTTTGAAACTAGAATCCCTTCCAAGTCTCTCACTCTTTCATTTTATTTCTCCTGAGAGACATGCTGATGAGAAGAGTAACTTCCTTGACTTTAGTGACAAAAAAAAGAACAAAATGTCAAAAGTGGTTTATCTTTTTTTAATAAGTTTCCATTCAACATTTTGTCTAAAGTTCTGAAACAATCAGCTGGAACAGCATTAACTAAGAAATGAAGCTCCGAGAGGAGGAGATTCCTTTTTGAGTAGGATCAAAGCGGGGCATCCTAGTGGCAACTCAGCTCTGGATACAAAGCCCGAGCAGAAAGAAGGGGCACACTGATCTGAGCAAAGTGGTAAAATTAGACTTTCATTTACATATCAAATGTGGGGGAAATATGGATATCACAGACTTGCAAAGGGATTCCTTAATTGATTTGGGAATGTTATTGCGTATCACAGCACACGATTCTCCACACGTGATCATGTGTTGGTGCTGTTTTGTCATGTGTTAAGTCATTTAGAGATGGTGAACTTCTGTTTTTGAATGCTGCAGTTTTAAAATTACTCATTAAATTCAGTTTCTTGTGTACTTGTGATCCTTATATTAAAGGACAATTTCTGTCAGTTTAGAATGACAGCATGACTGTTTTGTTGAAGCACTGGACTTGTGCTTTGCGTCAAAATGAAACGGGATACATTACAATGTGGCATTATCAGTTATTGATGCATACCACTAAAATATACTCAAAGGTTGTAGTTAATTCAGCATTTCTTGTAGTTCCTTGCATTGCCTAACGTCTTAAAGTAATGGATTATTGTTACTATTTATAAATTGCATTGTAAAAAACTAAAATGTGTCAGTAATACTGAAATTTTAAAATACTGTCGTAGTTTTTGGATAATGGTTTGTTCATTGTATACAGCGCCTTCATACAGCACCTTTCTTCCCAGAACTGTCTCCAATAACCATATTGTGGTTTTAAAGGACGTCTTAACTTTTGGTGTTGACATTGCCCTTGATTATTATTATTTTTGGTTAATTTCATCTTTCTTCATAATTCAGATGCACTGAAAGCACAGGTCTGCCACAAATGTGTGTGTGTGTGTGTGCCACCACAAATTTAGCTCCTGGCAGCCCATTTAATATTTCCTCCATTTAGGTCATAGCAGATGTCATTGACTGAATGTAGACCAAAGCTATTTTTGGTTTGTTACAAATGACTCTGCAAAGGAAAAGTGATGCAAGACAGATGGATCGGATGTTTCTTCGGGGCAAAGGACTTGAGAAATTCCAGCATCAAATAAGTGAAGTCTGAAAGATTAAAATTAAAAAAAAAAACACAAACAAGCACACGGATGGAAGAAGAGAAATTTTCCGTGCTCCTTTGTGAACCCTTGCAAATATGCTTTGACTAACAGCCGCTCCAGTCAGCTCCCAGTGAGATGCCTGAATGACAGGTGTTAAACAGCAAGGCTGTTTTTTTTAGTGTTGTGCATCTGCGACTGACTTGCAGCCATAGAATTATGGGATGAACTGCTGACCCTCTGGCTCATGCACCCCGAAGAGGAACACAACTTCCCCCCCGGCCCAGTGCACACGGCTCCAACTCTGAAAAAGAACCGTTGTCTGCAGGCCAAGAGATAAGCTGTCAGTCTCTTTTCTTTTTTCCCCCGTCTCTCCCTCACTCCTCCTCTCCCCCCCTTCTCTTTCTCACTCTGCCTCCTTCTCCACTTCATCTCTCAATTCCCCGTGTCTAAATATTTTCCCTGGCCACAGACACTAATACGAACTGCGACGGACATCGGGCGCCTCGCCGTGCCGTATCCTCGCCCTGTTTGTTTTGTGCTGACAAAAGCCTCCCCCACTCAAACCCAGCAACGGATGACCTGTGTCTCTTCACCCTCACCTGACTCTGAAAGTCCTGACTGTGGGCAAACCACTCCATCAAGCTGCCCTCTTTGCCAACATGAACAGCTGATTCTAGGAGTTATTGCAGCTATGACCTTGACAGCCACTATGGAGGTCACTGTTGCAGGTGTACACTGCTTCATCGTTCATTCCCTCCTTCTAGTCCACGTCTAAAGCCGAACACAGACCCCTAAACTTTAGGTAAATTAGTCTTTTTGTAAGTCACAAGTGCACACAGAACTGGTAATAAAGCTCAACCTGCAGATTGGACTCTATGATTTATTTGTAGTGCCAGAAAATTTAGTGTAGCTCTGCAAGAGTTGTTGCGGTCATGATTAACCTTAAGTCCTTGGTCACACTCGGATTGCAAACACTTATTTCTTCACACCAGACACCTCACTGTATTCACTGACAACAGGAACCATCAATGTACTATTTTACAAAAGACATTTTGACAGAAGATTCAAGGACAGCAGAATAGAAATATGATGCGCTGTAAAACTTGTTCGTCCTCATTCATCAACACTGCAACAAACGTGCAAACTTATCGCTTAAAAGAATCTGCCCATATCTTATCCTGTCCGAAAGTCATTCTTAGTATCTTTGCCAACCATCTCATTTCCACTGAATAATCTGCGCTCCTCACTGGGAGCAACAAAACTGTGAGTCATAGTTGAATTGAGGACAGTGGAGAGGCTTTACTTGTCAGACTCTCTGCTATTTTGTACTTTCCTTACCACTCACAGTATTCAAACATGGATTTTGCTCTTGTTGAAGCGAATGTATGCACGTGCATTACTTGCGGCTGTACACGTGACTCAGTGTGGACAAACGTGATTTTGTCTCGCATAATGAGCTCGCTGAAGAAGTGGCTATGGTTAACGAAGTACAATTGGAACCCCCGCGGCTGTTTTGACTATACTGCATGATGTAGTTTTGTATGGAAGCTAAGAAAAACACAATAATTACTTGAAAGGAGTCAATAAAACTATACCAGTTTCAATCAACCTTAGAGTGTATCTCCTTGCCGAGTTCCAAGCTTCAATGCCAAATATCAAGGTGGGCGCCATCAATAGACTGTTTAATCAAGTGGCTTTTTGTATTGATACTTATCTTTAAATTAATAAAATAAATCATGCAGGCAGCCTAAAGTAATATCACAATTATTTCTGTTTGGATTACCCTTTTTGTTATCCATCAGAAACCATAAGCACCTAGCAAACCATTTATAAAATCCAACAAACTGCAGGGTGAAATGCAAAAGATTTTTTTTCTGTTTGTGACCAATAGGTTTTTGTTTGCGTGGAATATGTCATTTTCCAAATATACTTACGCAGCTAGGCTCAGTTCATATAAAAACTTGAGTCTGGCAGCACTCAATTTCATTGCAGGGCGTGTTTCAACCTATACAGAGAAAAAAATACCTCTGCAGAAATTTGATAGTCCTGTAACCAATCGGAGCCATAGTCCTGTAACCAATCAGAGCCATAGTCCTGTAATCAGTCGGAGGCATAGTCCTGCAACCTATCAGAGCCATAGTCCTGTAACCAATCAGAGCCATAGTCCTGCAACCAATCAAAGCCCTTGTGTTGTAAACAAATTCAATTCCACATTGCTCAGATGATGTATATGACCACGTCACTGTTACCCATCCATCCATCAACACATAAAGCCGATTCGATTGGCCCAGCAGATATTTGCCACGGCATAATCAGGCCCCAAATGGGTTGCCTCCAGACCAACTATACCCCACAAAAATATTGTTGCTAGGGAAAGTTTGGGCTGCCTTCCAGGTTAGGCTCCTGCAGCCGTGCATGAAAATTAGAATTTCTCAGTGTAGCAATTCTTCAAAAGGAGACCTTACTGGACACGCTGTAAAAATGAAACACCGCGTGAGCATCTCAGAGAGCGTATGTCGGATTTCTGACCACTTTTTAACCTCTTTCTGACGACATCAGCGCCAGTATTTGAACTATCGCAGTGAGTTTAGTCTCATTCTTGGTTGGTAGCCAGTTCCTGGGAGTCCTTGTTGTGTCCTCATCGGTTGTTCAGCAAGAACTCAACAAAGACTCTCTGGAGATGTTAAGGGCTAATAAGGCAACACTGCTTTTCAGAGCACTCGCAGTCACACTCCACACTATCTACACTTATTAATGTCAGAATAAATTAAATATCTTTCCTAATTAGGCATAAAATGAATCACTTTTAACTTTCATTATGAGAGGTATTATTAGGTCAGAGTTAAAGTTTGAAATGTTTCCTGCATTGATAGAATGTACTTTAAAATATCTCATTCTGAGATTAAGTGGATAAAGTGTTGAATAATGGTAGAAGTCATGGTTATTATTTAACATAAGGATTAAATAACTACTCACAAAATAATCACATAATAATCAGTCGATTAATCTATTGAAATACTAATTGCTGTCCATGGTTTATCTGTACATTGCTGTAGTCCAACAGCTGCAAGGTTATAAAACTGATTATTGGCAACTAGCTGAAGAGTCTAGTGGTAATTCCTGTGCTCTCAGTATTTTAAGACCCCTTATCAGATCACATTTTATAATCATTCAGCCATTTGACAGCAGAATCGTCAACCCACGCGCCTCCCACCTGTGACCACTGACTGCTTTGTTCACTGGAACAAAACAAGAAGCAATCACTGCACAACAACTTTCTTATCGGCTATTTCCACTCAATATCAGTGGTATCAAGCCAACATGGGATAATCGAATCTGGTTCAGAAGATAATTTATTATAAAAAGTCCAGAAAAAAAATATGTATATGAAAAATGAATTCACTAGGATCATTAGGAATACAGTACATGAAATATCACGCATTTGAATGTCGACTGTATACATCAAACGAGCAACATCCTCTGTAACTGAAAAGGATGTGGTAATGATTGGCACAGCACAATCATGAAAACAGAGACGACAGTCCAGAAAGTTGTTAACCTTGAGATTCTTTCTTTTTTTCCCAATCTGCATTTTGCACAATCATAATGAGTAATTTTTTCCCTCGTATTATTCTCTCTAATCAGACCCTTGTAACACACAGTCCCCTGAAGCCCGCATCAACCTACAGTCTCATCTCCAGTTAATATCCTTGAGAATAACCGCAGACAAAAAATCTAATTATATTTTTCACCCTTATAGACCTTGCTTCTTTGCATAAAAGTCAGAAATCTTCATCATCTTTTGCTATGAACTGCCAGCTGCACAGGTGACTGCGCCGATGACAAAAAATATTAATCACCCAAACAGTTTGTTGACGTGTTCTGTCCCCTTCTGCTCTTAGCTGTGTGTCTGAATAATTAGCCTGTCCTCTCCGCTGTGCCTCTTTGATTTTGCCCTGCCCCGCGTTAGATAGTGTGTTGTCATGCTATTGACAATGACAGTGGTGGCAGCCATCCATGCCGTGCCGCTGGCAGGGTGTGAGCTGCCAGTGCAGAGCAAATTCAGAGAGGGAGAGATGGGCGTGGGAGAGTCCAGAAACATGGAGCGCTGTCTCTGAAGGCACCCCGCGTGGTTTCACTTTTGTGGTTTTACAGCTAAAACTCGGAGGTGCCGCTCCTTACGGAAAATCACAGTGGCTGTGGTTGAACATGTACAAACATGTCATTATGACAAAGGCCACTTATAATGAGCTAGGAAAAAAGGGATCCTTCTTTCGCAAATGAGCTGAATTCATACGGGAAGTAGAACTCATTATTATGGCCAACTTATTCACCTGCAGCCTCGGCACCTGCTCCACCAACACTTACTGGCACAAGCCTCGCTCCATGTTGGATATGGCTTCCCTTTGGATACCATCCCCAACAAAATCCAACAGCAACAATCCAACTTGCAAGCCAGCGACAAGCCACCCAGCCAAAACGATTTAAGTCAGAGTACACGACGGATTCCAAAGCAAGGAAAAAAAAAACACTTAAATTCAGGAACCTACAATGAGTGCCCACAATCTTCTACTACCCTGTATATGCACCCAACTCACAGCATGCAAAGAGTCTTCCTGAGTGAACAGGTGTTACAGCTTGATGCGGCTCAGTGTGTCACTCTGTTTTACTTGGCTCATTCTCCATGTGTATGTTTAATTTTTGTGATTCACAGGTTCAGTGCAGCTGTCTGCGGGGCATTTTTGCAGGGTTGACTGCTTTTATGATGACTAATACCAGATTGCTGTGCTTTAGCTCTGCAGGATAATGGAATCCAAGTTTTAAAAGTACATCAGTGGGCTTATTGTAGACTTTACCGGTCTTGTAAACCTCACTTGTATATTAAGTGAAAAACAAAACTGATTAACGTAGCAAGACGGGTCCCTCTCAGGTCTACGGCGCAGATTAGCTATGACATCTTAGGCCAAGCTCAGACGCCCTGTTTAGATATTCAGTCAGACAGGCTCCTCACAAAGTGTAGTAATTAATGACATTTAAATGTTAAATGGATCTTGGTCTGGTTGGCATTAATTAGGTGGATTAGAAACAAATCCCAATAAGACAATCTAATGTTCTGGCATTTCTAGAGTTGTGGTGCTCACGTGGCGAGGTGCTTTACCTCTGCATTAGCCTAATATTTCCTCCAAGACACTGAGATCTTGCAATCAGAGAAATTAATGCAAATTCAGCTGACCCCTCTTTCGCTACAGTATTTATTATATAATTGTGGATGAGCAAAATAAAATTGCAGCAAACTTTACAGATAAAAGGAAACTTCGCATTTGTCCTTCAAGCTTAATTTCAGCCTCAGCTGACCAATTTACACACAAATACGTTCACACATACGATGCTTTATTTCCTCCAAAGTCACATTCAGAAGCAGTGCTTGCTTCCAGGTGGTGCACTACAGCTAACAAGCTCCGCTAAATTAAATTACAGCAAACAATTTCCACTGTGAGACAAACAAAGACCTGGCATCATATTTATGAACTTCACGAGAGCACTAACCAAGCATTAGCTTATCCCTCGAGAACACCCAACGTCCTGGCAGGCTTTTGGGTAAAAACTTTGGGCTTTTGGTCCTCGAGCTAAATAATTATTTGGAGAAATTGTAGTCGAGGTGTTCAAACATCAGGAAGCGTATGGGTATTCTTGTGTGAAAACTTCTATAGATCCAATTTCATTTGGCTGACAAGCAGACTTTGAGTTAAGAATTTTTCAGAAAGTTTTAGAACTTCTTTTCGGTATGACTGTCCAAGGTACTCCACAGTTACTCTGATATGTGCCAGTAAATTGGGTTTATGCTGAAGTCCCCTCCATTATCACGTATAAAAGTGACAGTTATGTTGAGTAATGTGCCTGGACACACAGTGTTACCTCTACAATTGGTTCTCCATAGAATTTCAGTTGTTTTCATGGGTCCAAATTGAGACATCGCTTATTTTTATGTCCCCATAAGTCATAATAAATATAGTAACTCAATTCCTAATGATAAAACTATCAGTATTCCACATATCTCTGAAGTGGAAATTTCTGATAGTAAGATGCTTTTAGCATCAAGCAGCTGAGATGATTCAAACTAAATCGTAGAGGAAAATTTGAATTCATACAACATAATCAACTCTAAGTGAAGACAGGACAGCTAAGTAGATGTTGCCAAACGATGATGCCAAAATTTATAGACCCTAAAAAATGAATTTTTCATGGCAGTGCGCCCTTGTTTCGTCCTCTGTGGGTGTTGTTTTTCCCGACACAAAGAATTTATGTTCGGGGAAATGTGCTTGGTAATAAACGGTCAGAGTCTACGCTAATGTATAAGTCTGACAACTTCCTTATAGAATCCTCGGACATTTGTGTTTTGGGATAATAAAATCGGGGCTCAGTACAAATGCACTTTGTAACAACAGGAGTCGAGGCGTCATTCTTTAATATCCTGTGAAATGTTATCTAAAACACCAGCATTAACGAAAGTGAAACATTTCAGTGAACTGTTCTCGTTCATAAACTCAATAGATTACAGAAGCATCGCCTACTGCAAGCAGCCACTGGTTTTGTTGGATGGTTTTGTCACAACCTGCCTCAAAGGACTTACAAAATGTGGAGAACACAAATGAACCTTTAGCTCCCACTGCAGCCAAACCAAGTCAAACCAAAAGAGGGAGAAAGAGAGAGACTGCTAGGACAGATGAGGAGGTATTTCTTGAGGCCTGGAAACTGTCGCAGCTTCTTGGATTTTATTTTTGCAAACTACTGACAAATTTGAGACTTTTTTCCATTTAGATTTTTCTAAAATAAAAAAAAAACAGCGACACAAACCCCAAAGATATGTGGAATAAATGAACTTCCCACTTATATATTATATATTTCAGTTTCTAAACCGAAGGAAAAAAAAATCAACCCAAGGGTTTTATGAATCGATATTCAAATCAAAAATCTTTTTTTACAGCCAGTCCTGCTTTATTCATACAAATGATACAATTTGCTTATAGAAAGTAACCAAAGAACGGCAAATTGGAATCACGTTTGAATTGTGGGTCTATACATTTCTACAGAATACTTAACACATTTTAGTTAAATACTAATCGTAGTACTTCTGGTCTAGTTACCCACCATGATGCATCATTACAGATGCTGTGCCAGAATTAGCACAACAGCTGTGAGTCACACTATTGCAACTTGTCGAGCTCTTTTTGGCAACTTTTCTCACCACACAGAATGAACCATCAGATGCAAAAACATTTTCCTCTGGTTCAGATTTCACGAATGCTGAATATTCATACACTTAGTCATTGTATCTTGTCTTCGTGCACCTGCTTGACTTTGCTGATATATGATATGTGAATAAACCCAAAAATCCCCGACAGGCATTAAAAGGGGTTTTTAAAGGCCTGAGGACACAGCCGCTTAGCTTTGTGCCATCTAAGTTCAGCGTTTGCAGCTGAACAATCTCATTCAAAACTGGGTTGATTTGTGATGCATCACAGACTACGGCTAAAAATAAAAGGAAGGACAAAAAAGCCTCCTGATGATCCCTCAGTGTAACACAGTTCCAAAGATTGTAGCTGGATTAAGCTGCTACACTGGTGAGTGGGTTGGCCCACGCCGCCCCGAGCACTTTCACAGGCGACGGAATTGGATGAAAATGTAGCATCTCTTCAGATCAGATCACATTATTCATTGCCGTTCCTCCTTTTTGCCTTTCGTGCGTCTGCACACTTGGACAAAATTAGTGTCCTCACCTGGTAAAAGAGACAGCCAGTCTGATGGCCTAATGGAGAGAAAGCTGTCCCTCTGCGTACAGTATGCTTTGACACAATGAAATGATGTCGCTATTCTTGGAGGCTGCTTGTGCACTTCGATGGATGCCATTTTTCACACCATTAACTACAGCCTACTGGTTTTATTCACAGCGCAGAGATAGGCCAAAACAATCCTAAACACGCCCACGAACGAGCACGATTGAAACAATTGATCTAAGCTGTTCCACCCAGTCTGTCGCAATTCTGTGCAGCAGGAGAAACCATTATCTCCATCCGCCCTTCATCTCCCCCTCTCCCTCTGTTTTTCTCTTGCACATATTCTCTGTCTTTCTTTGCTTTTGCCTTTAAGACCCTTTTTTCATCCTATTCGGCTCTACCCTTGCCTTGGGACAAGCAAAGGGGCTTGTAGAAAGTACAGAAGCATGGTAAAAAAAAAAAAATAAAATATCCCTGCTTTATCCAGAACTAGCCCACGGTAGGTGTGTTAGTTGATGCAAATCAATGAGCACAACAAGTGCAATTTTTGGAGTGTTTACCTCAGCAGAGGTCTAACCTAAAGCCCTCATTACAGTCTGCGCTGAGTGCAGGGTTCGCGGAGGGAGGCCGAGCTCAAAGGACCAGCTAATCCAGTGGGTTTTACAGGCATGATGGGCTAGTCAATATGCTGGGCCTGCATCCTAAAGAAGCTGGAGGCCCACAGCAGAGCAAGGTAAAGTAGGCCCAGGGGAATGCTTTGCGTGGTGCAGTTTTTATTCTCGCCACAGCTTTCAAGGTTAGACGATGCTAAATTCTTAACCCGTTGTTTACCTCTGCGCCCTCCCTCCTCTGCGATCGCCTTTCAATCCTCAATTCTGCTTACATTTTAATATGGGCACCGGGGAAATAAAGATCCTATACTGTTATATGCACAAGATGTATAAAAATCTCCTCTTAGCGGAGATGGGTCCCATTTGTATCAGCTCGTCTGCTCCCTCGCAAACGCGAGCACATCTATGGCCATATAAGAATCTATTTAAAAGCGGCTCAACCGAGAGATGATCGGACATTCTACTTCAAATCCCCAAGCAGTATTTCATCAGTCCTGAGCATAATTGAGCTCCTGATCCATTCCGGGGATGGACAAATTTATGTGGAGCTCAGCTTTAGGCGGCAACACAGGTGTGGTGATGGCAGGGGTGTTTTGTATTCAGCGAAGGATAGATAAGGCTGGAGGTACCTTGTTCTTGTTGTTTTCCTGAGCAAAGAGAACTCTGCTGGAGGCACGTCACCAAGTTTAATTTAGGAATTTAATTTCCACACACAAAAGAGGTCAGAGAAGGAGAAACAAATTGACAGACACAGCAGGCCGGTACTTGTCATTTCTTTCAAATAGCTTTTAATGAGAAGAAACCCTTTGGTCCAGGTATACCGGGTTGAAGGGTACTTTCCTCGGTGTGTGGCTGCGCTTTCAGCACTGCCCCGTGAGCATTGTTGGCCTGCAAGGACAGCTGGTCGGCATGTTCACATGTCAGAGATTGGGCCAAGCCGTGCCTTAATCTAAAGTAAATGGATTCAGTATTGGAGAACAGACTGGGCCATCCTCAGTGGAGATCACTGGGCTGTGGTCAACTGGGCAGCAAACCCACAACGTTGGCAGCCGACTCAGAACGGTTGTTTTGTGGAAAATGATCCATCGCAGCACAGCTTTGTGACTGATTGTAATTTCTGATTGTAGGCAGTCATTTGGACAAACAAAAAGAACCGCGAACACCTGCCAAGTTTATTACTCAGCCATATCAAGTCATTAATAGCTAGATTAAATTGGGTATTTATTTCCAATGTAATTACTCCAGCACGTTGGCACATACATAGTAGAGGCACGTTTTCTAGGGAAATGAACATGTTTTCCTCTTTTTGTTCCCTAATTCAGTTTTTATTAAGACCGGTATATTTAATTTGTTGAGAAGATTGAGCCCATTGCCTAAAATGGAAACAAATGAAAATGCGATTATTGTACTTCTTCCATCTGCAATGACCAATTTTCCCTACAATATCATTCCCAATGCCCTGAAATGTTCCCCTAAATGTGTGTTTTTTTTTTTTTTTTTTATATGGTTCTACTCTGTGAGTGAGAGTGCTAGTGATTACAGGAGCCCACCTCATGGTTAAATGTTGAAGTGTTCTTACTAAGCACTTTTCTGCTCCCTGCCCTACTCAGCAGCAGCATCAGCAAGGGGAAACAGAGTGAGGAGAAGAGATGGCCCCTTAACCAAAAAAAAAAAAAAAAAGGACCCTTTGATTTTGGTTTGAGTCTCCCTTGGGCTGCTTCTGGGATTGGAACAGATTTGGTTCAGCGCTGAGCGCAGTAGCTTCAGCGGAGAGGGGCCGTGTTCCCCGCCCGCCCAGACCTGGATGTGTCATAACTGGTTTCGAACTTGATCTTAAGACACTGCTGGCTTGCGAGCTTACAAGATTGCTGTAAGGCTGACTGATCTGAGACCAGGTTTTTGGATAGTTCACTATCCAGACTTCAGACACACAGCATTTAAAGACCAGTAGTAGCCTCCCTGATCAGACCATTCAGTGTTTTCTTTGACAGACTCCATTTTAGCCCAGAGGCCTTGATTTGACAGCCAGACCAGTGTGATCATGAAGCTGGTACTGGTGGATGAATAGGAAATGAATAGACCGCCCATTTGTGATGCATACACCGATCAGGCAAAACATTATAACCACATTCTTAATATTGTGTAGGTCTCTCTTGGGGCTCCGAAACAGTTGTGACTCATCAGAGAATGGACATGGGCCTTCTGAGGGTGTTTTGTGGTGTCTGGCAACAGAATGTTGTTGGTGGGGGGCTTTTGGGTCCTGTGGGTTGAGGGGAGGGGCCTCTGTGGATCAGGCTTGTTCCAGTGCGTCCCACAGATACTTGATCAGTTTGGGATCTAGTGAATGTGGAGGCCAGGTCAACACCTTGTGCTGTTCTTCATGTTTTATTTGAGTTGTTCCTCAACCATTTTTGTGCGTGTGTGTCAGGCTGCGTCCTGCTGGGGATGGCTGCTGCCGTCAAGGAGTGTCATTGCTATGGGGTGGGGGGGTGCCTGGTTTGGTCTAGGTGGGTGGTACATGTCTAAGTAACATCCACATGAATGAATGCCAGCACCAAAAGTTTGAATTATCACTAGATGGTCAATGTTATTTCCTTCTCCTGTCAGTGGTTTTAATGTTGTGGCTGGTCGGTGTACATTTGGCCCTCATGGATCTGCCATTTAGAGATGGAAGCTTGTCAAGTTGTTTTCCAAAAACAAGCAAAACCTGACTTCTGCTGCTGGTAATAACAAGTGAAAACATGATGACTTTTTTTTTTTTTTTCTTGCTCAAAATCATTCCTGACATACTTAAATCTCTATTATATAACTCTAAAACTGCTTGGTGGCCGGTCTCATTAATAGAGCTGTAACTCAGGGCTTCATTCCTAAAAAAGCTGACATTTGGAGTACACTGATTTCACCTGACACTAGTGTTTTGCTGCCTCTGTCCTCTTCCTCTTCCTCCGGGCCAGCGGCAAGCCAGTCTCCAGCATTGCATGAGCATATGCACAGAAATACCAAAAGGCTGACTGACAGAGACCAGTGTTCTGGACACTCTGTGCTCTGCTACTGATAATTGCTCTTTGTCCAGCTTATTTCCCGTCCTCTCTCTCTCTCCGAGCGTTAATTCTACGAGTTCTGATTGCTTTCCAGTGTTCATTTGTCTTGAGATGAGCACAGACGTGAAGCATCGCCTCCTCGTCGTGCCATCGTTCTGCATGATAACTACATCCCCATAATAACAGTCCATCATTCCTGTATGGTTCCATATAAACACGTGCACCTCACCGCCAGCCCCTTTTCCATCCACACCCCTGCTGCCATTTCCCCCTTTTTTTGCTAGCACCTAATTAAACTATTTTAATTTACCAGTCTGAACCTCTCTAATAACCAACATAGTTGCACTCAGACATTTGTGTTTCCATAGCTGCCCTCACATTCACTTAAATTCTATTTTGGCTAAAATAGACCACTTCAGGTTACAGAGGTTACTTTGCATCCTCTCTTGTCGTACTTCCAGAGAGTCTAGAGTTTACATGGTATCTAAATGAATTATACCCGTAGAGTTGCCGCTCCTGTCTGTGTTATTATTACAAATGGAGTAGTTGATCAGTATATTACCTCCCAATATCCTTCCTGAGCTCCTTCTCATTTTACCTGTCATGGAGCCTGTAATGAGATTTACAAGTAAGACAGGCTGCAGTTGACAGCAGTAGGCATTTAAATTCAGCAAACTTGGAAAAGCTGCCCTGTTGTTCTTTGTTGAATTGTTGTATTGTGCACTACAACAGAAAACAGTGATACGTTACATGCCTCCATTTCAATATTTTCCATCATAACCATGTTATATGTCCTGACTACTAATATTTATAGTAATTTAGAGTGTGTTTGCTTAATTCTATATTGGTAGATGACTTTTTTTAGAAGTAATATCACAATTTTATGTATTTATCTGCAGGCTTGTATAGGTCACCATATGGCGTTGGTTTCCAAGCTGTTTTTTCCTTCAAACAAGTGATTAGCACCCCTTAAAAAAAAAAAAAAAATTAAAAAAGACAGAAGCCACAATGTTCAGTATGATCTACTGCTCACCATTGGTTTTAAAACTGGACTTACTGTTACAGTTTGATGGACCAATCACATATCGCTCTGCTGTTTTATTTTGCTGCTGTGTTAATTTTAGAGAATTGTTCATATTGGGACCAGAGGACTGGAATGAATTAAAACTCCTGTATGCTGTTAAAATATCTCAGAAAAAGCTCAGGCTCATTTCGCCCTATTTCGTTGGTATTACTTTTTAATTCAACAATCATTACTGCTCTTTCGCTCAAGTTCCCTTTAAATGGCTGAATGTTGCGGAGTTTTTTTGCTGAAATCGTTTTCTTTCTAAAAACGTTTCTGAATGTCACGCACCAGCCACGCAGCGGTTAAAGTTTAATGCCGGGTTCACCACAGGTTTCAATCGGACTGCTCTGAGCGTTGAGACTCAAACTCACCAATTTTTGCCAATATATAAGATGTGAGCTGGGAGCGTCCTGCTGGGAAGGGATGCTAAGCAATGAGGATGATGAAGTCTGGCAGACAAGAAAGTAAGCCCCAAGAATGACCCCTTTTTAAGACTTTGTGCCTTTACGAGGAAAAGAAACCACTTCTGTGTGGACAGACACGGCCGATGTGAAGGTCTTTCTTAAAGGACAGTTGTAGTAACTCTGCTTTATATCTTCTCCTTGACTGTGCTTAATGTTTAATCACGCCGATGCTCATTAATATGAAGCGTCTTAGGCCACATTTTGATGAAAAAAAGCTCATTTTGAAGACGATTCCAAATGTGCCGCGGTTCGTGGTGTTGTAAATATATTGGTCATTCTACTTTATATTAAACAGCGGGGTCTAGCTGCGTTCCCCTGAGATCCCACAGTCCAAGCCAAGTATTGGCAAATGAATCAAAAAATAAATTAAATAATTAAAAAGAAATGTGTCACCTACTTTTATGGTTGTGAAATTCCCCTTGGGCCTTGTTAATCTTTTTTCGTTGGTGTTTAAAATATTTACTCAATTAAATACCGGTAAACATTGTAAATCCTCATTTAAAATGCAGTAAAGAAATTGTCCTTCTCTGCACTTTAATGGCCTAGAAATACAGAGATACAGTGTGTTTTTTTTTAACTGTTGGTGCTTAAGTCTACAGTATACCATCCAGACAGCAATAACTTGATTAGAGAACCTCCCAAAAGTTAACATTTGAACTCATTTGACATTTAACGGTATGGGCTAAATGCTCTAAATGAACACTGAGATATGCAGTGTAAGTGCCTTAGAGGCAATGGACAGGATCAGAAAATTGAATGTAGGCAGATTCCTTCTGCAGTGTGACTAATAATGTGTTAAAATTAGTTTTTTAATCGCTTCTCGGATTCCGCTTTTAGCCAGTTGGCACAGTGACTCTGTACATATGTGATCTTGAGCTATGAGAGCGGTACCGTGAAGTAAGTTTAGTAACACGCTCGTAACTTCTTAATTTCTGGGCAGCTTTGCGCTTTGGAGTGTCAGCCTTAACTCCGCGGAGCGCTGCGGCATCTCCGGTTCCCCGAAGACCTTGTGGGTGATAATCAGTCATTACTGCTCCTTCGCCGAGTTATTTATTTCACTACGTTCGCGCAGCAATTCATCATTTATTTATGTGACAGTTGTTATCTGTTATGGTGTTCCTTTCATGTGGCCAAGAAGGGGAGTTTTTACGGAACATTAGGCTTCCATGCATCTGATGGAACTACACTGATTCTGTTTCTTCGTCTTTTGATGCAGCCGGGAATCTCCCAGGTCACTTCATTTGCAGGATATTGACACCAGCGTTATGACTGCCACTGCAGCTAATATGATTACTTTAATGTGTGGGAATGTGCTCTCCCAATAAAAAAGAAAAAGAAAACGACATTTGAGCCACTTTGCAGAGCCCTCTGTAATGGGGGTCTGGGATAAGAATTGTAATATGCGCTGGAGCTGGCACAGGCACAGGCTGTGTTTTTGTTTATAAATAGCTCCAGCCAGCTTTATTCCACTTGCAGTTGTCCCATAATCATCAATCACTCCCGCACACGGGCCGGCTTCTCCTGCTCACCAGAGAGAAGGTGCGCTTCGAGCGGTGCCCCTTGCACCTCCGACTGCGCGAGTACATAAAGTAGAGCGTAGTGAGCGGGGCAGAGCTGGGAGTCGGGGAGAAGGGAGAGGGATGGGGTGGGGGTGGGTGTGGTGGGGGTGGGGGGGTCACTACGTGCACCAGCATTCCCCAATTCGCTTCTTCGGCAACATTAAGACATTTAGGTGGGAGGCTAATCATGTGACGTGCTCGGAGGACGCGGGACGGGGTCAGACGCAAGTGCTTGCTCGGGTTTCATTTGTCTCCGTCTCTCTAGCTGCCTTCGTCTCTTTCTGCGGAGTAGCTTTGCGAGGGGAGCTCACAGCTTTGAGGACACTGCAGGGGGAAGATCCCAGAGAGATTTTGTACTCTCGCACACGTGAACCGATCACTATCAGCCACCACACACACACACACACACACACACGTTTAAGTCGACACGCACAGTATGTTCGGTAGCTGTTTCTTGTTCAGACTGTATACACACACACACGCACAAATATTCCAGCGTTACCATGGCAGTTGTGAAAATACAGTAAGAATCCAGATGATCCTTAACAAAATGGTTATATAACTATTGTCCTGTATCTTATCTAAGCCTGCGTCTGTATTTCCTTTTAGCACGGCTTTGCTGCTTTTCAGCAGCTCTTCACATCTACTGTACCTCCCACAAGACGCCGCTAAACACATGAAGGACATTTGTAATTGCCAAAGAGCAACTGTTTGCTGAATGTAAAAGGAAGACAGCCTCGTTGTGGTTGCAATCCACAATAGCCTCCTACTACAAACACACACTCACAAAAAAAGTGGGATCCCATCACTTTAGTATCTTAATCTAAATCTCCACGCTGTGAGAAGAATTTTACACTTAATTAAATGCAGCCCTCTTGAGAAGCACACCCACCTGGCACCCACGTTCTCTCCCTCCCTGCGTCTTCCCCGATTACCCCCCCCCCCCCCCCTCCTCCCCAAAAGCCGGATATGTGGAAACTGATTCTGATCCTCACCTCCCGGAGTTCCTTTGCCACATCCTTGAGCTCCTTGAGAATGCCGTCCAGCTGGTCAATCACCATCTTCATGTGGCTGCGGATGCGTTCTCTCGGGCTGGGGGTCTCAGAGGTGTCCCGGGCCGGAGCTCTGCTGAGGGACATCCTTTACAGGGCGACGTGGGGCCAGTGGCCAACAGGCTGAGGGCGTGGGGGAGCCGAGTCGGGGTCCATGTCTTTGGCTACGAGGAGCCTCAGTGCTACTGATCCGAACAGGGGCCCCGGCCACGCAGGGAGACCTCAACATCTTAAAAGCACCTGGGCAGCCAAAACACCTTGACGCGCCCGCACTCTCGGCACCGGGTCACACTCTGACATCCATGCCTTCTGGTGGACACTTCCAAAGATGAGGAGAAAAGGAACATGGGAAAAGTCAAACGCAGTAAATCCATGGAAAAAGAAGAAGCAAAATACACGGGCTAAAGCTGGTGTGATACTCTTACATAATCGAGTTGAGCCAACTCATCTCATGTGTCAGTGTGTACGTTTGAAATTGTTACCGGGGAGATGTTATTTAAAACGCCTGTCTATGCAGGGAAGAGACTTTTCCCTTCTTCCACTTGTCCACTACAATCTTTTTCACTTGAGAAACACAGTGACATAATGGCAGGCTAACATACAAAAGTGAAAGCAGAAAGGGGGCTCATGGTAGCCTCCTTCGTGGAGGAAGCTATCCAGCACAGATAGAAAAATAGAGCTCCCAGCAGTTTCAAAATGTGTTTTATTTTATTGGCGGCCAGCGGGGACGAGATTTGCCTTCTAAATATAGTCCCTCAGTAAGGGCTACTGTCTTAAGGAGGGAAAGGACAGATCCTGTTGGGGGAAAAAAAAAAGGAATATTCCTCTGTGCAGTGTGGTGCTTCCTCCTCCAGGAAAATAAAAAGACTCTCAGTAGAAACTCACATCAAAATAAACTTTGCTTCACATCCATTTTCTTCGCAGATGATGACCTAATCACGTTGTCCTTCATTTCTCGTCCGTGAAAGGGACGAAGGCAGGTCTTTTTCACGCAGCGTCCGATTGCAACCCCCCCCGCCGAAACGCGCAGCTCATTCAGTGAGTCGTGGGATCAGAATGAATTGATTTCTAAGCCGGCGGAACGTGACCTGTGATGGGAATTTGAGGAGGGATAAGAAAAAAATCATGGTTCCGATGAGACACAGCAAGAACGGAGTGGAGGGGAGAAATGGGGGGGGGGGGGGGGGGAGGCTGGAAGGCGAATGAGCACCTTCCCCTGGAATTCGGGTGACAGCTTGTCTTATGCAACGACGCTCTCCAAGTCCTCTCACAAAAAAACACTGACCCACAGCGGTCCACAGGGGTGTGCCCAAAAACCAAGGGAGCAGAAAGAGAAAAAGGATTCTCTCCTCTCCTTCAGTTGTTGCTAAGGGAACCCGATCTGCCTTCTTGTGCTGTGATTGGATAATTATTTTACTTCTTATCCGTGTAGTGTTGTGTTTTCTCAGTGGACTCTCTTCAGAGAGGCAGGGAGCTCCGTGCCATCCAGCAGGACAACATAAATCCCATGAAAGCTTCCCGAAGGAGCCCCGGAGAACAAGCAGTGGGGGGGGGGGGGAGAGCTTCTCACCAAATCCAGGGCGATGCCACTGCCACTGCCACAGGGTGTGCTGGCCAATCACACATGGCACCTGGTCAGACGGGAAGGAAAGCAATCACTTATTCTCTCTTGTCTCATCTCCTTTTTTTCATTTTTTTTATAATTTTTTTCCTCTCTATCCCTCCCTCGTGCTCCAAAATCGCAGCGGCACCAGTACAGTACAGCGAGGGAGACTCAGAGAAGGACAGGAATTAACTTGACGATTTTTAGCTACTGTCACCATGCATCTCTTGCTTGAGCAGCACTTGCCTCCACACACACACACACACACACACACACACACCTACTCACCTTTCCCGTGCATCACTTTGCTGTTGCTATGCCCAGAGCAAACTGTCCAGGCACAGCAGGATCACTCAGGCTACATACAATCTGCTGCTTCTTTGGAAGTCTCTCTGTCGCACACACACTAACACCTTCTCCTTTCACCGTCTTGCTGTTCTCCCTCTTCCTCATTTTTGTCTCACACTCCTCTCCGTCACACACGCACACACTCCCAAACACACACAGAGTTCTCTCTCTCCCCCCCCCCCCCCCCCCCCGCCCCCTCCCTTACTTACTGTCTTGACAGAGAGAGAAGCTTCTATCAGCAGGGTTATTTCACTCTCCGGCTGTGGCTCATCAGAGGAGGAGTACGAGTGGAGGATGAAGCTGTGGAGGAGGATGAGGAGGCAGGAGGCATGAGATGGGAACGATGAATGGCCCTGATGGCACTCTTGAGAAGGGAGAGAGGAGGCTGAGGATGACTAAGAGCCGGAGCGGCGAGGAGGGCTCCTGCTTCGGGCTTGCGATGCCACAGCAGCCGCTACCATCACTCAGATAACTGCGCTGCTGAAAACACGCCACCCGTCATCCCCCCGTCCAGCGTTCGCCCGCATCTGAAGGCAGCAGACAACGGCTGTGGTGCTGCCGTGAGAAAAAAAAAAAAGGGGAACTGTGTGATTCTTATGACAGCCTCTCCCTCCCTGCCTGTCGGCCTGTTTTTGTCTCTCTCTCCCCCCTTCTCTGTCACTCTTTCTTCCGTCCCCGTCTCTCTGCCCCTGCGCCCTCGCTGTGTCCTCGCTGACTGCCGGATGAAGGGAAGCTGATGCCAGAGTTTATCGTGGGGCTCAGGCTCCTGCCAGCACCACTCGGCTCCTCTGCTCGGCTCTGTGGAGGAGGGGCTTGGTTGCTTTAAAGGCACAGTGTATCGCACAGTCCCTCTCCTCCTCTCCCCGCTGCCGTCGACACTCCCTCACTATCTCCTCTCACGCTGCCTATCTAGCCTTTGTCACAGTTCTGTCGAGGGTGTTATCTCTCTCTTAAATCAAGATGAAGTCTTCCACTGCCGCCAGCCAAGCCGTCTCAAGGGACGGGGTGTCCAAAGATTCCTGGCTGTTACATCATTAATATACAGAGCAGGTTGGTGTTTGATGACCTCATCTGACTGAGAGACTGAAATGGGGAGGGAGGACCAGCATGACTTTTTCTCTGCCTTGTCCTCTTCATCAGGATATTTATTTTCAACACAAGACATGGCTCCGCACAGGCCTACCAGAAGAACCACCCTAAAGCAAAATTAAATTTCCCATTTAATTTAAAAATAAATTAGATAAACGCACACTGGTTTCTTGAGGGTTTTGGCTGATAACTGTGGAGAGCAGCCAGAGGCTCAGTGCGTTCCTTAGCATAACTGCACGTAGAAATGCAGTGTGGATTCAGGTTAGGTGGGTCCTTTCATGCAGATGAGTGTGTTCTGGTGTCCTCTGTGGTTTCTACCACTAAGATCACAGACGTTATGCTGATGCTGTAAGGCTAATTGGGGGAATATTCGGCGGTATAACAAATTCTCTTTCGCGTGTTGTCTTTGATTAATAAATGATCGAGTTTGGCTTTTTAGTTTTATAGTAAATAAATGCTTCATATTCTGTGTTATCATTTTCCCGAGTACACGATCACATTGTGTCATATCAGGACTTGATCAAACTTTTAATATTTGGAGTTAGGGGGGCTGCGAAGGATCCGATAGCTTTCCTTGCGTTTACACCCGACTGGTGCAGCGCTGCACTGACGAGATGCTTCTCACAAACTGTTCCCTGAAAGAAACAGGTGTCCTTGAGCATGCTGCCTTTGTAGCTTCACTGCTTAGTCTCGCTGCACATATGGGAGGCTTCCTCCGTAGAACGCTGCAACAGTTTACAGTTGTTGTTTTTTTTTTTTTCCTTTCTTTGTGACATTGCAGGAACAGATTTTTTGCTAGGTGATGGTGTTTTTAAGAGAGGTTTGTCCAAAAGAGAGAATGGGATCTAAATGACCTCTCAGTGGAAAGGCTCAGGTGCACAACACTGATAGCTCCGTGGCAGAGATGCCTACTTTGGAAGGGATTATTTCCACCCCCCACAGTAAAATATATATTTTTAATGCTCAAGTCATCCTGACTTGTGAGTTTTACTAGAAATCTGGAGCGGGTCCAGCAAAATAGTAGTCCCACTTAATATTTCTGCCTTGGATTTATTGTGCCATGCCGTTTATGGAGACGTTTTATAGAACGTAATTTTTATTTTTTATTTTTTTCTAGTTGGGCGCGGGCTGACAAACAAGCACAAAGATGCATAAACACAATAATAATACACGGGCGCAGACCCACAAACACACACTCGGAATACACACACATAAACATTAGAGTTGGCCTTCCTTTCCAGGGGAAACTATTATTGGTAATTTGTACCATAAGTATGGAGCCCAGGAGAGATTTTATTTGGCTATCACCAATAAGTTTACCTCCCTATAAGCAATCATATCGTATTTTGTTTGATACAGCAAAGATCTTGTTCTTTATTGTGGCTCTTTTTCCTGGCTCCCCACAGTTCACATCCACTGGTACACGATGTACACAGGATTTATTTTTTATAGCATCGTGGAGGGATGCGAGCAACAAGGATCAATATATATGCACTGTCTCCCCATGTGGACGGAGCATACACATATACGATTACATGGCTGTGTAGGATGAACTTCAGAGTACTTTGGATTATTGATGAGCAAGCAGACTGTTGTCAGTTTAATATATATAATAGAAATGCCTCACATGTGGAAAGCACTAAAATAAAAAAAATATGCCAGAATTAATTGCTTATTTTGACTTTAAAATACTTAATATAACATGACAGGAGGCAGTTCACTGAGCCAGACTTTTGATTTTATGATTTATTTGTTAATATATTTTAAACAACACTTTGACATTTGTGCTTCTTCACTTTCTTGGAGAGAGCATTGATGCCGCTCTCATGTCAGTTCAGTTGATAAGACGACTACAGCCAGAGGCCAGTTTCTGTAGCCCAGAGGAGAATGTGGCTCAGTGTAACAAAACCAACCAACTAAATTAATCAAGTGCATCATTTAATTTGGACACACCCAAAAAATAAAGTTAAAAAAACAAAAAAACACCTATGGCAGTGTTGCTGGCAACGAGCCGTCCTGGAGTCTTGTCATCACTTTGAGGTTGCTAGGTAACCAACAGAGACTTCAGAAAGTTATTGTCCTGTGGACGCAGCCAGGCTAGCTGTTTTATTTTGTTCCCAGTCTGTTTGCTAAGCTAACAAGCGGCGGTATGTTTATTATACTTAACCATGACATCTTAGTTTCAATATTGTCATCCAGTTTGATCTACTTCTGTAAGTGATCAGATATCTGTGAGTTTTATTGAATGAAAATAGGGACTTGTATAAGTTTACTGCTGTTTATCTATCAATACATCCCTCTTTCCTTCTTATTACCTTTAATTTGCTTCACGGCTCAAAAGGTTGCACAGAGAATATCCTGTCATCTTCATGGACTTAGACTCTTCTCCATCATCTGAACAACATTCCTAATGCCGTGTACATCCAACACTGCTAATCTTCGATGCCATAGCAGAGCCTAGAACCGTCCCTGTATCCATATTTGAGCTTCAAAGTGAGGCTCATTAGCATACATTGGCACCCAGTCTTATCGTGCGCATAGCTGATATCGGACATCCGCCCATTTTCTGATCTCTTGCTGACTGTGATCCGTTTGGTTTCATTCACGGGCAAACTAGCATCATGCTACGTTGTTTTGCAACCGCTGCCTACTGCTGGAAATCCCACATCCTGATCATCAGAATCTCATCAAATAAATCCTGGGCGAGTGATTATTTTTACTCTGAATTTCTGCCAAATCCATTGTAATAATCTGAGATATTTTGTGAACAAACAGAGAGGCAGGCGAGGGGGAAAACATGACCTTCTTCTTCAATTGTCAGGGGATTAGCTACATTTCATGGCATTATCCCTTTAATTACTTTGCATGCATTATGCTTTTCCTCTCCTGGCCATTGTGTGGCAGTGTGGTGTAGTTGTGACCTCCTCCTTTTTTCTGTGCTCTGACTCTAGACTAAAATGGTGGACAGTTTGAAAAGTTGCATATTGCTTGGTGTTTGACTGATGCTCTGAAATATGTACTCTCACGTCATACTACTTCTACCGTGTCGTGTGAAGAAGTCGCATGATGCCGTGTCGGAGGATTGTTGGGCATAATTGCGCTTTTTAATGCACATTCAACATACTGTATCTTCATAAATTAATGACGATACATGTGGCACTTAGTTAGTGCTTAGCGTTATTTATTTATAGGTATGTATAGTCGAATGGTTCCCACTGATAAAATACACTCCCACTGAGAGGCTTGAAGTAAATCACATTTCCATAGTGGAATATTTGGCTTTATGATGACTGACGGGGAATGATGATTTGTAAACCAAAGGCACTGAGAGGCACATCTGGCGTCTAAAATATGCGCAGCCAAACATAGATGTTGTAGCTTGCTTACGATTTCCTGTTGTGTCCTTGGTTTCATACAAACACTAAGGGACAGAGAGCTCAGACCCAGCCTGTCTGACAGTGACACCAGTCTCTCCTCTTGGCCGTCTACTGACCTTTTGATATTTCACTCTGCAGCATCCTGTGTGTGTGTGTCAGTCTGTATGTGTGTGCGGTTTTTAGGAATCATGCAGCATGCAGACGAGCGCAGGCTGTCTCAGACCACAACACCTTGTGATGGATCAGCGCTCTTACACACTAAAATGAAGCTGAAGCGTTTGATTGATTTCTCATTTACTCTCCTCACCAGTGTGAAAATGTGGACGGCGCGCGCAGCTGCACGTGGGGCCCCGTTTGGCCCGAGAGGACCTGTGGCCTCGTTGCGAAGGGTGGCCTTGTGTCATGTTCGAGACATGCCAGGAGCTGACACTGCTCACCAGTCCTCAGTCTGCTTGGCTTGGATCAATGTGGGCTTCTATAATTTAGAGTGCTGCATGATAAAGGAGGGGTCAGACAGGGGGCAAGTGTGTGTGACAGATGGCTGTTTTTTTTTTTTTATTATTTTTGCCTGCTACCGATTTGTACACATGCAAGGGATATAAAAACACATTCAAATGTCAATGCACCTGCCACCGAGGGTATTTGAGCCCATTTATCCACTTCATGCTGTGAGAGCAACATGCAAGGAACAACGTGAATCTGGGGTATGAGATGCTTGAGTGCAGGTTTGGAGAAAAAAATAAATAAATAAAACACTTATGCAACTAAAAATCTACTGCAGACTAACAGATGCCGTTACCAAGTTGTAATAACACATCTGTTTATTGCAAGAATTAGATATGAATAGCTGATGATGTTTCATTTTCATCGAGTGACACCGACCTATCAGAACCACAAATTAATCCGAACAAGAAATACAAGAAATAATCAGTAATATGCACAAACATGGTATCGCACTGGCTCAGTTTCTGGACGAGCCATACTAGCTCACTATGTCCTTTTTTTTTCTTTTTTTTTCAAGCGGTGAGTGCAATAGCCCAGATTTTCACAAAAAGTGCATTGCATTGCAGCGTAATTACCAGCTCCCACGGCAGATAAGATAACCGGATGAGAATTTGTCATCAGTACTTCCTACTTTTGAGACTGCTGCAGGTGGTATCTTCAGCGCTGACCCATGCCGACCTCATAGCTTCTGTGACAGCTTTTTCATTTTGGTGGTGCAGGTGTGCGTTAAGTGATTTGATTCGTAAATGTCACAAATCCTTGGCCGTGCTTGCTTCTTTATTTCCAGAAATGCTTTCATCAAAATCCTCCTTTATCGAAGAAAATGGGGCTCCATATGTGACACAGCACCTGGGTGTGTTCAGTTACCGTTCATGCAGACCAGTTTAGATTCTTGTGTAGAAAACAAGTCAAGATTGTGCTGCCAATATAAATACATTTGCATTACTTAGTCTAGTTAAAAGATACATTTAGTTTCATCTTGATTGTTCAGCTTGCAGGCCAACAAAATAAAAATCATGTATCTCTGTGATCACTCATGAAAAATGCAACTAATGTTATCTGCATTAGCCTGCACGCAATCATACTGAGGAGATGCAATCAAGCTCTCGATCATTTTTAACACAGAAATGGTTAACAGTGTCTAGTTAACCCTAAATGTTTACAGTGTACGGTATATTTTCATGTAAATTTTAACCTGCAAAGAAACAACTACATCTGACAAATAAAACTTGGTGAGTACACCTACTACCACTGTTAATACCCTTCTACTGGCGATAGCTATAATGTGAAATGGCGACAACAAGTCCTCAGCTCCAATTAACTCCAGCGCAAGAGCATGAACACACATGTCGAGCCCATCAGCTTACTGTGGCATCAACACAGCACGATTGTGGATGGGGTCTGTCACAGTTTGGCCCTGCTCATTGTGGGCCAGTGTGGTTATCTCCTGCTGTGAGGATGCGGTGGAAATAGAAATGAGCTCAGCATGCCCAGACATACTGTGGCTTCCATTATATATGATTTCACTGCCTTAAGGATGGAAAGCCGTATGCTCCGAGAAACCTGATTGCAAAAGTCCTCCTCCATTGATTGATGTATCACTAAATATTCACATTACTGCCCAATTTGCTCTCAAGCAGGCTGGTCCAGTAACATGATAGCATAATAATCCATAAATACCAACAAGTACATTATGATTTTTACATTTAATGAACTATCCTTTCACGAAACATGTATGAACAACCTTTTCTTAAGAAAAGATAAGTGAATGATTTCAGTGTATAGTTGCCATCTGCTGTTTAGTTATGAGTCTCAGTGTTGTGTTATGGCCACACACTTACCGAAAGAGGGAAACCCGTAGTGGTTAAGAGTAGCAATTACTTTTATTGAAAAATTGCAGTTAATATCTTCTATATAATTTTCGTACTGTGCAATTTCACCCCAAGGGCCAGATTGGACTCTTTGGTGGGCCGATTTTGGTCCACGGGCCATATGTTTTACACCCCTGATATATATAGTCATTTGGATTCTGCTACTCTTTTCTTTACTGCTTTTTTACAGCCTGTTAATCAAGCAAAAAACTGTTAACAAATTCCCTCTATACCACAGGAGAAAGCATTGCCCATAGGGACCCTGGGGTTTAAGTGTAGTAGCTGGTAGGTAAGGATTTCATATGTTCAGCTTTCTTGCAAGGACACATTTATCATGATTAATTGGACTCATTTGCCTTGATTGTAGCTGTGCAAAAGCTGCTAAGAAATGTAGGATTCATAGCAGCAGCAGGAGAGGGCTTCGCCTTGCATTGTGGAAGGTGGTAGAAAAACCATGTCAAAGCAAAGTCTAGTCTTTGATGTGGAAGATAAAGGGGATAGTACAACAGAGAAATCCAAAGCTACCGGTCACACAAAATATCTTGAAAATAAGGCTATGCAACTCATACGTGTATGAATTATTCAGAAGTTGAGTTTAAAATTAAATTGGGCAAGCTCTGTTGTTTTTGGAAGGGACACATTTTGACTGTTGTGTGAAAGTGATTGCTTCATTCAACTGAGTATTTTTTCATTGTCTTTTTGTAGGGCTGGGCACAGTCTCTGAAAAAGGCAACTAGATTTTCCCCATCAAGCTGATGTAGGGCTGACTGATTAGGATGAACCACAGGTCAACAGTACCCCGTCAAGTTAAAAACACGTGGCTTGGTAGCACATATCTGGGATCAGAAGTTCTCAGCATATGGATAAACCCCAGCTTTTTCACAGTCTTTAACGATATACATCGAAACTCTCGCCCACTCATATGAGATAAACTTTTAAAATGATTCTGTCAATGTTGGGTAATTTTTTGCAGATGTTTCTGTACTGTTGCAGTCTTGCGCTTCATCTCGTAGTAAATAAAATGCGCCCCACTCGGCTGCATGCCTCTATTTGAAATGTTGACATAAACTATCTTTGCTGCTTCAGCTTTTACACAAACTTTGCAACTTGACCAGAATTTAAATCACAGGGAAAAATCTGTTAACACCTGCAGCTCAGTAGCCATACAAGCTGAATAGGTCACGTCATTTTGAAACACCTTGACCAATCATGTTTCATAGAGTGCAGTGGGCAGTGCTTGTTATACTGTCTTTCACACTCAAACACACAGGCATGTCTTACTATCTTTATGGACCTCCATTGACAGAATGCATTCCATAACCCCTTCAGATAACTGCAAGGTGTAAATACCCCTCTCTTTGACCCCAGCCTTTCACTGTCTGAAGCCTAAAATCCTTCAAACCGCCCTGTGGAGCAGTGAGGACTTGGGGTATAAATTAAAGGATTATCTTATCTTGTCTTAACATGATAGATTCAAACTAACATTTGTCCACACAAACACAAAAAGACACATACAAACCACACAGAGGCATAAGCACTTTCCCCTGTCGGCTTGTGTGACTGGGATTGTGTGACAAGAGTTGCTAATTTGCAGGTGCTGCTATCATCCCCACTCTGCCATCGAAAAAAGCATGGAGTAACCAGCTCTGCATTTATATTATCTGTGTCAGTTGGCATCTCTCAAACTGCCACAGCACTTGAAAGTGGATGAGCGAATGTCACTTGCAGTTATTCTCAATATTCATGCAGACCAGGGAGATTTTTACAAATCCTCTCAATTGTGCTAGGGAAAGGATATTAAAGCTCAAATTCACAGAAAGATAAAAAAAAAAAAAAAAAAAAAAAATGCCTCACCATAATCCATAATAACATTTAATCCTATAGTGTTATTTGCGCAGTTTGTTACGATCACCATGCATCAGTGCTTTAACAATCAGCCAGTTTTATGTTTATCTTTCAATCTTCCATCAATTCCCCTTCGTGTTCAATTTGCTCAGGATGCCCTCTCTGTCTCCTTGTGAAATGCTAAGTAGTCGTCCCCTTTTAACCCTGCCCTTCTCTCAGAAGCTAAAGTATCTTTGGTGCGCCGTTTGCCAAAAGCTATAAACAAGTGTAATAGAATTGCGGGTTAGCCGAGATAGCCGACTGTGCATCTCCCATCACCCCTGGCTCCCCAGCCGTGTGCTAACAAGCCCGGCAGCATCATTGTGAATTCATAACAAGTCGCACCAATGTGGGTCATCTCTGCTGCCTCTACATCTTCCTTGTTGCCCCTCCTTCTTTCCGTTTTCCTCTTCATACTTGTTTTTTGGGCTCACCTGTTTGCCTATTTGACAAACATTATTTGTCTCAGCTGGGCAAGGGACTTGAGTAAATAAAGAGTATTCTCTTCCAAGACTACCTCACTCGAAGGGAGAATAAAAGTGTGTTTGTCACTTCTACAAGCAAGAGTTTAATTAAAGAGGGCGCCGTGAAGTAGTGTATTTTGGAAAACAAATTGTGTTTTTAGAATTCATGTCATTTTTCAAGTGTCATATCTGTTTGATTTGTCGTGCAACACACCGAGTCCTCTGTGTCCACCGGGGATTCAGAGATTACCTCTAAAATAGCAATGCACTGTTGTGACAATTGTGTTACCGCCTTGTCAACGGCATGAAAAAATCTGAAATGAAATGACATGCAGCAAAAAAGTGTACCTTTTCTTTTTTTATTATTATTAACTGTCACCTTTCCAGAGACATTCAAGTTGATAAATTCTTGACTGTGTGTGTCTGCTGTCTATAGTAACTGCAGCCATTAAAGTAAACAAAATGATCGATTTGCTTTTGATGGAGATTGTTTAATTTTAATTCTTCTTTACCTCAGCTGAACATTTGGTTCATATATTTTTTTAATCAAACAAATCTGTCTTTTTAAGTTGTCGTCAGTTATGGTCCATCTCACCTTTGGTGATCCCCAAGGCTCCATGCTAGGCCCACTTTGTAGTGTGCATGACATTTTCATAAGGGTGATGCACAAATATATGGTACATTAAAAATATATATTTTTTTCAGATTTTCCTCACAGAACACTGGAAATTGAACTTGTTCGTAACGTATCCGTATCATGTATCCTTATTTCACAATATCCTCTTGTCTTCCGATTCCAAATGTCATGCCTATAACCACAAACCTAATATTTATCTTTGACCTTTCCATTGAAAGACATGTTACAGAAGTAGTTCGGTGATGTTGCTATCAGCTGAGGAACACTTCAAAAATGTTCTCTTCCACTCTAATGTTAAGGTTTTATATGCTTTTATGTCATCTTGAATTGTTTTTTGTATATTCACTGTATTCAGGGCTGACCCTATAAAAGCTATTTCATATCTTCTTGCTGTACAAAATCAAACTGAACAACTTTTATCAAATACTACCAGACAAGATCATATCAGTCCTGTTTTAGACTCACTGGTTTCTTGGCAGGGCTTCGCTGGCTTATCCAAAGTCCCAGAATAAAAAAAAAATCCAGAAACTAAAAGTGACTTTTTTATTACATAAATTAAACACCACTTCCTATACCTCGAATATAAATCACCTTTAATCATGTTGACACAAGCGAGAAGGGAAATGTTGTACATTAAATGTACGCCTGGTATCCTCATTACATATGACTTTGCTGTTCTACAGATCAGCCCTTGAGACTGTTTTCCTAATCAGCATCGACAAAGTCCTCACAGTTCATCAGACCCAACCTTCAGGTGCTGGCTAATGATGCCTTTTTAATTCCTCAAGAGGAGTCATTAGTTGATTCAGATATGTACGGGGTCTGAAAAGGAAGATGCATTCAGGCAGAGGAGAAGGGGGGTTGCTCCAATAAATGTGCCAGTGAAAATATGAATATGAAAATGTACTGTGATCCAAGGGCTGAATTATTCAGCTCAGCCCTGATGCCTACTGCCACTCTTATTTCATTGCCTAAGGCGGTTTCTTTCTCATTGCCATAGTCTGAAACATAGCAGGAGATGCCAGAGGAAGATTCTTATCCTCTTGGTAACATTTGTACAGTAGAAATCAAGTGCAGGTTTAAGGACACAGGTGGTGACATTTTACATGAGTCAACTGAACAGTTCATTATGATCTCAAACTAACTTTTTACTCACGTCATCAAAGTTGCTCTGCCTTTCCGACTGTTCTGTCTGTTGTTTCTGCGTCATGAATTCAAATGATATGTGAGCAAACAGATGTACACCAGCATCAGTTTAGCCTTTACTTTACAACATAGGTTGAACTGGAATACACCACAATTTACACCAATCAGGCATAACATTAAAGCCACAATGTTATGACAGGAGAAGTAAATAACATTGACCATCTTGTGACAATACAATGTTCTGCTGGGAAACTTTTGGACCTGGCATTCATGTGGATGTTACTTAGACATGTACCACCCACCTAGACCAGACCAGGCACCCCCACCCCGTAGCAATGACACTCCTTGATGTCAGCAGCCATCCCCAGCAGGATGCAGCCTGACACAGGGACACACACAAAAACGGTTTAGAACAACTCAATAAACATGAAAAACAGCACAAGGTGTTGACCTGGCTTCTAAATTCCCTAGATCCCAAACTAATCAAGTATCTGTGGGATGCACTGGAACATGCCTGATCCGCAGAGGCCCCTCCCCTCAACCCATAGGACCCAAATGTCCCCACATTCTGTTGCCAGACAACAAAGGACACCCTCAGAAGGCCCATGTCCATTCTCTGATGAGTCACAACCGTTTTGGAGGCACAAGGGAGACCTACACAATATTAAGAAGGAGGTCATAGTGTTATGCCAGATTTTATAGCTAATGTTTATTTCATCAGTTCTGTAAAGCATACAGCAAAAATAGTCTCTTAAAGTAATTTTGCCTTTTACCCAAAAGGCATCTTTTGTTCTAAAGAGGCAGGTGGGGAGTCCCAGACTTTTTAACCTCTTGTGGGAGCGTTTAGGGTTGTTGAGGTCAATTGCATTTGTGTTGAGCTGTGTAGAGAGGGACCTCGAGACTGCCTTGGCTGTAGGTGGCTGATAGGTGGTGTCTCAGACCACACCTTCTGTTTGATCGTTCCATAGATGGCTTCTTTGACCCTTCTCTTGAACATCGGTCTTCTCTGGCCAAACGTGTATGTTGTCCTCGGCTCAGAGGTAGGTGACTGCTGAGCACTGACCTGAGGTGTTGGCTCTCTTGTGTTGAGCCATGCACTTGTGAGGTGGTTGTTTTGTTTTCCCACTGCACATGTCTGTGCATTGTACTGCATACACTATTGCTCTGCTTGCAGCTCAGTGTTTTGTCCCTAGGGTTGACAAGGTTCTGCCCTAGTGTGTCACTGGACTTGGAGTGCACAGGGACTACACTCCTGAGTTTTTCAAATTCTTGGAGGATTCACCTAAGTTGTTTGTTACATTGTTCTTTCCCTTGATGTATACTATGTGTCTTTTGTGTGACTGACAAAGGCTGCTGACATCCTCCTGAGTGAACTTGATATTTTGGTCAACTGTGGTCAAATTTTTAGTGTCCTCTTTTAACCTGAGTGTCATCTTTGAACTTGAACCCGTGAGTGGAAGGAGTTTCTGTAAAGTTGGTCAGAGCTCTCCTCTCAACCTCCCATCAATCTGTTCAGAACATGAGAGGTGAAAAGTCTTGTTGTTTTTGTTTGCCATGCTAGTACAGTGATGGATACAGTCTCCCTGACATTGTTTGGTCTATTGGACCACCCATTTTGTACCACACTCAGAAATCTCAATATTGATTACATAGATTGCTGTTTGATGTTTATGACCCCCATCCTGACAATCCCCTTACATTTTTTTAAAGGTCATATTTGATGTGATGTCTCACATGACTTCCATTGAGCTGGGTCAGAACAGCAAATTGGAAAACTGTTGTCTTTTTGTGTTCATGGTCTCCTGGTCAGTGATCTTTTCCTGTTGAAACTGAATCATGTTCACAGTGCTCCTTCTGGCCAGTGGTCACAACAGATGGATATACACCAATCAGCCATAACATTATGATCATAATCGCTGATCAAGTGAATGCCGCTGATTAATCTCATTGTCATGGGACATATCAATGTATGTTTGGAAGAAAGTAAACATTTGACAATTTGACAAGGATCAGATTGTGCTGGTTCTAATAGAAGGGTGTCCGAGACCAGTCAGGGTGCCCATGCTGACCTGGGTCCACTGTTGAAACCGCCTACTATGAACATCAGAACTGGACCATGAAGCAATGGAAGATGATGACCTGGTCTGATGTATCACGTTTTCTTTTTCATCAAATAGATGGCTCTTTCTGTGAGAGTCACTTATCTGGGGAACACATGGCACGTGCTGTGCGCTTGGTCTGCAACGATGTTCCTGTGATGGTACAGGTATCAAAGTAACATCTGCATAAATGCCAGAAACCCAAATAACATTATATTGTAAAGAGATCATCAGGGTTATTCACATCACTGATTGATGGTTTTAATGTTCAGGCTGATCGGTGTATGTGTGTATATAAGTTTTTTTAAAGGCCTGGGAGTCAGCACCCATCTCAAGCTTGACTGATTTGCTCAAAGGTCATGGAGATTGGCATGAGTCGCGGGGTAGAGGCCGGAAAAGTAGAAACTAGCCACATGTGCTGTCCAGACCAACCGCTAGATCAGCTGTTATGATCATTGACCAGGAGGAAGTTTGATCAAAAGAAGATGTTCGTGTCAAACTGGCTCAGTCAGACAGAAGGCCACTGTTTTATAAATATTCATATTCCAATATTATAAAGTGCCAGTTAATCTCCCCAGCAGTGATGAAACATGCCCTTATTCCTATCATCCTTCTCAAATCAGTTCACTATACAATTTACTATAGCCTCAATCTGGAGGAGAATTCAGGGTTGAGTGGGGCCTCCACCCTCCGATTCTCCCCACTCTCATCAACACATCACATAGACAGAGTACCCTGCCCCTCTTTCCCACCCGCCCCTCTTCACTGACTCATCACAGCCGCTCAACATGTGTCAGGCTAGCCAGCGGCCTCCATCTGTCTCCCCAAGAGCCAGCCAGCCATGTCCATCCCAGAAAGCCACACAGGCAGAGAAAAAGTAATTCCCAAGACAAAGTGCGTTATGCCATGCAGCCGTTCCCCTTGAAAATGAGAACTCCATTTGGGGAGCAGGGGTAGTTTAGCAGGCAGACCGCTTGCCTGTGTGTCAGAGAGGCTTGGAAACATGGCCCCGGTACACAGTTGAGAGCTGCATGGCTGTAGATAGTGAGGGGAGATTTGTCATCCTGAACCACATGGTGACATGATGCTGGGCTTTTTTCAGTGTAGAGGAACAAGCACACGCGAGGTCTAAAAAGTCCATATGGTTACACACATGCACAAGTTAAACATTTACAAAATACTATGCGAACCTGTTGCACATACGTATACACCGATCAGCCGCAACGTTAAAACCACAGACATTAGAAGTAAATGACTTCGACCATCTTGTGACAGTACAATGTTCTGCTGGGAAACTTTTGGACCTGGCATTCATGTGGATGTTACTTAGACATGTACTACCCACCTAGACCAGACCAGGCACCCCCGCCCCATAGCAATGACACTCTTGGATGGCAGCAGGCATCCCCAGCAGGATGCAGCCTGACAGAGGCACACATACAAAAACGGTTTAGGAACAACTCAAGAAACATGAAGAACAGCACATGGTGTTGACCTGGCCTCCAAATTTACTAGATCCCAAACTGATCAAGTTTCTGTGGGATACACTGGAACAAGCCTGATCCACAGAGGCCCCTCCACTCCACCCATGGGGGGCTTTTTTTTTTACATTATTACCTGTTATTTCATTAGATAAGGATCATTGAATACACAGAGACCTAGGTAATAGTTAACTCAGCTACAAGTTAAACACACACAGATGCATTTGTCTTTAATACACGCTGAGGAAACACACAGCTGGCAGTTTCGGAAAAAAACAAAGAACCCTCAACATACAAAGCCCACCCATACCCTCTTTCTCTGTTGCAGTGTCTCTCGCACTGTCACACAGGCAAAGCTCACACACAGTATCTCAGCAGGTAACCAGAGCAAAAAACAACAAAAAGATTAGTACCCACTGTGCGTTGTCTTTTGCAATTTAAAATGTAGAATATATAAATGCAAGGAGCAGACATTAATGCCTCCATCCGCAGGGCTAATGAGAGCGTGAATAACATGGAAACCGATAAGGAGCACAGGACAATGGAGCACGGGGCTGCGGAATGTCTCCGCTGAATGGCACGGTTTACGCTGAGGGATGGTTTAAGCCAAGAACAGATAACTGGAAATCTTATGAAACATGGATGCATTTTTTTCCTTATTCGTATCTCTAATAGCAATCCAGCCATGTAGCTTTGTTGATAACAAGCCGACATGGAATCGTCGTCAAACTCTTGGCGGTTATCTAGTCAAATGCGAGGACGACGCAAGTGTAGGAAACCTGAAATTATTGAAGACGTACAAAGAGATGGTATAGTGGTGAAGGTAAGATTGTAATCAAGTCATTTTCGAGGCCAGTAACTTATCTTCTGTGCTCTGAGCAAGGTTAATAAATAAAACTATTTTTGCTTGAGTAGAATGCATCACAGTTTGATTATTCTCCATCAACAGAAGAGATCGTCGAGGAAGATATAGAGATAGAGGCTGGAGAAATGAAGGAAGGGTAGAAATTATTCAGCCGAAAAAAAAATATCACTGCCACTTGCACAATGACAGCCGTATAAAACACTCACGCACACCTTATCAGTGTTGTGCTCAAAATTAATCTTGTAGCCTTGATTTATTTTTAAAGGCGTATTTTCTTGAAAACTCTTGAGGCAACTGAGGCGGCATTGAAAAAGGTGACATTACCCCGTCCCACTCGCGGGGTGCTTATTTACTTATAAATCATATTTCAAGGCAGACTGTAAAATTAAATGACTTATCAGGGTGGTTGTTTTTTTCGGCTTTGGGTGAGGAATGATGGCGCGTTTATTACAAAGACAGAAGGGGGGAAAAAAAAATCTTTGAACACAAGATTTTGAATGTGGAGAACGCTATTATACAACAGCGACAGCATGCACAAATCTGCACACTTTCCCCACATGAAAGAACTCCACCGTTACCTCGCCTTTTAGACGTCATGTCACCATGCGTGGACTACATTTCACATGTATGTAAAACGGGCTTGGGGTTGTGCTGACCTTTTCACTCCTTTGTCTCCCATTATTAGCGATTACTGCCAAAAAATATGACATTAATATCCCCTTCTTTGCGAGTTACAATATCCCCTGACCCCACATTCCCCTCTATCTGGCATATCCACCACCTTGTCTCATTGAAATTCTCCTACACGTAACAGCTTACCAATCGAGGATCATTAAATTTTAAGAGCAGCACTACGGTGTTATCCGAAACTGGATCATGCAGTGAATGTGAAAGCCTGAATACTTTGTTGTCAGTCTTCTAAACTAACAGCTGAATCTCCAGCAGGCACCGCTGCCTCTCCTGTTCTCAGTCCTCTGTGTATTACAGCTTGCTCAGTGATGATGCTGATGTTTTATTTTTTTTTTTTCTATGGAGAGAGATCAGGCTATAAGGGAATCTTGCTGACACGCAGGGTAAAACCAGTTTTTCTTATGTCTAATAATCCCGAGGAAGGGCCATTTATTATAGCGCCCTCTGAATTTTATATATGCGTTGCATTAATCACAGACCTCTCCAGCTGAAGGTCCTCTCAGTTTAAAGATGGTTTATTGTATTGCTGAGCCAGTAAATGCATGATTTCGTGGCCGTGCGTTCGTGCCTGTGCTAATGTGACTCGGTTTGCGTTTTTAAATGTACCTGTGCGCTCATACGTATATGCATTTGCATTCCTTCATGGGAGGAAAGAGAGAAAGGGAGTGCTGCAGACTTTCATTATATGTGGTGGCTGAAAGTAGCCCGTGATGACTTGTAAGTGCGCGAAGGCCACAGCTGTGAGGAATATCAATAGCAGGAAGACAACGGTGTGATTGTTTGTCGGTGTGTGCGGCGGTGAGTTGTGTGCCTCTCTTCATGTGGGTTATTGAATAGTGAATGCATCCCATGTGTGGCCATGCAAGTCTTTGCAGGAATCCAAACTTATTTACATGTATGCATTCCAATACCTCTGCCTCATCTGGTTGGTCTGTGCAATGGAGATGTTTGGCGATATCTTTCATCCTTTATATAACTCTTGGGGGTCAGACTCCCCACAAAGACAACAGGGGCCCCTATCAGGGTGCAGTCACTTAATGCCAGTCTGTCACTCATCACGAGGCGCCCCTCCATCTCCTCACTGCTCATATGCTGCCCTCTGCTCGGCTGTCTGAGTGACCGGCAAATGATGAGAAGTGACAGCCAAGGACAACCCAGTGCTCGTCCACGGCCTTGGAATTGAGTCACCATGCAAAATAGCAGCATACCCACAAACACACACACACACACACACACACACACACAGTGAGCCAGACAGGCATGTGTACAGGCAGGCACCCATGTTGTGAAATTAATATTCGGCGTCAGCGTTTTCGCTAAACGTGTGTCTGCTCGTATTAACTGAGGACACTGCTAGGGGAAGTATGTACAGTTTAAACTGCATTACTCTGCTCGAGTTCACCCACAAGAGTAATTACTTAGCACTCCACAACTTTGAGTTCTTGTATGTAACAAATGCGGAAACAGAAAATTACATGTTCTAGTTTAACAAGGAATCCGTCTGCATTTTGATGGTATATACTGATCACCAGCTGTACCCCTGGTAATTACACATAGCACTCCAGAAGACCTGCCCTCTGGTGGAGTAGGGTTCACACATCCTCCTACACAAAAACAACAACAAACTTCTGCTTTCAATAGAATCTAATTGCCTCCCTCCGTCCTCTTCTCCTGCACCAAGCTAACAAGTCTCACACCAGTCTCTCCACGTAATGTAAAATTAATATCAACATCCATCCCGCTTCTGGCAAGATATCAAGACAGCATGCTGACATCTTTCACCCCAGTAAACACATTACTGTGACATGTTTCCATGTCATATGCTACTGCCCAGAAATAACTGTATATATGTCCAAATGTTGAATGCTTCAAGGCGGTGTTTCAGTTTGTCTTAAGTACAATAAATGCAATTCAATAACTAATTAAAAAAAGAAATGAACTCTTGTGCACACCATTTGGGAAAAAAAAAATAAAAACGCTCTTGCTTGTTTGCTTGCTTCAGTTTTTGAGTTCACAACTGCAAACACTTAAACATTGTTGAATAGGTTAGCCAGCCCGAAAAAAAGGACACTCAAATGTGTCGCAAATGACGACCTGATGTAGAATGTGCTGTGCACAGTTCTACCTCTGAAACTTAAGATCATACATCGGTATATTTCAATGACAACAGCAATATTGAAATTCAGTCATTTATGTAAAACGCACGTTTGATGGAGAAGATGTACCTTTAATAATGCCACCAATCCTTGCTACAAAATCCCTGGTTTCTTTCAGTGAAATAGGAACAGAACAGATGCAGAATGGTAATTTTACTAAACATAATTTGGCTATTAGAGTGCTCTTAAAAGTGCAAGCATTTGTAATGCACTGAAATAAACAACAGGAGTGCTCTGTGATTGTCTTGATGATGCATGTTTGATCAGATACAAACAGGAGCTAAACAGGAGTTGAGGTGAATTTTGCGAGTCTCATCGTTGCCAAAGTGAAACAGCTAAACACGCAACTTATTCATAATGAAATGGTGCTATTGGCCGCTCAAAGCCAAGGTTGATTATATTAAAACATGATCAGTGAAAAGAACCTCTCTTGCACTGAAGCAAGATGCACTGCTGAACTTAAGCATGCATTATTAAAAAACAACAAAAATCATGTGTACGCAATGAAAGGAGAGTGCAAACATCACTGCCACCATTGCTAAATACAAGGTGACATAACAGGCAATATGCTGAGCAAAATGCAGCAAAATCACAAATTAATAATGAATGCAGACTTTTGTTTCTGGTGCTGAAATGGGACTTGACTTTGTAATTTTGCTTCCTCATTATGGCAGAATTGTGTACTTCTAAAAGCCAGTGCAAATTTTAAAAGCCTGGGGAATTGTTGATACAGAATTTAATGGCAGAATTTGCAGTATCTTTGCATATGCTTTTGAGGACAATTTAAGTGGAAGCTTTATAAGACACTTAATTTAAGCGGTGTGGGCAGTCCGGGAGATTCAATAAAAAGAACAGACCTTTTACTGTGGCAGAACTGCGCGCTAATACAAGGGCCCCATTTTTCAGAGACAGGTGAAACGAGAGGAAAAATAAATGATAACCTTTATGGTGAACAAAGACAACAGCCTTGAGAAGGGACCCCCCTCTGCAGATGGCTATACAGGGATCTCGCAGAGACACTGACACATCCAGACATGAAAGCGGCGCGTCTGGGATGACTTCACAAACTTCAGTGAGCTCCAGCAGTGGCTAGCTCCCCGGGGCACAAAACAGATAGCGCCTCACACAAGCTGGATTGCGTGAGGCCAGAGAGATGCTTGGCCTTGGTACACAGGAGCTGAGGCCTCGAGGGCTGAAACACCAAGCAGCAGACAATGATGTCCTCTATCCGTCTCTCTTCTCAAAGCCGATTAGAGTACTGGAAGCCTAGGAGAAGTGACTATATCATCCCTGTCCGCCTGGAGACAGCTTTTTCTCAGCCAAACCTCCAGACACAAAGTGACAGAGCTCTGAGGGATGCAGCTAAAATGACACAAAGAGCAGTGCAGTTGAGGAAACTTTGCATCGATGTGGAGTGGTTAACCTTGGAGGAGGAGTTGTTTATTGCCTCGATCAATCAGTCTGTGTATTGACAGATGAACACAATCTCAACAAAAGTTCAAGCACTTTAGGTTGTGGAATAAATGTGTCTGAGAGCTGGTTATGTGTTATTTAAGCTCTGTCTAAATGTTTGACAAGTGTGCTCAATCAGTGAGGATTGCTATTGTGGTAATTGCCAAGGTTTTTTTTTTTTTTTTTTTTTTCCCCCCATTTGAGTTGGAGGAATTCATTTTTTACTGACACTATTTTCCTGTCAGTCATGGATCTAGCCATCCACCGCAACTAGACCCAAATGAGAGAGTGTCCTCAGTGGTGGTCACATCAGTACAATAGGACTTAAAGGAGATCACAGATCTTTCCAAGTGTGCCAGAAACCACATTATCAAAATGTTGCGAAATGCTAAAGTTAAAAATTATACCATATTTTAGACATACTGTGTACTTTGTTTAACTGTGCCATTAATATTTTAACCAGTGTTTTGCCTGAGGTCAACTTCAAAGCTTGAAAATGCACTAGATGAAAAAAATACCTCTGCATGCAATTTGGTCGTCCTACAAGCAATCAGAGCCTTTCTGCCGTAAGCAAATTCAACTCCATGGCGCTCAGATGACTATGTTGTTGTTACTCTTCTGTCCATCACCACATAAAACCCATCTAAATGGTCTGATTGGGCCAACATATCATTGCAGGAGCATAATGAATTCCCAACGGAGTGGCTCTAGACCAACTTTCTGCCACAAAACCATTGTGGGCAGGGATGGCTTCCAGGCTACCTCTATCCACCAGTCCATGAGATAAATGTTATGTAGTTGCTTACTATACAGTAATAATTACCAACGCCAAGTAATGTGTATCAATTAAAGCTGAAGATAGTATGTATTTACAACTATCTTTTTGAACTCTCAGTCTCAGTTTAGGTGCTAAAACAATCGAAGCTAACTGCACAGGACAGAGTTGACAGTTATTTTCCTATAACTGAGGAGGTTCCAACAATCGTATAGCTAGGGCCTAAAATCGTTTTGGATCATGTAAGCTAACAGGTTTTGCTAATGGAAATGTATTCATGACGACTTAAAATTTGTTCATTGCACCTTTCAGTGTCTCTACTCCAGAAAAGAACCAGTAAGAAAATCGGAAACAGACAAAAACTGTGGCTGTCATCGATGATGAGCTTGAAAAGACGAAGGGAATATGAAAGACGAAGAAATCATTTAGACCACTTTAAGAGCCTGACAGGAGAGAGTGTGAGTCTGTGACTGATAGACAGCCTACACAAATGTGGGTTTTATGTATTACCATATCCCATGTTTTTCTTCAGTGGGGGGAAAGGCTTCATCTTGTCCTCGGATTAATGCTATCTCTGAAAACTTTCCCAATAGCACTTTAAGAGTGCTTCATATCTTTTCCCCAGAAACGTGTTGGAAGAGCAAGGTCTGTTTTCTATTCTGGTCAATATAGTTACCATTATTATTCGGTCAACTAATTCACTATTACAGTCACAATTCACATTCTGTTGTGTGAAACACATTTTGTTGGAAACTTCGGGGTGACTGCTTGCAGGGTTAGCTATTAAACTACTCTAGCTACACTCTTAAGAAATTAAATGTTCAATTTACTTAATGTAGTTATGGCAACCAGTCTTAATCTTAATACCATGGTTTACGTTAATCGAATCAAACTGTGTAAAGCAAATGCTACATCGTAGAGTTAAGTTGAATTAACTTAACATTTTGAAATTAAATTTGCTAATGGCTAGTTGAACTAACCTAGCATGATTGAGTTGAATTTATTCAACCAGACATCTCTCTTTGAACTCAAGAATTTTTCACACGGGGAAGTGAACCTGTGACCCCTGGTAGTCTAAAATACGCAGTGGTATGTAACCTTGAAATCTCACAATACCATGTTAATGCAACAAAACCTGCTTATTTTAACTCTCAAAAATTAAGTAATAGTAGTAATTTCACCCCAAAACAATTATTTAATTCAAACAACACCAGTGTTTCTTCTCTTAGAATGTGTGAACTCACCATTCACTTGTTGGCCAGCCTGGCTGGACTACCTTCTCTCTATGTTCTTTGTAGCATTGATGTGATATTTAAATCCTTGAGGGATATACAGACTAGCAATGATGTGGAAACAATGTCCACAGCTTCATTTCCCTCCACCAAAGTCCTTATGTTGGTAGTGAGCTTGGAGCGTCTAGTGGATCCAGATGGAGTGGCGGTGATGTTGGTGGTGGTCTTTTTAATTAGAGAGCAGTGATGGCAAGATGAGTTGGGTTACCTAGTCAACCAGAGCCCAGTGACCAACTGCGTGTTGCTTTGTGTGTGGATGGGGCTTCGTTCGTCCAAGCATCCAGGCTGACTTTAGGTACAACATACCAGTCAAGAAAATGATGCGCGCAGTCGGCTAAGACAAGATAGTATCTGACCTTAGAACCTTTTGAACTCAGATGTGACACAGTACAGAGTCTCGAACAAACCATCTTTGGCTCAGACACTGTTTATCTAACTATCTATCTATTGTCTAACTCTGTCTTTTTGCTTGTCTGCCGGTCTGTCTGATGGTCTGTCTCATGTATCTATCTAGAAATAGCTTGCAGAATAGAAGGGACCAAAGCAGTCCCTTGGTCTTTTGTTCCTTCTCGTGTTGTTCTGATGGCTCAGAGGGAAAAGCAGGACCAGTCTGCTTTGTTAACACTCCAATCAGGCTTGCAATACACTGTTCACAAATCGAAAAGAAAATATGTACCCCCCCACTCAGTCTTTTTGTCTGGCTAGCTCTCTCTAACCTTTATCTCTCTCCGTCACTCTATATATCTCTCACATAAAAAGAATGCTGTACTTTCTAGGTCCATCATCAAACTTGGCACACATGTCATAGAAGGACATGTCAGTCTAATGTGAAATGTATCATATAGTAAAATGAACAACAAACAAAAGGTGAAGGAATGCTTTTTACCTTTATTACCTTTAGTTTTGCCTTTCTCGCTTGAGTTTTGTCACACATACATCTCATACTTGACGTTTAAGTGCACGAAAGAAATGTCGGCTCCAATGACATGTATAATGCACAGTCCCTCCCAGGTGCATTTTCTATCCACTAACACTACATTAATTTAAAGTACAGGCAGGGAAGAGGGGGAAAAAAACGTCAGGAAGCCACACCGTCAATTGTTCCAGGAAATGACCACTCGGTACAGAGAGAACTGTCAACCTAATCAGACCTGAAAAAGCATAGTTCACCTAACAGACTGACAGCCACTGTCTGGGAAAGGTGCTACTGTCAAACCATCACTTCTTTACCAAGACTCCTACTCTAACCCCTGCCTACTATTTATTTTAAAAAGATGTATCTGGATATCTCTATACAGGCTTAATAGAGCTTATTATAAGGTGTGGTTATCCAGAAAGTTTGTGTTGCTCACAAGCTTTAACCTCCAACAGACTGTAGGACAAACTGAAGTCCTTTGTGCATTAAGTCAGGTCTACATCGGTTTGTCCTCTGTGCCCACCGATATGATATTATCATAGTACATGATGTAAAGGTGATAAAACCATACTTGACAAAGAGCCTGCCTTGCTACCTCATTCAGTTAGCCAATGTCCTTCTTGTTTCTTCTCCTTGGTGAAGTGAACTAGACTGACTACAGAAAATCAGTGTGATTATAGAGGTATGATCACTGATATGGTGATGGTCATTAAAGTGGTGAGAGAAGAATCCAAACCCTTGTTACTTATTCTGCTACCAAGCTTACAATGATAAGACGTTTACGTGTAACTAGGGTTTAATCCCGGGAAACGGGATTCCCGGGAAATCTGATCAAGACTATTTCCCGATTCCCGGGAAAGGTTATGACGGGAAACGGGAAATATATATTTATTTTTTGTTACACGTGCGCTTCTATTGTTGTCTTACGTTAACGTTGAATTCAGTGCAGCAGTAGGCTATAGCCTAGAAATCCACGCACCCTAGCGGCAGCAAATGTCATTTGCAGCAGTAGTCTACCAACCTCCTAATGATGTCTGCCGCCAGCTTTGTTAGGCCATAAGGTGAACCCTGTTATCGTTTCATCCCGCTCCACAGTCTGGCATCTACACAATCTTTAGTTCATAAAACATAACGAGTCATGCTAAGCTACCCAAAAAAAGTTCATCGCAAAAATTCCAGTCGATTGCCGATGCGTCTATGTTTTATGCAGAACTAGTTTCTTCAGAGCGTAATAAGATCTTGGTCGCGAGTGGTGGCACGGTTGGTCACGTGATCGTTCTACACCAATACGGTAGCTGCTTTTTGGCAGATAGGCTGTCACGCACGCAGCTCACTTGATCACGCAGCAGAATTGATCATTCTAAACTTTGTTGATATGGACATAAACTGTGTTTCTTGCCCTAATAATGTTACAAATAATATAAAACATGCTGGGAATGCATATTTGAATGATATCGATACATTACTTGGGCAAAAACAACAACAACAAAAAACAGCTGTTTCCCGGGATTCCCGGGAAATGGGTCGTCTTCTCCCGGGATGTGATTCATCAAATTTTCGGGAAAAATATTAAACCCTACGTGTAACCCAACAGTGATGTCAAAGTGTACTTGCACAGTACATTTTTAAGACGTTTAAACTGCTGCACTCTGTTACAATTAACAGTATGTACTCAATTAAAATTACTTACATTCTTCGCTCAGATATTATATAATGTATAAATACAACTTATTGGATGTGATAGTTTACTGTGATCCCCTTTCCATACTTGGTGTAAAAAAAGAAATAAATAAAAAACTGATGTGAAGCTTTGGTAGTCAGAGTTAGACACCTACATGTAACGGTGGGCCCCAGCTACACAATATCAACACAAATTTTGACGAATTCAAAAGTGTGAGGGGGGCTTGACTGAAAATGGGGCTGTCAAGAACCGTAGACTGTTCAATCTTTGAGTGTATCATGGTGGACAGCAAGTGATGCCACAAGTTAGACAACTCACAGCATCCTGACAAAAAGACTAGCCTGTCTATACGCTGAATGAAAGACTGTGTTTTTAGACTTGGGGAAACAACACTTTTCCCCAGAAGCTGGTCCTATCGACTGCACATAAAGATGCCTAAACCCTGAACACAGTTGCCATGAACAGGAAAATTAGCTACAGGCTGTATATCCCGTTTATTTCTGCTGTCACGTTGGGCATTATCATGGAAATCTATGGAGCCAGCCGCAATAGGACGTTTGAGGAACTTGAGGTTCGATTAATGTTTCATCCCTGGATGTTGCTGTCTGGTCAGTCCTGGGCACTTCACTCCTTGTAACATTGTACAGGTTGTGAAAGACGGTGAAAGATGGCAAAGTAGAGTTGGTCAGAGACCACCGTTAGTTTTTCTTGTCTCTCAGCCAAGTTGTGACAAGAATTTATTACTCAATAACTGCCTAATCTGACAGCTATTAAAGACACTTGGCACCTAAGCATTGTACACAGTAAAGTACTGTATGTCTGGCTGTGTTAGGTTAAATGTTATGTAGATGCCTGCAGAATATTTAGGCTTTTTGATCCGGCTTCCATCATTAATTGTTTTGTTCTGCTGCCACCTTTCCACCCATTTGGCTTCACTTACTGTTAATCAACTTTCCCTCAATGTTGAGGGAGTTTTAGAGCAGTCGGAAACAATAAGTGGAAGGAGTAGAGTGCATGGCCCGCTAATGGGACTATTTCATTCCATTTAAAAGGGCAATATTCAGCCCAGCTGTTTAAATAAGCATTGCTAATGTACCTCAGGGGCTTGGCGATGGGCATTATCTACCAAGCGGAGCTCCATCTGGCAGAGGCACACTGATTTTTATTTGTATTCCCCGCTGTTTTCACTCAGGTTCGTTTTATAGAGAACAGGGCAACAATACCGTAGCTCTGCTATGCAGTTTGAGGATCACAGGGGTTCTTCTCTGAACAAAGCAGTGCCTGAGCTGAGCCTGATGTATGCTGCTTCTCCAATTTGTCCTCTAAAAACAAATCAAGACTGCCTTCACACCCATTCAAGCATATTTGTGTACACTGAAACCATGCAAATCAATGACTGGAAACAACAGGCAATTTCTCTAAACACTGAAATTTGCGTTCCACAAGAGATCTTGTTTGCCAGTTGGGGGAACATGGGCGAGATTGCAGCCCCCTGAGCAAGGCATTTAAATGAGACTGCCGCATCTGTGTTTGCTCAGCTATGGGGGTTAGATCTTGCTACAAGACAGGGAGCTAGAGGCTGGATGATGAGCTTGTGAGGTCTGTGTTCAGCTTGGTCAGTTCCTCTCTGACTTCCATCAGATTCTCTGTTACAGGAATTTAATTTGCATCACACGCCTCACCGGCCAAGTCTCCCATTTTATCAAAGCATTTTCAGAGGCATCACCACCACTGACTACTCTCGGTCTGGTCTGAAATGCACCTCGGCATTTAAGTTTTAAGATGGATTCCAGTGGTGAAAGCAATGCCTCGGCTATTTTGTCTCAAAAGCGAAATATCATTTTCAATTTTTTATGATTCCATGCACTGTATATTGTGGCTCGGCTCAGTTACACAGGAAGGCAGACACACTGTCAAAATTACTTAACCCACTGGAGAGCTGATTTTGACCCAGTCTGTCAACCCAGTCAGAGGTATACCGCCTCCCTCTCCGTCAGTGTGCCTATCACAGAGAAGAGGCTGTGTCAGGGAGATGCACTTGCGTCAACTAACCTAATTGGACATGAAATGCTATTAGCCCCTAGCTATTGCGGTTCAAGTTGATTGGGGCTTGTCATTACAGATTCTCATCTCCTGATTGGGGATAGGTGAGTGCGGATTTTCATCGCTGCATGAGATGTTGCTAAGTTCCTCATTCTGACAGCTGAAATCTGTGCGTCTTGGCTTCATCCTGTGTTCCCTTATGGTCATGCAGTATACGAGGACAAACAAGGTTTTACCAAACTTTATCACTGCTCATAAATACAATCCACCCCAGTCTCCTTCATGCTTCCGCTCTCATCAAGCATGCAACCAAGAAAGGAAGCGCTCCTGGTGTTCCACTTCTGGCGTCATGTACAAGAACACTGCAGACACTTTAAAGGCCGGGGGATTGTTTCAGTTGTTGTTATAAATTAGCCTGTACTCACTCTTGAAAATCCATGGACTGGACTCTTATCTTAAGTAGTGTTGGCATCTTGATCATTGTGTTGAAATGATTAAATTTCTCAAATAAATTTGCGACTTCTATGATCTAAGGAGAGTATTGTGTTAAGTTTCATAAAATAGCCCCAAGTCTAGATTCAGTTTCACTGTTTCCAAATAATTCTTATACAAATCCAAACTTTTGATATGTCCCAAAAATGAAATGGGTGAATTGGGTGCATTTGCATCAGCTGGTTTAGAGCGAATAAACATGCCTGTATAATGTCATCAGGAGGTAGCGGTACAGGCTATGTTATGAATGGCTGTACAGAGTACGAACATTCATTGCAACTTTACAACAGAAAAGTCCACAGAAAGTCATGAGTCTTAACAATGCAAACTACAGGAGGTGAATATTCAGTATATGAGTAGACTGATTTCAAATAACCTAACAAACAAAAATGACCTGCACTATTTGCTGACAGTAAAATATAGTTTGGAAAGAGCACCCAGACTCTGTGACGTTATACGGCTCTGGCATTCGTTTTGCTTCTCCTTGTATTTCCCCTCTGGCTGGTCGTGCCTTTCTCTGAGTTCACGGGAGCAGTGATGCATGGTGACCAGACGGAATAATTACCCAATTCCAGCTCCATTGTGCAGGAGCTTTGTGCGTCGCTTTGCTGAAGCCATGACCGCCACACTATGTAGACCAGTCGGCTGTCAGATTAGCGCAGGCTGAGCTTTAGTAATTTATTTTAATCTTACCTGTGTGTCAACTGAAAGGCTTCACCATCGCACTGATTGACAGGTGACATAATCTCTTGATGGATAGTTCTGAGCCAGGATGTTGACGATTATGGCTGGGTTTTGTCTCTGTGTGTGTTTGTCTGTGTTTGTGTTTGGAGCAAGCGCTCCACTTGGGCATCAGAGAGTGATGAGCCGTTGAAAGTATTAGACATGTAATCAGTGGGGCTGTTCATCTCTCCATTTGGGTGAGTGAAATCCTGAGGGGCAAGTGTGGAGTGTGGATACCCCCCCTGAGGGCCCAGAGCACCACAGCCTCTCATGCTTGCCTTTGTAGAGCCTTGTAATGCTCACACAAGAGGGGAGCTGATGCAACAAGAAAGGACCTAACAGAGTAGATTTTCTTTCATATCACTCTCCTTCCTTCTACATCTGCTCCGCACTGCATACAATCTTGCGCAGTCTCTTCTACTTTTCCCCTTAAGACTCACCTCCCATCCCGGCCCGTCTCTTCCCACCTAGTTATACAGCCCCTCCTCCACCTGTCCAGCCATTTCATTATGCTGCTCTTGAATATACTGCAACCAATTGTGCCAAAGGAGTTGGTTTGCTATAATATGAAAATCTGACCTCATCTTGCAGAGGTCACGGGCAATAAACACCAGACAAGAGGGGGGCCCGACAAAGCTTCAAATTCTAATTTTCTCTTAGCACCTTGTTGGTTCGCGGTGTTACCAGGGTCAGCTCACTTTCCCCTCCCTGTGGTCAGTTCGAGCCAGAAGAGCGCGGAGCGTTTTATTTCCGCGCCTCTGCCCCCCCACCCCACCCCCCTTCTCTAGCATCCAGATTTATTGATATTGACCTTTTGCTGAAATTAAGCGTGTAGATCCCTGAGCAGCGCGAGCAAAGTTTAAACCAATTAAAGAGCACTTCACCAATCAGCAAGTCAAGGCTAGAGCTGTCTCACAGGCCGGCCTGGTAAAATTAAAATCATTTGCACTGTATCAAAGCCTGTTCACAGGGGCACCGCCGCCTAAGTAATCTGATTAGGCGAGCCGTCGAAAAAAGAGCAAAGGATCACCTTGAGTCTGTAAACATTGTGACGGCAATGACAATAAAGAATCTGAGCACAGAGAGTCTCTGCGAGGTATCTAAACTAATGTCACAGAACCTTCTGTCTGAATGCAAAACAAATCTAATTACTCTGATTATGCTATTTAGGTGTATGTGTAATTGTTTGTGTTTCTAGTGACTCCTTACGCTCTTTGTAAATGAACCGAGGAGAGGAGGCAGTGAAGTTTGAAATGATGTGACAAGGCATCAAAACGTATCTTCTTAGATAATATGTGTGTTTCTATCCGTCTGTTGTCGTGCACATTTTGAATTTGCACAAAGAAAAACTGTGTGGCAATGTGAGGAAGCAATACTGTAAAAGGATAGTCGAATTGCTAAAGAGGTAAACGCTAATGGACACATATCTTATAAATAAAGTACCAGTGCATTTACATGCTAGATAAGGTGGATTTATTTGCTTAACTGTGCTTCTTGTCATGTGAATAACAAAGGCTGCACGCAGGGAAAGAGTTGCTTTGGTAGCAGTGCCGTGTTTGCATGTAGCTGTGTCCCAGACAATTCACTGCAACCCGCCCGAAGAGTGATCAATAATCAGCCAATACATCAGTTGTTATAAATGAGCCTGTACTCACACGCTCTTGAAAAACCATGGACTGAACCCTTCACCGGGGTTCAGGAGTGTTGGCATTTTGTTCATTGTGTTGGTAAGTGAGTTCACATGAGGATTTCAGCTCTCACATGCAGTTCGGGCCGCTAAGTATTTTGTCACAGTTTTAAGTTGTGTAACCGAGATTCCCCTCAGATGATGCGTGTCTGCTTAGAAATCCGGACGGAGCTCGGTAATAAATTGCTGCTACTTTACCTTGAAAGGGGGCGGCCGTTTTCGGAAAATGTGGCGGCGGTAGCGGTGATGGAGCAGCGCTGGGAGCAGCAGACGCCGCCGTTCGACCTTCTCACTCCGCGGTTGGAGTGCTGGCTGAGAGCCTAGCAGCCACTTTCCAAAATAATTCTGTTAGTCCCCATTTTCACTGCTATGACGGCACTTGTTGTCTTTGAAGATGAGGCCGGGCTCCCGTGTCCTTCATGCGTGTCAGACCTTCCCCACATATCAGTCTTGTCATTTTTAATGTCATTAGCTCTGAGCTGTTTCAGAAGGCTCCTTCTCATGTGTTCTTTGTATCGATTCCCTTCTCTAGTATTTAGAGACTGGTCAATTACCCTGTGTACTGTTACCTCATCCCAGTACTACATGTGCACGGTCATGTATGGCATATTTCTCTTTTTGCGTCTATTCTTATGTAGCCCTGTTTGTTCATTTAGGTGTAGTTGAGCCAGTTTGAACTTTTCTATTCTGCTCTAAGGCCCAGCTGCTCCCCGGGTGATGGCCGTGTGTGCTCTGCATACCAACAAACCTGTCAGTCTGAAAGACACGGTGTACAGTTCAGCACAGCGGCCTGCTACTGTCAGAATACAGAGGCACCTTTACCAGGGCAATGCAGAAAAGAGGAAAGAACATGGAACTGTGCCTTAAGTGCATTTTGATTGCAAATGGGGCCCTGGAGTTGTAGTGGAGTCTCTTTGAGGGCCAGCAGGAGGGACCTGCTCAACAGCGCATCGGCACTGGTGCAAAGCTCTGCACCCAGCCACTTCTTGTCATCAGGCTAGCATGGCTCGGCTTATGTATGTGCATATTTATACCCATTTGCATTTATTCATGAGTTTATTTGTTCCCTTTCTTGTCACGATAAGCTGACTTTTGGTGGTGGACTTGGCTGTGAATAATCCACTGGAATTGGATCTTTTCAACTTGCGCTTTCATATTAATATTCAAAATAACATTAATATTTTGATTTTGTTTTATTCTCATATGTTCCATCAGACTGTTAAGCTAAATGTTCTACTGTATGGAGCATATTCTTCTGTATTTGTGGAGGCAGTAAAATAATTGGTAATTATTTTTTACACTCCAATGTAATACTCCAGTATGCTAATGTTCCCTGCACCTCGACACACACAGAGAAAGGATGTACAATTTAGAAGTTCCTTTATCAGCAAGGGGCACCCAAATAAAAATAACACAGCTAGACTTTAATTAAAATCAGTCTTTAATACAAGTCACTTTTCAGGCAAGCATGCACTGTAAGACAAAGCCACTGACCTAATTAAGGCAAGACAAACTTAAGAAGCAGCTGCAGGCTTCCTGTGGAAGGTTATCCTACACCCATTTATTACTTCTAGCCAAGAAAAAAAAAACATTTAGGCACCAGTTTCCTAAGCAGTGGCAGATCATTTCTACATGTGTAATGACACAGTCAGAGTTTACCCTTATTTTATACCAGTTATACTAAAAATAACCAGGCCGATGCTCTAAGGGTGCCCTTACACCTGCAACATTTAGTCAGTGTTAATCGTTGCGCGTTTGATCTCCGGGTTTGGCTTGTTTGTGAATATAGTAACTCGCACTCAGGTGTGGAGAAAAACAACTGCATTTAAACTCTTGAGAGGAGATGTGGTCCTGGTCTGGCCCCAAACCAACACTGAGGAAGTTCGCTTGTGGTGGGAACGTGATCCAACCTCAGTCCGACCCCACTATGATGTGTACTCCTTGAGTTTGGACTGTCCTTACATCAGCTCAGCCATCTGAAGTAGGGCCAGGTGAAGCTACTGATTCGATTGGGATTCGCAGGGGCCTGATTCAATTCAATTTAACAGTTTATCGGTTCATTTAGAGATATTCAGTTTCGAAACAATTTTACTTTAAACAGAAGTTTAGCTCTTAGATAGATAGATAGATAGATAGATAGATAGATAGATTTTATTTGTCACATGCATAGTTATACATAGTACAATGTGAAATGTATTTTTGTACCTGCAGCCAGTAAAAAAGTAATGTAAAAACTGAGAAAAGTAAAATAAAATGAAATACAAACTGTAAAACTTGAGATGTAAAACTTAAAAGGGGGTAGCTCGTATATACATCCATTAACCTGCCCTTAACCTGCAACGTTTTGTATAAATGTCCTGCAGGTTGGGGATTCTGCTGGTCCACTCTGCTGAATGGACCAGGAAGGGCCAGGATGTCCTGCCTGGTGCTATTTCCCATCCAGGTGGTGATGCTTCCACACAAGGTCCTCTCTATGGTGCAGGTGTACAAGTTCCTGAGCACCTCAAGAGGGAGCTTAAAGTCTCTGAGGTGTCTGAGGAGGTAGAAACGCTGTCTGGCCTTCTTCACGATGGTGTTAAGGTGTTGAGTCCATGACAGGTCCGGTGAGATGGTCATTCCCAAGTGTCTTATTGGAACATCTTCGCTTTTGAGCAACTCCTCTCTGTCGTCGTAGTTTTTTAATTAAATCAGCTTTCTGGCCTGACAGTGCTTTCAGGGTTGTGGCTTCTGTCTCTCCTATCTCCCTCACAAGTGGGCTCATCTTGTTGGACGGTCTAGTGAGATCTCTAATGAGAAAAATGCAAGAAATGGCATATTTTTTTTTTTAATTCAATAAGAGGACTTTATGAATCGATAACAAAACTTTCATTATTTTTAAACCCAGCTGTAATGTGAAGGTACTTTGCAACATTTTCAGTGTGGTATTTTCAAGATGTTGCTTTGAATTGCGTTCAGCATTCTGCTGGTGTATTGCCCATGTAATTACCATGGTTATCATAATTTCCCAACCTGCCATTGCCCCATATAAAATTGCATAGCAATGTCCTCAGAAAAAGGAGCTTCTACCTGTATTTACCTTTCTGCTAATGCCCTAGACATGTCTCAATAATAAGAAAAACGAAAGTTCTCAAATGGTTTGTAGTGATGCACTTTGCTTCGCTTGGATTTTCGTTTGTGTGAAAAGAAATTGAACTAAGGGGAAACTCATAGTTGAGTAGCAGAGAGATACAGTGAGTGTCTGCAAAGCTCTGTGTCACACCAACACAGTACCTTGCTGGAGTCTTTAGACAGACCCTGACACCAGCATGCTGTCATTGTGATCATGGTTGGACATTGTCATTAGCACAAATTGCAGCCTCCAATGGCCGAAGACATTTTTGTCACTGCATACGACTAATGCAAGACAGGCGTTCATGCACTCATATTTTATGCAGAAATGCACAGGACTGGTTTTCCTTAAAACAGTGAAGTAGCAATCCGACTATCATGCCATCAACCTCAAGAATATTTTCTCAGATTTAGACCTCAGGTTACTTCAGCAGCCGCTCTGTCTCTTGAAAAAGAAGACGCTGCTTATTTGATGTCAAAACAGGAAGCAGGTCAAAGAGGAAGAAAAAAAAGTGGAACTCATTCTTTCAGTAGCGCACATCAAATAAAGCAGATCAAAGTTAGACATTAAGAGCAGAAATGTATCTCTGAACTTTCTCCCCACTGTAAATTTGTGTGCCTGCCTGCCTGTGCGTCTATATGCTGTTGTTATTTCACTGACACTGACAAGGAAACATCCAACGGAAATACGAGATGTTCTGTCTGTCACATGAAAGTGATCACATCTTTTAGCCTTACTCAAGAAAACACTGTATCCCACTGTATATATTTTACTTTTGTACAAGTTAGCAAACCACAGGTGCTCACCAGGGGTGTTTTTTTTTTTTTAAGGTTGTCAAATTTTTTTTTGTTTCACTCTTGGAGTCCCCTTTCATTCCCAGCATCATGCAGCTCAGTGTCTTTTGCAAAGCTGCAGGGTGATTCAGCTGGATGTTTACAACCTTCTCATATAACATTGATCGACGCTGCATGGGTGCACAGGAGGCTTAGTGCGTACTCTGTATGCTCGGCGGTAGAAAGCTCTTGACCTTCTATTGACAGTTCTTATACTGGGTGTCACCTTGTGGATCAATTCCCCCTCCACAGGAGAAAACTGAATACCACCCCACCTCTGAGGAGCCGGTGTACACAGCATGTCAAAATTCCATGTGGTTGATGGAAAGGGGGGGGTGGGGGGTTGAGGCGGTTAGTGAAAATCTAATCGTTCCCCCAATGCTCCGAATAAATCTGCCTGCAATGCATTATTCCAATCAAAAACGTAATCTCCTAAATGTTTGTATTCATCAACCCTGTCACCTCTGCTAATCCACGCCTTTGCTTACTTCTCATTGGCATCCTGGACCTAAATGCTGCTTTCCACATAAGTCATGAATATTTAACATCGCTGCTGACTCATAGGAGAGCGTTTTTCATGCCAGCACCTAACAAAAGATTTCCATTTTTTAACATGTAAATATGGCAGAGACAATTACAAAGCAGCAACAAGAGGCTTTTATTCCATCAGTGATTCACAACCCTAATCCCTCCTCTCAGGCGATTTGTCCTCCCACTGGTGGAGATTGAAAATGTGACGTGTCTCGAGCTTATGGACCAAACCGCCGTACACTATTTATCCTGTATTTGTTTGTCATTCTCTGCGACCTTTATTTTCCCTTGGCCCTGTGACAAATTGTGTTTAATGTGAAATGTCTTGACTGATATACAGCCCAGTGGGTTTTTCAAAACAGTGTACTAAACCTTACCTCTTTGTACATTATCGTGTAACATTTACTTAGATGGCAAACAAACAAAAAAACTCAATCTGGGGAAGACGGAAAAGTTTCTGCTGCGAAGCCAACGGGTGCCGCAACTCTTTTAGTCTGCAAAGTGAGTGGGCAAACCCACAGGAAGTTGCTTTTCCAGCTGAAGGGGAAAGGTGAGAGAGTGAGGTCAGGCTGAAACATCATGGCCATAGTTCATTATCCCAGAGTGAAGCAAGGCTCTCAACAGTTCCCTCATAAGATGGGCTGATGATTGATCACCAAAAGCGAAGATTGCATGTGCCAGAATCCACCCGTGTGCACCCGGTAGTTATGTGAAATGTGATGCACATCAGGCAACAAGGATCGTTCAAGAATGAAGATTACTGTAACCTTTTTTATTAGAATTATAAGACCAAACCTCTAATAAATTGAGATCTGCATGTAAAATCTTCAACTGTATACCAGTCACAAGTACACAGTATGCTATTAAAGACTTATTTTTAACTAAACAGCTCAATGCTGCTAAGGAGGGTTAGCTATGATTCTCTCTTACACTGATAAGTTTTGTTCTCCTTTATTTTAATCATACAAGTACTCCATCTTAACAAGATGCAAAAGCTAAAGTGAATTATAGCCAATCCCGTTTCATTTGTCTGTAGAAAAAAAAAAAAAAAAAACTTCCGTGTTGCATCCTTAATAAGGCGATTGATTTTATTTGACACATATTGACTTCGGCTGTTGGGCTTTATTATTTTGCTCAGGCAAATTCTGCCGACTGCAAGGCACGAGCCAGGAAGAGAGAGAAAGCGCCTTAAGATGTGGTTCACCAGCTGTGAAGAATGCGGCATTCTCATTTTTTAGCGTATACATTATGCAGTGCATCGTCCCAGCGTGATTGAATAATATAAGTACCACACTGTGTCACTGCTACAGTGATGTTGCTGCTTCAGGCGTGCTCCTCCTTGTTTTGGCTGAAAATGACCTTGGTGTACATGAAATATAAACTTTGTGGTGCACTTTGATGAAAACGAAAACCGATAGGTGTCCTTTTATTTTCATGCTTTCATTGCTCGCCCCATGAATTTGTTCCACTGACTCCAAGCAGTATGCATGCCGCAACCTTTTCCCTGACGCTGTTTCATAACACAGCATAATTATAAACCTATATTAGTCACTCAGAAAGTATATATGTGTAAGGGCTAAAATCCTCCTTAAACTCGGCAGATTTGTCAGAGTATTATCTTCCCTGTATATCCCAGCATTCCTGTCCCACAGGGAAATTCAGTAATCTGGAATTGTGCATTGAGAGCCAAGGTATATTGTCTTCCTCTTATATTATTGATGACACTGTGCTCCTGCCCCTGACAGAGCAGGATGAACTGGTCTGCAATGAACCTCGCAAAAGAGTCAATGACTTTGCATCAATCCATTCGAGGTGAACGTCGACCATGAAAGATACTGTATATCAACCCAAGGTGAGGAGAGAAGAAGATTAGATAGGAATCAATGAATATTATAGCTTGAAACTTCTTCTTCTTCTTCTTCTTCTCTTGTAGTTAAGTAGTAGTTGAGCCTGCTCCATTGGACCTTTTTTCATAATATTCTAATATATCTCATCCTTGAACTCAGAAACTTCTTTACTGAAGGACAAGATGGATTCTCCATGTCCACTCCTTTCTGTGCTTTGTCTCTGTCCCCCTCGTCTTTATTTAACTGCACTAGTCACAAGTGTGGTTCACATGCTTGTCCCCCTCAAAGCGGACACTGGTTCATTCATTAAGCTTGCAGTTTTCTCCAGCTCACTTGACTGACAGATCGCCTCTTCTCTGCCCGTCTCTTCCCTCTCTCACCTGTCACAGCTCTGTTCATCCCACTGACATCTCACCGGCTCTTGCTCTCCAGATCAAAGGATTAAGCCTGGGAGGACAGCAATTGCTCTGCTTTACCTGGGGGCTAAGACAGCAAATAACCAAAATGTAAATCACAATGCAGACATCTTCAGTCCTCATGATTGTAATAAGGATGTTTTTTTTTTTTTTTAGCAATTACACAGCAATTATGCTGAGCCTATTTGAAAGTCTGGAGTGCATTTGCACATGCAATATTTGTAGGAAATTTAGAGCAGCGTCGTTGAGGGCTTCGTGTGACAGTGCTGTCTGAGTTTTCCCTCCATAAAGATTGAGTCACATATGTTCCAGTCTGGGAACCCATCAGCTTCCGTCTGATGACTTCTGGGTTTAACAGCCAGTGTTTTTGGGCTTCCAGTTTAGCCGGTGGCTATCTGGATAGCGTCTGGATAGTGGACATCTGGGCTGACCAGCCATTCCATGTGCCGCTCATTGGTTGCAATCTTTGCAACTTGAGACACGGGAAAGAGTTTAACGAATACAGCAGCTCTGTTTTTAGCTGGCTTGCCGGTCACGTATGTACTGCTTATATCTGTTTATAGGGATTACATACACAGATCAGCCACATCATTAAAACCACTGACAGTAGAAGTGTATACCATTCACCATTTTGTGACAAAGCAACCCCACCCCATAGCAATGACACTCCTTGATGGCAGCAGCCATCCTCAGCAGGATGCACACAAAAATGGTTTAGGAACAACTCAAAAAGCATGTAAAACAGCACAAGGTGTTGACCTGGACTCCGAATTCTCTGGATCCCAAACTGATCAAGATCAAGTAAGCCTGATCCACAGAGGCCCCTCTCCTCAACCCATAGGACCCAAGGAATACGAGTGGAAAAACAATATTGAGAGACCATTAAGATAAACCTGGTCATGCTAAACTAATGCTTGTGCAACCTAATGCTAACTCTAATGTTAGTTTGCTTTGTTGCAGTCACCCTCCAACAATTAACATTTTATTGAGTAATGACACAATAATGTAAATGATAGCGCTATACCTTATTGAAAATGCATACGTAGGTAGATCTTAAACATGTCTCCGTTGCAAGATGCAGAGAGGCATAAAATCCTCTCAGAACTTGAAGTGATACGCAAGGAAGAGTGGAGCAGTACAGTGCCAAAACCTTTGCATGGGCTGCAATTGCCATTTAATTTTTTTCACTTCGTAAAGTGAAAAGCAACAGAGCATGAATATTTGAAGAACGTCTCATTTTTAATGTATGTTTGCTGCAGGGTTGTATCAATTGAATATGTAACTTGCTCACATCTTTTGCGTACAGCAGTGTATTGAAAGATATACAGCACCAGACAAAAGTTTGGACACATTTTCTCATTCATTTACATCTAAACGTTAGCTCAGGCAGACCATGGGGTCAAACTCAGCTCACAAATCTAGATTATCAGCTGACAATCTATAGGCCACTATTGTCGAGATATTTTAGCGTCCCTTCGCTTGATGATTCTCAGCAAGGGGCTTTGCAACCCACCTCCACCCCAGCTCCTCCTTTTATGCTGTGTCTGTCTGTCAGTGTCATGCTTTCCATGTTGGATTCATGGAAGGACAAAAGATTTCCATTTTCCAGAACAGAGCCATACCACCAACAATAGTTTACTGTAAAAGCAATAAGTTTATTTGACTAAAGTGTTCCTGACTGAATGTTTTATATTTTAGATTATTCAATGAAACCAACCTTTTCTTACTGATATCAGCTTTGCACACTCTTGGCATTCTCTTTATCAGCTTCATGAGGTTGTCATCTGGAATGGTTTTCATTTATCAGGTGTGCCTTGTCAAGAGTGAACTTATGGAATTTCTTGCTTTCTTAATGTGTTTGACACCATCAGTTGTGCTGTGCAGAGGTAGGGTTGGCCCACAGTCCTCTGCGGTGAAAATCCTTGTTTGTCTGCTATTTTAATCCACATTATGACAGGAAACTACGTAACACAATGGTTCATCATTGCTTTAGGATATGAAGCTCAGTCAGTCTGCAAAATTTCAATAACTTTGAATTTATCCCCAAGTGCAGTCACGGAAACCATCAAACGCTCTGATGAAACTGGCGCTCATGAGGAACCCCCCAGGAAAGGAAGACTAAGAGTTACCTCTGTTGCAGAAGAAAAGTTCATCAGAGTTACCAGCCTCAAAAACTGCCAATTAACAGCACAGATCAAGTAGAAGACACATCTCAACATCAACTCTTCAGATAAGACTGTGGGAATCAGGCTTGCATGGCTTAAAATGCTGCAAAGAAGCCACTACTGAGAAAGAAGAAGAAGAACAACAACAACAAGAGAATTGATTGGCCCAAGAAACACAAGGAATGGACATTAGACCAGTGGGAATCTGTTTTGAGTTGTATTAGTTCCATCTGCCATGTCTTTGTGAGACAGAAAAAGTGAGCGGATGGTTTCTACATGTGTGGTTCCCACTGTGAAGTGTGGAGGAGGAGGTGTTTTTCTTATGACGCTGCTGATGATTTTGGCACACTTAACCAGCACAGCTACCCCGGCATTCCGCAGTGACATGCCATCCTATCGGGTTTTTCATCAGTTGTTTCTTAACAAGACAATGAGCCAAAACACACCTTCTAAGGGATTTTTGAATAAGAAGGAAAGTGGTGTAGTACTGCATCAGATGAGCTGGCCTCCACAATCACCCCAATTAAGATGGTTTAGGATGAGTTGGACCAGAGAGTGAAGGCAAGGTAGCCAACAAGTGTTGAAAACCTCTGGGAATGCCTTCAAAACTGTTGGGATACCATTCTAGGTGACTACCTCACGAAGTTGACTGAGAGAATGCCAAGAGTGCGCAAAGCTGTCATCAAATCAAAAGGTGGCTACTTTAAAACATCTAAAACATCAAGCATATTCTGATATTTCTTTTTGTTCGTTTACCACATAATTCCGTATGTGCTCCTTTATATTTTTGTTGTCTTTAATATTAATCTACAATGTAGAAAATAATAAAGATAAACCACTGAATGAGAAGGTGTGTCCAAACTTTTGACTGGTACTGTAGATACTTTATTATTTATACAGTACAAGGGCCTGTTGGTTGTTTTAAGATAACAATGACCTGAATGATACAGGAGCTTTGTCCTTCCAGTCAAGTCTGGTTATTTCCAGCCCCGAGTACCATAAATCATCCTTCCTCTGTTGTAGCACCACGCATACATTTCACCATGCATACATTTCACTCCATTCTCACGAGCTCGCTGAAAGAAAATCTTCGCCAAGTGGAGAATGATATTTGCATATCAGTGAATGGCATCGTCAAATGCTGTAAATCCACAGCTCTTGATCTTCAAGATCTTTGTTAGTCGCCAATTTTTGCAGGATCTGAGGATCAGCATGTTTTGAACCGCATGAAAATGGAGCGCTGGGAACACGAACATGTACTGAGATCAAGACAGAACAATTTATTCACAGAGCTTGCATGAGACTGATCAGCCTCTCCTTCAGTAACAATTCTGTTTGTAGCCCAGTTGCTTAACCAGTTGCCCACAGCAGACAAATTGTTTAATCTTCCGGCTTTATTTTTGGGCTTGTAACAAACAATTTTAGGGAACAGACAGAAAGACTGTGTTTGTATTTAGTTTTAAAGCATGACTTTGATTCCAGGCGGGTTAGCTACAGTGTAGCTGCAATGTGGTAATCTATTTGGGAGGCATGGAGTCTGGACAAACAACAGAACGTATTTGTTTTGGTATGACCATGGTTAACCTTTCAGTTAATGGTTGTTAGTTTTCAGAGCAAGAACCAATGGCTCACATATTGTAAGTCTACATTGCACATGTTTGCCATAATTCATCATTACCAACACGTTTTCAAAAAATGCAGGGGTTGAATTATGTCATTAAGGTGTTTTCCATATGAAATGTGTTGCCGGAGAGAGGGAATATTTATGGGAACGGCTCCAAATATGATCCTCCTCTAATGACATACTGGAAATTGTATGGAGTATGGAGTGTATGTGTGGTTCACATGCACATCCATTCATTTGTGTTTGTTGTGACATGCGGCATGCGTTATTGCTCTTTCAGCTATTGAGTGTCTGTTCCTTACAGTAATCTCGAGGAAGGTAAAAGGCAAATCAAAAAAAGCAAAAAGTCAGCTTTTTTTATTTGCACTCTGAAACACGTCTTCATTTTGTCGGTGGGCGCCTGCGTTTTTGTGGAGTGATGAGACTGATTGTGTGAATTTTGAGCGCTCAGCAAAGGTCTTGATGGACGTTGAAAGGAGAAATTTCCAGTGCCCGAGTACAGTAGATTAAAGATTACATGATGGAGGCCTGAATGGAGAGCTTGGACTTCTTGCTAGATTGCAAAATCTTTAAATAGCGTCTGATATTTAAAACGGACTCTTTTGTTCATGCAGGAGCGAGAACTCCAAAGCAATTCATTACGATGGGCTCTACAGAGAGAGGAAACCTTGACAGCACTGCTCCATGGTCTTATATTATGCAACTACTGCATATTAATGGATTCTCTTGCTGTATTTAAACCGAAAACCTAATTATTGCTCTTTTTCCGTAAAAAGTGCTTGTTTTTCCTCAACAAAATTCATTCATTGACGGTTTACTAAGCTCACGTTTGCTTCAAAATTAGCTAGCAGTTATGTTAGCAACAATGGCTTTACAGACATTTATTACTGTAGTAAAGTAAATACAACAACTTTCACGTAAGTGTTTTTTTCTTTTTTCTATAATTTGTAATGGTTGTCAGGAATGTCTGATAAATCTGAATCCAAATGTACATCATGCTTGTTTATCCAGATGTAACCGACTAACGACAGTCTTACTGCTTACTTGCCATGTTGCAGAGGTTCACACTATGATCACTATCTTTTTCTATATTTTTAGAGCACACATTTGAATCTTTTCTGCTTTCTCGTCCCCTCTGTAACTCTCCCATGCTCCCTTCATACAAGAATCATGAATTGGTAAAGATGCATGACTTCATGTTTGGCACTTGTAAGTAATTATTGTTAGCATCTTCTTGTATATTGCTATCAAATGCTACTAAAAACATTTTTCCAAGCTTCAGTAACCTGACACGCAGATGGCCCTGAGCCATCAGGGAAGTCATGCTTTGAAGCATTTTGAAAAGGATATTTGGAATGATAAATCATTTGCCACCATCTCACAGCTTATGGCAACCAATCCAGTAGTTACTATGTGGCATAGTAGAGGAAAGCCATAGAGACAAAAGGCTGAGAGGCTTTGAAAGCCTCCAAGTCCAAGTTGAGTCCAATCACCTGATTCATTAACTTACCATATTCTTTTCCCACACTGTTTTCATATTAATGTCTTTATCTCCCAAAATTGCGATCCAGTCATCTAAGTCAATGGGTTGACCGTTGAACTTCTGACTGGATGCACATCAGCAACCATTTTCCTTTCACTGTTGTTACTACATAGAGTGGTGAATGGGATTTAGTGGCTTATAGCATTTGTTCTTCTGTTGTGAAGGTGTTTGCTGATTTATCAAAATACTCTCTGCTGTTGAGAATTTTCCTTCAGAAAGCTAGTGGAGAAATGGTTTCCATATGAACACCAAAGTTGTACATTTTCTCAATCTAAGGGGCCAGTGGTGTCATAGGGTTTTTCTGGGGAGGAGATAAAGACAGAATTTTGGCAAGTTTATATTTATATTTACAGAATTCAACATCAGTGGAGACCCATCCCATCTATTAAAATGTGATGAATCTGAATTGCAGGTCTATTTTGTTTGGAAGAAGTTTGTACGGGGGGACAAAAATCCATGTAAAGTCAGGAATGAATAATGTGCTGAGATTATACGTGTTGTCTACAATAACTGAAAAAAACTGTTATTTCTGGGTCATATTTAAAAACAGAATATAATCTGGATCATTAACATCTTTACATCCGTCCATCTGAGCCAGTGATAGCCTCTACTTGGGACAATATGTTTTCAGGATATCCTCGTACGCCGAGATTACACCTAGATTTGGTCAACATCACTTTAACCTGTCAAAAACACACTGTATTATTTGATGGCTTTGGCCAAAATTTCACACAAATGTGAAAGAAGAGTTCATGCTCTGGAGTTCCTCTCCCTTAAAGACAACCATGACAGGGGACCTTCTGTTTTTTTCTGGTATTCCACCACAAGCTCATTGATTTTGTTAATTGTCATTGTAGCATGTGATAAAGCTCTCTATCAGTCCTCTGTACGCCTAGAGAACTGATAGAGAATGATCAGCCACAACATTAAAACCGCTGACGGGAGAAGTAAGTAACATTGACGATCTTGTGGCAGTACAATGTTCTGTTGGGAAACGTTGGGCCTGGCATCTGTGTGGATGTTACTTAGACATGTAGCACCCACCTAGACAAGAACAGACACCCCCACCTTATAGCAATGACACTCCTTGATGGCAGCAGCCATCCTCAGCAGGATGCACACAAAAATGGTTACCAACTCAAAAAACATGAAAAACAGCACAAGGTGTTGACCTGGCCTCCAAATTCACTAGATCCCAAACTGATTAAGTATCTGTGGGATGCACTGGAACAAGCCTGATCCACAGCCCCTCCCCTCCCCTCAACCCATAGGACCCAGAAGGCCCATGTCCATTCTCTGATGAGTCAGAACTGGTTTGGAGGCACAAGGGAGACCTACACAATGATGATAACTTGATGGTAACTTGGCAAGTAAACTTGGCTGTAAATCTTATATCTTAATTCAGTAACATCAACCATTTACTTTTGCATATTCAAGGATGTGGTTCTGATTCTCGAAAGTGATATATCTTTGCTTGCAGTGAATTTCAGAAAGGATATTGTTCTGCTATAAAGAACAAATGGCACGTCTGCGCTGTTCCTTTTCCATTACACTTCCTAAACCTTTAACATTAATTTCCAGAACACCACAAATCCCTTAAACATTGGTCATTTTACTGAATCCACCCACAACCCCTTCATTAGTTAGAATTCATGACATGTTTGTGTTCTGCCTAGGGAGGCATTACGTGCTAGGTTTTTCAGACATGAATGGTCCGTGTATTAAAACGTCGGTTCGTCTCTTTGTTGCAGACTGTTGGATGGAATTAATTTGAAATGCTACATACGACATGGTCCCCATACTTGAGTGGGCTGCCGCTGCATAAGCTGAGGTAACTGAAAAGGAAAAATTCAAAAAAGAAAAATTCTGCAATATAGAAAAGCATAAATTAAAGGCAAAGAAATAATAATAATAATCAACTGGCAAAGGCAGTTTTTCCAATATGGTGATCTCCTCTCTTGTGAGAAATATGAGTAATGTTTTTCAAGGAGAATATGCATATTTTTTTTATATCACTGGGAATAATGAGCCAGCACACATAGCTGTTACAGGCCTTTTTCGTAAGCAGATAAACTGATGCTAAGCTAATAGTGTGGCTATTGCTGCGTCACCAGGGGTCGATGTTGTGCCCATATTTAGGTCTAGTATTTGGTTCACTGCTACAGTCTTGTGGCTGCCAAGGGCTGCAGTTGTACACGAGGGAGTGTGAGCAGTTCCGCTTTGGTTGTTGTGTTGAAAGAGAGCATGCTGCATTGCCTCAGGTAAGGAAGCATGGTGGTGCATTTGCATTTCCTTAACATCCTTATTGGCATAACTATGCAGAGATCTCTGAGAGACTCGCAATGACTGTTTGGATGACTGCTCTGACAGCTAAACCCTCGCTTAAACTGTCACATTTGCCTAGAGACTTTCCCTATTTTGAACAAAGCTATACCAGGTGTTTTGTCATAATATGGACCTATTTCTCTTATCGTCACAATGTACTAATAGGCTTCTGGCATGATGGATCATGGGCTGAAAGGCCTGTCAGATCACTAGATATCTAATCTTTTTCCATGCATTATAATGATTTGAATTAGCAGATAACATGCATGCAGTGCCTTTGCTTTACAGTGTGATTGGTTTAGGAGTCACAGGCTTTTTTTTTTTTTTATAAAGGCTTCTGACTAAGTATGCTTAGTTTGCAGATCCGATGTGTGACCCAGTTGTGAGTCTTATTTTTCTGGATTTACAGTGCCTTTTAATACATCACAAAATGGGTGCAGTTGGATATTTACTATTTACTACTCACCGTTTAAGTATTCTCTGCAGTAACACACCATTTAAATGAGTTAGTTCCACTGTGGTTTTCATCACATGAAACCTCTGCTTCTTAAATGGCCCTTTCTCTCAGGAGTCTTTAAATTGATCTTTAAGTTGTGTCTCCTAATGTCAGGTCTCGTAATACTGATCATTTCCAATGCACTTTAGATGCAAAGCACTGCCAACACCTTTCGGGGGTAATATGAGAAAGGAGATTGCAATGGAGTCTACCCGTTTCCCCAGGGCCTGTAAATCCATGGGGAGCATACTTGTCTGGTGCTCTCTTTGAATAAAACCGAAGTGTCCACAATAGATTCGTCTTCACCGCTCACCACCATGAATATGTGAGGCTTAACACAGTCTCACTGATTCACTGAAATTTCAACTCCTTGTAATAAGTATTACTGGTATAACATACATGAAAAGGTAAACATTTCAGTTTCAAGGACGGAAAACAATTAGGTGCATTTCAAAGGTTCCTTCTTAATGTATTGTTGCGTTTAGAAAAACTTCAGTACCTTTCATCTTCCACACCCTGCACACACTTTGTCTAGGTGTGATAAAAATGGGTTGGTATTGATGTGAAAAATCTCACAGTGGACATCGTGCTGTCCACTGTGAGACACAGTGCTGCTTTGAGCTGATCGCTGACATAAGCGCAACAGCTTGCTGACCTACTGATATTAAGTAGATGTGTTTACCATGTTCACCAATGTGGCATGCTATTTGAATTCGTTTTGTAACACTAAAGTTATTCTAATACATCTTTAAGGGGAATATTAATGTCCACATAGCTTAAGAAAATGGAAAATGTCAACACTAGACACTAAATGAAAATGTATGCAATTTATCGTCTAGAAACCATGTCTGCAAAATAATAATAGTAAAAGAAAATGTGATCTCCTGCTCTAAATACAAAAGTTCACCCACACCCTTAGGATACAACTTATGATTCATTGTTCCGTTTCATAACACAGATGCTTTACTAAGCAAATTAATATAACTTTTCATCTTTTTTTCAATTTTTATTTATTTATTTATTTTTTTTGTAATGTGTCCCAGTGGAGCCCTGGGATAATTACTTTCCGTTACATGCACTGAGATCATGTAACACTTTTAATTCTGATGTGTTTGCACATTTTGCTAAAAGAAAATAATAATTCCATCAGCTGATTTTAAGGTTTCTCTCCATCAGCGATTCCGTTATAAAAGCAATTTCACCTCCCGTGTCTGAATCCCCTCCAAAATAGTAATTAGCCAGAGACCCCCACCACAACCCAATTATCTCATCAATTAAGTTTCTAGAAGCAAGTGAGGACTTAATTAGGAAAGTGTCCATATTGGAAAGATGCTCAAACCCAAAGCTGTCAGCCCCACAAGAGGTGACTGGAGGTCTAGGCCACCACTGTGTCTCTCTCCCCCTAATGGAATCTAAATTCAGTACTGCTGCTCAACTAAGCCTCAGGACCTCACTAACAATACTATTGATGCACTGGAAATCTCCCTGGTTTTAACTGGGCTTTTGTCGTTGAATCTCAGGGGGGCAGGATCTCTCTATATTATTCTGCATTTGCAATATCAGTTAAATGGGCCGAAATTATCTGAAAAATTAGCTCACGGATCGTATGTACAAGTACACAGTATGATTGTCAATTTATGTGCACATCAAAGCAAAATAAAATGACAATAGAATAAATCAAGAAGGTTGTACACAAGAAGATGGTCATGCATGAGTGAAGCCATTTATTGATTTGCACCTTGCCCCCCGTTGACCTTTAATCAGCGTACGCTTTACCTATCCCAACTCTGAACTGATACACTATACATGTTCCCTCTTTGACACCGACAAGCATAATTTGAACAAAGCGTCCAAGGTTAGATCAATCAACCCTGAATAATTCAGTACATTATTGAGCGGGCAATAACCAATTCTATATATTCTTAACCGTTTGTGATTGGTGGAAGATCAGCTTTGCTATAAATGAAAAATGATGTTGATTTAGAGACTCACTTCTCAGGGTCTTTGAACCTTTTGATTATAAGTACAGAGCTCTGTAGAACCAAGGGATTAAAAAAACTTTCTACTTGTAACTCTAGATTCTGTTACAGCCAAGAGTCGATCGGTTTTCTAAATAAAGAACAGTTTGTTGGTAAAAGACTTCTTTAATGTGTGTTGTATCTGCCTCATTAGGCTGAAAAGTAAGAAATTTTTGGACCAGAATTGCAGAAGCGCGTATTTGTGTTACCACTCCTGTTTCAGTCAGAATTCAGGAATCTGAAGATTTTTCTGGATTCAGCTGCTTTTCTGGCTGGTATGCTTACACTCATAAATCTAATTTTAATCAGTAAGACCTATTGAAATAATATCAAAAACATGAACAGGTTTTTAAACTTTATGAACATTATCTAGCTAGTGTCTGGCATCTAGTTGTCAAAGACACAATAGGGTTAGTACTTCTTCGCTGGAATACGTCCGTACCTAGACTTGAATGTCAACAGACCTGTGCAGGCCCATCAAAGCACTACACATTTTTCATATATAATAGACAGGGAATCAAAGAACCCACCCTCCGAACTCAGAGCCAGTTATACAATGTCTTTTGCTGCCCCCACTTCACTATCTGTGCGCCTTTCATCCCATCCTCTTGGAGAGGGACAGCGGATTCTCTTTCTTCTGCTCCTCGGCCTCTCTGTTTGATCTCTGTAATTCAGCTAATGAGGCTGGGCCTCTGGCAGGCAGCTGGCATGCAAACTAAAGGCAGCAGCTCTGAGATGTGCCCCAAGATTTCAGTTAGCCACATAGCGCCACCCCATCTGACTCAGCAGCCAACTCTGAAACATCCAGATCCCCATTGAACAAGGTGGAAGAATCACACTTAATTACCTGCGGTTGGAAAATCCGTAAATTAGAAATAATACAGTCTAAGTCAGCTTGATCTCAGCAGCTAAACGACAGAGAGCTATGAGTTGGAACTATCACAACTATGCTGGCAAATTCCCTTCATGCTTACATGTTTGGAGTACAGAGTAATTAATCTTTTTTTTTTTTTTTTTTTTTGCCAGGACTGGCTAATTTGTCTTGCATGATGAAATGTTCTTCTCCAAAGAATGATTTTAATTTCACTGAAATTGTCAACGCACAGTCAATCGTCCCATCGGTCACACCCATGTTAGCTCATAGGTGTTGTCCTCATCCATTCTGCTTTGGCACATGCCAGCACCAACCTACATTGTGGGAAAAAATAACATTTGTAGAGTGGAATCTGAGACGCGCCAGACAGATCTCTCTCGGGGCTCGTGAACGTCTGAGTCAGCGGTCTTCGAGGCAAATGCGAACCTCTCAAAAATGCTAATCTTTGGTTTCATCCAGGTTTTTCTTCCAGATTAGTTGAACTCATGCTGAGCCGCAGATGAAGAAACACAAGTAGCTGGCGGCCATCCTGCTTCTCTGTCCTACGCATGTGATTAAAAGGAAACCAGATGCTGCTTCCTGTTATTGTTATTCTTGGGAAAAAAGGACGGTTCCTGCAGATGTTTCAAAAGATATAAGTCCCCTTGTTTTAGAGAAGGTTTAATGATTGTTATTTTGAACAGTATTAAGAAACCCTATTGCACAAAGTATGTTTAAAATGACTACAATGGTGTCGCCCACAGCATTCAAATGAAACACGCCATCCACAAATAGGCAGAGGATGATGGGCTCATCATTACTAATGCCAGGTCTCTTTGCTAGTGTAGCCATTTAACCTGAGGTTTGTTCACTCAAAGCTTCACTCATCTCTTTGGAGCAAGGGTATAGAAGCCATGCCTGCACCATGCCCTGCTTGAATGCCATGTCCTGGAGCCAGGCACAGATGGCATGAAAGAAACTCTGAACTGCAGAGAAAAACCGAAGGCATCCACCTGGGGGCTCACAGGGTGGCACCATGGTGGAACAAACTCAATGTTCACACCACCAGTATCTAGTTCTTCTTCAACTCAGAGGCTTTTTGAGTTCACAGACTGCAGCACTCCCTGCTTTACATTTCTCCGCCGCAAATGTGAAATGGGAATGTGACGGACATGACTCAGCATATGTGAAGATTCATAATTTCACTGCTTATTTTAGATTTGAATTCTCCACACGACGCTCACAGGTGCAGTGAAGGAGTAAACACAGAGTTATCACAATGTGCTCACGCAAATTCATCAAAAAGCACACAAAGCTGGCAAAAGATGTAATTAATGAAGTCATTCATTTGTTTAATCAGACACGACAGAGTAGCGTGTATTTACATATTTATTCGACTGAGAAAACATTATGTCAGAGCCCTCAGCACAAATGTCATCAAAGGCGGAAATTTGAAATTCCAATTCTTTGCATGAGAGGCATCACCAAAGGGAGGAAATGGGGGGAAAGGAGCATTGAATGTATAATCTGTCGAAGAATTTGCTCAGCAACTTGCTGGAAGTCTCAGGTGATGCATCAGCTTCGTTAGGAGGAGACTTATCGTGTGATCGCATGCGTACATGTTTAAATGTTCCCCCGGAGAACAGAACAGCCAGAAAACATGGAGCATATGATCAGAAAGTGGAGGAAATATAGTGCAAGTGACATTCAGGCTCATTCGGTACTATCAAAGTGTGTGCCCTAAATCCATAAATTGCTCCATTTTACTAGAGTTTGTGTTGAAATCTGAAGAAAGAGGTACTTTCTAATTCTGTGTACAAAACGAAACAGAAAAAAAGAATCACCTCAACTCTTTATATGGCTTAATTGTTGAGTATATGTGGATGGCGAGGCCTGCTTGCAGAATGGCTGGAATCTAGCCTGTAACTATGACCTCCTTTTTCACATGCCCGAACTAAGCGCTTTTAATGCAACTAAGTGAATTTTAAAGGTAACAAAACTGCAGAGATTAGGACTCAGGAGCACATTTGATTGTGTACCTTATAAACTGGTATCCATCTGTAGGATGTCATTTGAAAGAGTGAGACCCCTGATTATTTCGTCTTTAAATCAAAGCAACAGTATTATTGTACTTATTGTGATTCAAACCAAGTCCCTTTTATTTTATGGCTCCTATTTTTAGTCATGCCAACAGCAGGGATCTATTCATGCAGCGCTGGCCTGTTGGTCTGTTGGTCTGTCCATCATTGTGGTCCGGACTGAAATATCTCAAAAACTGCCCTGAAATTTTGTGGCGACATTCAACATACCCATAGGATATTTTGTGATACCGGTGACTTTTCATCTTGTGCCACCATAGGGTTCATATTTGTGATTTTGCGTAAAACAACTATTGGATGGATGGCTCGTGACATTTGGTATGGAAATGAGCATCCCTCAGGATAAATAACGAGTGATAACTTTGGTGCTCCATTACTTTGATTCCAGAGACATCGTCAAGGCAATGGTTTTTCTATACTTTCTGTACCTAAAAAAAAAAAAAAGAATGACATATCACCAGTAGTGCGTTTTGGCCATGATGTGCACTCTCTGCATGTATTGCGAAGGAACACCTGTCCCTGTAACTATACATCAGCGTGTCTTTGCGAGAATGACACTGATCGGTTGGGTGTTTCTGTACATTTATCATGCTCAGTGGTGACAGTCTCTTTAATTCAAATTCTGAGATTTAATTAAATTCAGCTGATGGAGTTCGGGGTGGCAGCAGAGGCAGCAGTTGTGGGTATGTAGGCGTGAAGACCCAACCATACATGGACCCACAATAATGAGTTGAAGCGGGCCATCAGTGGGTGTGGTGTTAAAGTGCTGAGCATGGAAAGTGAAGGTGAGCCCCGCAGGACTCATTTGAGAGGAACGCAGTGCTGAGAGCAGCTCAGAAGCCACACACACACACAAAAAAATCACAATTACGCATAATTACAGCTTGAAAACTGTGGGCAAAGGGGCTCTTTATCTGCCTATATTGGCTCAGCACTCCACTGTGCCTCTAATTGCCACTCTGCTACTTGAGCATATCTCTTTCTGCGCCACTTGCCATATATTGTTGAGACATGCACAAGGCATACCTTCAGTATGCTTTACTGGTTTAAAAAGCTAAAAAGCTTTGTCACTTTTTTCTTATTTTTCCATAATTAAAACTTTTCTGCACCTGTCCTTGCTCCACCATGGCTACAGTATGTACAGCTTAATAGACCTAACATTTGTTTTTACCGAAATCTACCCAGCTGCTTTCCTTTGTGCGTACGTACACGGCTGCAGCTAGGGCATTGATTCCCTTTGCAAGCATTCATGCTAAAAATGTCCACCCATACATCTCCTCAATGCAAACACCATCCACCACATGTGGCAAAGTGTTAAGCTCTGTGGAAAGAAGAGTTGACAGACTGTGTGCGCGGTCTGTATATGAATGAGTGTGTACATATATGTGCGTTCAGCCCCATTCATCTGACAAAATGACAGGAACCTCCTTGGCTCTATACAGTTTTGCAGCCATTATATTTTGTTGCTTAAGGGCTCTTTCATGTCCTCTTGTTAGTGTGTCTTTTAGCTCTTGATACTGCTTTCATCTTTTCCCTTTTCCCATAAGTTCTATAGGACTTGATGATCATCAACACATCAAGCTGATAGGATTTTTTTTTACTTCTTCTTATCTGCCTTCGTATCTTCTGATTCCTTGTAAAGTACACTGTGACAGGTGTGTTAAATGGGTTTTTCTGAATAAATCCTAGCGGCACCTCAGCAGTGCTCATTATGCAAAGCAGTGATCAGCTGTTCTGTGACTGTGGCAGTCACCTAGATATTTTGCAGCTATTCTTTGAATGGCTGTCTCTGTGAATCCACTTAAAAGCTATGATGGCTTGTGGTTTTCATAAATACCTAATAAATTGTGATGGTGAAAACTAGGGAAAAGACTCATTGTATTGTCTTTATATTTATGAGTTTATGGAATAAATCTGTGCTGTCACTGTCATGTTTTATTATTTATCACGGTGATTGTTTGAGCCTATAAGAAGCTAGCCTTATCTAACGGGTGTGGCTGGAGGGACGATGCTTAAGAGGAAAAGAGGAGAGGTGCATGTTGCTGTTTCATTGTAATGCAGACATGTCAAACTCAAGGCCTGAGGGCCAATTGTATCTGGCCGTCAAGATAATATTTTATATCTATCAGAATTACCCAGCAGGTATTTTGAATGTACCCTTTTGGCGTCAATCAGCTCCACCCTCCCAACTTTATTGACAAACTCATCAGTGTCATGGTTGTCTCGGCAACCATTCAGCGTATCGGTAGAATACTGCAGCGCAGCGCTCTGAAGCTACATCAGTCCATGCGGTTGACTCATAAAAGCTCAAGCCACAAACACTAGAGCACTGAATACGTTAACAGAGATTCTTACACAAAGACGTACTGTAGTAATGCTGTGCCAGTTCGCAGACAGCGGGCTAAATCGGTTAGCCTACTGTTCCACGGTAGCACACGCAGCGAATAGAAAAATTACAAAAATAAATGACAACACCACGACAGCTAAACACCAGTCGGTTAACATGCATCCTAACATACAGACGTACTGAAAGTGTCCATTAGCCAACAGCAGCATGTTTGACGCAGCCTTAAAATAACTTATCAGCATTTCTGAGCTGGCAGACATGCCACACACCCTACTAGAAAAAGCTCCAAAAATTCGATTTTCATCCCCTGTATCACAGTTTTTGTTCTCATTACTTGTTTAATCAGTGAGCTTGGTTTTATTCTAAATTCATTATTATGGCTTGGAAAAAGTCATTTTTTTGTATGAATAATTTCTGATGATACATCTGAAAAGACAAATTATGTCTCATTTTAAATAAATATCCATTCTGGTTGGCCCATGATTTGGAGTCAGTTCTTAATTTTGGCCCTCTCTCTGATTGAGTTTGACACCACTGCTGTAAAGGAATAAGACAGCAGTCAGGTTTTACCAGTATTAGCTGCTATGCCGTTTGATAGTGTACATTATGCAGTGGAAACTACTGTAATTAAAAAAAAATAGGTAGCCACATGGACATTGCCCTTTTTTAAGATAAATAACTGTTGGATAAACACATTTATGAGATTAAAAAAACAAACAAAAAAAAAACAGCAAATACAGTTTATCATCCACAATAATGCATGACTGCAGAAGTGCAGGCATCATCAACTTTAAAAATGTACCTCACTGGAATTCTGACAGTCCTGAGATGGATTAAGTCAGCGTCCAGTTTAAATCCTTACACACCATTTCTAAATGATAATAAATGATTTTATATACTTTATTGTTCTTTTCATAGACATGAACTCTGAATATATATGCTGCTACCAGTTACAGAACAGCTCACTGAAAACACCATGCTGATACTGAGTAGGGCCGTGACTCTTTGTGACATGTAAGTGGCCAATATGTTAAAACATTTCTTTGAATCCATGTTGACTTGAAAACATCACATCATTTCTGCAGATTTGTCCACTGCACACACTGTGAATTACACCCAATAATTGTACTTTTATATTCACGTATAGTGACTGTGAAGGCCACAAATACAACTGCCTTATTGTCATGTTTGTGAAACCAACTTTCCCTTTCCTTTTAAGACTCATTTGGTTCATAGAGTCATGCTACCACTTCAGATATCTATTCCTGATAGGAAGGGGGTCCAACAGTTCCTGTCAAGTCAAACTGGCCTGTCGTAGTCTGTCATTATTCTCACTGTTCTGAGTAAACCCCAGAGACGACCATGGTGAGAAAATTCCGAGAGATCAGCAGTTTCAGAGACATTAAAAACCACTCCATCTGGCACCAGCGATCATACCACGGACAAAGTCATTGAGATTGCAAGGATGTGAACATTAACTGATTCTCCCGACTTGCACTGCCACATGATTGGCTGATTCAATAACTGCAGGAACGAGGAGGTGTTGCTTGGTGAGTCTATGTTTTGTGTTATTTTTTTATGACTACGCTTGGAGAGCTTCAGGTGTTTGGTTTATTTAGCTGTACAATCATTTTTATATTTCTCCCTTTTCTCTCATATTTTTTCTGATATGCACGGTCACATCCCTGCGTGAACTCTATGTGCACACCTGTCCGTGGCAGTTGTTGAGCTCCTTCCAGTCCTCATGCTACTGTTCCACAGTGACGCTCCATTTATACTGTAATTGAAAATGCTATAAAAGACAACCTTTTAAAATAATAAACTCAAAGAGGAAACGAGACATTTCAGTTGTTGATATGTTTACGCTCTTTATTCTACCTATCCATTCATACACACACAAGGGAGAAGGCAAGCATACTCAGAGCAGTAGGTAGCAGTTAAAGGAGATACGATCTAAGGGCACATAAGCCGTGGAGGATGAGGGGTGACCATACCATTGACTATTCAGTCCCTAGCCTGCTACTGTAACAACTAGGTCACTAATTAATAAAAAGGTTCATGGTTTTGGTCTTACTGAAGCATAAGACAGGGCAATGTTGACAGTACTAGCTTTGATCAGATAGTTATGCGGCCTAAACTAAAAAGGAAGGCATATGACGCAAACACCAGCCTCCAGTGTGAGAGAGCCCAACATCTGCATTATAAGGATGTCAAACCCGCCAGATTAGATGACATTTACATCAGCAAATATATTTATTATTATATTTATTTAATATACTTTCCAGTGGCGGTCTTGAAAGTTGACCTGGAGCTCTTCCTTTGGGACAGAAAATGTAGTCATCCATATCATCTGAGCACCATGGAGTTAAACTTGTTTATGACACAATGGCTTAGATTGGTTGTAGGACCATGCAGTTGCATGCAGATTTACTTGTTTTTCTCTCTATCAGTTATGAGTCTTGTACTGCAAGCTGGTTTGCTATGTTACGTGTTAATACACAGATGCGTTCTAGAGATTAATCTTAACCACAAGCATCAGCACACTATCACAACACATTGGTAATACTGCTGTTCCCTCTGAAGTTTTTTCCGTAGGTGACTGTTTTATACTCCAGTGCACACTTTCAAAGGTTTTTTTTTCTAGTCCAGTTCATGCAGTCCCTTGATAAACTGTGTGTTGGTGTGCGCAAGTTTCTATTGATGTACTTTCTTTATCCTCTTTATTGATATCTGACTTATTGCTTTTCTTATTTATCTGATTTTTTTCCCCCTTTGGTCTCACTTTGTCATTGTTTTCCCAGTGCCTAATGTTACCCTGACCCATTTGCTCCCTCCACAGCAAAATCCAATATTTGCAGATACGCTCCCTGCCTCAGCCTCTGTAAATATGTTTTCAAAATCCCATTGATGTGTTTTATTTTTCTCTCAGTGCAAATGGAACGCTTGTAATTAGATTGATTATTTTAATACATCAAGACCAAATTAAACCTCCTGCGAAAGAAACTCAATCATCTGCTACAGTAAAAAGTTTCCTATTTCTGTGCCGTATATTCAGACCACCGGGACAATATTTTTTATCGAATACATACCTAACATTATGCATGCAGCGGTGTTGAATGAATAATATGCGTGCCTTTGGTCCTCGTTCCTCTTCTGATCCAAGGCGTTGGTGACATAAATCCATCTGTCACTTGATGGAAGAAAATGTAAATCTTCGATCCCTTTGCACATCATGTTTAATTGGCTCCAGTCTTCAAACAACTCTGCTTTTAGATGAATCTTTATAAAGATGGGTAGTCTGGCCCTCTCATTTAATACCCCTCTGTCAAATTCTAAATGGACGGCATGATCTCGGAACACCCCTGAAAATTTGCATCTAAACAATGTAGTTCTGTCCACTGGACCCATATTAAAAATGCTGCATATATTCCTGTATGCAGATTACAGATTATCAACAACAACATGACAGTATAGTCAAAGCAATCAAAAATAAGGTCATATTACTTATTTAAAATACCAAAAACGAAGGAAAAAAGGTATATATTAAACATGACAGTGTTGGGAGCACTGATTTTCTAAATTAAAACGTAAAATAAATCGTATTGCGTTAAATGGGTACATATTCCTCTACACCCACTCAAAAGCTCCTCTAGGTCTACTACTGCCGCAGTCATCTTTTGAAGGGACAGAATGTGTAATTTAATAATGCATAAATGATAGAATGGCAAGTTAAAAGAGAAGACCTGCATTAAGAGGACAGAGCAAAGCTTAATGCAAACATTTAAACACCTCCAATTATTCAAACAAAAGGAATCACAAATACAACCAGGAGACTGTTTTCAAAAGGAAAATTGCAGCATTTGTCATTTGTGCAAACAGTTCAAATTACCTACCATGTGCATGCTTTTCTAATGAGCAACCACTTGAAGTTGTACAAATAATAACTGTGCTCTTTCAACAACTAAACGAGGAAAACTCTGCTGCAATGTGTCAGCCAGGGAAGATGGTTGAACCCATATTGCGTTTGCAAATGCCTCTTATTTGAACTAAGTCATATTCAAGAGCTTTAAAAAAAAAAAAGTAGGAAAAACATATTAAATTATAAAATATCAATTCAGTCATGTAATTATTTCTGGTCTTGGTGTTTAAAGCAGACTGGGTCCATGCTATGCTAGACACTAGGTCTTCTGCAGGGGCTCCCCCATCTCCTTATCACTTTCCCAGCTTCCCCTGCTTGAGTTGAGAAATCTAATATTCCGCTTCATGGTTATGGAACAGACTAAGCCACAGCTCATGGTTTAGCAGTCTTTAATTGCATCAGGGAAAAGCATGAATGTACATTTTGCTCCCTAACTCCAGCTCATCGAGTGTTATGTATATATTAGTGTAGGCAGGTGGGGAAGTCAGTGCAACTACAGCTGTCAGCATTACTGCAAGGAATGAGAGATTGGAGCAGACGATCCCCGGAGGTCTGTATAAAGATCCCATGCAAAAGGTTTCTCGCTTTATTGCACAGCCTCGCCACCTTTACGCTCATAAACTCTGCTTGCTTGCTAGCGTGTAGAGATTTTCTAAACAAACATGTGAAACAATTACCAACATAATATGTTGTTTCTTCAACTGATGTGAATTGAAAGAGTAATAAAAAGCCCAGTGTGTATTGGTGACACTCTGTGAGCTTGAATGCCTTTTAAAAATGTTTGTGTAAAATATATTTTTGCAGCACTTTTCACTGAGTAACAGCTGTGCTCACCATTTTACAGAATGTGCATTAAAATGGGAACTAATGTGCACCCACACTCCTTGAAACAGCATTATGGCCCTCAAGAGGATACTGATCTGTTTGAAAATGGCTATCCATTTACCTGCCTTGGTCAAGTGTTGCTTTGTATTTATTTCTAACCGCTGCTTGGAGTAGTTTACCTTGCTGTAGTACACATGTTAATAATAATAATAATACATTTTATTTATATGTGCCATGTTGAAATAGGAGGCAGCAGGGATGCACCAGTTATAGAGGGTTAAAGTGAGAATCTAGAGTGGGCAGACTTAGCCCAGAGGTCTTGATCATTTAGACTTCTCTGTCCCTACTTATTTCATGAAGTGTCCACAAATGGGATTAAGAATGGCCACTGCTTGGCAATGCCAAGTACCTGCTGTTCTCCGAATGAATTACCAAAAGCCAAATTAAGGATGTAGACCGGGTTGGGGCATTATGTGTGTCCTCCTGATAAAAACAGCAGCATCAGTCATTTCAGCATGTGCCCCAGAACAATACAAGGCCATGCTCATGTGGCAAAGCCCTCTAGCAGTCACAGTAATTATGATAGGAGCAAAGGAAGTAAAGTGATGATAGCAGAGTGACAAAATCACTATGGGCAGAAGGTCAGGATCGATAGATATGTCAACCAAGCATCACATTTTAGTAGAGGAGACTGCTCTGATGTAGCACTTCTAACAGAAAACGCTTTGGCGTGTTGTCCCTGGAACATGGTGCCTGAACACCAGGTAGGACCACCTGCACCTCAGCATGGCTACTGTACCGTAGCCATCGTCATCTTAGGTGCTCTGGCATGAAACAAAAACTGGGGTAACTGTTCAGTACACACAGCTCCTCATCATTAAATGATAGTACTTTGTATCACATCAGTCACATAAGCTTCAACTAAGGTGAGAAAGGATCCTTGGAAAAAAAACACTTCATCTGGTTTAAATATATGCATCTGCACTTTCGGGAAACACTTCAGGAGCCATTGCCTGCAGGAAACTTTTTTTTAATTCAGTTTATTTTTGCATAATTTTACCTCTTTTCCCCTGTTTTGGAATGTCCAGCTCAGTGTGCACCGTACTCTCAGTCAGAGCCAATGCTAGCGCAGGCCTAAGGAGGGTGTAGACAGCCATCTGCTACTGCTGTGTCACATGGGGTCCCCAGCCGCTGCTTTTAAAACAGTGTAACAGCAAATGACAAACCCTCGCCTGTTTTTTTACCACCTGTGAACACAGCCAGTTGAACATGCTGTAGTGCGCAACCAAGTTGGAGGTACCGATGAAGTGGCTGTCTGCGATGATGGATGTAGTATGTTTTCCCTTAGCATGCGGCTTACTAACGCTTACTAGCATTATCTGAAGCAGGTATTGAAAAAAAGATGAAAGTGAATGACTGGGCAAGGGTGGGAGGATGTTTCTTGATCCACACTCAAGCTAATGGTTGGCCGTTTGCTGGTGCAACGCTAGCTTCCATGGCCTTGTTTTTGTTGTGTGTCCCCACATTGTTGGCAGTACTTGGACCCCTGTTGCTGGCTTTTCAGATGAATTAGGTGAAGTGGGGTCACTGTCGGACTTTGTTGCCAGTGGTAAACACCCAAGAACCATGGTGTTCAGGGGAATCCTCACACATCAAAGAAACACCTTGGCAGGGCAAAAATGACTACCCTGGACACAGACCATAGTGCTGTTCTTGTTTCTGCTCCTTCTACTCCTGTTGATTATAGACTGTGCTTTCTGCTCACACAAGACAAAAAAAAGGACAACACATTGATATTTCATGGGTAAACGGTAAAACTGTTGAGTAATTCTTGCTTTTTAAGTCTATCATACAGCTTTCTTTGACTCTGCTTGAAAAATATCTTTTCAGGGTCAAGGTTTAATAGCTGGACTACAGAAGCTGATAGTGCTTTCTAGGGTTACCAAAACCACCATTTGTTGCTGCAGGCAATTTAAAGTCTCCAAAAATCTTTCTTGAATTTCTTAGAAATGTGGGAAGAAAACCACATGAACAAGGGAGACAATTCTAACCTCTGAGTCCCTGTTTCCACCGGTTCAGCAGTTTCTGCCTTTTAATTCTACGTGTGCAGCATCTTATGTATATTTTGTTGATGGTGTTTTTAAAGACATGCAAAAAAGACGGTAAGCTAGGAATAATTTGGAAGCAGGGTCTGAACATAATCAAATGGGGCATGTTTTATCTAGTTTCCACTGAAGTAGTTTGGAGCTATTTGAGTTTTCTCCCATATTTATAATGCACAATGTATATAAACACTCTAAGCTAGCAAAACCTGGTGGACAACAAGGAGCCACTGTTGGGTAAAAGTGTTTTTCTTAAAGTTGTGGACAGACTTTGGGTGTTGTGGGCAGGTCCCAGGTATAAATGTGGTTGACAGCTTAAATATGATGATTAAAAGTAGTATGCATACTCAGCAAAATGTCAGAATCTTAATTCACAGTACTGCATGCCCTAGCATACCCTGTGTTTGTACATGAACACTGTGAACACTATGAAAATGCCATATTTGAATGTGCAAGTGTTACAAGGTGTAGTGAATCTGACGGGGATGTAAAGACTGCATAAAGATGTTGTATTTCAAACAGCAACACAATTTCAGAATAACATAATGTGAAACAAACTTATTGGATATGGATCTGGTGCACCGCAAGACAGAGGTGTTGTGTGGTTAATCCCATTTTTGCTTGATGCCTCCATGTCAGCATGCATTTGACTGTTCAACAAGTAAAACCGTGCTAGGAGCAGATGTGTTATATCAAGTTTTATATTTCACTTTGGCTAATCCTACTCCTGCCTGGAGACGATGTGCTTTCATCATGCAGCGTGCTGCAGTCTACATTGATATTCCTTCATTTAATAGGTAATGTTTATGGATTTCATGTGAGGTATGGGCTTGTCAGCATCAAGATGTAATCAAGTGGTTTATGCGTGTCCTGCTTCTGTTTCGTGGGGTTACTGTTGGTGTATGTGTGAGTGTGCCCAGACTGAAAGAAAAATATTCACATTTAATGTACCCTACTGCGGGGAGCTGAATTTTTCATCGAGTCATATGGTCTACACTCATGCGCGGAAAAGCAGGCAAATGAGACGACTAATAAATGCCTTTTTACTCCAGCCAGAATGCCGTTTCTCTTTTGATAAGTAAAGGCAATAGACCCTACTTGGGTCTTCTTTTGAAAGTAATCAGCAGTTTGGAAAAGCACTGTGTTTAGATGGACCCTGTACTAGCACTGTGACAATCCTATTAAGGAAACACTGTGTGCTGTTAGTGTGACGCAAATTGGCTACAAGTAGTCTGGCTGCTCTCCAGGCATGACTCAAGGTGACGGTGGCAACACACAAGCACAAACTTACTGTCCAGATCAATACAGGCATATTGAAGGCGTAGAGCACATAGCCATTTGTTTAATGTGGTACTCTGTAATGAAACTAAACGGAGAGAATAGTTACAGGGAGGGAAGTGAAGCCAGACCGACAGTATGATGTTTGTATGCTGCTCAGAAAAGAGCCAAAGAAGCAGATCACAATCACGTCTGTTTCCTAGATGTGAGGTCTGCAGCAGACATAATCACTTCTCAGATATGTCCTGAGAGAAGGGCTCCGTGGGCAACACTAATACTCTGAAACACAGAGTCATACACAGACACTCTCCTTGCGAAGAATAGAAGTAGGAAGCACAGATACACTCATATTCAGTGTGTTAAGAGGCAATGATGAGTGAATACATACACTGTACTTTAACTTTTTTTTTTCTCCTCCGCTGCTTTGATGCATTTCCTGTGCTGCGTGGCACTCTGGGTGCCTGCAGAGAAATAACCCCAGACGCCAAAACAGAGAGAGAACGAGTGCTGGGCAAAGAATGGTATTTTAGGTCAATGCTTGCGTCATGAAAAGAATTATAGTTCATATCTCTGGAGCTGCGCTCATGTTCCCCTTTGTATTCAGCTCTTGTTCACTTTCTTTTATCTTTTAATGCAACCATTCGTCTCATTGTCTAACTCTGTGGCAGAAAGAAATAAGGCAGCATCCCATTTCCTCACAAGGGTGAATAAATCACAGGTTTCTGCTCAGAATCTTCCACCATGGCTTCATCTAATCCTTTCTGAATTCATGTGTGTTGAGTCAACGATCAGACACGCGGCATCTTTTTGTCCTCAACTCAAACAAATATACAGGTTTATCGAAAGTGTTCCTCGGTAATCCAAAGGCAGTTCAGCTTAATAGAGGCTATCATTCAGCGTTTGATTTTGACGACACAAAGGTCTTTTTCTCAGCAGCACCTGACTGATATTTTGGTGACTTGCTGTGAACTTGACTGCCAGCGTGGGAGGAGAGGCATGGAGGAAGGCATGTCAGTTGCAATCAAGCGCTACAATGCAATTTCAGTGTCAAGACTTTCCAGGCTTTGCACTTAAATGACACCGCCTGTTCAGGCCAGGCAAAAAGTTCAGCGGGCAAAACATGTCTAATGATTTATTAGGGGTTCAAGAAAACATGTGTTTAAACTATAGACTGTATAGTCCCACCGGACCGCTTTACGGAGTGGTTGGCATGGCAACTTGTCGCCATTATGTCACATCCTATTTCTATTGCATCAAATAACTAAAATTACTAAAATGAGAACTTATCCAAAAATTTCATCAGTGTTATATTAACTACCTAAAATGACAGAAACCATCCATGAAAAAAATTATTTGATGTATATTTTAGTGTTTTAGTTTGGCCCAAGTCCCATCCACTAACATGGAGGAGGTGACCTTATGATCGATACTGCAGCCAGTCACCAGGGGGAGCTCTACTTGCTTTGGCTTCACTTTTGAGAAGCAGTTCCGTTGTCCATATGTATGCTGTCTGTGGTTTAATCTTGTACATGTTGCTAGTTTTGACCATACCCACACACACAAAAACCCCACAACTTCCACTTTTTACAAAGACTTCAGCAACTATGGCTGCAATGCAGCCTTGAATAGTTGTGTTTATTATGTATGTGATTAGCTGGATGGTGCCCACATCTCACTGAGAAATATATCAGTGGTAGAGCTCCGGTGTTATGGTTAGAGAAGCAGTTTGGGACCGTGAGGTCACTGGTTTTAATCCTCCCCTAACTGCTCCCCTCCTTGCTTGACAGCCCACTGTGTGCTCACATGGATGGGTTAAGGGCAGTGAACAAATTCCTTCTTTGTGTGTCCTGTACCTATACACATGGAAAATAAAGCTGATTAGATAAAAGAAATTAAAATATCAATGGAGTACATTGCTGACTTCTGCCAAATCATTTATTGCATTAGACTCTGGTTCTCCAGGGGCCCCACATTAATTTTATTTCATCATTAGTTATCATTTGCCATCTACGGCTTATTCAAGGGGGCCATATATTTTGCCTGCTTTACATAGATAATCCATCACGGTGAACATCAGAGTTAAATCACAGTTCTGTTATTGTTTCATTTATTTTACATTTTTATCAAAGTTATGTTAGCAGTGCCATGAAGGTGAAATACAACATCTTTATGTTCCAGTGAGACAATTTACCATCTTAAACTTAAGAGACAACTAAAGGCACATTTTTCAAGGACTCCGGTTTTAGCTTTTTTGTTGAAGAATTGTTTTTCCTTGCTAATGCTTTCAGGATCCAGGAGAACAATGAGACAGTGTTATATAGGTAAAAACAAGTGAGCATGGATCAAGAATTTTAAATTACTTTCAGTGAGAAAGCTCTTTGTGAACATGAGTAGACTACATTATTCTCCTGGCCCACTTCTGTCACCGGACACGCTAATTGAAGTGAGGCCATGCTTACTTTGCTAATGTACAATATATGGTATTGTTGAAACGTTTCATTTCGTTGAAGGCTTCTATTCTGTTTAAAGGACATGCAGTCAGTGTTGGACGGTCACATTTATGTTAAGACCATCTGTCCTCGCTCGCTTCTGTGCTTTTAAAGTTGTTTTTTTAAAGGTGTTGAAGACTCGTCTGTGTGAAACTCACATGTACAGCAGATTAGTAATTAGTTCTGACAGATCTTTAAGTCACAAACCGTTATCTGCTGACTCTTGGAGAATCACCGAGTGTCACCAATCATGCCCAATCAATACTCTGAGGTTGTCTTTAAAGCTTGACAAGTCCTCACTCTTGTGCCACCAATGACGGCTGAGCTCAATTCTAGCAGGACGCCGCTGAGATTGGTTGCTGGCTCTGTTGAATTGACTTTTGCGTCCACTGCACCTGCGTCATCCAATCTGTCATGGCATATGTTGCTTTGTGAATTTTCCTGCATCATCCTCATGCGTTTCTGGCATCAACATTCGCTCAGTATGAACAACTTGTCCCCTTATACACATATTTCTTACATACACGGATTTTAAAAGGCTGTAAACCACGTCGCATTGGTGTTGAACCTAAATATTCCTGAGCCTGCGTGCCTACTGAAATATTTAAACGTAATTCAAGCAAAAGTAGTATTGTGCCTTTAAGGCACCAAAGCAATATTATTCACAGCAAAATTAGTTTTTACAATCTCCTGGGGCCACAGAAATATGTAAATGTGTGTTCTTGCCTACTAAGAGCTAAAGAAAAAAAAAAAGCATGTTAAAGCTATTACTAAAATGAAAAATATAAGCTAATTTCACGTTGAGGTACTTGCTATAATAATTGAGCTTATGACAGATGTTTAGAATTTCATCAATATCAGGAAATGGTTTGAGGTTAAACACAGCTTGACTCTTAACACTATGTAAATGGGTTAAATCTTATTTTATGAAAATAAAATGTATCTAAATTGTGTGGAAGGCCATTGGCCCGACGACAAGTTTTTGGAAAACTTCATGGTATGTTTTGTAATCTGTTAACGGTCGACTCCAACGGTGACTCGCATGTTAATTTCAGCTGTAGTGATAAACCCATGTTGAATTTTAACTGCGCTATGCAGGTTCCCTCATCTCTGTGGAGCTTTACAGCACATTTCATCTCATTTCCCACTATTTTTTACTGTTTCGGTTCAGTCTTACTGCTCCCGTAGAAGGCAGCTATTTCCAGTGAAAAGCTCTAAAATCTCATTTCGCAATTAATGAGCCAGATGTTCCTCCAGGAGTTCATAAAGAGCAGAACTAAGCTAAACCGAGACTGATTTGCCAAGTTGCCAGAAAGACGACGGCAATGATATATCGATATTGTGTCCACAGCTTATTTCAGCTGCTCCCAAGTGTCCAAAAAACAGCTATTGTAGGTTGAAAGAGTTCTTTAACACTCTCTTGACTTCTCACCTTGCTACAGTAATGATAAAGTGCATTTTAGGATCTGGTGACATTATCTGTTGGATGTGTTACTCATGCAATATAGCACATTTCTCAGTCGCTGCTGGATGTAGTTAGAACTATCAACCAAAGACGGCAATAAAGTAAAGGTGCTCTGTGAAGAAGTATCTAAAACACTGCAGCCAATGATTCACAGGATTTGCCAGTGCGTGGTAAGGAATAAGTCCTCCATCATTCTTGTTTAAGACAATACGGGTTACGGCGTGTTTTTTTTTTTTTTTAAATATATATTTATATTATTATGTTTGAATTAAGCTGCAGCTTATTTTAGGCCTGTTTGTGTGAGTGGGCCGTCATTGTATGAGTAATCACCTTCGTTTACGCTTTTGTTACTGACCTGGTGAATGCGAAATGGAGACACTGTTCTTTATTTGGGTAATCCTACATGAATGTGGCCGATTGTGTTGGCATTACTCATTATCCCGCGTATTATTAAAAGCAGGCGTCTTCACGTCGAGCCGTGTATCCAGATAATGCTTCTGAGCGCAAACATATTAAATCAGCGCTCAGACCTTCTGAGAGATCTTTTGGAATCCTACAGGCTGTATATACTGTATGTAATGATGACGACATGACAGCGGTGTCTTCCATGCAGCCTAGTGGGTGATGTAGGTGGCAAACTGTATTTCCCCTGACTCCATTGCCTTTTGTAACAGACAGTGGGAGCAGTTTTCCAAAGGAGGGGGGGCGGTCTGGAAAAGAGGACATCTGGGCAAACTGCTCGGACATAGCTGGTTTCCTTCATGAACTATAATCATAAAGTGATTTTATTCGTCTATCCTGTTATTTGGTTTTTATGGTTGCTGTTTTATACCTTGGTGGATAGTTAAATTGCAAATAATTTGACTCAGAATTACTCAGGTTGATGATGTGGAACTATGAATTCCTTCTTATCTAACACAAATACGACTATGAGGCTAATTTCACATTGTAATAAAATTAATATTTGCAGATTCAGATACAGTATAGGTGCAGAATAATGGGGCAGAAAATCAGCAGTTTAATAGTTTTATTATGTGATTTAATTCAAGTGAATCGTTATTTATTTAAAGTTGTACATATGTGTGGCTCTTATCTACTAATGCACAGTTAAATGAGAAATAGTCTATTCAAAAGCAATCCATAGGGCGATGTTTATCTCTGATGTTTGCTTTTGTTCAGTCAAAAATGGCTGTGGAATCCGTCTTATTGCAGCCGGCTAAATATAGACGACTAATTGATCAAAACAATATCATAATTACAATCATTGCAATAATCGGGGCTCATTATCCCCTCTAGAAGCAGAAATTTGTTCAATTTAGTGGATGTTGACAGAGCCACGCGTTGCCTTTCCAGACTGCTAATTTCTCAGTGCCACGTGTACATCATTTGTCTTGGACGGAAATCTATTCTGAATGGAAGGCTTTCATTAAGTCATCCAATAATGAGCCTGTTTGTCAAGTACAAATGCCATGACTGCTGAGGGCAGTCATTCAAGGGCACATTTTCCATGCAATCCCAGTCAATTGTGCTGCTCCAATACTAAAAAAAAATCCAATACTTGCTTCCCTGAAGAGCATTGCCTTAAATTAAGAAATTACCATGATGTGTGTGTTGGCGTGCACGTATAGCTGTGTGATTTCTTTTAAAATGTCCATGTTATAAATGTGTATTTGTTCAGGTAAAATGTGTACTTGCATTAGTTTTTCCTCAACTTTCTTTTTCTTACCTTTATTAGTTCCACAATATACATTTTTAATTGACCCCCGAGGTCTGCTCACATGCAAACACTCAATTCACACTGTGATGGAGTTTTACCCCGTCTTATCAATACACCAACCCCCAGCAGGGTCTGTGACACCGTCTGTCAGCAGGTCATCGTGTAGTGGCGATAACACCGCTCTGATTTTCTCTTCCTGTAATAGAAAGGCCACACGCCAAAGAACTAATTAGCCTGTTGGACAGTTAAATTTCTGCAAGAGAAGGTGTTCAAGACAGGTCCTGCTGATGAAAGCTTTGTAAGTGTGCAAACCTCCTGCTGCCCGAGGACAAAGAGACCACGGAGTCGGTCATTAAGAAAAAGCTTGAGGTAATTTTCCTCTAATTTTGACTGCCACAATACTGCCTCTCTTTCTTAATCTCTCCATTTACTTTTTTGCCCTTTATGTTAAGCATCTCATTTCACCTACAGCTGATCCTTTAACCGCATTAGTGTCTTTATCGTCTGCTGCTTTTCTGTAAAATACACAGAAGCCCAGTGTGGAGAATGATGTAGAATCTTGCGGTTTCCCCACCACCACCACGGCCACACCCTTAGGCAGGTGAATGTAAGTCTAACATATTAAACACAGCATGTGCAACAGTCTCCACTGCATCATGGGCCGATGTAATATATTATGCTTCTGAAACACACGGGAGACAGCAAGCAGAGACGTGATGTGCATGCAGCTGAAGTTCGCAACAGAGAATGTCCTGAATTATTTAATACCAAACAAGGTCTGGGTGAGAGCTGAGGATAACAGTTCATTTAGGTAATGCGTGGTGAGAGCACTGTCACATTTCTCCCCAGATACATTCTTAACACTTCCAAAGGAACTGAAATATGAAACCACGTTGTCTTCTCTTGCAAAACATTTCCAAAATCATTAATCGTGAAGGATTCCCACAGGCCTCATAGTCCTTGAAAATGGGTTAGTTAGAGAAAAACAAGGTGTTATTTTTCTTTTATTCAAATGCAGCCGTATCAGAGATCTTCAACTTTTTCATGATCGGTGTTTGTGCTCATTATTGTGCTTTGAATATGAACAGCGGCATTGTGCCCGCCTTGATATACAAGAAAGCATTGCATACCAGGAACGTATACTTTTGTCTTGGTCTCTACATAAGCTGAAGTTGAGGACAGGATCCCTGATGTCCGACTGAAAAAGCTATTTAGTACCATTCCTGTGCCATATATGTCCAGCTTGGCATCTCTAACAAAAACAAATGATGTTTTATGTCTGGGGCTGCTCGTGCTCAGCTAGCCATGCTTTGCACCGTAAACAAGCCACAAGGCGCAATAAATCCCAGACTAAGATGTATTTCCTGCACAGACGGCACAATCCTAATCTATCCTAATATACAATCACAATATCAGCGCTGTGCAGTTCCTGTATGGTATAGAAGGAAAGAGATGCAGTCTGAGTGAGTGTGTATGTGTATGTGTCTGTATTAGTGGTTTTCTGTTGGCTTTTGAGTGACAGCAGGCGCTGTTGCCCGCTGGAGATGAGCGTGCTTTAGATGTTTTTTTTGCATATCGGCCTTTCTTGCAAGAAGTGCTACACAGTGTGTGCAGCGTTGTCTTGAAGCTTAATGTTTGCTCCCAGCGTTCCCAACATCTTCAACTCACGCTGTTAAACTCAAGGGGCTTCACAGAGCCGTTTTTCCGACGCTTTTGGTACAAATTCACTAGCGTGAGCTTATTGTCTAGCTTCATAAGACACCAGTCAAACCGCATTTTCCAAGTGTCAGTAAAATAATTCAACTCATTAGGCTTCCAAGGCTTATCAGTTGTTTATGGGATCACAAGAACCAAAACTTTATTGGTGGGTGATTCCCTCAGGCACTCCCTGCCTTTTTATCGAGGCCTGTATCTCTGTATCTTGTGTTAAGCTCACTGTCATCAAGGAGCCCTTTCTCATCTCCATCCACAGTCGTTATCACTGTCCCTATTAACACAGAGCACCAGTGAAAGAAGCCAGCAGCCTCTGAACGATCTTATCAAGGTCATCCCCTGGATAGCGCTGAGGAAAATAAAACAGATAAGAGATCTTCCATAACTTAATTAGCTTTTTATCACACAATGCAATTACAAAATTGTCAAGCAGTTGGTATAAGAGGCCAGGAACACTTTGAAGGAACTAACAATAACAAAGTGGTCAATGCCACTGAGAGAGCGATGGCCCTTTTTTGTCTCCTCAGCTAAAGGCAGTAACTCAGCACTGAGGGTAAATCAGAAGGAGCAATGTGGTTTATTTAGCATCCTTTGAGTAATGGTAGCCCGATGCAGAACATACCATTCTGAGGCCGGAGCACCCACTGAGATGCTGATAAGAGAGATTAATGGTGTTGTCTGAGTGGCTGGCATCCGATCAGTGCTTGAGCAACCCAAATGTGTCTGCTATCTAAAGCATCTGTATCCCTGCGAAGCACTGAGCTGGATGAGGCAAAAGGACAAGATGTCACATGAATAAATAAAGCGACAAGAACAGGGGGGTAAAGCGGCCCCGTGCCCGTACATTCTGGTCAATGCACAAAACCTGCATTAAGGCAAAACATTCGGGAAGAGACAGCGAGATGGAGAGACGGGGAAAGAAATAGGTATAAATGTATAAATAAATCAAAAGGTTAAGCAGAGAAAACAGAGAGTTTGAATTGCAGTCACACTGAATATGGAAATCTTTTTGTAAGTGTGCTCAAAATTTGCATGGAAATTGCATTTTGGTCCTATGCTCTTTTGCGTGTGTGAGTGTATATGCAGGGCAGGGTGGGGGTCTATTATCGCCTTTGTAATCTCACCACTGCAGAGAATCACACACTGGATTCTGGATGTCATCTGTTTTTTTTCTCACTTGGACCATTCAAGTTTTACCAAGTGCACCAGCTTGTTTCATTGGAGGAAAACAGTACTAAAGAAAGGAGGGAAACACTCTCATTGGCAGAATAAATCACTGTGCGCATGGTCTTGTATGTCATGTCACATTATTTCAGCAATAACAGAAGCTGACTTTTGATGTAAGAGAAACAGACAGTCCTTCAACAGTCACTTTTTATATGCTATCTAGTGTCAGTGGCTGAGTTTCCTTGATGGCTACAAATTCCAGTCAAGCCCTATAATTCCTCACGCTGTGTGTAACACTTAGCTTTTTAACCATCATTTCTTTAATGGTTAAAAACAAACACGGTCTACTCGTAAGCGTGGTCATCTTTAATTTTGGCATTCATGGCAGTTGTACGAGGGGTGAACTGTCATAAAACGAATTAATTTAAATTCATTCATAAAGTTTCTAGTGCCTAGTGTCTGCCTCGGCATCCCTCACTCACCTCTTTGAATACTTGAATTAACTGGAAATAGGTGAAGTCAGGTACTGCCAATTTGGCAATGGCTAGGGCAATACACATTGAGCTTCAAAATCGCTCTAAATAAATCTTCTGCGTGCCATCAGGGAGTGTTCTTCCACCATTAAATGCAGTCCATACTTTTAATGCTATAAAACCCATACCATTTTCCACATCAGTCCATTTTTATTCCAAATGTCACTTTGAAATTTGAGATTAATGTCAGCTAGCATACTGCTATTGGTGGTTATTAAGACTGATGGTTATAATATCACCCCAGTTCTCCGTAGATTTAAGTAGATTTCAAACTCCATCACATGGGTATTTCATCACAGGATCTGAGGGCAACTGCTGCATCCACGATCACAGAGAGATCGGACACATTTGAGCCGTAGTGGAGGTTTGCCATGACGAAACCATTGCGCTCCAAAAAGAACATGCATGAACACAAAGGCACACAGTCATTTATCCAGGTATGAATTCTGCATCATATAAAAGAGTGCTTGAAGATAATGTGAGGACTTCTGTCCAGAAGTTGAAGATGAGCCCTGGATGAGCCCTGGAGGTGGTTTTGTGTGAAATCTGCATTTTGCGATATACTGGCACCACCAACCATACCATGTTCAAAGTTACTTAAATCACCTTTCTTCCCCATTATGATTTCTGGAAGAACTTCAGCAAATGGCATTGGTCATGTCTATGTGCCCAACTGTATTTCACACAACTATAAATCATAAAATTGCATAACATGATGGTGGCCATCCCTCATCCCACAGGCACCTCTGGTGCATTTGCATTTCCAGTGTTCCATACATCCATTGTAGTAGGAAAAATGTAACAGTTGTTCCACTGTTACTGTTGTGTGCAGGGTACCAACCCATTGCTATGGTTTTGTCAGTTTCTGTCACACGCCCCCACTACCAATGAGAAAGTAATGTCTGCAGCCATGGAGACAGGCTGTTAGAGATGGTAAACAAACTGTGTGGTGTGAGTTCACTGCACCCTACCAAGGAACTATGTTTTTTTTCTTTTTCTTTTTTTTTTTTTTTTTTTTTAGATAGATAGGTTTTATTTGTCACATGCACAGTTATACATAGTACAATGCACAGTGAAATGTATTGTTGTACCCACAGCCAGTAGTAAAAAAATATAAGTACTACAGTAAACAGTAGTTTGCACACAAGGTAAGCAATATAAGTGTAATGTACACCGAGAGAAATAAAATAAAAATATAGACTGTAAGACTCAATTGTAAACTTAGAGGGGGGGTAGTTGTATATGTATATAAATTTACAGTATTTAGCAGCTACATGAATAAAGTCCAGTGATATTTAAGTCCAGTTAAGGCTCAGAGTTGAGCAGGCGGATGGCATGTGGATAGAAAATCTTCTTCAGCCTCTCAGTCTTTGTCCTCAGGCATCGGAAACGCTGGCCTGATGGCAGTAGAGAGAAGAGAAAGTGTCCGGGGTGACTGGGCTGTTTCAGAATCTTCTTGGCCCTTAACCTGCAACGTTTTGGTGTAAATGTCCTGCAGGTTGGGGAGGGGGGTTCTGATGGTCCGCTCCGCTGAACGGACCACCCTCTTGAGGGCCAGGAAGTTCTGCCTGGTACAATTTCCCATCCAGGTGGTGATGCTCCCACACAAGATGCTCTCGATGGTGCAGGTGTAAAAGTTCCTGAGCACCTTGAGAGGGAGCTTAAAGTCTCTGAGGCGTCTGAGAAGGTAGAGACGCTGTCTGGCCTTCTTCACGATGGTGTTCAGATGGTGAGTCCATGACAGGCATAATTGTCTGGAGATCAATCCATTTCAGTACTCATCTTTCAGCTATGAATGATAACACATATCTAAAACAGGAAACTTAATAAAGAAATCTTGTAGCTTTGTATGGCCACCTTACCACCCATCCATTCAAGCAGGAAGGCTGTAGAAAGTCAGGCGAGGTAGTATAAAGAGCAACAAAACCCACATCTGCCAGTGGTTGAGGAGTAAGATTGGATCAAACACAAGACTTCTGAAGAAAAAAAAAATAAATTACAACATTAACCATATGTTAATGTTCTTTCTGCCAGAAAGACTCTTTGTCAAAATGCCTCTCTGCCGGTGGTCTTGGCTGTGGACACCTGGGTGCCTGTCACTGCAATGCTATGCATCTGCATGTAAATATCCATATAATAGTTTTTTTTTCTCTCCGGGTGCAGAGAATATGTTGGCTTGTGACACCTGGATGCAATTCGCTTTTGCCTTTTTTATTTCTTTATTTCTAAATACCGTGTTTAAGAGATGGCAGGTTGTGTAATTGTGTAACAACAGATGTGTGTTTGGGGGGGGGGGGGGGGCGGTTTAGCATGCTACTACTGTTATGCTACAAGGTCATTCAATTGCTATTTCATGCACTGCAGTCTCTTTCAAAAGTTAGCATTTTCGACTTGGATGTGTGATTTGCATGGTGGAGAAATGGCACCACTGAACGTAACTTATTTTCTTTCATTAATTTTGGAAAGAAAGAGAGCTCCTGCTCCCTGGAAGTAGACAAGCTCAGGAAGTGCAAAGCTGTTGAAGTGTTGGAGCTCATATAAGATCTAAGAGTCGCCGCTTACTGTGTGTTTCGGAGGGAGCAGTTATGACTTCCGAGCAATTTCATTTGATGGATAGCAGGAAACAGAGGCTTTATTTACTAAGAGAACCTGGGAGAAGCACTACAGCTCTTTGTGTTAAAGCCCATTCTGGTTATCTTGGATGTGAACGTGACTACTGCTATAACTGAAGTACTAGTTGCCCTGATAACAGACTTTCCAACTGCCACTAGCAGGAGGAAGGGCTTTGTCTCTGATTGATCTTCAATATGGAGAACTGTGATGTGCCTTTGGCACAACTTCAATGCTCTCTATTGATCACTTCCCAGTGATCACGATACATTTTCTTCAGTACTATGGCTTCCAGTCGATGTGTTGGGGTGTAGATTTAATGTACATTAAAATCTCAGGCATTTTGTAGGAAATCTGCTTTCTACACAGTTGCAGATAATTAAAAGCCAGAAAACTGTATGCCATCAGTCTAAGAAAAGTCGATAAATGTCCTTTTCAATACAAAAGACTTTACTATACTTGATTGGTTCAATGGTTTCATCGTTTTCACGAGTGTTTTAAATTATTTGGGAGAGCTGTACTGTATGTTTATCAATCCTTCCTATGCTCCGCGCTTCCATTGAAAGGCCCTGATTATCCTGATGCATTATTCATAGTCAGTGGGTCTTGGTTGTCTATGTGAAGAAAGAGGATATAATTTAAAGGGCGGGGAACGTAGGCTTGGCCTGTCTTGGAGTGCAGCCTAAGGAGCACGTTGAAATGAAACCACCCTTTTTGTAATCTGCCTGGCATTTATCAGCAGGATTGCTCTAATGGGGATGTCATTGGAGGAGGAGAGGAACCGTTTCGCTGGGCTTCAGAAGAGGGACCATGATGGAGATGGAGAGCCGTGTAAAGATTAGCCATATCTCCAAATGAGACCTCCAGTCATATTAGAAAAGGGAAATTGTGTTCCTTAATCTGTGTCCTATTTATCACATTACACTAATGGCTATATCAGGCCATAGAGACTGATGGGGTTGTTGCCCTAACTTACTAACTGATGCAGGATCAGTCATCATGAGTGTCCAGTGACTCACTGTAGGATCACAGCTGGTAAGTTGCAGGGTGATGATGATGACTAATTGATTTGTCTTGGTAAAACCACAACACACTGACTGGTTGTCAAAAGCAGTGTGGAAATTTCTGCAGTTTCCTCTGAACACAGATTCCTTTCGAAGTTTTCACCAAAACTGATTTTTTATTTTCGAATCTGAAAGCTCTTTTAAGTCTCAATTAAGTCTGAGAAAGAGGGTGGAAATAGGACAAGCCATCTGCAAATACTTCAGCTTACTGTGATAGACCAAGAACCTTCCCAAACAAATCATCCAAAACCCTGACATTTTTTTGATACGAAAGTTTTTTTTTGTTTTTATTTTATAAAATGTCCACTTTGAAATTATTTCAAAAACACAGTGGCCTAATTAAGATGAAAAAATCAAGGCAAAACTGAGTCCAAATACACCTCTAGGCACTTAAGAATTAGCTTCACCACTCAGAAGTAGGATTTACTGCTTGATACAACAGTTTGCATAGACACAAGCAAATACATGCAGACATGCATAAACACCCAATCTCACTTTCAGACATAGAGTGTAAGCCTGCATAAACATAAGTGGACACATCCCTCGGGCACACGTGGATCATAATCTATGTGTTTTACTGTGTGTGAAGAGATTCGTAGCCCATACAGTGCCTTCTCTCTACCTTAGCATGGGCTTCCATTTATTTCAGTGCACAGTAGTGTTTTATATATGTTTGACATGATATAAATGTCTTATAGAGCCAAGATCTGAAATATCTAATATCCCGTGCCTGGTTGTAATTCTCACTAAATATATATTAATATATATTACAGGGTTTACATTTATTTCATTTATTTAGTTAGTTCACATGTTCCTGGGGTTAGGGGATTATTAATTAATAATTTTTTTTGAGTGTCCATATACAATATACTGTATTTCAGTATGAGAAGTTAATACTAATGGACTAATGATGGACAACAACCATAACCATCAATGAGAGTTGACAATGTAAAGTGTATGTCTTAATTTTCATGTGAAGTGACAGAAACTAGACACTTTTAAGGTATTAAGATAGAAAATTGGACATAACAAATTAATATAGTTTAAGATTTATAACTTATTTTGGTCAGTGGCTTTTCTTGGTTCTGGGATTAGTTTTTGCCACCAGGTAAGCAGATGTAGAAGTCAGTGAGTCACCACATCACCATGACTTCATAGGTGGAACCAGGATACGTATGTGCATTATCTGGTAACTGTGTGACAACATCTTAACCCCTTCACTTCCGCTCAGACTACAGCCGAAATAACGCATGTAATACTCCAATGTCGGTTTGTGCACATTCAAAAAACTCCTAGGAACCTTTTGCAAGCACTAGTTTCTCGTGGGACTGGTCGGAGTGGTAAGCAAAAACACAAATAATTAATTTCTTTATATAATTGAAAAATCAATTCAGGCGTTAAGGGGTTAACAGTGATTAACTGCAGAACTTAACTATGCTTAAGAGGTCTGGATGTGTTCTGATCAGACTCTGCTTAGTAATATCACAACCATAAGGGCATATCATGTCAATCAGAATAAATTGTGTTAGTCTGAGGGACTGAACCTGGAGAATAAAACAGAACAAAACGGGAGAGCTTTGTCCTTGTAGTTTGGCATTAAGTCAAGTTTGTCCTTTGTAGATTTTGGACTTGTTCCTTATCCCCTTTCTTCTTTTCATAGACTTAGTCGCCACCTGGATTTAACTAAGCAAATAGGTATGAGCCTCCTATTGGATAATTACTGCATGGGCAATTATCTTTCAGCTGTCAACAAGTTATTTAACCCCAACTGATGCAATGATTAACTTCTGATTTCTTAAACAACCATGTTGAAAGACACATCCCGTGGTTGTGAAAAAGATGTTAGGCTGTTTGAGAAGGGTCAAATCATTGGCATGCATCAAGCAGAGAAATAAAGGAGATTGCAGAAGCTACTAAAACTGGGTTGAGAACTGTCCAACGCATTATTAAAAACTGGAAGGATAGTGGGGAACTATCGTCTTCGAGGAAGAAATGTGGTCAGAATAAAAACCTGATTGATTGTGATCAGCGATCACTTAGATGTTTGGTGAAAACAAATTGAAGAAAAACAACAGTATAAGTCACGGCTATGTTTAATAATGAAAGTATCAACTGTCAGTTGCTACAGTTGCTCAGGTCTAGGTTCAGCAACATTATGTTGCCCAAAGAATGAGGTCAGCTGACTACCTGAATATACCGAATGACCAGGTTATTCCATGAATGGATTTTTTTTCTTCCCTGATGGCACGGGCTTGTTTGAAGATGACAGTGCAAGGATTCATTTGGCTCAAATTGTGAAAAGTGGTTCAGGAAGCGTGATACATCATTTTCATGCGGATTGACCGCCACAGAGTCAAGACCTTAACCCCACTGAGAATCTTTGGGATGTCCTTGAGAAGACTTCGTGCAGTGGTCAGACTTTCCCATCATCAGTACGAGATCTTGGCGAAAAATGAATGCAACACTGGATGGAAATAAATCTTGTGACATTGCAGAAGCCTATCAAAACAATGTCACAGTGAATGCGTGCTGTAATCAAAGCTAACGGCGGGCCAATGAAATATTAGAGTGACCCTTTTTTTTTGGTGGCGACTTTTGTTTCTGGCCAGGCAGTATATGTGGGAAATGTAAGGTAATACAGTATCTTTGCTTTGTTGGATAACGTTTTCCTTCTGAGTTGTTCCAGAAGGACAACGTTATCCACTGTTGCCTTTAATTGTGGTTAGCTGCCAGCTGCAGAGCGGTTGGTAACAGAATCAACATGTTCAAGTCCACGGTTCTCTCATCGAAATGCATGGCCTTCACCATAAAAGTTAGAGAAGTTCACTGGAGTCCTGTTTATGAGTGAGGAAAGAATAGATCATGAGATCTGCTGCAGGCTGGGAGCAACAGCAGCAACAGCAGTAATACAATTTCTTCACAGGACTGTTGTAGTGAAGAGGAAGCAGAGAGGAAGAGGAAGCAGAGCTGCAATCTAAAGTTCTCTACTTAATGGTCAGTCTACCCTCATCTGTGTTCACAAACTCTTGGTACTGACTGAAAGAATAAGGGATGGATTTAAGCGGCTGGTTGAAGTTCAGCCGAGGAACTCAAGAGGAGAGTCTTTACTCTGCATAGAGTGGAAAGATTAGCCTGTTGAGGTGGTTTGGGCACGTGATTAGGATGCCCTTTGAGTGTCTCTCTTTGGAGGTCTGCAAGGCATAGCCAGCTTAGAAGAGATGTCAAGGTTTTATTTATAGGTTCAAGGACCCAGGGTTATATCTCTCAGCTGGCATGGGAGCATGGGAACTCCCCAGGATGAGATGGAGGAAGTGTCAAGGAAGTGGGATGTTTGAGCTTCTCAACAAATGAAATCAAAAATCTTAAATCTTATATTAACAATGAATAATTTAAGTGTGAAAAGTGAAAGGTTTTTCAGTTATTCAAAATGAAAGATCCGCCCACCTTCAGCTTATCATACCATCTTGGCTTATCCCTTCGGTTAGACTTTCACATATGTTGTATGGTTCATTAAACCTTTATTTCAGGAAGCTGTTTTCTAACAAAAACATAGTATATCTTCCCAACACCAAACAACAGACGGAAAAAGTTAAAACTCCAGCTAGTGAAGACAGTCAAAAGGGGCCAAATATTTCTCTTGGAAAATGGTGGAGACCAAAGCAGGGTTAAAAGGGCTTTTAGAAAGACATGGCAAGCCTGGAGTGTTTTCTTTTATGGTGGAGAAGTTGCCATCCAACACATTCCAGATGTGGCTAACGGCTGCTTTAATCATTTCACAGAGTAAATCTTATGCATGTATGTTTCATTCCTCCCCATGCCACGGCACTTAATTTCTACATGAGTTATTCAGAATATAATATTTGTGACACTCTGTGAAGCACTCTGCTGCTGTCCTGCGTCTGACCCCCAGTACCCATCTGTCACTTCATCCCACCTACCCCTGCGCTCCTCTCTTCCCCCTGGCTTCTCTGGAACACAGCCAGCCGACTCTGTGACGACTGTCCTTTACTGTGGTCATAAGAAAATAACAATACATCAACACAGGATGAGCTGTTTTTGTCTTACGGGTCTAGTTGAGGATTAAAGTAGACAAGAGTGTTTCCATGCATTTAACAGGCTATGAAATTTAGCTGTGAAATGCTTGACATTACTGTGAGCGTTGTGATTTCTTATCTGGCAAGTTTGGCACATTAGAGCCAGACTGAGACATGACTTTTGGGGTCACTGTCGACAACAATTTTAGGGAGTAAAAGTTACAACACTGATATTTTGGCCAATATTCTTTATATCTAATGTATACTTCTGGGTATAATTTTTTTCTCTCTGTGCAAAATAACAACAACAAAAATAGTTGACAGTAGAACAGATTTGCAGTACCCAGCACTATGAGAAACGCATTATGAAGTTAAGTTGCAGTCCAGACCCTGTAAATTGCTCTGGTCAGTTTGGCTACAGCAATTTCTTAACTCACCCATCACTGCCAAGCAAGATTTATGGTCTTATAGGCACCTGAAATTTAGAATATAGCGATAGAAACTGTTGCTCATTTCACAAAAACTAACAGCTGCCTGCCTAATCATCTGTTAAAGAAACCACAGTGGCAAAATTCTTTTTAAATACCAAATGTTAATGCCTCTCATATTAAATTGCTCACTGAACAGATGCTAGCTTCTTTTAATTAAGTAACCCCTGAGTTTTGGTACTTCTCAGCCAATGATAAACCAATCTGCTTCACAAACCTGTAACTAGAGATGCTGAACATCCCATTTTCCACAATGCTGAACTGGTTCTAATGATCAGTGATAATGGCCCTTAACCATATACGTCCGTAGGTGGCAGCTTAGGGGGTAAAGACAGCAATCAACAGGATTAATCCAATCCATTGTGTTTTTTAATACAATAAATGCACTGTTTTGCTGATCCTATGATAAACATAGAATGATCTCTATCCCATTCTGTCCCAACAATTTTGGATACTGTGTGAATACAAAGTATGTAATTAAGGCCAATAACTAGTGGCAAATGTTTGCTGAAGGATCATGTGAGCAGCAATGTAAGTTCCTCTGTGAAAAAAGGTTTTCTCTGTAAAACAACTTGAGGTAATGGCATTTCTCTCGCATCTTAACCTCTGGCAAGGCAGCAGTGCCAGCCCCTGTGGTCCGTGACATTGTTTGCAAGGTTTAATTAAGTCACAGCCACTCTAGATGGAATTAGTTAAAGTCATGAGCCCCTGTTGACTTTGAAATGGCTGAGTGAGGCACATTTGTGGCGTCTGATTATTTTTCGTCATTAAAAGATCCAAACCCTGGAGAAGTTAAGGAAAGGGGTGCAGGAGATTTCATGAGTTGGGTTACTGGAAGCTGGACCTAAGGCCAAAAATAAATAAATAAATAAAAATACATGGCGGCAGTTGCATTATGCATCACTGTGTAGCAATTCAAGTACATTTTATGCTCACGTTCATAAAACATGTTCATGAACGTTCATGTTTTCAGTCTTTATCTCATGCGTTAAGTTCTCACCCTAGAATCCCCTCATTCACGAAAACTAAATAAAAGAAATAGATTTAGTCGATCGAAGTCTGAACATCGGGCATGTTCCGCATTTCAGCACCAACACTACGCAGAGAGCATTAAGGAAACTGTTCAGGTGACTTTGGTTGCTGTGTTTTGTAAGAATAAATTGTGGACAGGGGACAGAACGCCCAGGCCAAATCTTGCAGATTTAGCTGTCCATAAAATACAACTTAACAGCGATGAAGTCTGTAACAACACATTATTAAGACTCATCAGGAAATAGTGTAGTCTGGGTTTTGACAAATCATTGGACATTAGTTTATTGCTAATTGATTGATTATTCAGTGACTATATTTTTACTGAAGAGGTTTTCATTCTTTCCTCACACCTGCTGAACAATTTATGTTTACCTTTATTAAAATCACATTTCAGTTCAGGTTGTAGTAAATGCTGATTTCTCAATAACAACGGAGCTCACATATCAATTTCAAAACGATCAACGAAAGAAATATTAAATGACAAGTTGCAATAAGTGACAAAAGATAGTCAAACTCTTGATCATGTGTTTCTCAGTGCAGATTATAGAACTAGTGTTAAGAAACAGTTGTTTATTTTACATCCCAAAGTTTCAACATAACAAGTTTCATTTGTTATGTTTCTGATCATCTGATAAATCTAATTTTCAGTTTCCGAAGTACTCCTCCAGATTTTAGCTTTCCGCGAAAGCATGACTGGTATCAAAGCTGCAATGCTTAAGCTTTTTCTTTCTCCTAGTATTTGATAGAACAAGATGCAGGCACCTCAGGACTCTAAAACTGACTACAGTACATCACCCTGCCTCAGAAGCCTTCCTCTTCAGTGCCACAGACACACAAGACGGCAACCGCTTGAAAATCTGTCCTGATAATTAGGGATGTCCCAATCGGTGTCAGAAGATTGGAATCGGGGCTGACCCAGGGCTCAGATTGGCCTTCAGCCAAGCCCGATCTATTTGTTTTAGGTCTGCCATGAACCAAAACTACATCCCTGTAGTGTTTTTCAGTTTTAATGCCGGTTGGCTATCTTTAAAGCTGACAAATTTTGAAGAAGAAGAGGGAAAATCACATAAATAAACTGCTGTGTGGAAGTAATTTACTCTAGACAGCGATTTGTAAATGGTGCAAGGTGGTAGTAGGAGATCATCATTCAGTATGACCGCCTTGATTTGCCACCTACAAAAAAAAAAAATTTTTTTAAAAATCACAAATACATCAAGTACACTCAGGCAAACACTGCTTCAAAAAATGAATTCAAACATTCATTGACATAATGCAACCCCTGACCCTAACCATCTCATCTAAGTGCGTAACCCTTACCATTACTATAAGCTAATTGTAACCTTTACCCTAAAACCAAATCTTAACCCTCAAACAGCCTTGGAAAGTAAGGGCTGGCTAAAATGCCCTCACTTTGCACAAATGTCCTCACTCCACTGGTGTAAAACTTAAACTGCTCCTCAGAATAATAGCTGTACGAGAACACACACACACACACACACACTCTTATTTAGGGAAGGAAGAAATCTGGCAGCCATAAGTCTGAGAGTGTTCAAACACAAAATGAAAGTACAGTGGTGAGAATGAACATCATTCTGCCTTTATCATGCTCTCTCAGTCTCTTGCTGTCTATATGCCCCACTAAAGCTGAGGTCAGTTTGGCTTCATTTGCAGCACAAGCTCTTAATCCCTGGAGTCTCCAGTGTAGAAAGGGACATGAGGAGCATATGGAGGGCTTCTGATCCCTATTAGTACACGGCGCAGACTGCCAGAAAAAATTCAGGTAATTTTAGAAAGCAGGACTTCTTTCGAGCCTTTGTAGTTTTATCATTATTTCTCCTCACATCATGGCCCATCTGGGGGAAGTGTGAAGCCCCCTTTCTGTCTTTTAAAAACCTGTATTAGAAACTAATTTGTGGAGATTTAACAAGATTGTCGAAGACGAGATAAGAAACATATTTACCTCACATTTTCGCAATATTTAAAGACAAAGTTAAGCTGTGGTAGTTTTATTCTCATTTGTTCAGCAAATTCCTTTGTGTTTCCTTCTGCACAAATGCCCTACTTTACCCTCACTGCTCATTCATGTGTTAGAGCTGCCCACTAAGACCCCAGTCTTTGACTGCAGGTCTCTAAATAGCTCCACTTAAGCTGTTGGGGTTAGGAAGAGGGGATTATTCATTCACTTTCAAAGCCACGATTTTAGTGCTGGCACAGATTTCTGACCCAGCAACCTTCCAGTAACACATTTGCTGCCATCCATTTTCGGTTCGGTCCATGATTTGACTTCCTCAGGCATATAATGACATGGCTGTAAAAATCTGAAACAGGAGACCATCCAGCTTAGTGAGGCATTCTCCCAAATCACAAATTACTCCATCGTCTGGAATAAATCTTTCCACTCTGTTTGAGTGGATGTGATGCAGCAGCCCAAACACCACCAATCTCTCTGCATACTGGCAACACCGCATATTTAACACTTAACATTGTACCAAACTGACAGAGAGGTCCAACCTTAATCTCCCCTCACTATTAAAACAATGACTTTATCGGGCTGGATGAATGAACCTCACCCAATCATAAAAGGGTATCTATAATAATACCACATCACCCACGATATAAATGCCGGACTCATACACTTCTATTAGAAAGTCAAAACACCATAAATTTAATTATCTTCAAGAGTCTAGAACCATTTGATATCTTACAACCGACAATTTCTTTACAATTCATAACCATGTGGGTCCATTTAAACTGCTATGGACCAACCATTTATAAAAAACATTTCCTGGTTTACTCAATGATAACACCAATGCAGCAAACAACACTATGAACATTTCCTTGATCTTCTTAAACTTGCATTCCATTATACAACGGTGATGATAGGGCTAAACAGGCTTGATAGGTTAACATATTACACTCACCAATAATAGATCTGGTCCACATAAAGGTGTCAGTATGCAATGAATGCAAAATATGTGATATCACAAGTAATAATATTACTAGATGATGATGATCATGGTCAACACTAGCCTGACATTGCCAGTTCTTAGCAGAATATGAATCTGGTCAAACGTAATTTAGATTGGTTTGAATCGATACAGAGAGAGAAAATTAATCAAGGACCCAATGAGGGATTTTCCACTGGGCTCAGATGATCATATCTTTCCATCACTGCCCATCCAGATGATTTGATTTGGCCTGGTAGATCTTTGCAGAGTATAATTAGTTCCTAAGGGAATGATTCCAGACCAACTTGAGTGATCAGAAGATGCTGTATTTTATCCGGAAGTGGTATTGGGACATTGTTACTCATGAATATTTTCAATCATTCAGATTCATATATTGTTGTTGTTGTTCATGTCATTATTTACTCCTCTTTCAGGTCTATTTTTGGTCTCCCAGCTCTTAAGGGAAATATCTGTCACTTTAGCTGCTAAATGCTTCACAAATTGCAAGTTGTGTCTTTTGCATTAGAAAACAATCCTGCGAGAGGGGTTTAGAGTGAGACGATACAGTAAAACAGCGGGCCTGACAACTGATCTGAAACTCATCACAAACCTCCATAAAAACCCAGGGAAACTGCAGATTTAGATATTCAGAGTTGAGAGAGACAGAGTTGTCTATAGGTTCAAAATCATGAGTCACCCTTTTATATTCAGTACACACTTAGACTTACATAAACAACAGCATAAGGTGATTGCCAGTGGCTCTCAAAACAACATATACTGTATAACCTTTTGCTGAAACAGCCTCTATGGTCACTGTTTCAGTTTGCAGGCAGGTGAGATAGTATAATGAGTGACAAAGGCGGCATTTGCAGGCTGAGGAGGGTGATGGAAAGTCAAATGCTGGACTTTCAGTTAGGAGAATGGGGTTTGTTTTCTGTGTGAGCCACTTGGTTTAGGAAGGGGTCTCTGCCCTGCATTCAACCATTACTTTTTTTGTGCCGTTGACTTATTAGTTGTATTTCTTCATTATTACTTCCAGTTTCAGTGTTTGGTTAGGTTTAGGCAGCTAAATCGCTTGTTTATGTTTAGAAAACAGTTACAGTTTTGGTTCAATTTAAACGAACCAGTCAAACTTCTCTCATCTGTAACAAGCTTCTCTGCCATTTTCTTGGCTAGGATGTGAGTCCCACCCCAACGGGAGATGTTACACGCCTATTTATTGAATTTGTTGTAACACATGTGCGAGAGGTCACACGCACAGAAACATCTTTTATTTTTTATTGCTAAAGTTGAATTATATCATACAGTAAATGCTGTCTGCTTTTACGTGTCTATCCTAAACCCTTTAATCTCCACACACTTCTACACACATACAAGGATACGAGCAGCTGGCATACACATCTCTGCGCAGACAGGTATCTGCGTCCCTTTATTTCTCCCTTTTCCTTTGCTGTCTCATACAGTCAATCAAACTGTTGTTTAAGTGGTAATTCTCTGGTCTGTCATGTTCTTCATTTAACGTCACTCAAATGTATTGCGAGCAATAAGCAATCTTCACACATAGTTAGACTCAAGTCAGCATCATCATCATTAGTGCCAATCTACACTACAAACTCTTTTTCAAACTGTTTTGTTCAATATGGGGCTGGGAATGTCAAACATTAATAAAATAGATTCATTACTTAGCTGGAAAAAGGAAAGAGTGCAAAGGAGGATAAAATACCCCCCTGCTGCCTCCTCATTCAGAGCACTTCCAGCCCAAAACCTTTCTGCCACAGTCTCAGCCTTATTTTTGTTTATCTGTATTTTTTTTTTTTTTTTTTTTTTAATGCATCATGAACAAGATCTTGTCTCATGCATTCATAATTTCTGTGCCCTCAGAACTTCCTAATGGGGGCAATGCATTTTCTCCTCGTCTTTCTGTGCTGTGATCATTTGCATAACTAATCTGGTATTTACATTCATCAATTGCTTCATTAATTAGGTCAGTGATCAAAGCAGGATTTCAGGGAGGGAGGGAAAAAAAATCTCAACTTTTGGTGGCTCTCTGCTACGGCTCTGCTGAGAAACTCAAGAAATAAAAGCGGGGAGCTCGGGATGAGAACTAACACATAATTTTGTATGGACAGCCTGCTGAGAGATACTGCACTCTTATGTAACTCAGCAACATCATTATGAAGACAGTCAGAGAAGGCAGAGAGCCTCCATCTTTTGCCAGCAGCTCTGGCAGAACAGTCAGTTCGCCCACGCCATCTACTGGTGGATAGGTGGAGAGATTGTTTTTAACCACCGCTAATGACCACCCAGGGGAGAGGGCCAGGGGCAGAGGAAAACTAACAGTTCTTTGAGGGAATGGATTTGAGGCTTTTGAACACTGACAACATGTATGATCCACCATCGGCCGCTATCATTAGTCATGTGAGACAAATCCACGCTCTGGGACCCACGCTGCTGTTCTCTTGCTCTTCTGGTCCTTTGTCAGCAGTGATGTGTAATTTGTCTACCTTCCGCATTCATCTGACCTTCCTCTTGACAGGGCATCGTCTAAAAGACAGGTTTGTGTGCGCTGGGCATTTGCGGCGTCTTGCTGACACACGCAATGTAACCGTCGAGCAGTGCTCAGGTCCCTGCTCCACTTCTCCAATCTCTCATCTGCTGGCAGCACTACATCATCATCTGGAAGCTTAAGACAGGAAAGGTACACAAATAGAAACTGCTGACCCGTCTTTTCTATGTATGTGGAGGGGGGGAAAAAAAGCAAGAATTATGAAGTATGTACGAAATTGAAAAGGGCGTGATCAATTTGATAGGCATGACTGCGTTGAAAAATGAGCGTTGCCTTGCTTTAATTGCACATATTGAAGTTTTTGTGCCTCACTGACTTAAGTATTCTATTATTTTATGAGTTCACACATCCTGCAGAACCTGCTTAAAATAGACCTTCTGCAAACGGGGAGACTATAAATTACAGCTTTAAGAAAAGGCTCAGTAAATGTGGCCAAATATTAACTCCTCTAGCTCGTCCTGGTAAACCGTGAAGTCCACATAGCTGTTTCATCAAATGACACTAAAATACCAGCACACACACACACACACCCACCCACACACACAAAAATAAAACAGATTCCTCTAATTAGAAAGAGCAAGGCATTCTTTCCCTGATTTTCTCTTGCCCCTTCACTCTCACCTCACCCTCTAGAGCATACGTTCCCTAGATACTAATGCAGACTATTCAGCAAGCTTCCAATTGATCCGTGTTGACCCCAGGTCTGTTGTTGCTCTTCAGATGCCCAGGAGCAATCAGCTACACCCTGAGGTCTTAACCTTAGTCTCACAGGCCATTTGTGAACATGCTGACGTGAATGCTGAAGATACACGTGCATTACGTGTCTTATAAATAAATCAGGGGTTCGCAGTTATTCAGATACGACTCGTGTTTTGCAGATGTCCCTGCATTTAAAACTTTTTAAACTTAGTCACAATTTAAGTTTTGTACGCAACATGTGGAAGTACTCTCCTCTTTCTCAACAACTTACTGTACACAAAATCTTAAGCTGTGTGCATTACAGCACGAGTGGGTAGAATATACGTATATATCATCAAAATATGTCACATTCACTCCCCATTGCGTCATTTTTTTAGGCAACAGCGGCCATGATTACTTCAAGATTAAATGAGCTAGAGGATGACGGCATTGCACACAAAAATAACCACATCTCGTGTTTACCCAGAAATCCCTGTGTGAGGCTTGTCGTGTGGAAGATTAAATTCCATTAAATGACCTGCTGTTGAGGGAAAAGTAAGTCGAGTGCAAATTCAGATTGAGTTATATTATTTTTGTCCTGGAAATCCTGACAGGACAGAAGGTTTGACCTGCCTTAACTTAAGTGCGTTGCTAGTGTTAGGTTGGAAAAGTGGTGAAAAATTCAGACTTAAATGCGAGAATCACCGAGCGGGAAGCATTGTCCGTCACCACACATTTCGTGATGGCTCTGTCCCGACGACAGATTGCAGCCTCCAATTCTTTGGTGACCTGCTGAACTGTAATTGCATGCTGTTGCTCCTGTCTGCCACTTTCATGTCCGGCTTCCTTTCGTTGCCCCACTGTAACCCCTGAGAACCGCTTCAGAGTAAACAGAAATTACATGAACAATGAAGGGTTTTTTGTCCTTTCTTACCCTGGAAAACAGTTTGTGGAGCACATTCGTGTGTCCCACCTCTATTAGCATTGACTACTAAACGTCTTCCGTTATGCAAGAGGAGGTTTGTCGTGGTGTGTGCTTAAAGGCAGCGCAGCAGGAGAGAGCGCTAGCTGTTACTTTACATGGCGCCGTGTGGGATAACCAGTGCAGCTGGACTAATGAGACACTGCAAACGCTGCGTTCGCCATTGATATTCAGTGATACCACCTCTAACGTTCATCTGTGAGACAAAAGATGAAGATTTTGCTCTTTTGGAATTGTTTAGGCTTTATTAATTACTACTAATTTTGTTTTGTGTTCCCCTGACAAGCTACCTCCAGATTAAAAGAGTCTGCCCTATTCTTTCTCTCTACAGTGAATTGGTTTTGGTATCTGGTGCCATTTTGTTAATGGCAGCAGTTACAGCTGCACCATTCTTAATGTCAGTCAATTCCAGGTGGGGTGTTGTAGCTAAAGAATGGCAATTTTAGTGTCTAGTGTCTAAAGTATTTTCCGGATTTAACTTTTTCAGTCTGAATACTTTGAAGTGTGCTTGATTTCAAACAAATGCTTAGTATTATATGCATACAGGGACTGATAGCCTATCAATGAGAGAGAAAATAGGGGAGGAGAGAGGAGATGAAAGAGTGAGAGAGCGATAAGCAGAAATGGAAGTGTGTTTGGGGAGCATGCAAAGGGCCAAAGGAGTAAATCAGAATGCGGATGACAGCGATGCACCTCACTGTAATAAGTAAACACATCACAACCCCATGTGATTTATTGCAGGGCCGGGATGACATTTCCAGCTGCAGGACAAGGAGCCGTGGTCCTGTTTTTTTTTTTTTTTTTTTTTTGTAATGCAGAAGACAAATCCTGCATTCTTATTCTCACATTTCCCCAGTAAAGAAAGGGCAGTATGCTTATCTCACACCAAGAGGAGAATCCAGCCACTTGGGCTGAAAAAGGTGAGAGGTACGGTATTGGAAAAAAAGGGATGGGAGTTTGCAGCTTGATAAAGACCCAAGAAGTGAATCATGACAAGAATAATAAACCTTCCCTGCCATTGATTTCTTTGTATTTGTTTTTTACTGTTTGTTTAAGGATTCCCACCTCCTGCAAAATGGACACCAAATAAGAGCAAAGAATCATCTTTGGTGATTCGTTCCACCTAGCTTTCAGAAGTTTTAATATTTTACTAGCTGAAATCATGGATCACTGAGTCCATAGTTTGTGCCAATACTTTTCATCAAAACCATGCCACATTGTGCCTTAATAAAAGCTCTAAACTGCACACCCCAAAAATCACAAATAATGTACCCATGAGTTATTAAGAGAGATCCGCTTTAAAGAAACACTGATACTATTTTGTATTTCAGACGTGGACTCAAAATGGTTAACAAGAAAGAAAAGGTCTGGCAGTGCAGATCCCAAGTCAGCATTCTAGTGCTATTATGCCTGCCAGGGGAAGCTCATACACAATAAAACTTTAAACATAAAGGTGTTGAAAAGTGATAAAGCAGAACACCATCTCCACGCTGAGGTGTTTACATACAGTAGTAAACTGTAAACTACATTTAGTAGCTAACGCATAAAGTCTGAGGGTTCGGTGTACTCTCACCCTCACCTCCAGAGGAGCAACGTGAAGGTAGCATGCTTGTCTTTCACTGCCAAAAGCAAAATATGAGCTTCTCCATAAAACATCCATCGCATTTTGTTTAATAATCGGCAACGGATATGACTTCTGCATTAGCAGGGATTCATAGTGAGATTAATGCTAATTGTTCTATCACTTGTTTCAGATTATCTTTAGGATAACAAAGAGGATTTTCCTGTCCATGACTGCAGCTGACGCAAATAGGATAAATAATAAATGTGTGAAAGGATTATGGGTGGATGTGCATTGACAGTTGACAGGTGTAAGGTAACAAGAACCCGTAAGAGCTGCTATTATGCTCTGTAAAACTGCTTAAAAACAATATTATTCAGGCAACTGTGTCTCGTCAAACATTTTATTGAAGATGTGGAGGGAACATTAGGGTGTCGGTTTGAATTTGCCCATAAATAGACCCTCAAGAGGGCAGTGATTTGTTGATGTCGCTTTAGATATGGCTGCAAGGGAAACGTTAATGCTGGGGTGCGTTTAACTCCCCCAGTAATGGGTAGGAACAGGAAACCATTAGTGGACACTGATCATTAGACCAGAGAGATGATCAATATCCTGCTTCTGCATCAATAAACGTTTATGTAAACCCCCACAAGTTGTCATATACACCGATCAGCCACAACATTAAAACCGCTGACAGGAGAAATAAATAACATTGACCATCTTGTGACAATACAATGTTCTGCTGGGAAACGTTTGGACCCTAGGCACCCCCAGCCCATAGCAATGACACACCTTGATGGCAGCAGCCATCCCCAGCAGGATGCAGCCTGACTCAGGCACATACACATAAATGATTTAGGAACAACTCAAATGAAAAACAGCACAAGGTGTTGACCTGGCCTCCAAATTCACTAGATCCCAAATTTATCAAGTATCTGTGGGATGATCCACAGAGGCCCCTCCCCTCCCCATAGGACCCAAAGGCCCCCACTGACAACATTGTGTTGCCAGACACCACAGGACACCCTCAGAAGGCCCATGTCCATTCTCTGATGAGTCACAACTGTTTTGGAGGCACAAGGGAGACAAATATAATATTAGGACGGTGGTCATAATGTTATGCCTAATTGGTGTGTATCATGGGTACATTTAGAAAGTCAGTGACACAGTTCACTGAGACTGTCAGACACTCCTTAGGCTGCGCTTCCTATATCTAATTCAGCAAGTATTTTAAAGACTCCTTGCCAATTGTACTTACATACAGTGACTGCTTGGGCGTCTTCCTTGAGCTCCAGAGGAAGACAGAGGAGGAGGGAGCATGACCTCACATCTTCACTCCTACCAGGTCGGGTGATTGGGTTTGTCTGGCGGCCAACATTCAGCTGCCTGCAACGTAATCATCAGGAAATGCCTGGGAAGTGTTTTAACCTGCCCATCTTAATCCAAATGCCAGAACACTAAATCAGGCATCCCAGAGCAAATATTCCAGTCGTTTTTTGGCTTGGCCTCTGCAGTGGGTTTGCAAAGCACTCTCGCTCTCTTTCTTTCTCTGAAACACTTTGGCACTGACCCCACAGAGCAGCATACATTATGAAAATACTTGGCAAGACAACTTGACAAAGGTATTTTTATTATATGTACGTATTTTATGTGCACGTCCCCGGTTCAACTTTAGTGTTCTCGAGCAAGGCACCAAATCCCTTTGAAATTGCGCAGGGGTCAACAGTAGAAAAGTGGCTAGAAGCTGACTGCACGTGACAATGTAGTGGGGCGTGATTGCAAAAGAGCCCATATTCCCAGCTCATTCCCTCCCAGGATAAATAAAAGTTAAGAAAAACACACTTAAACACTGGCCTCTGACTTCAGTATATGTAACAGAGATGTTTTGTCATACTGCTGGGACTATCCTGCATCTATTAGTTTAAGATTGATTCCACATGTTGTTAGCTTCGATCTTAAATCAATGTGAAGCTTGCTTTATATTATGTGGTAACTCCACGGCGTACAGTAGAGCGCCTCAGTCGTGGCTAGTATTATTTGAAGTTCAAGTGTTTGCTGTAATCATTCAGAAAAATAAACACAAGATGTGTTTAGTCCCTGCGGGGAGTGGCTGGATAAGAATTTGAATGCTTCCCAAAGGGTGGGAAGGTTTTCTTTTTTTTTTTTTAAAGGTGGAATTTCAGGAAGAAGCTCTAAATTCAACATCTGACCGAAATGATTAGGATGCCTCAGATTTTCGAGCAATTGTGTAAACTGGGTCCATGTGATGTTTGCATTTTGTCCTTCATGAAAAAAAAGGAGGAGCCTTAGTGCTGACCACTGGTGTGAAATTTGAGCTTATAAATTTTTATCAGTGTACTGAAGGCCTTGGATCAAACTGAATAATGATATCTGGCCAAGGAGGCTAGTTCTCCTTTTAGAAACACAGCCTCTTGGAGGAGATAAGGGGAAAGAAAATAGTTGTTTCGCTATTCTCTTATCAGTGAGAACTGCATAACGTAATCTGACTCAATGGCGTATCAGATCAATCATTCTGTCTGGGTGAGGAAGAAGGGAGAGAGGGGGAGGGAGTGGAGACACTGTTCGGGTGTAAAAATGTACTTAGTGTGGAATTTTTATTTGGAAATGCATATTTCTGCTGCTTGGTGCAGAAGTAACACAGTGCAACGATCTAAAAAAAATATATATCATGTTAGATGCAATGCAAGATTTTGTGTGGAATAAAGTAGCCAGGGCAGTTAGCATGACCAGAAAAGGATACCCTAAATCATTTATATTACATGGAGGTGCATGTCAGGGATGCGTGGATCAGCTGTTACGCCTATCAAATCAATATGCATACAGATATACGGTAACAGTACTCTGAAGTGTGCTGGTTTAAACTAATAATCATTTATATATTGGCTATTTTCACAAAAGTCTGAACACAGACTGATTTCTTTCGTCCCGTCATACCAAAATCATGAGTTTTATTTAAATCTCCCAATCTCCCAGTTTTAGAGATCATAATTAGCTAATTTTTTTCAATCAATCAGACAATTCATTTTCATGTACATGTTGGATGATCCGCAGATAGGACTGCAGTCCATGCAGCCCGAGTGCATTTACTCCACAATAACCTCATACTTATTTAAGTGCAAACATTGTTTTATTATTTTTACGTAATAAGCAATGGATTCAATTGTTTTAGCTTCCTACCAAAAATCTAATTTGGAAGATTGCACAGTTAGTCCTCAAATGTCACTTTTTTGTAATATTAGAAGTTAAAACAGAGCTACCTTTGGATGACATAAGCCACCTAAACACATTAAATAGCCAGTTGAAGATGGTGTTTTCAAAGAGGCGGAATTAGACTACGTTTACACGTGGCCGGTTATTTTCATAAACGGACATTTTTCAAAAATAACATTGTGCACACCTATCAGTTTTCAGAAAAGTTTTCGTTTACACGAACCCGTGTATGTGCCGTCAAGAGCATGCCAACCCTGTAGGTGGTAGTGTAACGAGAAGCTCAAGCCCACGTTAGCCAATCAGAATCCTGAAAATAGAAAGCAAGCGACGAATAAACATAAACATAGGTCGCACTTTTGGAGCACGCAGGTGCACCTTCTGGCGCATACTGTGACGTCGGCTTCCTAAACCTTCGTTTTTGTCAGTTTACATGCAAACGTGCAACCGAAGTTTTCCAAAATATCCACTCTGGCCGGAGTTTTTAGAAAGCATCGTTTTCAGAGGCGAATTCTCCGTTTGCGTGTAAACGAAGGGCTCAAACGAAGGTAAATGTCTCCGTTTTTCAAAATAACCATGTACGTGTAAACGGGGCCTAAAACATTGCCCTGCAGAAGAATTTAACTGCCAGCTGATTTCTTCTCTCTTTTTTTTTTTTGCTGTGTATATCATACCAATATGTGTCAGATCTTCCAACTACATCTAACCTAAAAGAAAGGCAACCTGAGTACACACATAATCTAAGTTTTAAATTATAAATTTATTATATAACACCAACTGGATCCTTGCGGGTAAAGAAAAAAAAACTGTACTGATAACTTGTTGCTGCTGGATTAGACACACTTAAGCCTGACTCCTAGCAGCCATGTTCAATCAAGTCATCGCTTAAAAAGACAAATTACCAGAAGCATTAGGTTGGTTAAAAGGTCTCACCAGTAGCACTCTGCAAACATTGAGAGAAATTCCAGAAGAGGTTGGAAAGAAGGTAATTGAAATACATCCGTGTAAGACAGGTTATAAAACTCTTTCTATGGCTCTGGAGCTCAACAGTAAGAACATCATCTACAAATGGAGATGTCTAGAAAGCATAGTGGCTCTCCCCAAAAGTGTTTGACCATCTGAAATTCCTTCAAGAGCTCAGTGGCGACACATCAGGCAGGAAGTTGCCAAAGATCCTTGGAAAACATGAAGCCCTCTCACATATCTGTAAAGATCAGTCTTTATGATTGTATTATTTGGAAGGCACTAGGCATCATGGGAGAATGGGAAGACAAAAATCGCTACTAAACCATGAGAACATTACACACCTTGATTTCAGACATATGCTCTACTGATGAGTGGAAAGTTGGACTCTTTGGAAGACAGATTTCCTGATACAGCTGGTGTAAACACAGAAACACAGATTTAGTTTGGAGATCTGACACAGTTTGGTTCGAGATACGCAACAATAGAAGAACCGAATAGGGATCAAATCCTTTTTTTTTTCCACAGCACTGCAGCTAGTTGGCCACCGCTAATAAAATCTGACAGCAACAGTTGTTATTTCATCCAAAATGAAAGCTTGCGGGCAGATTTGTTTCTGCCTTGAATCCCAAACCCATTGTTTCCAGAATTATGAAGGCTTTGCTGTGATAAATCTGCTCTCATCGCGGGTAGCGCATCATACTAATGGCACAATAAAATGATCCTGCCCTTCAACAGTCCGCACCTTCCTGAATCCAGTGAACGGCGACTTTTCCATTATTTTTGTACCTTGTTCTGAATATCAGTGTGTTAGAGTATGCCAGCCTGTGTGCCTGCGCACAGGAGTGCCTTGCATGACTCTTTCTCCTTGAACAATATCAAGCAGAGGTGTGAGATGATTTCAGATTCAGCCTGTTGTCTGCCTCTGTGCTCTGTATACCAGCTCAGCCAGCATCTGATTACCAGGACCTTGTTGTGTTGTCTAGAGAATGTAACAAAGAGGAGAGGAGAGGGTTGAGAGAAGGAGAGCCATGGAACAGAGGAAGGGGTACTTCTCTAGGGGCGTGGAGACAACAGCACAAAAACACATGTGTGGAAACGATTCTCTGGGGACCAGCTGTGGATTTCTGGAGCTAATTGAATAGGCTGCTCCAACAAATTTACAGGCTGCTCTTTCTTTGGGAAACACATGACAATGGAATTCACACTCTTGCATCACTTGCCTCCACCCACACTACCTTACAGTTCTTGACTTTGTTTCCCCTCTTTGCTCAATATTTCCTGGCAGTCGTGGCGGTGTGTAGTGAGTGCTAGAGGTGCCCAAAGACAAGGGCGCTTACTATGCCAGTCACTTCCTTCTATCTCCACGTCCCTGAGAGACCTAATTGATATTCCAAAGCAGAGTTGGAGCTGCATCTCAGGCTCACCTTAGTCATTAGTGAGCCCCACAGGGCTGTTTGCATTATAATCTCTGATTTAGATTGTGTGTTGCCTCCGTGTCCTTCCCTCGAGGTTGAGCTGTGTGAGCAAAAGGCCACAGTCCTGAGGGATCTGGGCTCAAATTAGACCCTGCATCTGAAGCAAAGGGTTAGAGGCCACGAACTCGCACCTAAACACACAGGTCAGATGAGCAGATTAATATCCCCCCAAGGATTGTCACAGAGCGTGAAGAGTGAAAACCACCATCGAAAGGTCCATCTGGACATTTGTATGGTAACGAGGAAAGTGAAAGTGCTCATAACTCATCAAATCAGGCTTATTCACGGAAGGAGCATGAGAGGAATACTAAAAATTTGCAATCTTCCAATGCGGTACCGTCCATCTATCTGCTGTATTTTCTGGGTAAGGCTGCATGGTGTATGATACATGTATATTAATGCTCTCCTGTGCTTTGCTTAATTGCATGTTTTTCTCGTCAGCCTGTTACACTCTGGTGAATATTTGTACTCATACTTGTCAACACCAAACAAGCACAGATATGCCCTACAGCTCCTGGTTCCCTTGACTAACCTCAACCATGGTTTAGCATCAATCACATCCCTCCCCTCCTAATGTGGGGAGGGCAGATTGTCAAAGCAGTGTGCCTGTTAGGCAATTAACTCTCTTTGTCCTCCCTCCTCCTTCCTTACCCCCCGATTTCCACTTCATTACGTCAGCAGTATCGAGGGACTGAAAGATTTCACCCCTTGGCCACACCGTATTTTGAATGTTCTGTGAACTTGGCGTCACGATCACAGATGGGATTAGTCAGTGTGTCTTTTTTCATACAAATTAGGTCTCACGTCTTGCTTTCCAGATGAATCCCTCACTGTTTTGTCCTAAACAATTCCACTGTGAACTGTCTTGACAATCTTGGCACTTCAGTCTCAATACAGGGAGGGAGACAGAGGACCAGTTCAATTGATGTAAACACAAGAACACTTTATTAAACACGGGGGGCTTTCAGCCTTTTCTGCCTGGCGTATGCAAAATTATAACGTGCTATAACGTGTTGTATTATGAAGCAGATGGTATTGTCCAGCAAGGATCCCTTTCTTCTTATCTGCCGGCTTATTACCTTTTACTGTATATTGTAATGTTGTTGTAACTCTGCGCTCCACATATTCACAGCACACATTTAGATCCTCATAAATGCTGTTGTGTGATCATATTTTAAGACATTATAAAAGCTCCCCAGTTTCAGTGGCAACATTAAAAGCAGTGCTTTCCATGAAGAATGATGCCTTGTATCTGCGCTCTTAGGATGAAACAGAGAGTCCATCTATGTAAGTCCCTTTAACAGGAGGTTTGATGTTGTGCGAGGAATAAAACAAAAAGCAAGTCACCCTGTGATTGAAGGCATTTTCATCGTTTCTGTCTCCTTGTATCTGATACCGAGCCAAGAACAGAGTGCAGGTGCCTGATGACTCTCCTTGAATGAAAATGAAATTAATGGAAAGCAGGTGGGTACTTCAAAGGCTGACTGCTCCAGCGGTATTACCAAATGTGCGTGCAATCGCCAACCTCAGCTGTTGTATCTCTGTCGTGGTGAAGAGGAAGTTGGGATTGTAAATGGAAATAATGACTTAATATTAGAGCCGCTGTGAGTAAAGATGAAAGAGAAAGGATCTGATGGAGTCAACAGTTATTCCAGGGTCAAACTACAGATACAGCTTGTGGCTGAACATTGCTGACAGTCTTGATGACAAAGTGTGTTCTCGTTTTTTTTCTAACAAAGCCATTGTGCCATAAGTCAGCGTACTAGATGTGTGCTTTATTGTTACACTTGCTGGCCTGCTTTCACTGCACTAATAAAACCCATGTTATTGCAGCAATGCTTAAACTCTTTCACTGATCTATTTTAACACCTACGTAACAGATCGAACCAATGGCCCGAACAACAAAGGCGCAGCTTTTTTTAATAATACGTTTATTGGATTTATTAATAATAATAATAATAGTAAATCTCCCAACATGACCCAAAAATTATTTGCGAAATAGCTGGATATCTTCCACAGAAAATGCAGCCACAGCGGTCTTTTATGTGTCTCCAGCAGATTACAGATGGGAAGGAAGGCTGTAGGACAACAAAACGCTGAATGTGTCAGATTCTCAGTCGACTTCAGGAAGTGGTTTATCATCATGTCTTAGATTGAATGCACAATTTTTGGCATCACAGTGGTCTCACTGCGGCTGAACTGTCGCTGTATTGTTCCATTCTGCATCCTTTAACGCAAGAACAGGGAATATTAGGCATGTGCAAGAAAAAGAGATGTTCTACACTGGCAAGCGATGGAACTTTTTTCTGTACATTTTTCATCTATCTTTTATTTGTGTAACAGACTGTTTCCGTCAGGAATAAGGAAGGATCAAATACGTGTATTGCAAAATGCAAGTCTTGCAACATCTGACAGCTGCAAAGTTGAAAGAATGTTTTTTTTCCTGTTCTTTTTTTTTTCAATAATTATGAGCTCTCCTTATGTGATCTTGTGTGTTGTCAGCCGTCAACATTAGCATTAAATCTCCTCTGTGCAAAACCTGTCTCTGTGGAGAACATGTCGCTCTTTTGACAGGAAAGATACAAGTGGTGTGTGGCTGCATTAACAAAATAGCAGTTTTTCAGGTAAAGACCCACAAAAAGAAAACATCACTTTATTCAGTGGATTTGACTGGACTGAAAAACAATGCTTGGGTTGTTGTAACATCACATGTAAGAACTTGTGTCAACTATCCACATGCATTGACTCAGAGAAAGAAGTCATAGGTATGTAAGAGCATCCTTAGCTTTGATTCTGTGCAGCTAAAGGTTGCACTCAATGGGAAGCCTACTCCCCGGCTCCTTCCCTCTGTGGTGCATAGTCGTTGAGATCAATGCTTTCTTTCACTATACCTCACAGGGTACATGGTGTTTCCAGCCGACAGCAGATGCACACAGAAGTCGCACAAAAACAACCAACCTTGCCTCACAACTTAGACTAATCTCTGTGGAATGTTTCGGTGACATGATTTCAAGGCGTTGAGGTTCTCTGCTGGCCGGCCTCTTTAAAGCAGCAATTTCTGTCTCAGAGGAAAGATCCCATGGGATCAATCTGTAATTAAGCAAAAAAATAAATAAATAAATCTCAAGCCTAATATAACCAAAAGAACGTCTAAGGGCATGTACACACATGCAAGCCTTAAAAACAAGGATGAGCTAAAAGAAAGAGAGAATTTAAGCTTTTAAAAAGTTCTACACAAAGTGGGACAGTGACGCTGTCCACCAGGAATTTCTCCATTTTGGGCCACTTTGAAACAAAATTCACTCATAAAGTAGTCACAGAAAAAGTAAGATCTGAACACACTCTAAGGAACCGTTGCTTATGATGATGTACTGGTTTTAACTCAGACTCTTGTTGACCTCTGAGAAAGACTTATCTTAATCCAGTAATAACATAGATGGAGGTTTTATCTAATATCTGAATGAGTAGGGCCCATTTGTTAAAAAACAGGACACTTTTTACACAAATGTCTGTTTCTGTGATGTAACTTTTGGACAGGCAGGCCTTTTACAAGCAAAAAAAAAAAATATTCACATTCACATGGACAGCTATTTTCCCAGTATGATCATGATAAGTGACTCTACATCCACATGGTGTACATTTGACATATATGGAAATCACCATCGGGTTGTTTTTCTACGTCCTTTTTCAGAGAGTTGCCTGTTGCCCTGGAAGAATGATGTCCTTTCTTTGTGCTGTGGCACACTGTGGCTGTTGCCCCTCCGATCCGTGCCAAGGAAAATACAAACTGCTGACTTTGATAACAGCGGGAAATCTGATACATTCTGCATGAACTCTATCAAGGCAAGCGAGTTTCAAATCCCACATGAATGTGTTTACTAATGACCTATCTCGAAAACATTTGTGTAAATGAGGGTCTCATATCGCAAAAGTGCTTTGAAGAACAGTGCACAAGCGTGTCTTGTAGGTGAACCCAGCATGCATACACTATGCATGTCTTTTGTGCATTCAGTGCGCTACAAGTACCATGGGGAATGAGGGGTGGAAAGGGATATTTGTGTGTATGTGTTTGGTGGGAGGAGGGTTTGAACAGTGTCCGAACTGACCTCTGTTTGATATTTCTAAGGGCGGAGTACACATTTCCCAACATATCCACCGCATAAAGACAGAACTGTGTTGAAGGAGAGACGTTATTTCATTCATATTAGGTCATATTGTATATTACAAGACAGTATATCCTAATTATGTTCACTGTTTATACAAATGCCACTCTAAATGACTTTCTGCCTCAACAGGGCTTTATGTTACCATAGGATCCTGTTAAAAGAACTGTTTTGTTTATTGCGTGGATTCCATCAGTGTTTATCTGTGACAAAATGCTCCTGTTAGCAATTAGGGAACTTGCCATTTGCATTTGGTTGTTGTAATTTCAGGTTTTAAAGGAAAAGGGACAGCATAACAAGCCTTTGAAACAGCGGGAAAAAGCCATGTTCACATTGTCACTATCTATGCTTGTACAAGATGAGAAAAGAATTCAAGGCGTGAGAGGTGTGTTACAGTTTGAATGCCTTTGTAGATGGTAATGTTGACTCTGGAAACCTCATGGAGCCCTGGCTGCTGCAGGCCAGGAAACATCACTAGCACTAGGGCCGTGTGGGACCTCTCCTTAAAAAAAAAAAAAAAAAAAGGAAAAAGTTTGAGATTTCTTCACAGCCCATTGTAAGCAATCAGGCAAATAGAAGCTTGCAGCCTTGCAGTGCAGAGACACTTTCCAGAAGGCAGAGAGCAATGCTGAGTGTACTGGCAGGCAAGTCAGCAGACCGACAAGAAGTCAGGACGTATTCTTATATTCTCAGATGGTAACTCCACCAGTAAGTCTTCTGAAGCCCACTCTCTCTCTCCTGGGTGTGATTGCTCTTGAATGCACATTCAGTCTCCTCTACTGGTGCCAGTGAAGAGCTGCAGATGCACTCAACCACAGGCTTACTTTTCAACCCGGCATCTGACTCAACACAAGACTGTACCCACGGGAGGAGGATACACATGTTTTATTGACAGAGCTACAGGTGGTTTGAGTTTCAGCTGCTTGTGGACTGGAAGGGTTTCTTTTCCTTTGTGGTGAGCATCTTTGGAGACAGAATGTTGCCTGTTGTTGTAACATGCTTGGTATTCACCCTGCTGGGCTCCGGGCAGGCTCAGGATGCCACACAGACACGAGGGCAGAGTCAGAGTCAGAATCAGGGCCAGGATGGCTCTGCCACCCCTTGGAGACAGGTCATCCAGTGGGAGAACAATGGCCGGTTGTTTAGCCTACTAAACAGTGGTGCTGAATACATTCCTGCTGGGGCAGAGGCCCAAGACAGAGCTCCCCGGGTGGTGGTGGCGGATGCTCGTCCACGCTCTCCGCGAAGACCTCAGGAGGGCAATGTCCGCCGACAGGCTCCTTCAAGGGCATCATCTGAAACTGTCCGTGGGCAGGCGAGGCATCCTTTTGGCTTTGGACAAGTCCCTGAGAACTGGAGACAAACCACTGGCAGCACGGGTGCTAGCCAGTTCCAGGGATCCTCGAGCAGTCGCTTTCGGCCAGCCACCGGCTCTTCATCGGCGTCATCATCCTCATCCTTTTCATCATCTTCGTACAATATACAAGCCTACCCACAGTATCCATTTCCGCAGCAGTCTCCCGTCCTACCTTACGACCCTAGTTTTGGGGATGGACAAGTCAGGAGCTACGAGCCACCTTTCCAGCCTATTGGTGGAGGGTATGGTGGCGGTGGTGGGTATGCTGCTGGAGGGGTGTATACAGGAGGTAGCTATGCAGCAGGTGTGGGCCCGGTTCTCCCAGGATCTCCTTCTGACTTTACCGACGGTTACTATCAGGGTTATGGCTATGGGTCAAATCCTGTGGTGCCTGCACGTGCTGTTCAGCCACCATTAAGAGATGGTCTGGATCACAGATACACCCACAGTCTCTTCAACGAAGAATCTGCCCCTGCTGTCCCCGATGCCAACCAGGCCACTCCTGTAGTAGTGAGCAGACCCGGACCTGCCAGTCAAACACCAGTCAGGAGCCCCCAGTATGAACAGTTTCCTCCGTTTGGAAGACCCCAGCCTCCATTCGTGCAGCCCTTTCCTTCAGGCAGAAATAATCCAAACTCTGCCATTGAGAACCCCAGCATAAATGTTGGGAGCGTGTTTCGACCCGAACAGAGAGGTACAGTAAGGTTTATTTTGGCTGTTTGTGAACTTACACAGTGTATCTTTCATCAGCTAATCTTTCCAAGACATTTGGGCAAAACTTGATAATAACAGAAAATGCTGTGACACGTGAGTAGAGTGGTAGTAGATGCAGATTTACAGCAGTGTGCTTAGTTTCCAAGGAAATCTTGAAGCACTTAAAATATTTCACATTTTCAGTTAAAAAAAACAAACTCTGCACGTGTTCACTTTAGGCATTCACTCTAGGTATGTCTGTTTCCAAGGCCAAAAATGAAAAGCTTTCTATCTGATCTCTGGTATTTGCACATATGAATGTGAAATATGCAGAAACCCTGGGGAACAGAAGGCCCAGTGCAACTTCAAGCACACGGTCATGTTTTTCCAATATTCCTTTGTCATCTTCAAGAGAAACCCGAGGTAATCGAAAATGGAACAGCTGTTTAAAATTCAGCCTCTTTTTCAGTTTACAAACAGAGCGAAGTGGACACAGGGTTCATCTTTTCCCACTTGTATGGTTATTGAAACCAGGTGTTGAGCAAACCCTGCCAATGCTCGGAGAGAGCCGACACAAGAAACACTGTGTTTTTGTGTGGGGAGTGCTGTGCTACAAAAAAAACAAGTAGATTGGTTCATGAGGCGTGTGGAGATTGGTAATGGTGGTGGTGACCTCATAGTGGGGCTGGTGACAGGGTGTTTGGTGGCTAACTCCTGGTCTTGATGGCAGGAAAGGAGAAACAAGGGAGGGAGATACAGTACTTCCCCACTCCCTGAGGGGGAGGGATAGCGTGGAAAGTCCCTGTTACACATGGGGTCCATCCCTTCAACTACAGGAAATCAAATAAATATTTAGTTGGTTCTTGGGGGAAGAAAGAGTGTCAAGGCATGCAGCACACAGTTTTTTAAAATGTTGATTGGGCAAAGCAGCCACTTTCTTTGAATCTGTTAGCCGTCGCCTTCATTTTAATAAGCTATAGCCGTGCTACATGGAAGAAGATTCTCTTGAGATTTGTGTTAATGAGTGAGATTTTGTGCCTCAATGCAAACAACATGAGGGTCTATGTTCTGAGTCCCGGAGGCTGTGTCTGGTCTGAGCTGAAAATACAACGGGACCTCCACCGAGATTCCCAGACTCTTAATGCAGCTTTATCATTTAGTTTTACTCAATTATTTGCCTTGCTGTGCAGCAGTCTCTCTAGTATGCTGTGTGCCGCAATGATCATTCATTAGGCACTCTAAAGCTGGGAGCCATTTCTGCTGCACAAAAAAGCCAACATGTGTGCAGATGCCTTAGTGCTCTCAGTAATCATTGTGATAAAGATTCAGCCATTGGGAGCTGTTGAAAAGCTGACACTTTCATAGCGCCGCTTCACATCAAGACATTAAGCCGTTATGGTGTCCTATTAGCGCTTGTGATATATACAGTGTATTTAAAATGTTGTTAAAAGACAATAGTGTTTATATTTTAAATCCAAAATAACAGAAACATGTACAAGGCACCGTGATATTTCAAATAAATTATTTATTTCAATGGCCAGGCCTCTCATTGAATAATACAAACTCAGTTTATCCAACCATGTGTGTAAGATGAGTGCATAAACATAAATCTAAGCACAAACAGAGCTACGACTGTTTTATTGTGTGTGGACAAGATGGAGGGCATTATCATTACCAACCAAAATGAATGTTCAGATATCTGCAGTTATTGTACTGTATGTGAGGTGATAAAACAGATTGCATTGCACAACCACTGGCACTTGTGATAGGGCTTAAATCTCTACTATTCCTTACATTGCTGTACAAGGCAAACTGACAAAGAACAGACTCTGCACAACAATGAGTCTGATTTGCTAAACGATTGAAAGGGATGGACCAAATTGATTCCCCAGGGCAGATTACTCTGTGTTAGCAGCATACAGGAAAGAATCTGATTTGGACTGTGGTTCCTCTGAGTGCCTTCTAGTTTTGAAAGCCCCATCTTTGCAGGGGCTTTGCGAATACTGAATTATCTCTGATGAAGTGTGATGCGGCACAATGTCATTTCATCGCGCTGTTCTCACATTCCGTGACAAAACCAGCTGCTGTCATAGGTGAGAATAATTAGGACATAATTTGTGCCTTCATTAAGGTAGCGCTCAGGTTATGTTAATCATTTGTTTTACCAGAACATATTCATATTGAAAGAACAGATTTCAGGACCTCACTTTTGCTAAAAATGAACTTGAATCAGCTGACCACAAAATATGAAATGGTTTATAATCATCAGAACAGATAAGATGCCAGATCATTTACTGCAAGAGGAAGTGGGAAGGATATATCAGCTGTCAAAGGAAACTGTGAATATTAAAGCATCTGCATAGTTAAACGCTGGTATTAAAAGGAGCTTATTGAATTTCAAATATTCAAATCTGTCTGCAGCTAACGGCCCATGGCCTTCGCGTCTTTTATTTTGCTATATTAGAGGGTGTTCAAAAGCCTGGCAAGATTCAGTTTCTTTTCTCCGTGCCCCACTTACAGTGTAATGTGTGGCTTTGTCACATGCTGCTGAGAGCCGATCAGCTTTGGCTTTTCAATACACTTTATCCCTCAGAAAGAGACCCACTTTCACATTTCAAAAGATTAGAGGGCAGAGAACAAAGCTTTCCTGGGGAGAGGGGGGGAAAAAAATTGGGGTTGGGAGTGCTGTTGGAAAACTGGTTTACAGTGTTTACACGGTCTGGCCCAGGAAGCTCCCCCATGTCCTGTATGCCTGCCTGCCTGAGAGAGAGAGAGAGAGAGAGAGAGAGAGATGGGATGTTTACACAGTGCCCACAAAGGCAAAGCTTATATTTAAACACACAGCTGTGGAGGGAAGACTCACCTGTAAGTTAAACTTCAAGAAAATATAAAATGGAAAACTCGCTATCTAGTTTCTATACACTGACTGTAACTGAATGCCTTCACGTAAGTCCAAAATCATAAGACACCAGGTTTTCTCAGTTGTTCTGTCTCCCATGTTTCTAGAGCGACCAGCAGCGTGAATTATAGGTTGTTGTTTTTTTTGTAATTTTTTTCAAACTACCAGGCTTAGAGTTCAGATGATTTGGCTTTCTGTTGATTGAACGAGTTAAGTGTGTCTGACCTTTGTGAGCCGAACTGGGAGCGGTGATAAGCCAGAGACCCTTGCCTGAATGGCCTTTTCTGGAAAGAGACAGACAAACAGCCATTTACTCCGACACGTAAGATCTGATTTTCTTTTCTTTCCTTTTTTTTTTTTCTCGTCTGACTTATGTTTTTCTGACAGATGTGGTCAATGGCCCACTTTAAAAACAGCAGCGATACAAGGTCATTGTTGTTTTGCCCTGGCACACACATTCTTCCTCTTCATGTCTCTGTCTGGTTCCCTCGCTGTATCTCTGTATACCTTTGTCTTTCTACATCTCTTCATCTCTGGCTCTTGCTTGCAGAAACCAAAGTATTAAAGCACAGGCTGCATAACAGCGAGTGCTCGTCTTATACTGATACATTTCCAAGTTTAGCTTTGTCCCTAGCATATATGACTAGCCCTGTTACCGTGTTAAATGATAAGCTGAAGTGACACGTTCATGTTAAGATTTGTGTGATGGAAGATCACATCGCATTAGCCAAGAACGCAAGCAATTACTAGGACAGTTTACCCCGTGTAAACAAGGAGAATTTAGTAAGAAGCCAAATGTAAGTGACACTAAAAGTCAGTGTACTGAAAGTGTAATTATATGTTTTTTGGGAGGGGGTTGCAAATAAGAGATCCAAATGTCAAGCTTGTGCTCTTCCGCCCCAAACTCACCCCTGTCTGACAGGCCCACAGAGCAACAGTGTCTCATTAGAAATCCCCGATAATAATCTGGAATGTACGGTAATTAGTCTCTTCAGCGTGACCCAGTCTTGAACTGCGGGACGTGTCGCTGAATTGTTGCCCGTCACGTCCTCCATCAACAACCCCATATTTACTTGATAAAAATGATGAAAGTATGTGAACAAGCACTGGGGCAGTGTTGACATTTGGATTACTCTGGTGTAAATGACATACACGAAGTGACATTGTTCAAGTATAAATAGCTCCTCTTTAGTTTTTAATATCTGGAGCAGACTTGTGAGTAAATCACAGTTGCCTCTTTCAGCGAGGTTGAATGAATGACATTGTAGGCTGAGCGACGTGTCTATCATTTCAGGTTTGCCTGACCTGGTTCCTGATCCCAACTACGTCCAGGCTTCCACATACATCCAGAGAGCCCACATGTACTCTCTTCGCTGTGCCGCTGAGGAAAAATGTCTGTCAAGGTAAAACCCAATTCTTTATGTCCTTTGCTTGTTTATTCATTTATTCATACGTTTCTTACCTCTTCATTGTGTTCCTTCTGATACCAGAGCATCAAAAACACTCGTGCCCCCTTTGGATTTATTTATTTTTTCTCATATTCAATTCAAAATACTTTAGTTGTCCCCGAGGGGCAAATTGACGCAAGTGTGTTGCAAACGAGTACACATGTCCAATTCGTTCACAGTAAAAAGATGAAATGTAAACGCAGTTCAACAGACTTGGCCAACAACTTCTACAAGACATAAGACATGCGTAATCAGTCTGTACACAAGTAAACTGACCGTGTTTCTGTTCGTGACAATTCCTCATTTAGATGTTTTTCTGCAACAGGGACAGCATTGTGGCTCAGCTCAAAGACAATAAATGGAGACAACAAATTGTGTTCCTTGTCTAAATGTTGCCAAGCATTAAGCAACAAGTCAGCCATCCACTATTCTGTGTTAACCTTTATGTCCATTCTGTACAATAATATCTGAAAGCAATAATGGAAAAAGTTGAGTAACAGCACAAGTGGAGGGAACTAAATCCTGGTCACCTTCAGGGATACAGGCTGTCCTTAGTTTCATTTCTCTGTGTTGGTGGAAAGCATCCCCTGAGCCCCAGGCCTGGGCCCTTTGACTGCCTCTGCACTAAGGACACCATTGAAATGATGGAAGTGTGATGTCCCTGTGGCTGCTCTATTTGCCCTCCTCTCATCACAAGCACACCCATCCCTCAAAGCCCTTTCATATCCTGCCTGAGTTTGCAGCAATCACCGACAGATGGGCTGTTGTAATTTGCCATACACTCCAATGTCAACAACAGTCACAAGATGAATGACTTAGATCTTCAGTGGTATTGTGAACTCGAGGTTGTGCCTACTTTTCCACACACACACACACACACACGCATATACACACACAAAAGAGGGAATTGGGCAACAGTCTGTACACCTCGCTCTGTTCCCCTTCCTCATGTCGAAACTGTGTGTTTGGAGAGATAGTTGTAATCTGTACAATGAATTATTTAGTGGATATGCTTGTGCCTCAAAGCATTCCAGTTCTGCTGTATTTTTTTTTCTCTTGTCTTAGTTATGAGAAACAGACACGCCGACATTCTTTTTTTCAGACACATGGCAAGTTTTCCCTATCGTTCTTTGTCTTCATGTACGCATATGTCTCCCATTCAGCACTGCCTATAGCCCTGAGACCAGTGACTATGATGTAAGGGTCCTGCTGCGATTCCCACAACGAGTGAAGAACAAGGGCACCGCTGACTTCATGCCTAACAGGCCTCGTCATACCTGGGAATGGCACAGCTGTCATCAGTAAGTGATAATACATTATAATACATATCACCCAGCTAGCTAATTGTGTTGCACGTGCTACAATGTCAGCCGTTATCAAACATCTCTATAAATGTCTTTATGATTATACCCTAGGAGGGGTATTATGGGGTTGTGTGTAAGTACAGTAGCATATAGTCCCATTCTTTTGAACCTTTAACTAGAAGTTGGTGTTAAAAGGTCAAAGTTCTCTGAGACCTCACAAAACACGTTTTGGCCAAAACTGAAGAATTCATCATGACAAACGTTCACAGAAAAGTCTGACAGGACTGTAGTGTATATCCAGCACTTTCAAAGCATTACCTGAGAGGCAAAGGTGTTTGAGTGGAGGTTTGTAATGGTGATAAAGTGGAAGTGAAATATGATATTAAAAATTTAATTTTTATAATTTTTTGCTAGTTAGCTAGCTAGTGAGCAAGCCGCCATTTTGGATTGACGTCACTGTCTAAGTCATGGGGTTGGTCCGTTGCTTGGGCTACTTAAGACAGTCGAGCATTTCTGAACCACCATCAACAAACACTTATGCTGTACGTATATTTCACATAGGAGAGGGTGGAGATCTAACCTTGAACAATAAGCTCATAATTCATATTAAATCAAAAATAACTTGATTTAACTTCGTTGGTAAGATCAGTTTTGTAAAGAGTTTTTATTTTTAGGTTTAGGTTGACAAGCTAGGGGAGACCTACTTGAAATATCTCAGGCAACAGTGAGGTTATATTGGCTCCTTTATCATTGCTCAATGACTTTATATTTCATGTAGTCGGCTTGTACCTCCATTTCCACACGTCAGCCCTCTGACGCTAGATCCCGGCTCTCCTTTGCTATTCTCATCTTGGAGGAATGTTGACTGGCCGTTAGGAGATTGGCACTGTTGTTGCTGCCTGACATCAGTCTACATTTACACAGTGGTTCCCAGGAGGCAGAAAGCCAAGGCAATCATTCCACTGGCTGTGTGATCAGAATGACAAATCAATCCATTTTTTTCTGTCAATCTGTGACTCCAGATCACACAGCCGCTAAAGTATGATGGCATGGATATGGGTTACTGGGACAGAGTGTTTGGTTACAAAAAAAATCTCTTTAAGGGAAGAACATTTCTAGCCCAGATTCTCACAATAAACTTCCCTGCCCTACATTTTTGTCACATAAGTTGTGTATTTGACAGTTTTGCTTTTTACTACATTCACTCCTATCTTTCGTTCCTGAGTATAAAAAAAAGGGAAGGGAACAGCATCCTCCTGTGTATTGTGAACTGGTAAAATGTTGGATTTTTTTTCAACACAAATGGGGACAAAGAATTTTACTTGTAATGCCAGCCAGTTTGGGATCCATAAGAAGTCATTAAACATGCTTTGTTTATCGTTCTCCCTTATGCTACAACTTTTGTTAAGCTATGTGACCTTTGTGCTCAGAGATCGGGGTAGCTATTTGTGCAGGTGGTTGAACATATGTCTTCACATCCTGGTTGCACATTTCGGGAGGCAAACGTCAGGCCGCTGCTAAACACTCCTCAAAGAACCTACTGTAGCTCCCAGTGTTTTATAACCAACACTGTGATCTAAGCAACGCTCAAAGTCTCGTTTGTTGCAACACATGTGGAAAATGACTCACAACTATGAAGAAGGATTGGAATGTACATTACGATTACAAGCTAGCTACTCTTGTTAAATCCCCTATGTGTCCTTCCAACATTACATTCTCTATAGCTGACATAGTCAGTGTGGAGATCCAGGAATCCAAGGAGGCAGGGGACCCTTCCAGGCACCTCGTCGCCCTGCACCTCCCGCTCTCAGTCTTCTTTTTTCCTCTGTTTCCTGCACTCTTTCATTTTGTTTCACACACACACACATACACACTTCTACTGCAGATAATCATCTCAAGACTGCCACAGAAATGAATGCCAGTTGCGGGAACACAAACAAAGACTGCCATTCAGCTTTCCAGGCCCTCAAGTTCTGACTAAATGCACTCAGACATGCATTGCAACATGCGTACCCATATTCGCTCATAAAATAAGCCTATAAACAGACACAGATATGAATGCATGTACGTCAACAGAGACAAAGAAAGACAGACAGCGATTAATACCCAGAGTCACAGTAAAGATACTGATCAACCTCAAATAACAACAGACAGGTCTACCTGGGAGCAGCTCCTAATTGGTTGCCTCTCATATGGAACAAATGATTCCTTGAATGGGCACTTGCTCCATCAGTGGAAAGTACCCACTTTTCCTTCCAAGTCATCCTTCAATCTTTAATGACTGTTCCAGTAAAAGCTGTTGCCGTGTTGAAACATGGGCCATGAAGTAAGGCAAAAGGGCAATATTTATATAGGCTGACTTTGTCTGACTGTAACAGATCCAGAGCTTACCTCAACCACTACAGTCAAAGCAACTAAAGCATAGAGCAATTAGAAGAATTGGGCAAAAATCATTACAGTTACTACCCTAGGATCTGTTTACCTCCTTTAATATATAATTTCAGTATGTTGCCACATTGCCATCAGCCTTTTCTGTTCCCCTCCTTTCCCTCTTGAAAACAAGTTGAATTAAATAATAGACATAATATTAATAATAATACTAATTGACATAACATAATATTCCTATCAGAATATGAGTCTGGTAACACGCCATTTGGATTTTCACCATAGGGCGTGTTTTAAGCGATACAGAGAATATAACCTCTGCATGTGAGTGGATTGTCCTACAATGGCATATATCCTTCTAGTAAAAGTAATCTTAATCGGTGCTAACACTTCACGGCTCTCAGATGACATGTATGACTACGCTGCTGTTACTGTTATGTCCATCAAATCCTAAAGCCCGCCCAAATGCTTCGATTGGTCTGGCAGATCTTCACCGGGCCATAATGTATCCTGATTCCCCCACTAAAATTTTATGGGCCTGGTGTCCAGGCTATGTTCCTCAAACATCCCCCTGACATTGTAGTTGTATCAACTTCTCATCTTTTCAGTTTTACAGTGGAACAAGCCTTGGATGTACCCATAGGATACATAACTAAGACTTGTGCTATAGCGTATGTCCCAAACATGGTCTATTCTGGATCAAGTACAAGAAGACATATTAGATATAGTGAATGTGGGAAAAGATAAAAAATGAAAATGTAACCTGCTATAAATAACAACCAAACATTTAGCTTTTCTCTTCCTACATGAGATTATGTTCTCATTTTTCTCCATGCAAACATGCACTTGCCAGAATTCTGTGTGCAGCAGTCTTGTGGAAGTGAATAGCATCCTGGGTCACTTTCATTTTTGGTACAGGACCAAACCATACAGCAGTTAATATTGCAGATGATTTCAAATGGACCAGCTCACTGCCTGAGAGGGTCACTCAGTTCATATCGCGGTTCACTTGAAATGATCAGCAGCCATGTGCATCCAGGCTTTTCTAAGCTGCTAAAGCTGTGCAAATACACACGAGCGCACTGCAACAAGTGCACAAATGTTCTCATACTGTGATATACACACTCAGATGTGTGCGTGCAAGCTTGAAAATAGCCGCATGTGCACGCGCACAAATGCCTGCACGCCATCTCTCATGCGCGCAACACCTCTGATCTTGCCGATTGGCACAAACTAATTAACAACATTCATACATCATTAGGGCGTTAATGCTTTGCCTCGCCAATGCTTTATTATTGCCATTAATTAGTACCTATTATCCACTGATGATTTATGATGTGTTCAGTCAAGGTGCAACATCACTTACAAAAATGCTAACAGCTGAGGTCAACAGGATGAATATACAGCATATAAATCTACTGTCTGACTCAAAAGTTACCTGTTACATTTCAGTGGCAGTGGCAATGTGATTACAGTAGCATCTTAACAACCTTAATAAAGACACTATCATTTCTGCTTTGATACTTTTGTATAGTGACGTAGTACTAAAATAAACTCTTTGATTGCCCACCTCAGCTAAGACACTTTGCTTTTGTTTGTTCCGACAGGCACTACCACAGCATGGATGAGTTCAGTCATTATGATTTACTCGAGGTCAGCACTGGCCGTAAAGTGGCTGAGGGACACAAGGCTAGCTTCTGTCTGGAGGACACCACCTGTGACTTTGGGCATTTGAAGCGTTACGCCTGCACCTCTCACACTCAGGTAATGCAGCAAACAAACACACAAGTAGAGATAATCTGCCTTGAGACGGGGTCCCCATTTACTGCGTTCATGAGAAAACGTCATATGAATGACCCCCTCATCTGGTATTCACAACCTCGTAAGTGGAAATGGTTGGTAATGTCCAAAATTGTGACATGTTTCGGACATTTTCAGAAATGGCGGAAGCAGTTTGTGGATTAATACATTTTAACTTATGTCTGTGAATATTCTAGGTTATAGTATATCTACGAATAAAGCTAAACCAAATCACCTTCATCCAAGTGGCTTCTGCAGTTCTAAATGACTGATGGTTTTATTGGAAACATCTAAGGGTGGTGGCTACTTGTAACTCAGGTGACCTGAGTGTATTAATGACCCAATTAGAGGAAGTTGTTCAGATTAACCTCGGTGGTGTCCTGTTTTTTCACAATTAGCGGCCCTCTACTTCCAGACTTTAAGTGGTGTCTCAGTCCACCTCCCCTGTTCAGAGAGGTGTTTTACAATTTTGCAAAGATGGCTTCTGTGGTGGCAGCTTTATTTTTTCATGTTTCAAACCAACGGTCTTCTCATGGAGAATGTGCATGTTATTGTCCCCCAATGTAATTTAGTTAGATGGCGTTTTCTTCGTAATTCTATGTTTAAGAAATGATCATACACCCAACAGCCTCATCCTTTCTTCATGTCTTTGCATTGGCTTCTGGACACCAACAGTTGCCTAGCAGTGGTGTGCTCATAACTTCATTGACCTGTTCATTCATTCATTCATTTTCTGTAACCACTTGTCCTCTGGAGGGTCGCAGGGGGGCTGGAGCCTATCCCAGCTGTCCCAGACACAGGGAGAACTTGAACACTCTGCACAGGAAGGCCTCAGTCGACCAATGGTTTCGAACCCAGAACCTTCTTGCTGCCACCACACCACTCTGCCACCCATTGACATGTTTATTATTATCTACTATTTGATTCTTGAGACTGTTTTTAGCTCAGATCAGTACTCCTCATGAATCCCCCAACCCCCTTCTCTGTTTCTTCAGGGTCTGAGCCCCAGCTGCTACGATACATACAACGCTGATATAGACTGCCAGTGGATCGATATCACAGACATCCAGCCTGGAAACTACATACTAAAGGTAAGTGGGATTACGACATGCATGCGCATGACAAGTTTCAGGACAGTGCGAGGTCAGATTTTATGGAGTGAGCGAGCGCCGAGGCCGCCGAAACAAATCGATCCGGGTCATTAAGTTTTTAGGTTTCTTGTTATCTGGAATTTTTAAGGTTTGCAGAAGTTCATGGCTCAGTGCCACTGGATTCTCATCCATCATATTGTCTGTTTCCATGCATATTTTATTTGGTCAATATAGCTGCAGGATGTCCACAGAAACAGATCTATACGTGCTCCGAGGTGTGCGTTCTGAATACATTTTCTTTTGATGCAGTGCCACTTCCGTTTAGATGTCATGCATGCTTGTTTGAGATCGTGACTGTGGTGAAATGTGATGTCCTCTCTGTCTTTTATCTGCAGCTCCAAGTTAATCCCAAGTTCTTGGTGATGGAGTCAGACTTTACCAATAACGTGGTTAGGTGTAACATTCACTACACAGGACGGTTTGTCACAACAACAAACTGCAAGATAGCACAGTAAGTAAAATGGCGTGGTTGTTTTTTTTTTTAAATTGGCAATCGCTTGATGGTTTTAGTAATTCACTGGCAGGTTGTTCATTGCATTTTTAATGTTCTAAGAATCTGCTTTTGCAGATTGGAAACTGGGAAAATCTGTAAATCAGTATTTTTGCCACTTTCCCACTACTGCTAAACCACACGACGGGGTGGCCGCTAAATGCAGTTATGTGAAGAGCCTTGCAGTGTTTTGAAGTACTTAGTGAACTTAATGGGTTCCACGATGAAATATTTCCTGTTTTAATGAATTATGCTCTCATTCTCCCGTTAAGATTAACAGCCTCTGAAACTTTGATATTTTCCCTCAAAGGGAGATGTAGGGCTGTTGAACTTGCTAATGGTGCTATTAGGAAGTGTATCATTGCACTCAGAATTACTGTCATATCCTCTTCAGAAGACTTTATACAAAGAGGTTCAAGTGGTCCGGCTAGCCTCCCTTAGTTTCACTGGTGCTATGAAAGAAACACTTAAAAATATGTTTGCCAGATCACAGAAAGCTGGATAGAAGAGTTTGGTTTTTTAAAGCACTGATGATTAGAAAAGAACTGCCTGGTGCAGTCAGGTTGCAGACAGTTAAATGTATTATTATATATTTTTTGTCTTTCTTTGGCATCACATTATATTTAAACAAATTTTCAGTGGCTAGATATACACTACATTTTGATTTTGAACCAATTGGCACATTTGGCTATGAAAGTACATCTTGGAACAAAACACTAAGAAAGGATCATTGTATTATTGAACAACTCACTGGAATCACTTTTTGTTTGCAGACATTTGCTTTAGGTAATTCCACCAAATGCTAGCTCAATATGTTGCAGCACAGAAGCAACATAGTAACCCTTTAGAAACCTAACAGCATAACCCATACATTTCCAAAAGTCTGAATACTCTAGATAAAGACCTCAGAAGCTGTCTGTGAAATTATTTTACAGTAATAATTTAAAAGGTAAAATGTCAAAATTACAGTTTAGAAGTTTCCATCAGAAGCCAGAAGTTTTTATTCCACCTTTTCCCCCACTACATTGCAGTGCGACCCTTCAGTGAGTCTGGAGCGTCACAATTCCTCTAACATAAGTGTTGTTTGTCGTCTGTTTCTGTTGCAGGTCTTGATCAGTCTCTGGAAGGCTGCCACATTAGAGTGAACCCTGATCGCTATTCCATTGAAATGTGAATGGAATCCATTTGTTGTTGGTTCATTGTTGGTGTTGTTTGTCTCTAATTCTTCATGCTCTTGTGGGATCCCGGGTCCACGACAAGTGAGGGTTCCACTGGCGCCGAGACTGTAGAGGTTTCAAATAAACATGCACACTTGCACACCGTTGCATAATGTATATTGCATGTCGATATCCCAATAATGAACCAACACTTCACATCCCTGCAACCTACGCTGTGATATTGTCCAGCCAAGTACATTTCTCACATTGCAGCTCTTCCAGTCCGATTTGGTTACGTGCTAGGACATATCATTGACTTTCAAAATAGGTGTTTACTCCATATCCACACACAGAGTCGCTCTCTTTGAATTATAAATAGCATGAAATGGTGCCTGCGCTGCAGTGAGGGCTTCCAGACGAGTCAGGGTTCAGCTGCAATCCAACAAATAAAATTAGGCGACATAGTCTTCCCAGGGCCATTCATCCATGTAGTGTTGGGACAGACAGCAATGCCCAGTGACTCAGAAGAACTGTAATGTGTTTTCTCTCTCTCTCTCTCCCTCTCTCTCCCTCTCTCTCCCTCTCTCTTCACTGCCTCAGCGGGTCAAGCTGGGATACTGTGATTTTCTGGGCACGTTGTGTTTAATGTTGTGTTAACAGCAAGAGTGAGACAGCAGGTCATATTTGCATTTGTCAACATCAAATTATAAGTCAGCAAAAAGACAGACTGTCAGTGCTGGACGCTGTGCTCCTCTAAATCCTTGCATATTTGGCGCCGCGTCCCCATTCCTTTCTTATTTCAATAAAACAGGAACAGGAAGCTCGGTTGGCAGAAAAGGGTGCTATCCAAAAAACAAAAACAAAGAAAAAACAAAAGCTGCAGCACGTAAGCTGTGTCACACCGTGATCGCTTCTTCAGCTACCGACACTGGTCAGACGGCACACCTTTTAAAGAATGTATATACAAATATTCCACTGATGCATGACTTAAATGATAGAGATTATTTTGTTGTAACTGATAACTGTACTATGTTTATCCATTTTGGCTTGTAATTGTGAAGCTCAATGAGTTTATATATTTTTTTCTTGATAATCAGAATTATTCAATTAGTATGTGTTGTTGGAAGAAAACACTACTGCTAAGACTCAGTATTAGAGTGCCAGAAAGCTGTTTCTACCTACCTCTCCAACTGAGTGAGCTATGTCCAATACATATCCCTGCAATAGTTTACTATGGCCTTGTACCACACAGCTGATACCCTCAAATCAGCTGTTTATATATATATACTTAAGGTTTCAGCCCCTGTCCATTTGGCAACACTTGTTGTGTGTTTACACTAAAGGTCCCTGGAGACAGCAGGCTTTACTTGAACAGTTACGTTTGCAGAAACACAGCAGAAGTGGTGGATCTGTTTGCAGAGCAGCCAAACAAACTCATCCTGTTTTAGCAGTCGGTAATTTTTTTTTAAACCGAGCAGCGTGCCACACAGTTCCATTTCTCCCTGCACTATTTAAAACAAATCTTCCCTCAAAGAAGGCCCCGCATTACCATTGTCTTGTTTCCCTAAGGCATTTTTGATGATGAACTGAAACATTGCATTTCTTGTGTGCTCTACAATAAAAGGCACCTTGTGTTTTGTCAGTGGAGCACTTTTATTGTGAGGCGGCGACAGTACAAAATATTCCGTTGGTAACTTCTTACAGTAGATATATACCATAGTGTAAAGGGTCTGAACAGCAAACTGGGAGGATGTCAGGGGTGAGATTAAACTACAAGCAATAGCACTTGACCACTGACCCTGTCAGAGTCCAGTTGTTTTAGCTTTGTGTTTTGGAAATTCCTTGACCTGGATGACTGAGAACTTTCACAGACAAATACTGTTAGAGTATATAGAGCCAGTGTGTAGGATTTGGGGAGATCTATAAGCAGAAAGTCTTTATTGTATAACCACTTGAAAATAAGAATGCTTGTGTTTTCATTAGTTGTTTCTATTCCACAAAACCCTCCATCATACGAGAAAGTACGTCTACAGTAGCCCAGAACAGTCAAACTAAAGACTTATTCTGTGGAGTGCTTTTTGTGTTTTTTTCTCATTTTAGTGACCAGTGTAGGTTTCCCTACAAGCTTAGTAAAGGAGGGGTGAGGGGGGGTGCTGTCAGTTAGTTGTAGTATGCAATCTCACCACTAGGTGGCACTAAATCCTACACACTGCTCCTTTAAATGCTTGTTCAACTTACATATTATTTAATAGCCACTCCTGTAGAAAGCTTGGGTATTAGTACATGTTATTTGACTAGGTGAGTACTGCACAACAGTTGCTCAAATAAGCATTGATTAAATGTTAATAAACTGTTCTCAAGACAATTAATTGCTTTAATCTGATGATGTGCCAACTGTTAAATCAGGTTTTTTTAGCAGATGAATTCAAATTAGGCAAACTCTTAAGAACCCAATGTACTGGTCATATTCTGCAGGTATTTCATATTGTACTGTAAATACTCAGTCATCTTATTCTTGATCATGCTGTCCACACTAGCATCACACGGAATAATGTTATTCAGTGGACAGGGGTAAGTGACGGTTATATTCCACATGTGACATGTTTTGATGCAAAGCTGTATTTCTCTAAAAGTGAACACCTGTCAACCAACGTCTTATATAATAAATACACTTTCATGTTTGCTGTGTGCACACGTTGGAATATGAAACATATGCGCCGCTCTTAGGGCAGTGGTTCACTGTGCTGCATGCGAGCACACATCTGCAGGTTTATACAGAATATATACCGGGTGATCCAAAGGAAATGCCATACGACAGGTGTGACAAGTTGCTGAAATCCTCTCCTTCTTATAAGATTAGGTGTGATATGTTTAATGCAGGAAGGTATTTCCGTGGGTGCAGCGTGTTATTTTGTCATGCATGATTCAGGCAGGGATGCAAACCAGACCTTTAAATTATGGAAAAAATACACACTGCATATGAGATGCCCAGAAACAGTGAATGCAACTGTACTGTGGACACCAAATGAATCAGTTATGGTCTTGTCAAGTTTCCACTATTTGACATGTGTGAGCAAATCTGATTTGGTCATATTTCCATCATTGTCACCCGCTGTCACCAGAGAGCCTCAGTCATTTCTACAAGTTTTCCTTCCTGTCGCAAATAAACATTCAGTATCGCCTACCTTGTTTCAGCAACTAAGACCAATCACATTATGGCTGAAGGGTCATTCTGGGTCACGCACCGTGTTGAGGAACTTATAATGTTGTCAAAACTGCACAAAAAGAGATCCTATTTTATGTAATCAATTTATTTTTTCATCTCCATACTAAAGAAGGACTGGGATAGAGTTAATAAATAATGATAATGCACCATGCTGTAATGTAAACTAATTAAGAGTGCTGGGAACGTAGAGCATGCACAAAAACATCAAACACAAATACACAATCATTTCTGTCCAGGAGTTCATTCACAATCCAGCTTGAATGGCAACTTTGAATTTAAATGAAACGTTGCCTGTTATTCAACCCTTTGAGTTTGATTTAATTATTTACCAGATGAGAACTAACACTGTTAGACGATGCAAATAATGCATTGTTTTGGGCTCGACTTTTAAGCCAGCATGAATGAGAAGTCCTTAAAAATGCTCAAACGTTTGAATATTTAAACATGTTAAACTTGGGCCTTTTGAGGAAATCCCTTTGATGGGACTCGAACAACGTTGAGTATACAATGGAGGTGAATCAGCACAAAAAAAAAAAAAAGCTTGCAAAGTTTACATTTATCCTTGCACCGGCGAGCAGAGAGCAGGTTTCTGTTGCGAGAAAATGTGTTAAACACAGACATTCCTCGTAGAAGTATTTCCCGTCCCCAGGAGGAATTAGAATCCATTATCTTGTTGTTTTGATACGTACGTTTCACTCTCATATTTGGTCTGTGTTAACAAAACCACGACCCCCGTCATGGGACTTCCTCCCCATATGGGCTGTTTTTTCAGGCTGTTCACACAGAATCATTCCATTCCAGGTCTCTGCCACATCATGTTATTGTGGGAGAGTGCTGCATTATGTGGTGGTATTTTCCCCTTTTGTTAGAGAAAGAGTGATACGTGAAAACCTTCTAATGGAGAGAGAAACCAAATGATGCACTGAAGTGTTGGAGGTATTCTTTTTCCAAAAAGACTGCGTACATGTCGGTCTTCCTGTTTATATGTATTTATATTTTCATAAGCATGCTAAAAGCTGTGTTTGTTTCTTCATATGTTTGTGCAGCTGCTATTTAAGCAGCTTAAATGAAGTTTTACATTCCTCAGTGTAACTCACAGTTTCCACCAGGAGCCCCTTTTGCGGTGCTGGCGTCATGTTCGTGTCGTTGACAATGGAAGGGACACATACAGCAGCATCGGTAATGGCTGTCAAAGCCGGTGAGTTGTATACACATAAATGATTTAGGGCTATTTCTTGCAACAAGCAAAATACGCAATTGTGACAATCAGAAGTGTGCTAGCGGATGTTTCCCAAGTGAGTCCAAACAGTGTGAGATCCTGAGTGGAGCATGGAAAAATATCCCTCAGGAGTGTGCAGAACAAAACCCTGCAGACACACACTGTATCGCTGAGATGTACACACAGGATGCCGACGCACGCGTGATTAGGAGAAACTAGAACAGGAGGAGTGTGGGGGACAAATTAGAGCAACTAGCAGCATGTAGCGAGAGGAAGTGTTGGTGTAAATGGTCAGACGCCGCTTGTCACGTTATGCAATGATTACAAGAGCCAAATTATAGGATGTGTAGCATCGTTGCTCATCCTGATCTAAGATAAACCCACGGTGAGATACTCCATGTGGGCTGAAACATTCATATCTTCAGGCTTTATCCTAATTCAAACTGCGCAAGCGAGCGACATGCATTCTGTTATTTCCTTTGAACGCGGCAGATCCCTCCTCATTCAGTGCATGAGCCATGCATTAATGCTAGCACCCAATCAAAAGAACATGTGTGGCAAGATAGCGTATCAGTATCCTGTGAAAAGGGAACCATCCTCTAGACTGCGTGCAGATCAACTTACTGCATGATAAGAGTAAATCCACTACACGTGTAAATTCTCTGCTCGGGGCACTAAAATGTTATGTCTGATAAGCAGAAGATCTGTGGGGAGAGCTCTAAAGGCCCCCCAAGACAAATATTTCCACTTACAACAAGCCGTATTTACTTTACCAGCAAACCTATGTAAAGCAGCAAGTGTTCTGCAGCTGTGAGCTTGCAGCCTAATTGAGGGAACAGATCAAGTGAAGTGAAGCAGGACTGATTAGATCTTCCAGCATTCTCAGTGGTGAGACGTCATTGAATACACAAACCCCCCCTCCTCCCCGCGGGACTGCAAGCAATGGGTTTAATGCTGCTGATGCTGAAAGAGGAAAAACACAAGGAAAGACCTTTTTCAGGGTTTTAAGTTGTCAGTCATAACAAAACGGGGACTGCATATCGTGAACGGCCTTCGGTTTAATTTTCAGTGAAGCAGGGAGACGGTTGGCCATTACAGTTGTACTGACTGTGCACCGTGGGGATGTGTGATGAATGAGGGCATGTTTTAAAGGTTGTTAAGCCTGCAATCAAAACTCTGACCCATCATCTCTGCCTGTTTTATTTCACTCCGTCTGTCGTCGTCTTTTTTTTTAAGCTGCGATCACAAAGTAACCTCGGCTGAGCCTGTCAGGAGGCTCTGAGGATGGTTTTGTTTTTTAAAAAAAGAGAAATGTAAGTTAATTAAACATACATTTTCCCTCACTTACAATCATCTTCCTGACTTCCCCTGTACAGCAGATAGTTTAGTTGATCTGACATTCATTTCTCTCACGCAGCGCCTAATAATAAGTTTGTGTTGACACTGATGACAAGGCGACAACCCTCAGCTTCGCTAATTTGCTCACCCGAACTGCACCCTCTTTTCTCCTGTCCTGTTTTAGCCACAGCCAGTGTGTGCATTAGTTTGTGGCAGCGTTTGTGCTTTAATTGTTAATTGTGTTTAATCAGACTTTTTGTCTGTGGTCATTTGCCTCCGTAATCTGCACGGTGCCTGCATGAAGCTTTACTTAATGTACATATCTTTATTTCTGAGGCAGCATTTGTATTATTCATTTATATATATGTTATTTTAAAATATATCCAGAGCAGAATGTTAAACACCCTCTTTGTCCTGCAAAGTTTTTAATGCACTACACTGACTAGACCTTCCCCTCCATTAGTGTTGACAAAAACCCAAACCACTCTCCACCCTTATTTGACCAACTGGCTCACAAAGAGACGTGGCTGAAAGACATGACTTTAGACCTCCATTCTTCACTGCAGCAGGTTTATACAAGGCTAATTGAATTTAGTGGAAAGAGAGAATGGGGACTCTCTCTGTGAGGCGGCATTGCCAAAAAGCCCACCTCCAGACTTGAGGTCTAATTTCTGCAGAGTCTACTGTGTAGAGATTCTGTGGCACAATATCAAGGCCACAGGTAATTCATCTTCTGGCTCTAGCTCTGCTTTGCAACCTAATTAAATGAATAAAGATGTGAAGAAATCTTCATTTCCGTAGGGATAAACACATTGCTGCATGGGAAAGGTAAGAGGAAAGGCAGGCTTTGTAAAGCAAGAATAGAGGCAGATGAGAAACCTCTGGCTGCGAGATAGTCAATGGATGAAGACTTTTGAATAGTGAGGGAAAAAGTGCTCTGATTTACATGCAGCTGCAGTTTCTGCCTCATTTGTTTTGATAATAGCTCATCCGGCACACAGAGCAGACTCCACCATATATATCTGAGTTAACAAACATTTCACTTCTTGTGTTAACACACCACATCGAAAGGGATGGGCGTTTACGAGACAAAGAAGCAGCTTGTGTCATAGACACAAGACACACTCGAGTGCACTGGCTGACAGATTAAATACTGCCTGCCTCATCACTTAAACATCTGGCTTGTCTTTGGTGTCCGCTGCAAAAATAAGCACTCTTTCTAACAACTTAGTTCATTCACTTTCCTCACTCATCAATTTTAAGGAGTATGCAAATGGACAATTCCTTCAGCATCCCTGGGAGTCCTCATGGTTACAACAACAGGGCAATAAATTCTCATTAAGGCTTTTCTCCCTTGAAAGGCAGAAATTGAAGTCGGGATATTCGTGTTTATAGTCCCAGGCAATTGGAACAAATGAGGAGATGTTGTGTAGGGAAGATAGGCTCCCAGACTTAATCGGGTCCCTTCAGAAGCCACAATCTCCCACCAACCCACCCCTCCGCCGGCTCCATGGGGAGTGTCAATGATGAAGTCAGCCACGGGGAGCAACAGCCCTGCGCCGCTGTGCTCAGCCTCTCTCCCTTCTGACAGGCCCATATTTCACCTGAGTCATTCTCCAGCCTCCACTGTCACTGTTTCCTGCGCTGTCAGGGGCACGACTCCCATCATCAGAAGGGTGATTTCACAGCCTGGTGGCAGCAGCACTCCCTCGCTGAAGCTGACTAACATGGCCCCGCTCCGGACAGCTGGGTGACCCCCTCCTTTGTAGCTGGCTCTGATTCCTCCCATCATGCACATGGAACGATCATCTGGGGAGGGATTTTTTACTGAATGATGCTAATAGCTTTGGGGAGTTTTTGTTTAAAGAAAGTCAAAAGACCAGCTGGAATTACACCCTTGTTGTATTTCCAAAGTTCTCAGATAGATGGATGAGCAACAGGGGCTTAGCTTAGCTTAGCTTAGCTTAGCTTAGCGTAAAGATATAAATCAAGTAAAGAAAGCTTGCTGGCTTTGTCCAAAGATAACAAATCCACTGGACTTGGACTCACACCGTGAGTTATGTTGATATTTGGCACAAATGGGATCGCAGCCAAACAAAAATATGCAAATTTCCGGCTGTGATTGATATTCACCAGGAGATACGAGATTCAGATTCAGATCATTTTCTCAACTCACAGGAACATTTGATCTCAGTGAAACGACCTGACATTAGTTGCTGTTATGTTACTAACGACATCCTGCAGACAGAGCAGCCGTCGTGCAAGGCAAGAGGTTTTTTTTTCAAGAGTCACCATTAACAGAAAAAAAATCACATAAAAATACAATTTTTATTTTCTCCTTTCACTTTTCTTAAACCAGCTCTGTTTCCAGCTCCTCAGTTTGCAGACAGCAGATGCACATTCAGGACAGCAGAGTTTAACGCCCGACTCTCACACGTTGACCAGTCCTCAGACAGTCTAAACATGCGTTTTGAGTTCTTGCCATGTGTTGCATTACCAGCTCTCGCTTTGGTGAAAACATTTGCACCTAGCTCTCTTCCTTGTCTCTATCCTGTTATGTTTCACCCACAGCATGTCTGGGTGGGTCAATGACCCCCCAGAGAACAGTTACAGGAAATATGTTGGGTGTTAGGCTCCACGTGCGCATCTGTGTGCGATACACAAGCCTAAATGCATGCCTGTGTTTTTGCATGACTCCATGTCAGTGCACCTTTGTCCAGGCAGCGGTGTGTGTGTGTTTAACAGCATGAAAGGACCCTCTATCTCCATCTCTCCTGAGAAATTAAACACAAAGACTCACTGTGCTCCGTCCACTTCGGGTCACACCGTGCCCTTTACGTGCACCTCGCCGCATTCCTTCCCACAACCCCTCTGTTCTACGCCGTTGATATGACTGATCACTGAACCAAAGAGCTGGTTGTCAGGAAACACTAAAATGTCTCATTAGCTTCATAATTAACTTGGGCTTTTCTTAAATAGCCAGGTTTTTAAAGTCTCTACGTTTCCCAAAGCTTTCATCCCATGATATTGCTGAAACACTGAAATAAATTTACAATCTTCAGCAATTTCGTGACTCAAAGCGGCTTTAATTTAATCTGGGCCTCAACTTTACTGGTTTAATTCACTCTCCAGATACAGCTAAATCTCTTGCACGTTGACAGGCACAACACCGAACAACAGACAGTCAGAAACTAGCTGTTAATAGACGTGGTGCATTTCTTTGCTATAGATCATACATACGTATCTCAGTCGGCTGATTTTGGAGACTTCAAATCAAACGCGTTCTTGATTTTTATTTGCTAGCTGTGTTTGTCTTCTGACAGCTTGTTTCTGCTAGATGTAAATGATCCATATGCTGCCATATGCTTGATGAAAGGATGAGGTTTAGATGCACTAATGAAAGAAACCCTCTCTTTATTAACTACAGAAGGTGAAACATAAGCCGGTGCAACAGAAGACAGAGTGAGGTGAGACCAGATGCTTCGCTGTTTTTCTATACCAACACACGGTGTGACAAACGAGCCACTGAGGCACAGGAGCTACACGGGAACTTGTGTCGCTCCTAGTTTGGCTACTGTGGGAATAACAAACCAGATGAAACCCCGGTCCTGTTGCTGTGACATGATTTCACGCTATAAACTTGTGTTAGAAATCAAGTCAGATCTGAATTTCTTTTTGTTTTTAGTAGTCTGACTGTAATGAGAAGGCGCCCGTGTTTGACGTGTGACGGAGTAGAATTTACCAAAACGCTTCATTTGTTCAGCCTTGATTTGTCATGAATCAATGACCATATTCTATAGGTAACAGCCCGTCCTGTTTACTTGAAGCTGCAAGTCTTCGCTGTCACTACTTGTCACAAGGGATTTCCACGTGTATGGCAATTACAGTGTTTGTTGGTGGCTGCCGGTCGGTCCTCTGGGCATCTGTATCGCAGTATAATTTCATCCCCCACTCCACAGAGTAATTCTATCACTCCTGCAGCCCAGAGAGAGGCAGAGCTTAGGGACAAGAACAGATAAATCCATTTGAAGTGCATTTTGAATCTAATCTTTGATGGTCACCTGTTCGCAGGATGTCAAAGGAGAAATTGCTGCATGTAAGCTCAGGAAAAAAAAAAAATACAAATTTTAGTGTAGGCAAGTAGCATCAATCACTTTAACTATCTCAGATTTCTTGTGCCCTTGTACAGACTTAATAAATACATTGCTGGAAAGAAAAGCATAAACCGTGTGTATAGCGCCTCTGGTGGACAGCGAGCGTCAAAGGCGGACCACCGCAGAGGGACGATACTGCCACCTAAAGGCAAAGAATGGTTGCTTCTCCATTTTAACAGTGTTTAAATGTGGCTGCCGTGGTACCATTTGCCGTGTGTAATGTATTGGAAACAATTTAAAATCACATTTTAATGATTGAGTACAATGTCTTGATTAAATGGAGCAAATATAACAAAACACTTATACGAGAAATAAATAGGCTCTGTGCAGAGCAACCTCCTTGAGCAGAGTAATAATATGGCAAGCTGTTTGCAGTCTTATTTAAACAGGGTTTTAGGTCCTTCATCTCAGTCAGAGTAGGACAGTCTGTGTGTATATCACGGGAAACCAAAGTAAATGAAATGAGGTGTGAATTTGCCCATAATGACACATCCTACTAAACATGTAGAGGGTCTTCTTTTATCAGTAAGATCTGAATGTCAGAATACTTTTTATTTTTGTTATTGTAGTTTTTCTTCAGCAACAGCAACAGCAGCAGCAGGGAACCAGCCATGATCTGCTACTCGTCCAACAATTGACTTTTCATTTTTTGTACCCAACAGATCCACACGCAGTGCTGAGCCCCCACCCTGAACGTGTGTTACCGTGTTAGTATGACGCAGCTAAAACAGAATGCACATGACAGAGTAAATACAAATATATATACCATAAATGCAGACATTGACCTGTGAAGGATGAATGAAGGTAGTGTGAACATGTTGGAGCTTTTTATTTCATACTAGAACCGTCAGCGCCTCCCTGTGGTCAAACAGTCAAACAACAAGAGGCAGGTTTTCTCTTAAATAAATGCTAATATTTCCATTTTTATAAAAGACCACGCGCTCTAAATGGACATTCAGTACAAAACATTCACAGTTCTAAACAAAGTGCAGCTGGCTACATAAAACAGGTCACGCATCTCACTTTCTTTTTCTGTTTTCTGAATTATTGAACCATTAAACCTGATTTATCCCGTGATGTAAATCTGCTGTGTTCAGTGTCAGGTGGACGTGTCAACAGGAAGCATCAAGCACATCAAAGAGGAAGTTACAAGTACATTTCTGTTACTGATTAAATCCACCTGAACACCTGCAATAATACTGTTTCCTGTTGTGACACAAAAAGACTTCCTTTCGTCACTGCACCATTCTTTCATTAACAGCGCAATCATTGATAAACTGCATAGAAATATGACGACATTTCCCTGAAGTCATGCAAAGTAGCATCGTTTTCAATAAAGTTACAAAATTACATTTGATCTTTGGTTCTCCTTTTAGTTTAAAACACACAAAAAAACTATATATGAGTATAATCCTAATGATGGTCACACTGATAATAATAAAATTACTAAATCATTTAATCTTTAGTACAATAAAAATAAGTTTATAAGAATAAAAGAAGACAAAAGTCACTTTTTTTGCTCTCTTTTGTAAAACCTGAACTGCAGGCCGACACATTATCACACAGCCCTCATAATGGAGCCACTACAGGAATACTTATTCAGTCCTACTTTCACTCCCAACTGAAAAAAAACAACAATGTATGAAATGACGTTATACTCTACAAATAACTTGCACGCCCTTTAACACAAAGAGACAAAAAACAGCTTCCCACAGATGCTCAGAGCCGTTAGTTTGCTCCATAATATCAGATGGTAAGGTCTTCTTAACCGTGTTGCACAAACCTTGGCATTACCGTCACATTCTTGTTTTTTTTGTTTTTTTAACCCTTCTTGTCTTAAAGGTGCTACATTTGGTTGCCATCATACTGCGGGCTGGAGTACTCATTCTGCATGGCTCCAGTGGCTGCCCCCATGGCGGCCTGCTGGGCTGCTGCCTGGACGTGAGGGTTCTTCCACGCTCCTGTGGTCCATTCCTCCTGAGCTTTGGACATGCTGGCCCCGGTGCCACGGTAGAAATTATGGATCTGCAGACAAGGTGGGATCACGAAATTGTTGACAGCATTATAGCCAGAAGTTACTTACGGTTATTAGATGCTAATCATTAAGCCTGTAGGGCTATTTGCATAAACCTAAAAATGTTCCTTTGTTGATGTCAGCAAAGATGAATCAGTCTCAAATCCTTGACTAATAACAGCTTAGAAGCTATGGAACAGAAAATGGATTTAAACAGTTTAATAAAATGATGTACCAAAACACATAATGGCTTGTACTCTAGTGTACAAATGCATCTGTTAAATTCTTACCCTGGTGAGTGCAATGAAAGACAGTGAGGCCACAGCAGTGAACATGATAGTAGGGACCAGCATGATCAGTGCAATGAAAATGTTATAGCTGAAGAAGGAGATGGTAGCCAGCCAGCCACTGAAAGAGACAATAATCACCGTTAATGGAATATGGTTAAAAAAATAATGCTATTTGAATCCGAACGCGAACCAAAACTGTTATTATCGGTTAGTGAATTGTCCTCCCCGGCCTGCTGCTACTGAGCATCTGGATGTTAAATGCCAATAATAGTGTAGACTTTAAATGCTGCGATATAAACTTTCAGAGTTTTATAGCTCATACATGGGAAAATCCAACCGCACATGGTGACATTTATAAACTTTATGGAGGCTGTCATAATATTAATTTCTGATCATCAGCCTGAGTCAGGTGGCATTTTGAGGATCACTTTAATGGCCTCTCAAAATCTAATAACAGGACTATCGTAAAAGTTATAGGAGGGCAATATCTGACGGTCCATCACTGTCGTGTTAATGAAAGCTGAGAACAAGGGCTTTAAAATACATTCTGAGCTCTGGCCAGATATTACTGGAGCACAGAATGAAAGACCACAAAGGAGATTTTGTGGTCTTATTAAAGTAACGTCGGATTTACATTGTCGGCTTTAATTGCCCAGTAATGAATTAATCTCTTATATCTGCTGGTAGAAACGTCTGTGCGCTTTAAGGATGGTTGCACAGCTGAGTTGTCCTGTTAGAGTCTCACTGCTTTGGTCTAGTTACACTTACTAGTGCTGAATTGCATCGCTTTCACAGTACTTTTTTCTATTATTTGCAAGAAATCACCATAAATATATCCTTTGAATGAAAGATCCAAATCTCTGACTCTTACCACACTCCCCATCCTGGGATGCCGATGCTTTGGATGATGCTGATGCCAACTTGGGCCATGAACACAAAGAAGAACAGCATGAAGTTGAAGGAGCTGTCACTCCTGTGAAAATAGCAAAAAGACAAACAAACATATTGATTTATCCTTCTGTAGTTGAGGGTTCCTCTTTCTCGCCTCTGTGCAAACTATATGCTTCCTTTTATCCTCCACGCAGGCGTCATGTGCCCCCCGACTCTTCAAACGAGCCATGGAGCACAAACCGAGATCTAGAGCATATAGAAGCAATTTAAACACATTCCCTTTGACTGTTACGTGTTTCTGCTGTACAGTGTGTCACATCATGGAAGAAGATCCCCATGTCAACAGAGGATATGAAAATTACGCTGCCCTAAAGTGAAAGGGTGGAGGGGCCGGTCTGGATGGCCTCCTGTCTCCTGAGGGAAGGGTTGACACATTTATCCCTAATGTCACTCAACGCTCTCAGAGCATGGAAGACAAATGAGCTTTAAGCCAAATCAGCTATGGACCATAGCCATTGATGAGTATGCTCTCTAGTTAGCCAGTAAGCCATTTATTATACTGTTAGTGTGGACTCCTACCAGTAAAGGCTGAATGATAATTTGAAGTGATGTAAAACACTACTCAATCTATCCAAAAAAGGTTTGAAAAAAGGCAACTGGACTTTTTTGAGAAGATGTTTCACCTCTCCTCCGAGTAGTTTCTTCAGTTCTAGGGGATTGGTGAGAAGTCTGAGGTTTAAATAGGAAACTCCTACTGAAACTTGCTTGTTGTGTAAACAACCATAAACCAGCGCAGAAATGTAGGTGGTTCCTGTAGTCTGCAAGTTTCGAAGGGTGCTGCTCCCAAAAGTGCGTCGCAATATGTCTGTGAGGGTTCTCAGTCATCCACGTCATGCTATATCCAAAAAAGGAACTGAAGAAGCTACTCGAATGAATGGCGAAACGTCTTCTCAAAAAACTCTACGAGTCCAGCTGCCTTTTTTAAACCTTTTTTGGATATACCATGACCTGGATGACTGAGAACCTTCACAGACACTACCCCATCTAGAATTAGGCTGGAGACAGGATGCAAACCGAACAGGTTCAGACGTCCATTATAGGGCAGTATGCAGAACTTGCATTCATTCATTATCCATAGGCACTTATACTTCGAGTGATTGCAAGTGGGCTGGAGTCTGTCCCAGCTGACATTGAGAGGTGTGGTACATATGTGGAAAGGACACCAGTCTGTCACCAGTTAACCTAACATGAATGTCCTTGGAATATGGCAAGAAATCAGATGACCTGGAGAAAACCAGCGTAGGGAGAACAGGCAAATTCCTCACAGAAAGGCCGTGACAGTTGCAGAGAATTATTGCAGGGGAGCAGGGGACACCTCCAAAAGAGGTGTCAGAGTTAATATGTAGACGCACAGAGTCTCTCAATTTCAAATTATGGAGAGAAAATACTTTTTTTGGCAGCTTAAGAGACAAAAACTGAGTAGAACGCAATGTCCTACAACCTACAGACTTCTATTGGTGTGACAACCTGGACTAAAGCATAGATAAAGCTGAAAGCTCAAGTCTACCTGTGACCTTCCAATGTCTTGTATTGCATTAAAAAACACTGATCTTTTAACAGTATGTGCTACTCGAACTTATTTCTGAACAGCTTTTAAAATAATACTTCAGCAACAACTGCAGATGCTTAATCACATGTTAAAACAATACTAAACCCGTCAGTGTATATTTGGCTTACTTGAAGGCCTTGTAGATGGGCCTGAACCAACACACGTAAGAGCAGGGAGTGAACATGATGAGCCAGATGATGGCCAGTCCAAAGTTGGTCACTCCACCTCCACCAAACATCCAAGCGAAGCAGCCAAGGAGATTCACTGCAAGCGTGGCACTGTTCACTGCGAGAGCACGACAGAGGTGTTTTAGGTATTGGTGCAAGGAACTATTTGATAGAAACATGTGAACATGCAGTGGAAGAGTAGTAGAGTATGAAAAATAAAAGAAAACTGGATATGAAGACAGGAGGTATTGACTTTTCATATTAACTACACCTGGTCGTCCCATTGTTTGCCCAAGTTCTTTACATTTTAAGCGCAAAGCCAAACACAATGGGAACATGGCAATAGTTTAGTAAAGACATGCAGAGCAGAAAGAAAAGGCTATGTTCACTAATAAAATGAAGAAAAAAATGGGCAAACTGAAGAGTAAAAAAAGGCAACATGCATGCTGTACTTGAACAGTGGAACATAATGGCAAATCAAGAAAGGTTAAAGAGCAGGTTACTGCAGAAGAAAAAGAAACAGTAGCACGTCCAAACAGACTGGGACTCTCCATACCTGCTTATGTTTATTAAAAAGAAGACACCTGCAGAAAGAAAAGAGGTTAGTTGTGATTGAGGCTAGTTTACAGAGAGAGATACACAGTTAATCCACACGGAAATCATCTGTAGCGATGCAGCCAGTCAGCTGTGGTTTACAGCAGGTACATAGACTGAGAGCGCCTTCTAAATTTTCGCTTTCAGCTTTCGCCCAGCTCCATCTTTAGATTATTGCCTTATTCCTTACTGCTCAGTTACTGTCATGTCACCTGTGTCAGTGCTATGTCAGCTTCGGGGCTCTTAACCGCCCTCTGCTCTCTCGCATGAATTCACAGTCCGGCGTGGAGCTTTCAGAGCAGAGTAATATCACAAACACCATTCATTGTGCTGTGTGTTTACGGTGTAATAAACTCTGATGAAACTGCTTCTGGCAAAGACTGTTTAACACAATTTTAGTGTTAACTGCTCTGCTCAAAACCAAGACCATCTGGTCAGCGCTATGACTCATTAGCAAATAAACCAGTCAGGGCATTACAGCAGCGGCAGCAGCATGTAAAATGTTTTTTGGGATCAAAAGGACCGTTGTAAACCTCCGGCCTACTGTTAGGTAGTTCTTATCATGACCGGACAACAGATGAGAAGACTCTACGTGGGACCTGCAAAATTATTATTTATTGGGCAGTTAGGCAGCCTTAACAGCAATTAGACAGTTTCATGTTTGAGTTCTAAGCTCTAAGCCTGATGTAATGATGCAACTTCACAAGCTGATTCTGCCCAACATCCCTTTGAGCCACTCACATATCCACAGGTGGTACATTTTCTTGCACATGCTGCGGTGCTGCTCAGGAATCTCGTCAAAGTCTTGATAGAAACATGGCTTTAGAGGAATGAATCCAGGCAGTGGGGGGAAGTTGGGCTCTGCAACAAACAGTTAAATATCTGTTAGACGTGGTTTATTGTTATTATTATTAAAATTATGAATATGACTATTTAATTACTGACCAGCCATGTGGATACAATGTAGAGTTTGCTTGTTAGATTTACTCCTTCTTCAGTCTCTTTAGCCTGCGAAACAAAACGAATCTTCAGTTTAGGTGTCCATGTTGAAGCTGTGATGATTTGGAGTTGTGTTTATATGTTAATTGGTGTGGGGGTGGATCTTACGACAACAGATCCCACACACAGAGAAAGCGTTTAACAGAGGGCGGTATTAGCTCTGCTGCCGGGGGATTTAATGTGTGAGCCCTCCAGTCAAGTCTCCAGGAGATTTCAAACTATCGATTCCTTCCGGTTTCAGAAGGACGGTAAGAAAACACCAAGACGCTCCGTGCGCACTTGTTGGAGCAAACTTGAAACCTCACTTAACCAAAATGTGCCAGCGCACATTCGATGCACATGTGCGAGGAAGACAGTTGGGTATGTTGGAGCTGGCCATTGCAACCAGGAATTACGGATTCCAGGGGAAACGTAATCTGCTTACCTCCTCCAGAGAGCAGCCGCTCCTCTCTTTAAGGCGCTCTCCAACGGAAGCTTCACCTGCGCGTTGAACTGATTGTCGGTTACAACTGGACGGGCCCTGCAAAAAAAATCTGTTCCGCTATAAAAACACTTTTCTTCTTCTCAATGTGACCACGGAGATAAATCCTAGATCTCCTCGCCCTCGACCAATCACCGTGCTTAAATCCGCTGTCACTTTGATTCAGACCAATAGGCGGATTACTCTAATCCTTGACGTTGCATTGTTGACCCAATCACTGCCTAGCTCTCTGTCCATGGTGCTGAACATGGAGGAGCAACAAAGTGTGGCGATGAACAGCAAACAGCCTCAATGTTGACAATTTCATTAATATGACAAACACGCTGCAAACACATTTAGGGGAAACCTGACAAATCTGACACTTCTGATCCCACTCCCGTGTTACTGTGTAGTCGGCTAAGCGTTCAGAAATGCATGCAGTACTGGAAAAAAACATAAAAACCCTGCGGCGACAGAATAGGTCAGGAGGGAATTCCTTTATATTCTGCAAATGCAGGTGTACCACACTCCACATGGTATAGTGCCATCAGTCAAGTCACTGTCTGTGATAAACCTGAGTGTGAGGCTGGAGTTTGCTGATGACCTAAATACTAAGCTGACTACAACTCTCCAGCTGGGGTTGCTGTTTCACTACAGTTGGTGAGGGAAGCCTGTAACACAGTTACTGCACAGTGCTGTCAGCTTGGCTTTCACATTTTAGAAGGACTTTTTTTTTTATCAGTTAGTTAGTTAATAAAAATGTATACAGCAAATAAGACACTCACACTCTCATGCAGATCTAATACAGTGTGATTTACAATGAAAATATAAATTGACCTGGAAGAAAATCATTAGTACCATTCCTTTACTTAAGCAAAAGTATTACATTATAAGTAAGAGTAAAGGTTCTGCATCAAACGACGTGATGTACCCACCATTTTACAGTTGGAACCAGTTTCCTACTCTTTGTTTCCAACTTAAGGATCAGGCCTCTCCAAAGCATCCATAGACAAACCCTGGGGGGTTGGTGAGGAGGTTTATGGAAGAAGAAAAACAATGGGTTCTCTTGTACTTAATGTTGTTGTGGAATTTTGTATAATTTAACTTCCAATGGAGATTTAATACGTTTAATAACTAATAACACTTCTGTTGGACCCCAGCTAGATACTGGTGGGAATAGTTGGAAACCACTGAGTTAAACTTTGAGCAAGTACAGTTTTTAATGAGGTTATCATATGTTCTAAAGTAAAATCTTGTTATTAAAATGTTAATCTTAAAGGTTAACTGCTAAAATGGCCAAATGAATTTAAGAATGATAAGAATGTCAGTGTATTATGGCAATATCAACCAATACGGCCATGATGGTACTACACAGTAAGTTGTTTTGACTCATTTATTGAGTAAGCCTAATGAAAGAAATGAGCTGGAAGTTCTATACTCCGATCAGTCATAACATTATGATGATCTTAATATTGTCTCCCTTGTGTCTCCACAACAGTTCTGACTCATCCGAGGATGGACATGAGCCTTCTGAGGGTGTCCTGTGGTGTCTGGTAGCAGAATGTTGTTAGTGGAGGCCTTTGAGTCCTACGGGTTGAGGGGAGGGGCCTCTATGGATCATCCCACAGGTAATTAATCAGTTTAGGGGTCTAGGGAATTTGGAGGTCAGTTCAACACCTTGTGCTTTTTTTTCATGTTTTCTGAGTTGTTCCTAAACTGTTTTTGTGCATGTGCTTGTGTCAGTCTGCATCCTGCTGGGGATGGCTGCAGCCATCAAAGAGTGATTTGGTACATGACTAAGTGACATCCACATGAATGCCGGGTCCAAAAGTTTCCCAGCAGAACGTTGTACTGTCACAAGATGGTCAATGTTATTCATTTCTCCTGTCAGTGGTTTTAATGTCGTGGCTGATCGGTGTATATGACTGACATATATAGATATATACCAACCCTGAGGGTTGCAAAAAGCAGGGCTCAAATGCAAAACTCTGGTGGGTAAATGTAAAACTGCGCGGCTTCAGGCACAATTTGATAACAGACAGACAATCAGCAGGCAGGCAAGCACAAATCAGGCAGATGAAAAGGTCAGAATCAGGCTCGCACAAAAAAATGTGAAAAAATGCTAGAATATGACGGCCACAGTCCAAAGACAAACTGGAAACAGACTAAAAAGGGCTAGCATATGTACTAAAGAGATAAGGAGGGGTAGCTGCAGGTGTGCACGTGGGCCGGGTGAATATACAGGAGGAAAATGACCAAACATAAGCATCACTTGCAGTATGTGGAAAGAAACAGGCCGAATAATATGAGGTTGATATTTTGTTTAGCATTTTAACCACCCAGACTGGTTACATTAGTGTAGTCTATCATAAAAAGCAATGCAGTCGAAGGATAGAAATCATACAGGAACAAACCACAACGGCCAACCACCTACAAAGTCATTTGATGGCGTCATGTAGTTCACTAACAGACTAATGGAGCGCTTCTTTACTCACTTACTAAACAACTGCAGCAGACTGAGTAGCTCAGGACAGGAAATGCTTCTGTCTTGGAAGAAGTAAGACATAAGACATGTTTATTAATCCCATGTATGAGAAATTTCCTTGCCACAGTAGCAGGAATTTGGCAGAATATATATACAAAAACAATAAATCAAATCAAATCTGCATTAATTAAGCATTAATTAGAGAATCTGCCCAAATTTTGGTCACCCACCATACTCCAAAGATAAAATGCCCAATCTGGCAACACTGCAGGTCATGGGGTTGACCTTCGTCAGACCATTTTTGTCTTTCTCTGCTTTCTGGTGGTACATGTTGCTGCAGATAAGGTCCTTACTCTACACTAATGAAGGACAGAATGCTGCAGTGCATGTTTTATTATAAAACAGTTTATTGTTAATATCTCCTAATATGGATATCTTTGGAAAACTGTTGCTAATACACCAGATTTGTTTCCATTCTCATTCTCTGAATTTCATCTTTATTCAGTCCTTGAACAATGCAAACCTGATGCCAATCATTCACTAAGCTCATAAGAAGCCATCATGTACTTTTGTACGCTGAGACACAGGAGGTCCTTCAAACAGGGTTACCTGAGCTGAACCATAAAATTAGTTGTAATTCAGATTGTAATTGGCTCCCTGCAACCTTCCTCTCTGCCATTAATTTGCTCTGCAGTTAACTTAGCTGCCGCAAATAGATCGGCACGACTAGAAAAGCTGCTGTAATTGATCAGTCAAAGCAGGTCTGATGAAGACGCGCTTGTTGTTGTACTTTTCCAAAAGCTCTCAGTATCACCGCGTGTTCCAGACCCTAAAACTAACTATCCCTAAAGAGACCGATTCAAAGTCCATCGTGAAAAGAACATTTATCACTCAAATCAAAGAGGGAAATTGCAAGTTGTGTTTTTTCTAATAACAAAAAAGTGTTAAAAAATGAAACTAGTCATCACTTACAGACAACAGCAGCTAACAGTGCTCCAGTGTAATCAACAAAACCTCTTTTCAAATCATCGCTGAATAAAATGAGAAAATATATTCAAGAATACAAGTTTGCAGGACTCATTAAATGTATTCATTTAAAGTATGTCTGGAATCCAGTAGCAGTCTGAGTGGGAACATATTAGTGCTAGCGACCACATTCAGCAGATGGAGCCTTATCTCGGCTTAGTCATTGTAACCAGAGTTTAAAAATATTAACAATTTATCACCAGATCATTAAATGATCTTTTCATCTGCTGTCATCGCTTGTCAAATCAAGGCCACTAAGGATTGAAAGCTGTCCCCTCTCACTCCACTCATCTCACACTGTCGCTGCCCCCTCCTCTCCATCAATATTCATCTGAAGTAGTTTAGTCTAGACACGCTTGTGTGGGGTTATACTGAGGCCATCAAGCCATAGGGCTCGCACAGAAATAGACAGAATTGTAGGCTGTAAGTGGTCTCTCCTTCTTGTTTCTCTCATCCTGCCTCTCCCATCTTTCCACCAAACAAGGCCTCCGCTGACGGAACCATTGAGATGAGCTCCTTTCTTCAACGGCTCGCAGTCTTCAGTGGAGATACGGATTCGAGATCTACTTTTTGAGCTAATTAGGACGAGGGCAGCTTCTTTCAGGTAATAATGGTCCTGCTTCCTCCCTCTCCAGCTCGCCAGCAGTGCTTCACTCTGCATAGATTAGCATGAGAATGTCAAACTTCCCCTCGTGAGCTTTGCCAACACGGCGTTTATGGGACACAATGAGTCTTTTCTGGGTCCTCTTTGAAGTGTGCTTTGTCATCAAGCTGGATGGGGTGTAGACAGAAAGCAGGATATTAAGTACTGAAGAAGACAGTGGGGTAGGGTAGGAGGGGAAAAAAGAGGAAGACAAGAACATTAACATCTGAACACCAGAGGCACACAGAGGTACAATGTGTTATTTGTTTTAGAATGTAATGCTTACTTTGGATCTGTAAAAATCTGTCTCTGCTGCCTTTCTTGGCAAAAAGAAAGAAAAGATTTACAGTCCATTACTGAAAGATGCATATTAAAGTCACACATTGATTATGAGTGTTACTGTTTTGAAAGAAAGAGAAATAAGTCTCTCTGTGTGCTAAAGTTTTAGCCTTCCACACACACTTTCAGCCTCCCTGTTTCATACTGAAACATGAATCCATTTATTTATCGTTCCTCACCGCGTGCCTAAATGCACTTTAAATGAGGTAAAAATAAGTGTCTGTTGTTTGACACTCAACATCCCTGCTTGATGCTCTCAATAGCGTAGCAGCCTAGTGCCAGTGCACCCTAGAGTCATTGTCCTCCAGAAGAAAAGCCATTTGCCCAGTCACCCTCTAAGCCCATGTGCCACCATTGTCTTAGTTTCTATGGAGACGCTTTCCTCCAGACCAAGCATGTGGAGGGCACCCCTCCAGCGGAAGGAGGTGGAATAACATTGTGGAAAGGCAAATCATACTCCAACCCTCATTTACATGTCCAAACATGAACCATGGACCGCAGCTTACAGTGTTTGTTCACTAAACATTTCACAGTGTTTGATTAAACCGAGCCCGGAATGAAAGACATATAGTGTATGCCATTCTTATTTCCGTAGCAACAGAAAGTGTTTAGTTAATTCTGAAAGTGTGTGAATGAAAGCAAGTTGATGAAAACAGACGAGGGAAAGCTACAGTAACATGCAGTTATTCTCTCAGATCTCTCAAACCTCTATCTTTTGCAACAGTCAGTGCAAGTTCACTCCCTCTGGACTGTTGGCATGAACGATACATTAATGTGTCTGGGCCTGATGAGGTCACTCCCCAGCGCCTCCAGATGGGGGCACTGTTCCATCTGTCTGTCGGTCAGCCCGTGTTATGTCCTTACCTATTCAGGAGACGCACAGCTGTCAGGCGGCGTTGGATGTCTCTGACCTTGCAGAAGATGAAAGACAGCCACCTCAACGGCTACTGTACTCAGTAAACCTCCCAGAGTCAAGACTCTCATCTGTGTGGCCTGGAGGAAGGGACACAATGGGGAAGAGGCAAGCTGGTATTATTTTTATTATTATTAATTTCCACCTCCTATCATTCCTATACTTATTATCTGTTTCCCCCATAAAAACTACTACAGTTGAATAATGGGGCAGAAAATATGATAGTTTTCTGATTCTTGCTTGTGATTTAACATGGCTACTAGTTGATAGGTCATATAATAAGAAAACCAGAAAAGTAAATGACATTAACATATTTCACAGAAGCAGGAATTGTGGGCCATTGATAATCCAGGCCTGAGTCTTGGAGAGTCAGGAGCCACCGCTGCAGGAATGATAGTGCTGAAAGTGAGTGGCTGACATCACTGAAACACTACGTTCCAACTCTTTAACTTGGTCAAACGAACCCACGGTCATAAACAAATGTCAAATAAAAGCTAAGGCTAACGACCTATTTAACACATAAAATACCAACTTGCGACGGCACATGTATCACGCTGGAATATGAACCGTTTGTAATCCTTGCACCATAGAGCGGCTAATGAACCTCATAATGAAGTCATCAATATATGTTTCCCCTAAAATGCAGCAAATCCTTCAAGAAAAATGAGCTCATCTCACGTTCACTACAGGCAGGATACTTGTGTGTAATATCTAAACAATCATGCAGTGTATCATTGGGCGCTATTTGTTTGTCATGAATAGTGGTAATGAATGATAAGTAGGTTATCCTCATTAGTCAGCCCATATAAATCAGCCCGTGGCTCACTGAACTTTCAGGTATTCACTTTAGTTGTAGTTTGCTTCTGTTTCACATCTCTAATATTAATTTCGCCTCCTTTATACCTGTTTAGTAGGTAGAATAAAGTCTATATGAAGTAAATACTCGGGGCTCATATGCATTATATAAAGCTAACATGGATCTTAGTGTGAAATATCAAATTGAGTTTTAAATTAGCATTTATTGCTTTTTTCACTATTTATTTATGTCGCATGCTCCATTCATTTTTCATCAGTTGTTTATTTAAAGCTTTCAGAATATGTTTGTTTCTCCGCTGACTGAATTTTAATGTCGACTATTACAGTAATGTTGACACTGAACTCAATCCCAGCGTGCTTGTGAATAACTGGATAAAAAGCAGATTGCAGTTCTTTGTCATTTGATCCATGCATATTATCAGTGCAGAGTACGTGCGCTGGAAACGACTGCATAATTGTGTTTAAGCTCATCCCGTGCAGTTTATTCCAAGAAAAAGGTTTCTCTCCGCAACAGTTTCAAAGACGGACATTTTCTGGAAAGCGGCGCGGACGCTCTGCTCCTCACAAACCAATTACAGTATTGTCTGGAGTAGGGAAATCTAATTTGTTTTCAAAGAAAAACAGCAAATCCAACTTACCTCTAAATGCCAAGAGAAACCCCTAAACCCTCTCTGTTTGACTCAAGCCAGACAAGTTTACCATCCTAATTGGTCACAGTGGGCAGCGCATCAAAAGTGTAAATAATTTTCCCAGCAATTGGCTTAGTCTTGGCTGTCCTGGCTTTCTTTCACAGTGAAAAGAAAGCTGTCCCTGTTGGACGTTTTGTAATAATTCCTAAAGCACTTTTTTTTACATCTTGTCCTAAACAGGCGAAATATGGTAATGAGAGAGCCATATTCAATCACAGGAGCAGCAGCTTCATAATATGAATCAACCAGAGTGCATGACAGAGTCCACTTCAATTACAAGCAGAGCTTCAGGTGTTGCTGCACCATGTTCCCCTGGTTTGAGGTTTACGGGAATCGGGCTACATATAACTAAGAACATACAGTAACCTGCAGATCTAATCATGTTTCGTGGTTCTGACAGGCCACCCACCAGTTGTTTCATTTCTGTTTGTCAGAACTGTTAGCACTGCAATAGCATTAATCATGCTTTTCTACATACAGGTGCGCCGCGTTTATATGTTGAGACTTCGCAGAGAGCACACATACGCGGTGTGACAGATGGAGGCACACAGGCAAAACTCTGAATTTGTGAGCGGCTGATAGTTTGCGTTCATTATTTTCCCGGCAGCTGGGGAGAACCGGGGAAATTACAGCTTGACCACAATCACAGAGGACACGGCGGCACTATTAGTTTTCCAATGCAATCACATAATCCGATGGCCTGGGCATTTGCTTTAATCAGACACCTGGGAAATGCATCCATCCCATTTCATTTCATCAGCTCAAATCAATCTCCCATCAGTATTAAATGAATACACTGAAACGAGAAATCTGCCCGGACAGGATATTATTACCAAAAGGATCTCCTTCATTATGGCCTTTTATGGTGGCTTGTCTTTCTCCTCAGTGTTGGAGGCATATGAAACATTGTTTCCTGCATGTGTTGAAGCACACATATTATAGTGTATGAAGACCCATGTAATAATGTGTGACAGGCTTGTTTTTCATCCCATCAAGCATATAACAAGTACAAGTCACGTCATCAAAAGATGTATAATGGCACTGTGGAACTTCAAAGAACGTTACTTTGTCCATTACAGTGTAACAAGCAGAATCTCTGCTGTGCATATTCACATGTGGCATTATCTGACAGGTTAAAGCTTTTGCTTTTTATGTATCTCCCTTGCACATCTCCGGTGTGCTGGTGGATGTGGGGATGCTGCTGGTATCAGGGATGCTGAGAGCGCTGCACGAGGAGAGTCTTTGTCTGCTCTGGGAAGGCTGGGCTCCAGCTGGCTCCTGCTATGTGTTTGCATGCAAAAGTCAGTGGGTCCCTCAGCACTCAGAGCAGGAGGCGAGCTGGTTGATTGATTGGGATGCACACCAATCCCCCACCCACCCACCATTCCCACCTCCTCCTCTTCCTCCTCCTTCTCCCTGTTCTTGCTCAGGGAGCACATGTGCCTTTCCTGCTCTCCATTTTTTTTTATCATTTGCAAAGACCTTCTTTATCACACACAATCATTCACACAGCCATTAACAAAGGTGCATGCTCACACTCAAACGAGACCTGAAGAACATCTGAAAAAAAATAATAAGACACATTGATTAACTGATGCATGATTAATTGCAGGGGACGTGTATCTTAATGTGAGAGCGCTCATAAATATCACCAGTGTCTCCAACATTGGGTTCATTCAAGGCAACGCATTAGCAGTCATTCCAGATAACCACTTTGCCAGACCATTCTCCACACTTCGGCTTGCTCTTGCAGGGACTGAAGCATTGCCCTAACGAATTCATCATTCCAGACAGACAGCGAGGGCGCCTGAGGTAAAATATATTTTGACAAATGTTAGTATCGCAAGCGCCTTTCTGCAGCGCATCCGCTTTGAATGGATCATCCAAGTGTTGGCGGAAAGCATGGAGTTGAACAAAAAAAAAAAAAAAAAAAAAAAGGAGGAAGAAAGGGTGTGTTAGAATCACCGACAGCTTTTCGGGACTCCAGCTACGACCAGTCAGCCAGTGTCTGGTGAGCGGGCGTGTGCGCTAAAGTGCGCGTGCACGTGTGCGTCCATGCGTGTGTGTGTTTGTGTGTGTGTGTGTGTGTGTGTGGACCAGCAGCCAACACACACTTAACATTCGATCGCAACATGGCGTTGAAGCGCCGAGAGACACGACGGCTCTGCCCCGACTAATGCAGCCTTATTGTTTGGAAATCCAGCAGAGTGATAACCAAAGAGACCGCAACATTCACACAGACTCCTTTACGCACCGGCGGAGACAATAGCGGATTCCAACATATGCATGTCGCTATAACGGTATAGCTGATTGTAAAGACGCACGCTGCTACCCCACTGGTGGAAATCAAAGGCTGTACATGGCGGTGGAGAGTACAATTTGGCTGTTCTGTCTTCTTTCGGTGTTTTGTGGTCCATCCAAGCAAGGTAAAGCTCTAATCGTGTTTCTTCTTCTTTTTTTTTTTTCTCCGTGGAGTGCATGTGTTAGGCAGCGGACCCCTTCCATTACACTGAAGTGCAGTTACTCGGAGCAGAAGTGAGCAGCGATAACGGATAGGAGAGAGTTACTGGGTGAATTTGCACCTTGCACGGCCACGGTGCACTATCGCCGTATCCCGTGTTCACCTTATGTGGCCTCTCTGGTGCTTGGGGTGTAGGGGTGCATTGTTACTTGACGAGTGTCTCTTGTCTCAGGACGCACCGGAAGGCTGCGAAGTTGCAGCACATTGCCCCAAATAGCAGCCCCTGAATGTTGCCACAGGGCGGCCGGGGGGGAAGTTCGGGATCAAAACCAGGGGACGGGGGCTCACGGTGAAAAGACATGTGGGCTCTGCTTTGGTGTTCAGTCAGGGAAGAGCGCCCTGGAAGCAGCCCAGTTATAAGTGTGATGATTGCTTGGCCAATTTAAAAAGAACTTTTATCTCTCTCTCTCTCTCTCTCTCTCTCTCTCTCTCTCTCTCGCTCTCTCTCTCTCTCGCTCTCTCTCTCTCTCTCAAAAGTTTAATGAACAAACTAATGTGCGCACATATGTCTGTTTTAGCCACTGGCTCAGAAAAGTTGAGTGATAGACTTCATCAAAACTATATAATCTACACACGTTATTGAAAAACTTGAATGTATCTGAGAGCTCGGAGTAATTTCCCACTAACTGCGTGGCCCCTGAGAGTGGAAGAGGGCTGATTGGAGAGAACCTGCCCACACAGGCGACAACTAGTCGGTGAGAGACTGACTTGACACAGGATTTACATGATAAAAGACCTGTGCAGAGTATCGGTGCAAGCTGAACACCTAAATGCTTTCCAGGAACAAAGACATGACACCAAACTCTCCAAAAACTTTTCATTAAGGACCCTGATGTTTAGTGAACATCCCAGCATAGATCTATATGAAATCACTGAGACAGGTTAGCAGGTGGCAGACAATGATGCAGTGAAGCAATCACGTAATCCACCTATTCATTACCCATAATCCATTATCTTTCAGCAGACCTTTAGGGATCACAGTGAAATGTAACCAGTTTTTATCAGACTCACATGTCTGTGATGTTCTGTGATATTTAACTGTGTATCTCACATTTAGGTAAAATGTTCACGTAACATAACGATAGCAATAGGTCGGCTTTTATCTGTTAAAGCCTTATCATGAAGACCAGAGAGGTGGGACTGTGTGCGGCTATAGTTGTTACTAATGTCTTATCTAATATTTAATTGTATTTGTGTAGCTGATTGGTTGATTAGCCAGTGGCATTGCTACAAAAGCTGTTTTTTTTCCCCACCAGAAACTCATACCTGAGCTCTGCCCAATCGGAAAAAAACACATTTCTTCCATCACCTTAGTATCAATCATCAGCCTGTGTAGTTTTATCCTCCTCTTGTGCCTCTAGACATAGCTGTTCTGCTGCTGCAACTCCGGCGTGTCATGCTCTGCAGTGATTGCTGGCAACAGTGATAAGAAATAAAGCATTACAGTGCATGGGGATCGGTGTGGCAGTGAAAAGTCAAAGTTGATGGAATAAATATATCAGAAATGTACGCAAATCCGCGTGGACGCCACCTCCCTGTGAGCCACTGGAAGCTTAACACAGAAGTTCCATTATTCATTGTTCAATTATGCATCTAAAGGCCTGAAAAAGGGAGGCAACTACGGGTAGAAGGTCAGAGGATACCATTTAAGTTAGATTACCATGCCCTGCAGACTCCTACTGAGACAGAATAAGGAATTACTCCCCTTGAGATCCTCCTGACAGGAGAGTGAGTGCCATACTGCGGCTGATCACATCCACATGATGAAATTTCTGATTGGTGTGGGTGAACAGTGAGGAGGAAGTTGATTTATTTCCACTGCGAGATGAATCACTGAAAGTTTTTAGATTGGGGGATTTAGTCTGTATATTTAAAGCTTTTGAATTAATAAAACATTGCATTTATTAAATTTAAGCACATTACATTCCTGCTTCAGAGCAAAAGCAATATTTGCGTTCATGAGCGCCGTTGATGGCAACGCTGTGTTTTACAAGCAAATGCTCAGATTATGTATCATGTATCATTACCAAACAGTCACACTGCATCGTCATTAAGGTCAGTGAACAAAGTCTGCATGCTTCACTCCGTGTGCGCTCGTGTGTTTTGTGAGGTTCAGAAAGTAGAGCATGCATGAATGTTGAGGTCTTGCTGGTTGTGGGAACTGAGGCTGGTAGTGAGTGGGGGCTGGGGGTTATTCTGGGACAGGGATTGGCCGGTGCTGTTTGGGCGAATTTGGGGGCAAGGGCCACTGCTACGCGCACAGAGAACTTTTTCGGTCCCCCTAAAGATGAAACTGAAAATGTGTCACATCACAAGCAAACGAATTCTGCAGAATGCGACATAAAAAGCGTGTCTGTGGGATCACAGTCACACCATATTGGAGAATTATTAATGGGCATAATAAAAAAAACTCTACGGTTGCTGCAGGACTTTATGAGTAAATGAATTTGATTATTCTGCCACCTTTGGTCTTTTTATATGCACATGAATGAAGTAAACACAGCTACAGTGGCTAATGAGAATGTTCATTTGAAGACCCGTATTTGTCATTTAACAAGGCAATAATCATCGTCTGCTGCAAGTCATGAAACTGATATCGCGGTTTGTGGCGCTTCTCTGCTCTGTTCAGCTAAAACGTCACACAGTTAAGTAGTTGGAGGAGGATACCTCGTGCAACAGCAACCTACTGCAATTCCACCGGAGCAGCAGAGTGTGATGTGCCTTGATTAAGCTGTAAAGTACTTCATGTTAATTTCTTCCCTTGTATCCATTATCATCCATTCTCAAAAGTGCTTATCTTGCATGTCCATGAGAGAAAACCTGTGTTCCTGCAGAAAAGAAGCCAGCAGACACAGAGACAACGTGCAAACAACACGTAAAGGCACAGCTCTTAATTCATCCAGAAAATTGACAAGCACAGTTTTTCTAAACAAATATTTCCTAACTGCTGAGTCCAAGGGTGGGTCCTTGAGTGGTTCACATGGATGGGCTGTGGGTCAGATGCATTCAAAGATCAAATAAATGCAGTGACCATAGGATTTTTTTTATGTTCGTTTGTGTGCAGCGAACTAGGCTCCTGACAATTTCAAAAATAAACCGACCTAACCCAAATACATTTTTAACACAAAAGATCAGTATATTTTCATCTATTATATTAATTTGCTTTAATTTGCAAACAGTTGCCTATTTACACATCCAGCAGTTATAGACAAACATTATCATTTATTACAAGCCTGGGCATCTTTAGTGTCTTTGGGTCATTTTGGTGCTCAGCAAGTTGTAGGTGTTTAGAACCGCCTGCTGCAGCTGATAACATGAGATCGGTGAGAGTGATCCGAAAGTATACCGCCGTGGACTGGACAGCTAAACAGTGAGCCAAAACTTGCCGAAGAGCTTCGTAAAGCTCCAGAGAGCTGCAAATTCAGTCCACCATTCACGTTGAGCCACCCCTTTTGATATAACCACATTGCTTCAAAATTGGCCTTTGGTTTATTATTAATGAAACGTCAAAATGGAGAAAAATCCCAGCATGTTGTAACCAGCGGGTTACATTAAGCATGTTTTATCAAGCCCTATATATTTTCTTCCATCTAATTATATAAGTACATTGGGTTTCAAGGCCCAACCCCATTTATTTTTTAAGTTTACATTTTGTGAAGTTAAATTGAAGAAAGTGGAAGAGTCGTTTCGGTTTTGTTTATGAGTCAGTGACTGAGGAGCCCAAGGAACTACTGATCTACAGATCTTAAAACGAAAAGCTGCAAAATTCTCCTCAGCTTTCTGTGAGAAGTGACACTAATTCATGTATCTCAGATTACATTATGTGTTCATCGCGGCATCCTCACTCCTGCATTGACTTCATATCGCCTTATACAGACAAAGCACTGCAGAGAAAACCAGTTAATGTCTCTTCACGAATACAAAGGGAGTGGTATTGCTCTGCGTCCAGTTTAGTTGGTATTCAAAACAAAACGTTTCCAAATGAGCAACATTTGATCACATGTTCTTGACATTGTCTTTCAGTGGTGTCAGCTGGCCTGTTAATGTCTTATTTTTACAGTAGATTGGTGATATCTTTGCTCTCTTCACCTTAGACTACCTGTGTTTGATCAGACCTAGGAGGGATTTTTGTTCCACATAACAGATGATAGAAAGATGGATATCTCTGGGAGTCAGCATGCAAACTCAGTTCCTGGCAAAAATACACACTTTTATTCCTCCAGTATTCTCAGGTCAGGCTTTCGTTGCCTCAACAGCTTGTTTCACACAAAGTTACTATCTTCATGGAACATCCGATGAAAATCCGACTGTAAAAGTCCCGCTGCTGGAGTGACCCTGCGCAGTATTAGGCATGGTGGTGGGAGGGAAGTGTTTTTTTGAGTCAACCATTTATTCCACACACTGCACCAAGGTACTGTGGTGCAAAGTCCATTCTTCAGCTTAAATATCATGGCAATGTAAAGTTACACAAAGAGGAAACGTTTTTCCCCCTTTTCAGCAATACTCAACAAGGTTATTTGTAGAGGTCTAAAGTCCAAGTTCCACCACGAAATTCACAAATTTAAGTTTGCAGCACAGTGAAGTCGTGAGTGTCACAGAAGTTGCCCAATGGCTGTGATAAAGTTGAATGACATTTCGCATGACAGTGATACTATTACAGGATTGAATCGCATGAAAGGCTTTGGAAATTTCTTCCAAACTGACATTTTAAAATTGGAAAAAAAAAAATCTTTTCAGTATTCTTCTGCTTCTGAGCTTGATTGCATTATGCTGCCTTCAAACTGTAGGCATCAAAACACAAGAGTAATGTCAAGAAATCAAAACTGTCTTGTTCATTTAACAGATTGTTGGACAGCTTCAACAAGACACAAACCCACACCTGACTCTCTCATGTTTGTCTTCTCTTGGCAGCTTGAAAGTATTACAGTAAAGTACAACGGGATCTGTGCTCAACGAAAAGTCTGTAATTCACAGTGCAGTGTTTACAACGGAAGCAAATTAGCACGGAATATGCTTTTCACTTTGAGCTTTCTTGCATTATGGTGCCTTCAACCTTTAGATGTCAAAACACATGAGTAGTGTCAAGAAATCAAAGCTTACTTGATCATATAATAGATTGTTGTACAGTCCCAATACAAACGTGACAATTATATTTGTCTTATCGTGGTATGAAGTCATATTCAGTTCGCAGCATTTACAGCAAAGTCTTCTCTTGCTTGGTTTGCCAGATACTCTAAATAAACATTGCACGCCTTTGGCTCGGGCGATATTTTGTTCTTTTCACCAGCCAGACATTTACATTGTCTCTCATACATATAATTCATACCAGGTAGCAAACAAACAGCTTGTATTACTGTTGGGCTGGTGCGAACAGAGGCGCATAGATCCCAGGGCAGTTTTACAAAAGGCTTTAAAGATTTCCTTTAAAGCTTGGTTGTCCTTTCAGGCACGAGTTTTCCTTCAGCAAACCGCTTCTGTCTGGTGATCTGATTCTGTTACTAGTGGTATTTATATACTAGCCTTCTGCAATTTCATACTTGGTATCAAAGAACTAAGAACTTATGCACTTAAAACAGCTAAACTAACAAGCTTTTAGAACTTCCCGCATCCTTCTGCAGAGCCCTTTTCACCATTGTTTCTGGTCTCCCCCTAAGAGTTACCATCCGTAAACTTATCTTTAATATTTATACCGTGTTCAGCTCCGGTTTGTTTTGTCTACACCATCGGCACAGCTGTTCACTCTCCTGTACAGCAGCGGCAACAGATTATTAAACATTGGTTTTGAAGAGGGAAGTATACCGTGGATTAATCTGCACCGGCCTTCAGATTCAGTTGAATAATGCTGTATGTAAACGGCACTATTAGTTTCTTATGCTGTAGTTTTTCAAGGTAAACTTGGGGTGGAACTCTTTCAGTATATATGTGAACATATATATGTAGCTTTCTTGAGACTTTAGCACAAACAGAGCTTGTTGGGCAGCATCGCCTGTTGAGACTAGCTAATTACACATTAGTGGTAAATGAAGTATCTGCACGTGTGTGTGTGTGTTTGCCAAGGTCCACCCGGTGTGCCGGCTTGTTTGCTTGCTTGTGTGTAAGCGTGGGTGTGTCAGCTGCGATTTGTGAGTGCATCTTGATGCCTTCCCCAGAGAGCCCATGCTAAATTAGGATGCATATTATTTAAAGATGCCCTGGGCTGAGTTTCAGCTGGGTATATTTGTGCAGTGAATATGTTGATTTTTATGGTGCCCTCTGTCTGCCTATTCATGCTGCCAGGGAAGCAGTCTTAAGCACAGAAGAGTTTGCATGAAAGAAGAGGAAGCCTTGAGCTTGATTTATTTTTCTGCTAAGAATTCAAATGATTTGCTCTCTTGGACTGCTCCAAGCATTTTGATGAATTTATTTTTTTGAATTCCTTTTCTCTGTTGTAAATAGCATGGCCTCTTAAAATATCTGAAAATAAGACGTGTGAGTGAATGCGCTTTAGAAATAAACTGCAACAGACATCCTTAAATAAAATAATTGTGGTTATTAAAAAAAATTGTTTTTATTAATGCTCAGAAGTATTACTATTTTTGTTTAAAATTTCAAGCTCGTATTTTATTGAATTGTTTTATCGAATACTTTTGGGTTTTTATCTTTTTATATATTGTCATGAGTCATGTAGAAAATATGAAATATTACATGATGGTCCTTTTCAGATAATGCCATCGTGTCATGTGCTTGTGTGACGCTGTTTCCAAGTTACTCGTTGGTAATGCTGCTGTTGGTAACGATGCAGCTCTGATGGGTTGTGTTTTTTCATCCCGTTGGTTTCTGTCACTGAGGTTTTCCACATAGTGTAGTTGATATACATGATTTAAGTTGTTGCTCAGCTGTACCGAAGGTAATACACGGTATATTCATATGTGCAAACCTGGACACTTAGCCAGCGATAGCCTCAGTCCAAGGCCAAACCACCCTGTTTCCTCAGACTGTACTTCTGATCAGTTTACTACTCTGGTAATATTTTGCTTTTATTCTATCACAGTACTTTAGCTTTTTTATGATGTGTGTGGGTGTGTGTTTCTGTGAAAGTATCCGCGGTCTGGCTGTGATCACTCGGTCAACCAACCTGCACTCACATTCCTTCCATTCCTTCCTGCTGTCCGCTTGGTCACATTAGAGCGGAGGAGTTCCACTAAAGGTGGCTGTGTAGGTGGGCTGTCTGTGGAGTTATATTGACGCGCTGCTGTGTAAAAGGCAGCTTTAGGAATACAAAGTATGGCTGCACTTCAGTTCCTGTATCCTTAATTCTACGTTCTGCCACCACATAATAGAGAACGCACATCTGAACACACACATGAATATCTGAACAACCATTTGTGAATTCACGCTGAGTACGCACACTCTTTAGTTCTCATTCAAATGCAGTGTATTATTTAAAGATCACAGCACATCTCTCACATCTGTGATGGAAAATGTCATTACTGAGAACGCCAGTGTGAGCATAATATGCGAGGGTAGCCCAGTGCAGTCTGCCCTTCCTCTAGTGCATGTACCTGGTAGTGTCACATAACAGTCTCATTCATCATCCTGATTTTGTGTGAGACTCAACCCTGAACCTTTCGCACCACCATTACAATGCACCTCACTTTAAAAAGCTGCTACTAGCTCAGCAGCATAATGCACCTCACTTAAAAGATTTTTTCGAGCTGTTCTGCATGTTTGTGGTCTCCTATCGGCTGCCACACCATACAGTAGGGATGCCGTCCATGCACCAGTGTCACCAGCCTATTCCCGCAAATTTAATGTGCTCCTGAATAAATGAATTCTGATTGAGATCTCCCATGCTACTCTCCTGCGAGCTTTGTTGACTCATGCAAGTGGGTCTGCCACTTGATGTGACCATGTGGAGGCCCCATGCTGCTGGGAGGCCCCACATGCAGGAACGCTGCGCTGTGATTGGAGGAGGCCAGACTGGGATGAATGAGCACTGTACATAGAGCAGGAGGCATGAGGGATTGCACTGATACGCCCCCTCTCACATTCTCTATCCCTTGTTCTCTCTTCAGCTCCCACGTTTGTCTCGCCACAACCCTCGTTTTTCACTGTACACTTTCAGTCCATTTGTTTTTACACTGGCTGCAAGACTCGTAAGCTCTCATTGACTGAAGTGTACATGTCACATTTATGCTTTATAAAGAAACACAATCTTCAACAGCAAAGTTTTTGCACATCAAAGTACAGCGGGACAAGTGTGAAGACAGGTTGACAAGCAGTGACAGATTATTCTTGTTTTAAAAGCTTGGGAGCAATTTACACCTGAAACGATTAGTTGATTAATCATTTAGTCAGTCACTGGCTGAAGCTTCTGAAGTGTGATTTTCTTTTTTCCTCGGATGTCATTAAAAGTAAATTTTACTCTTTTTTTAATTTTTGCTATATGGAGGAAACACAGCCATTGAGAAACTGTTAGTTTGGACTTTATCTTTATTTTCTGTTGTCTTACAGAGAAAAGTTCAAAGAAGTAATGTGCATTGGGGGGGGGGGGGTAATTAGGTTATAAGTGTTTTTGACTTTATACTTAATGTATGTACTGTGCATAATATACTTAATTTAGAAACATGCATGTTCAACCTTTTTCTAAAATCTTTGATTCATTCAGCTTTCTGACAGTGAGAGAGTGACTGTAGGTCTGTGCAAAGGACTGGGTGTGAGAAGAACCGTGGTGTCTTGTCGTGGGAGGAAACACAGCTGGAACGGTTAACACTTGACACAGCAGCTGTTCACATTGTTGAGTGACTCGCAGCCTCACTGTGTGGGTTCAGTGAAATGTTGGCCCCACTGTACTCAGCATTGCTCAACTAGTAAACAATCACAATTCATTCCATCCAAGAAATCAAAGGCACACGAAGTGCAGGTGAATGTGAGGCACGCCTCCGACACCAGACGGAAAGAAGCTAATGCCCGCAGCAATGTTCAGATAACGCTATACATGAGGAACGGCTAAATATTTAGACAGTAGTAAGATTCATCTGTCAGTGTTTCTTGTTATTGCCCAGGCATTTCCACTTGCACGCTGAAACTTGAGAGTCTCCGTTTCCCTACAGGGTTCGTGTTGGCTGCTTCTCAGCTCAGATGATCACAACTGTGGCTTCAAAATATTGATTTATTTTTTTCCCCCACATGTCGGGTACATTTTGGCCACAATTACATGGAAGTAGTCTGGGTTATTTTATTTTACCTTGTTGCTATTGATGTAAGGTAATTGAATTCACAAAAATCCACCACTGAAACCAAACAGCAGCAGCAGTAACAAAGTGGTTTGGGGTTTGGTTTTCCTGCTGTAAATGGTTCAGTGTTATCAATGAGACCATCTGTCGCTGTCCATGGCCCGTATAACATTTCAGTGCATAGTAATGTCCTACAATCCGTGTTTTCCATGAAGTGCTACCTACATGCACAAAACAATACACTGGTAACATCATTCAGGGGCAAATAATAGCAATTATCTGCTGCTGCTGTGTCAGTTTAGTAGATGTACAATGGAATCTGGTTATCTCGGCTTCTGTGTACTTTAGCGCCGCTTTAATGGTCCCTCTTCACAAACGCGTCTTTAATCACATTTCCCTGCTCCCTTTCAATTGAGTCTCAAGACTGCACTAATCTTATCTGCATTTGCTCAGTCTCTGTTTCCTTCTGAGTCTCATGTGTTTTCATTCCAATCCTTACTTCACGTTCTCCACCTTTTGTGACCCCCTTACATCGCACTAGCACTTGTGAGTACCACACTTTAGAACTTATAGTTATTATTCTTCAGTTTTCATCACTGACTTTATAGATGGCAGTGTTGGTCTATCCATCACCTTTGATAGGTTCTACAACTATTGGATGGATTGCCAAGAAAATCAATTTTGTAATCATTCATGCTCCCCCGAGTATTAAACCTACTAACTCATATGGTAGCTTTATGTTAGCACCTCAACCAGACAGACAATGTGGGACACCAAAAAAAAAGGTCACACACTCATTGGCCCGCCTTTAGCTTTGATTATGGCACGCATTCGCTCTGGCATTGTTTCGAAAAGCTTCTGCAATATCACAAGATTTATTTCCACCCAGTGTTGCACTGATTTTTCACCAAGATCTTGTATTGATGATGGGAGAGTCTGACCACTGTACAAAGCCTTCTCCAGCACATCCCAAAGATTCTCAGTGGGGTTAAGGTCTGGACTCTGTGGTGAAAATCCATGTGTGAAAATGATGTCTCATACTCCCTGAACCACTCTTTCACAATTTGAGCCTGATGAATCCTGGCATTGTCATCTTAGAATATGTCCGTGCCATCAGGGAAGAAAAAATCTATTGATGGATTAACCTGGTCATTCAGTATATTCAGGTAGTCAGCTGACCTCATTCTTTGGTCACATAATGTTGCTGAACCTAGACCTGACCAACTGCAGCAACCCCAGATCATAGCACTGCCCCCACAGGCTTGTACAGTAGGCACTAGGCATGATGGGTGCATCACTTCATCTGCCTTTCTTCTTACCCTGATGCCCCCATCAGGGTAGGACTCATCAGACCACATGACCTTCTTCCATTGCTCCAGAGTCCAATCTTTATGCTCCCTAGCAAATTGAAGCCTTTTCTTCCGGTTAGCCTTACTGATTAGTGGTTTTCTTAAGGCTACACAGATGTTCAGTCCCAATCCCTTGAGTTCCCTTCACATTGTACTTGTGGAAATGCTCTTACTTTCACTATTAAACATAGCCCTGAGTTCCACTGTTGTTTTTCTTCAATTTGATTTCACCAAATGCTTAAGTGATTACCGATCACGATCAATCAGGATTTTTTCTGACCACTTTTCTTCCTGGAAGACGATGATTCCCCACTGTCCTTCCACTTTTTGATAATGCGTTGGACAGTTCTCAATCCTATTTTAGTAGTCCTCCTTAGATGTGTTCTCTGCTTGATGCATGCCAATGATTTGACCCTTCTCAAACAGACTAACCACCACAGGATATGTCTTTCGACATGGTTGTTTTTAGAAATGAGAAGCTACTCATTGCATCAGTTGGGGTTAAATAACTTGTTGCCAGCTGAAACATAATCTCTCATGCAGTAATTATCCAATAGGAGGCTCATACCTATTTGCTTAGTTAAATCCAGGTGGTGACTTCTTTTTTTTTGGCCATGCAGTGTATAAATACAGCCCTAGAAATAGGCCTGCCCGCAAAACTTGACATTCTCATCAAACCCTAGTGCCACTCTTGTTTAGTGCTAATTTGCTGTAATTAATGCTGTTAAGATGCTAAAGTCAGGTGGTGACAATTCTTAACAAACATGTCTCTGCATGACAATACACTCAGCTTACTAGGACGTCATGAGCAAGAGTGATTTCTTGCTTTGACGAGTCAAATTTGCGATTGTTATGCCAAGTTTAGAAATGAATGACCTGCTGAACATCACCATGTTCATATCAACCTTGTAAACATTTTAGCATGCTAACAAAACAGCTTTAAGCCACCAGTCCTTCTCATGGTGAGAATCCATCCCAAAATATTGCATACAAATTTACACATTTCATTACAGAAAGCACAGATTCATTACATGAAGCACCAGATTTTGGATTCTTTTAATCCAATCTCTTTGTTGGTAGCACTAAGTTGCTGAGAGGCCTGTGGTATTGTGTAGCTTCACTTTAGAGGCCGTGGAAACCTGAGCTGTGGCCTCAGGGTCACTAGGTGGCCAGTCTCTGCTGACAGCAAGCTTAGCCGGGTGAGATATTCACTGTGTTGAGTCGCTCTCCTCCTCCTGCTCCTCCTCTGTTTTCCTTCTGTTCTTCCAAACGTTTTGTGAATAGGTGATCCATTAACAGAAATGGACTAGTGGCATAAGTGTTGATGGTATCAAGACCACTGCCCTCCAAGCGTCTCCATTTCCCCTGCCTTTTATCTCCATTTCTCTCACTGAATGACAGAGAAAATCTGTTTCTTTTTACACTGGGCATTTTGTTTCTCTCCTTTTGTCCCTGTTCTGTGCATTTGATTTTGAATAGCTGTACAAATTACTCTATACATTTCTCTATTAATCCATCAGCAGAGGTATTCTGTATGTCTGTGACATGAGGTTCTTACCGGCATTGTAAACTTAACTATAATCAAAAGACTATTGTTGGTGTAATTAGAAAGCTATTAGAAATCCAGACAAAGCGTCAAAAATGTCTAAGGGACCTTATATCAGGTATGAATTGCATCTTCTATTTATTTTCTTGTTTTTGATTGTCGTCTGGTGTCTGTCTCTGTTTCATCCCCACTCCCTTTTGTAAACTGCTGTCCTCTCTCTGCTTAGCGTAAGCTATGAACCTCTTGGATCGGGGCCATCACAATCCATTCACTACAGCTCAGCGCGACTGCACAGCCGTTACTATATCCCAGAGTGCGCCCTGTCCTTTTCCAGCAGCTCCCACTTGTACTGTAAAATGGCAGAATGGCCACTTCACAGATCCCCCCCGCCCCCCACCCCTTCAGTGTGTCCTCATGAGACACTGACGGTAACTGTGTGTATGTTAGCATGTGGACGTGTGTATGTGCGTACTACACGTAGCCACATATCTAGGGCACTTTGAGGTTTCTGGGCAAATGTGTGTGTGAATATCAAGTGTTTTATTCCCACATGAAATATCCACTACTTGAAACATGTGATATGGTTACCTTACCTACTTCTTAAAGGATAGTAGGTCATGCTAAACCTAGATGATAAAAAAGATAAAATGTTACTGTAACTTTTCTAGGTTACACACCTGTGTTTTATTTTATCTTATTATGTAATTAGTTTTACACAGGTTAAGATGTCAGCACCTTTCTAAGACCTTTCTAAGAGGAAATTACTGTTTTCCGCTTTCTTTTCTTTACCTCTGCTGAAGTTTTGTGAGGGTAATGGGTTCCATATCCATCGCCGAAGCATCCTCGATTCTCACCAAGGGAAACCATTGGCAGTGAGCTGGGAAATGGCTGCTAACGTTTTAATGACTTAATGAGACCTAATTAGTTGAAATGCGAGAGGGGATGCAAAAAGCAGTGGAGGTGATCTACGACTGTGTGTGTCGACACGCACATGCAGTTTTTTAGTGCTCGCTACGTCGTGCGTCTCTCTGTGCAGGAGTTCTCGGTGCATGTGTGTGCATGCATGTTTATGTTGTCTCCATGGCAGATGTGTGTGTGTGTGTGTGTGTGCCAGAGTGCTGTACGGCAGCCTTTCTCAGCATTACCCAGCCTCTTCATCAGGAAGTGATGGTGGGGGGTCAGGCCTCATTTAATCAAGGAAAAAATTTCATCTCCCATTAACTTAATTAATCCAACGGCAGAGAAAGACAAGCTGAAAGAAACCTGCCTGACTGTGTGAGTGTGTGTGTCTCTGCCTCTGTCAGAAAATGATGTTTTTAAGCCGAATTCACAAAGAGGGTTTTTCAAATTATGTATAGAGGGGCCATTTAAGTTATATTACTTGCATAGATACGCATGAAATCATGTAATGACTTCATGTGAAAGATGAAGTAACATAACCTTAATATATAGTATTTAAATCAGGAGAGACTTGAATGCAAGAGTAGCTTAAGGAGAAATTACATGCCCCAGAAGAAGTCTTGACACTGGTGGTGGTGCAGGAATCAAGAAAAGTGGTTGAAGACGTGGATGAATGCAATGTGAGACAGGACTTCTGATGAGCTAAGTGGAGGGGCGCATTGAAGGAGGTATAGGTAAATGGTGTGGCGGAGGAGGGCTGCATAGATCTGACGGTGAAGCGACAGATGACAGAAGCAGAGAAACTGTTTTCAAATGTGACAGAGGCAGTGACAACATTTTATTGGTTTAAGTGCATGAGCCAGAGGATGAAAAATAATCATCATGATTGAATTTTTGATAAGCTGTATTTGTCAGCTATAGACAAATCTGGTTGTAGGAAATGTGTTGCCACTGCAGTTGCAGCTCAAACGTAAACCAATGACTGACACCGTGATGAACAGAATTTCTTGAGCGCTTTTGCTGAGACATCTGTCCATGAGATTCTGTGGAGAATTCGACAAACGTAGTTTGCATTAAATGCACGTTCTGAGTAGGAGGCTGAAAAAAGATAGACCATTTACCACTATACTGAACAATCAGCCTAGGGGCTGAGCAATTCACTCTACCTATATTCCATTTGTTTTGCTAGTTGGATACTTTCATACATTCCTCTTTTACAATATCATGGGTCTCCTTTTTTTCCCTTGTTCCTGTAATGTATTTTTGCAATGTAAGGATTTACAGAGCTTGAAGATTTCAGTCAGAAGCTATAGCAAGTAGTTTTCTGCAGGGTCTAATTAGCTGCACATACTGCTTTTACATGAAGGGTAGACAGCATGGGTGCATTATTGTTATTTTTCCTGGAGGCTTTGTCACAACTAATTCCAAACTATTGCTTTGAGATGGAATAACTTCCCTGCACACACACACACGTGAAGTACATTCAATCGTCGGATTGGTTGACTGCCGACCACACACACACACACACACACACACACGCCTTTCACTTTCACTATAAATGTGCTCAGCAGTAATAGCCACTAAGATCGAGAGCGCTGCACATAAACCAGCTGTCAGATTTGTCTATAGTAGAGGTCAGACAAGTGTTGCTCTTTCTAAAAACAAAAAGACATCGCCAAGTGTGTGTTACTTCATGCACCTGCAAGCCTTGTTTCACTTACTAAATTGGCAAATGTTATTTATTTATTTATTTCAAAGTAATTTGAGGGAACTCATTCTGAAATGATGATGGCTGTGTCAAGTACAGGGACTGGAAAGAATAGCAATTATCCGACAAGGATGGGATGGATACAGTATAGGGAGGCAGTTTTTGCAGTGGTGATTTATTTTCCTTAAAATGATGATGTATTTGCTGTATGTTTACTAAGATGGAGATGCTCAGGAAAAGCAATTACTAGAAAACAAAAAAAAAAATGTTATTAAAATGCAACAATTTTAGATATGGATGTCGCTTGCACTGAACACTGTTTAGTATGGACTGAGACACACTGTATTTTGCAGATTACTAATCACCATACCTTAGCTCATCCTTGAGCTGCAATATTTTTTTAACAAAAATGTAATCATAAAAATACACATTCAATGTCAGTTTTACAATAATTTTCTAGTAGTTTTCTCTGATACGTGGTAGAAGGCTGTGAAAACTTTATTGTCCACCTATAAGTAAAGGAATTGTGTTTTCAATGCCATCCAGAATGAATGATGGCTGCCATGCATTCTCTCTCTCTCTATCTCCATGCCTCCATCTTATTGTTTGTTGAACTAAATTAAAACTCTTCCACAGGGTTGTTGTAACATGGAGGGGGCAAGCACAGAAAGAATCTATCAAACTGTGCAGATGAGAGGCAGTTATATAAAGACAGGCAATACAGTAAAACAGCTGGATGCACATTCCAGGAGGAAAATGTATTTATGTACATCCACAATGATCTGCAACTTTCTTTTATAAACGTGCTGCATATTGTTTTTGAGATCATCAAAAATAAAGAACATTTTGAGGTGGTATAGTTCCCAAGTTTAAAAAAGCTTGACTGCAGTTCATGCAGCATTATTCTGCTCATCTCACACCAGCTCATCAACCTCTCACTCCAGGACTTCCCCTCTCTCACTGACTTTTATGTCCTGCCGTTGACATACAAATCCCCACTGCACTCATTTCATTTACAGAGCTCCCTCTCATCCTCCTCCTCCTCCCCCTCCCACTCCTCCTCCTCCTCTGGCTTCTTCACTGTGTCCAAAACAGTGTTAGGAATGCACAACCCCTAACCATCTGTGCCGCCAGTGCTATTGACTCCATTCAAGTAAGGCTGTGAAATGAAAAACTGGCAAATGCTGAAACTGATAGAGGGCACTAAAGAAAAAGTAACACAAAAGACACACACTCAATGAAAGAAAGGACATTTTATTTTATAGTTGAGCTGCGCTAGTTCACAGAGCAATAAGACAGAGAGTTGCAGCAAAATATAATATTTTAGTAGAATGGAGAGAAACGTAGATCAGCCTGTGCTGTAATATAAAGACAGGCATAGCTAACAATCTTTTCATTCTTTGTCCTGCCCAGAAAAGCCTGTTTCGGTGGAGCTGAGCTGTGGTGCCGGGCCCAGCCATGTAGTGTTGGAGCCGGGTTTGCCCCTCTTGCTGGACTGCAATCTGGGGGCCACCGACACACCATTCAATGTCACCTGGATAAAGGACGGCCAGCTGTTGCCCCAGGAGGGGGGTGACTACCTGCAGTATTTGGTCAACGGCTCCCTCCTCCTGCTGCCCACCTCTAAGGACGGCCATCCTCCCCAGGGCGTGGAGGGGGGTTACAGCTGTGTGACTGCCAGCGCCCTCGGAGCCCTCACCAGCCGGACTGTAAACGTGCTCCTAGCAAGTAGGTGTTCAGGAACAACCACAGCAACCTGTTTCTTCTTAGAGCTCTGGTCAAGTGCAATTTAGGTGAAGTAGAATTGCCTGTGTTGAGTCAATGTGAGCGAGAGTATCTGTCCTGTCAAGGTCTATTAGTAACCCTGTAGAAAGTTCATGAAATGTTTTACAAAATCCTTAACTCATGAACAATTTGACACTAAATTATAAGTAGGGATATTCAAATGTACACTGAGACTTGTGTTAATTATATCCTATGCCAATAGCAGTTGGAAGCCCTTAGCTCATTGCTTATTTTTCAGACACTTTATAGACAAAAAATAGAAATTAATCACTAGTCAGTCACTGGTTGAAAACCTAATGGGAAGCTTAAAAATAAAGCTAATGTGCATATGGGTTGATTGGATTGTTCTGCATTAATTTAAGCAACATTTTGAGAAGTTGTTTTCCTCTTGAGAAAACTCATGCAGTAAATGTGAATTATGTCATTCATATTAATAAGACATTTTCATTAATACTGTCCATTTTGGTATTGGATAAACACAGAAGATTCAAGATTCTTTACAGTCAGATACTCTGTAACAATGCCTGTAATGAAATTCTTGGTGCATGGAGCCCGCTCAGCTTCACAGAAATACAGTAAATAACTGAATAAAAATATGTGACGAAATAAAATAAAATATATAAAATAGAAACAGAACAAAAGTGGCTTTGTGCATGTGAAAGACAGAAAGTGTCAATTAGTGAAGTTTAGTGGCACTTTGGGAGAACACATCAAGCAAATCAGCAGATTTAATAAAATGTCAAACTGTTCCTGGAAGGAGTGGAAGCATGAAGCATTCAACAACGCAGAAACACACACACAAACATGTAGGGGAGAGTCAAGGGAATTTCTGGCACGGATGGAGATGAACTTGGTTCTCTGCTGCCTCAGATAGGACCTAGCATGTGTCCTGCGATCAGGTACACTCTTAAACAACACTCGTACCGAGTGTAGTGGGTGGAAAGGGGGTAAAAAAGAACAGGACGATGGGGATGTAAAGGATGAGAGGACAACCTGTAGTTTTTTTAATCACTCTTCTGAGGAGGCCTCTTTCTCTCACACTACCTAAGTGGTAGTCTTTATTTAGTCATTAGCTTTGTGTAAAATGAGACAGCAACCTCTGCGGATGCCCCTTCTTTTGTCAGCTGTCACATGCCTATTTATGAGGATGTCTTGTTTGAAGGGACAATAAGGGCTAAAGCGGAGGTAGGGGGTTGGATGAATGGTGGGAAGGCAGAAAAGGTTGAAGAGTTTGCGGTGGTGGTGAAAGGAAAGGCTCCTGAGACCATTAAGGATGACCTTCAGTTTGCGGGTGTGTATAGGTGCATGTATGTGTGTGGGTTTTTTTGAATTAAATCAGTAGCGGGAAGACTATGAGATAGATGTGACCAGTGTGAAGGAGACCGAAGGGGTACTGCCTCAACACTGACATTGAGCCGACATTCCCATTTCCCACTGTGTCTTCACTAGCAGGAATGAGTCTGAAGAGAAAGATCACATCTGTGAAAACACATTATGAAAGCCACCTGCTCTAGTTTCCCTGTTGCAATATATGATGCGTGAGATCCAGAGGCAGAGAGACGGAGACCTTTTCTCTTTATTTGTACACAGACTGAAAATTGATTTACAGTTTTTCAGTTCCGCCTTCTCCTTCTCCTGGCAAAATGACAGGCGGCATACACATTTCATTTTAATTGTTAATTAGGATAGAGAAAAAAAAGCAGCCTTTAATGTTAATTACACCAATTAACCTTGAACATCAATATTTCCTAATCCCTACAAGCTTTCACAAACCATTTCAGTTAAACAGCTGATGTCATGACCACAGAAGATTTAGAAGACATGGGAGAAAGCGTAATACTAATACATGCAAATGTAATTTTTTTCTCTCTCTCTCAGTATTCTCTCTCATTATATTCTCTCAGCGTAAGGAATGGCGGTTCAGAGACACTTAACATAATACGAACATTTCTGTGCTGTAACCTTATTCTTAGTGAAAGGTGTTGCAGAATTAATGTAAACGGCTTCCTTTTGTCAGCGGTGAAGGGCATTCCCACATGCATGTCAAAACTGCACATATTTTCCAGTAGCTCTTGAAAAATATCCGTCAGAACTGAGGGCACGCTTGATGAGTGTTCGCAGTGTCACTCAGCCTTAAAGCAGGGTAGCAAAGAGGTCACGGGTGGAATTATCTCCTTACACAAGGGGAGGGGAAAAAAACTATGCAATCTGATAGCTGTGGGGCCAAAGACTGGGGCATAGATAGAGGCACGGACAAAGACAGAGAAAGAGTCGGGGTAAAGTCAAGGGCAGGGGAGAGAGAGAGAGAGAGCGAGAGAGAGAGACGCTGATAAAAGACAAATGAGGGGGAGTAATGAATGACAAAATAGAGACTTAGCACATTGCAACACGTTATGCAGCACAATGAAGGGTTAAACTTTACATGGAGAAGTGCCCGAAGGAGCTGTTCCTTCATACAGAGAAAGGCCTTGTTGCTAGGAAACAATTGGGCATATTTTTGACCCTGTAGTTTAGTATGTCACCTTTGGCAAAGGAGTGCTACAAAGAAAAACTGCCCCGTGTATCAGCACAAGGACAGGCTGAACTGTGTCAGCGTGGCAACATCTGATATGTATGATGCCGGGTAGATCTGCAGTGGAATTTCATCAAGGGCCTAGGGACCCTCACGGAGCCCTGAGACTAATATGATTATGCTTTGACAGAGCGGAGGTGGAAGCCCAGCCAGTCGCCATTGTTCGATCACAGCATGAGTAAAGTGTCTTCTCCGAACAGCCGCTGACCCCCTTTGCATTAATGCGTACACTCGCTTATCAGCTGTTATTCACCCCTCACATGTAGACGCCCTCCCCCCCGTGCACACATACACCCGTGGACATAGATGCACACAGTGATCCAGTAATGTAATCACAAGCAGACCACGTACAGGCAACAAGGCACACACTAGAGTAAACACTGAGGTACAAGTAGTTTGGTACACACACACACACACACACACACTTACCCTAACCATCTCAAGAACCCCCTCGACCCCTCAAAAAGACAACCTGGGCCCACAAAGTTAGCATTCCTCAAGAGTTTGGCCCCCACAACTTAATAAAAACAAGAAAACACACACACAGTGGGCCTGGCACCCTGTCAGGCAATCTGGCAGCGTCACAGGTTGTGTGTTTGCATGAGGGTATCATGCTGCGTAATGGCTGGAAGTGGTGGGGGTTAATCATCAACACCTCCTGTAAAACTTGCCACGCACCAGTGAGTGCAAGTTTTCTGAAATGAATCAAATGCTTTCCACTCTACTATGAAGCATCTGCCTCCGTGCACTCATTGAGAAACTTTGTTCCCTTAGAGCAGCAGGAAAACACAGATGGCCAGTTTGCTGCCATGACTAACAGTTGGTATGATGGGGTTAGTGTAATCTCGGATAGTCCGCCCCAGTGTCTTCCTCAGGCTTTACAGTAGTTTGGAGAAAATCGTGTACAGAACACTGGGATAGCTTGAGTTTTGAAATCTTGAGGCACCCAAGAGTCTGAAAGTCTGAAAACACCTACCTCTGAAAATGAAAAGTTTCATGTCATAGTAGAAACAAGGCCTTACATAGTTCAACCCTCTGAAGTTTTGTTTAAAACCTAATGACATCCAACTGTGCCCACACTCTTTTTGCCACTTTGTAGCCATCTCAGTAGTGTGGATCTATGGACGGTAATGTTAGCTTATTAACAAATTCATTTGGTCTGGATCCCTGATCCTGACTGGAATATCTTGACTACTGTTGGGTGGATTAACATGACATTTGTAAAGACATTCATGATCTCTTCACATTTGGTAATTTTCCCAAATCTATCTCTAGTGAGTGTTTTGTTCGTGTATAATGTCTTGACATGTATTGGAAATGTTATTCAGCAGATGAAAGCATGAATTATAACAACTTTGATGATTCCTTGACTTTTCATTCTGCCACACTGAGTTAAATAGTACACTAAATGGATTAGAACAAACTGTGTCTTGTACCGTCACAATTTTGACAGAGTTTAATTTCTTGATGGATTGCCGTGAAATTAGGCACAGACAGTCATGTCTTACATTTCTTAAATGTTAGACTGGCACCATTATCAGATGTTTTGGTTTAAACGTTGGGTTTCACTCTAACAGAACTACTACAGAAATCAGTGGAGTGATAAAAATGATGAGAATACTGCACCTGACAGTCGCCCCTGGAAGGCATTTATAGTTTTGCATTTGGAAATACTACTGGAAATAAATAATTAACTGGGAGAGAAATTCAACCCTCGTACTCACATTCACACCGCTGGCCAGTCATGGAAAGTTTTTTCAGGAAATTAAAGAAAACTGTAGAAATGGATTGACACGTTTGGTCCCACTTAAACATGGAACATGTATACGTTGGTACGTATGTTGGATAATCTTAACATGTTTTCAGGCTGTGCAAGTCCAGTCTGCATTGGCTGTGTGATTGAGTCCCCAGTATATCAGAAAGTGTATCACCAGAAACCAGAAACAATGCTGCTTATTTATTCATTCGATGCATCATCTGGTATTCTCAAATTTCACTGAGCTCAAAAGTTATGGGATATTAGTGGAACTGTGGACAATCTAAGTACGTACTGAATTTCTAGTCTGTCTGGTACTTGGAGTTTCCTTGTTTCCCTGCTTTTTTCTGCCTTTGGTTGCCTTCTCCTCTTCTTTCTCTGCTCTCTCCTTTGATCCACCCCCACTCTCCACTTCTCAGTCAGGGCTACAGGCGAAGTGGCTGGGACAGCCCGCTTGTTTTGTTCTCTCTTCCAACAGCCTGTTGGGGTCAGAGGTTAGAGGCCCTCATTCAGTGCTCCCTACTGCCCCCTGGTGCTCAGCATTACCTGCAGAAGGAGGCTTTCCCTCGTGAGAATTGGAGCCCTGCCAAGAGTCGACTTGGACAGAGAAATATTCAAGACAAGCGTGATTAAATCCCCAAATTTCCCTAATCAGGACATTCAAGGGTACTTAAATGGTCTGGGCAAGTCTTTAATTAAATTACAAAAATTTAAATGGTGCCTGTAAAAATCCTGAAAGTATACCAAATTAAATAAAGAAACACAATAATTGAGCTGTTTAAACACAAGCAGGCAATGGCATAGTTGAAGGGGTCAGTTCTATGTGTGTTGGTTTGAAGGCTCGAGCTGACAAGTAGTGTACAGACCTCCTATTTCGTAACCGTATGGGTTGTGCAACCCATGTAACTAGTGTAGGTGTGCTTGATACTTATTCAAATACATCTCATGGACACTCTAATGGAATGGGAGCTGTGGACCAGTTGTGAACAAATCATTAGTTATGTCTATTAAATAAACTTTTTGCATTTCTTCATATCAGAGATATAAGGTACATATGTTGCATGATTAAACAAAAAAAGTTTAATTTCTAAATATGGGTAAATATGGATCATTGTATGTGTTCGTTCACTATCTGCTTTTTATAAATTGCCTATTTTTGTATCCCCAGGTCTGTCTAAATTCCATCTGGAGCCGTCACCCCAAACAGTGCCAACTGGGGGAGCTGCCCGCTTTGAGTGTCAGATCGAGGGAGTACCTACACCTGTTATCACATGGGAAAAGGACGGAGTGGCTGTCCCCGAGGAGACAAGGTAGCCCCGCTTTGTTTTTGGAACTCGTTTGTCTTAAATATCCTCAGTATAGTGCATCAAGTGTACATCTTATCATATTCCCCTTAATTTAGTGTGAATTTACTGCAAACGCACCTTGGTGACTGCAATGTTACACACTCTGTTCAAGCATTTGTAGTCAAGCCGTGTGTTGGCCCCCATACGCACATTGGAGTTTCAGATGTCGGTCTAAATTCATTAAGTCTCCCGAGTGTTTGAATCCCAGTGCGCATAAATCCTAGCACTGCTGTAGTCATCCAGCTCATTTAACAGCTACTGCGTCTGTGTCACATTGCAGTTCAATTGCGGAAACATACATGCTGAGTTTGGAATTGAAGTCCAGGCTACGATAACATGACCTTGTTTATTACCTTATGTAGCTCTGGGCTTTTACATTTGTTTACTGCCATTTATTAATTTTTGTTGTTGTTGTTATTTTTTTATTGCAATAAGCAGCCTCAGCCTCAGTTCATGGTGGAAATACAGCCAAAGTCTCCTTTTATAATTTTCCTAATGTTGCCAGTCAGTCTTGTAAAGTGCCAACAGGAACTAACCATCAGGTTTTCTTCAGAATCACCTGTTTGCCTCAGAAAGAAAAAGGTAAGGTAGAGGAACAACAGTGGTCCCACTGAGGGGTAACCATTTGATTACATTCAAAGTTTCTTTTAATTAAAAATGGGCCAAGGACTTTCGCATGCCCCCACGCTGTCAGTCCCCAGCTGTGAATCTGAGTGCTCTACAGCTACAAAGTGAACCTGGAAAATTAGAAAACCTTTTAGTCATCTAGTTTGACATTTGAATCATCATTCTATGCTCATTAGCCCATGTGTAATTATTTATGCTGCTTAATTACTTTAACCTCATAATTTCTGTGTATATTCCTACATGCTGTATTTAGGTGAATTCGATGCAAGTAAGACTTAATAGTGGCTGCAATTTACAGAACACCCAGCCACATCAAGTGTATTTTACTCTTTAAACTTTTTCAAGGTAGAATTTTATGAACTACGAGAAGTAGCATCTTAAGGCAAACACTCCACTCAGCTCCACGTTTCAAGGTCTAATCCTGTGACCACATTGTGAACAGGTCTCCCTCTTTGTCTTCGTCTCTCAAAAATATTCTCACTTACTTGGCCGCTTAAAAATATTGACATTTCAGTGTGGCTCTACTGGCCCTGGAATTTGTTTCAAGCCTTGCTGCACAACGCCTAGTGTTAATGGCTGCCGTATCCCTGCGTGACCCGCACACAGCTTCCTGCTTGTAAGGTCTTACTGGAGGGATGCTGCTCTCCCACCTCAGGCACTGTTAATGGCTTCTCACAAAAAACGAACCAAAGTATGGCTGATAGATCGCTGGCGCTTTTCTCTGTGCTCTCCTGCTTTAATGTGGCTTTCCTGTCTATTGCTTCCTCTGCCATCGTTTTCTCGTCTCTAATGCCCCCTTTCCGTCTTTATTACCGTTTCTTTTCTGCCCCCGTTTCTCTTCATTCATGGCTCCCCGGTTTCCTCTCATTATCTCTTTCTTTTCTTATTCTTTGTTTTTCCTATACGCTACCTGTCTTTATTGTCCCTGTCTCTTTATCTCCTATCTCTCCACTTCCTTTCTACTTTGCTTGTGAACAGGCGACCACTAGTCATAGTTTGGTTGGATTAATAGACTATGATAAAGACAATAAGAGGCAGGAGGGCAATACATTGCCAGAGCCATAGGGGAGTGAGAAGTAGTGATGTGTAGGATTTCAGCAGAGTAAATATCAACATTTAAGTAGACCTTATAGACCAAAAATACAACCTATCACTATTTTATAAGGTTTATACTTGTGATTCTGTGAAGCTTGTCATGTCTTAGTCCATTAAATGACTTTCATCACTCGTTTTCAGCCCCTGTATTTCACTTTCATTTCACTTTCACATTCTGAGTTTTATAACTAATAATTGTAAACCCCCTTTGTGCGCAAAAACCCCTCTCTCCTGAATAAAGAAGGATGGAGCCTTGTGAGGACTTGTGGATCCCTGCAGAGTTGATCCGCTGGATACTTTATGCTCTAGAGCACTAAAGCCATTTATTCAGTTGTTTTCCTGTCTCACTCTGGTTCTTAATCTTTTTCCTTCTGCCGCCTCTCCTCTCTTTTGCCCTGTGTGCAACAGGTTCATTTCCCTTCCTAACGGGGTGCTCCAGATTCTGGGGGTGACCAAGGAGGATGAGGGCGTCTACCGCTGCGTTGTCTCCAATTCTGCCAGAAAGGACATCAGTCATGAAGCAAGGCTGACTGTCACCACAGGTGAGCCCTGCTGCAGTGCTTTATAGTGCTTGAATAGATGCACCACTAGGAGCTTCCAGGGCAATCTCTACTGTGACTTTTTGGACAACATGCTTCAACTGCATAAGGTCGGAGCATGAGTTTTATTTTTAAATTTAAAAATTGAGAAAGGGTTATAACTACCATATATTTTTCTGGCTATCTTATTTTCATGGTAACAGGTTGCTCTTTTATTCTATTATTCTAATAATATAATTATGGTAATAATTTGTTTCTGCGATGGTTTTCCATTGCTTTATTAGTATAAATAGTTTTGCTCTTAAAACACTTAAATACTGAGTTCACATTACGCTCACTTGCAGTATTTGATACCCGGCCGTGATGAGCTTCCATGTTTAAAGCGATGCCACAAAATCTTGGAAGGTACACGTCTCAAGGTGGTCACACACAAACTTTTCCACTCCAGCAGATGAATATGAAAACAGCCTTCTGCTGTCAAACTGCACCTACATCATTCGGCGCAGCGAAGGACAGCCGAGTGAAGCACATTACAGCGGTCCGGGCTTTGAAGATGCATTATAATGGAATGCATTACATGAAAGTACAGTGGGTTTGTTTACGTTGAGGATGCATTTATAAAGGATGCATTTACTCTAGTTGTTCCAGGGCTGTGGTCATTACAGCTATAGGAATAGCCGATCCTGTACGCATGAACAGTATTTAGAACAAATCTCTTGATTCATTCCCTTAAAACTTTAAACCAGACAGAGGGACAAAGTAGTTCTAATAAGATCAAAACATGGCCTTGTTATGAACCACCTAATTGTATAGAGGCCAGTGGCTGGCCTAGGGTAGATCTGAATAACAAGAGTTGAACATTTAACTGTTAAAAGTACATTTGGACATAAAATTAATAATTCTGACCTCAAGTCACTGGAAACAGTAAAGAAAAGGCCCTGTGCTCTACAGTCAAATTGCTGCTCTGAATTGATGTCTGATACTGAAGCCATCTTATTGAACGCGCTTTTATGATGTAAAGCACTTTCAGCTGATGTTGTGGATTAAATACATTGGCCTCGCCTGTCCTTCAGAATTAATTTGCTGCAACGTACAATATCAAGAAACCTTTATTCCCTGAGAGTCTACTGACTGTATTCACCTTCTATATGGCTAGTGGCAGTGGGCTGTACACTTTTAACTTAGTCTTCCAGAAGTGTCTGGCTCGTTCTCCCGTTTTGTTTACAGAGTTCAAAAAACAAAATATGAGCTGTTTTTCAGACTTGTAAGTACATACGATAGGTTAAAAACAAATGACCCTGTCTCCATGATCCCAGCATTTTTGTCTGTTTCAGAATTTCATACCATACCCGCGAGAGAACGCTGGCAAAAATCACATGGCACCAAGCAGCGCGGTCAAATCACTGAAAAGTGGATGTTTTATGTCACCTCTGAAAGAACACCGCAATATAACATATGTGCTGCAGTTTGCACTAAAAAGTGAAAAGAGGAGCTGTAGAAACATTGCAAAAATTATTCTGCAAATCTGAGGGAAGAAAACTAATGTCGAATAATATTTGCAGAGATTTTAATTAATCTGACAAACCGTTACATGAGTCATGTAATTTCAGTCATGTAATACCTTTTCATTAGATTTCAACCTTTGAAATGCTGAGTAAATATTTCAAAACATTTTACTGCAGTTTCCAATCATGGCATGATATTAATCCCATAGATCTGTGGGGGAAACTGATCATTTCATACATCGCATCAAACTCTAACTCAGCCTTACCTAAATGATTTTTAAAAAAATTCTCATCCTGACACCAAAGAAAGAGGACATCAAATCCTCAAAATGTACATTAATTTATTTCATTATGTTCAAATTTATGAAACTAGACTAGCAGTTCAGTTAAATAGGTAATACTGTTGAGAGAATTGTAATATCTTTCACTGTTGTTTATCTATCAGACATCACCACACACCTTTCCCCTCTCTGATCAAAGTCCCATGGTGACTGTAAAACACTTGCTTTAGTGGATTACATGCTGCATTGAATCAATGAATGCCATTGTGTGCGGTGTGACTTCACCATTAGTGAGCCCACATTAAAGCCGCGCTGTATTATCTGCCTCTGTCACTATAGCCAGCCGGAGATCAGTCAGCTTTAATTGGCTGCTCTGTGGAAAGCTTTGTGTCCTCTTTGAATCACGACTTGTGAGTCTTTTTAAAGAACGAAAAAGAGAAAGGAGGGAGTGAGGCAGAACCACGCGAGTGAAACACACTGGAGTTGTTGTAAAGTTTTCAGAGTTGTTACATCCTTTTTTAAGTTTCAGTTTTTAGTTCATTATTTAGTTTAACTCTCACCTCAGCTTTATTCTTTAAGCTAGATCTCGTAATGTGTCAGGTCTTGTGCTTGTATAGGTATTTGTATACAAAATGCACTTTAGTCAACAGGTGCAGAAGTATATAAAAATACATATACGTATATACCGATCAGACATAACATTATGACCCCCTTCCTAATACTGTGTAGGTCTCCCTTGTTCCTCCAAAACAGTTGTGACTCATTAGAGAATGGACATGGGCCTTCTGAGGGTGTCCTGTGGTGTCTGGCAACAGAATGTTGTTAGAGGGGGAATTTTGGTCCTATGGGTTGAGGGGAGGGGCCTCTGTGGATCAGGCTTGTTCCAGTGCATCCCACAGATACTTGATCAGTTTGGGATCTAGTGAATTTGGAGGCCAGGTCAACACCTTGTGCTGTTTTTCATGTTTTTTTAGTTGTTCCTAAACCATTCTTGCGTATGTGCCTGTGTCAGGCTGCATCCTGCTGGGGATGACTGCTGCCATCAAGGAGTGTCGTTGCAGTAGGGTGGGGTGGTCTGGTCTGGTCTAGGTGGGTGGTACATGACCAAGTAACGTCCACATGAATGCCAGGTCCAAACGTTTCCCAGCAGAACATTGTATTGTCACAAGATGGTCGATGTTATTTACTTCTCCTGTCAGTGGTTTTAATGTTGTGGCTGATTGATGTATGTATAAACTGTATGTGATCTTGCAGCTGTCACAGAGGTAAGAGAGGACACTTCTTAAGACTCTAGTGCGAGTCATCACATGAAACAGATGTCAGATCTAATGCCTTCACTTCACTCGCTTTCATTTCTGTGAATAGAATTCCTTAACACCCACACCCAAGCTTTGACAGGTTGATGTTGAAGTCATCAATTCACATGCTTAGCTCGAAAATATCAAATATTCAGCTGCTTTAAGCCCGCTGTCTATAGCTTCCTCCATTCTTCTTTACTCTTGCTGTTTTGCACACATCATATTTGCACCCACCCCTGTGAAGGCGCACCCTGTAGCGCAGCCCTCGCAAACGCAGAGTGACCCACTTAAAGCCTAATGCATAACCAAGACTTGCTGTATGTAATCCGAATGATTAATTTATAATGTGTTTACAGACGGCCAGGGCTCTTTCCTGAGATCATTAGCATTATGAGCTGCTGAGGACTGAGCAGAATTGCAGGGAAGTAAGGCCCACTCACACCAGCTGTACCTTAGGGGCTGATACTCAGGAAATAAGCATCCCTTCAATCCATAAACAGTACCCTTTGAATAACATCCTTTGTCACTGGAGAGGTAGGGTATTCATCAGCTCAGTAATTGAGGCTATTCTATCAGGTTTTTTTTTACTCTCACAGAAAACATTCTTTCTTTTGTGTTATTACCTAGAAGCATCACCTCCTTTCTCCACCTAACCTCCTCCACTCGGACGGCTGATGACGCATTTCTGTAAATGTACAGCATATCCTGTCATTTGAGCTTTAAGGGCCATCATCTGGTTTTCCAGCAAATGCCCTCACATCAGTACCCCTCTGATCAAGATTTACGATAAGATTCATATCGTATCCACAGCCACCGTGTGATGAGAATTAATTGAGCCCTAACCAGATACCAGGAAGCCAACTGTAGGGAGTGTTTTGATGTCAAAGTCCTCTAAACTGACAGTTCCTCTGAAGACATCCTCAAAAGCTCTCTGGATCCTGTCTTGTCTCCCGGCTAAATAGAATACAGTGCACAGATTCTCTAATACATGATAATTACAATTTGACGTATGAAATTGTAGGTTCTCGCAAAATGCAAGGACAGGATAGTATTAACTGTGACTTACTGTAATATGTTCTGTGTCTGAAATTAGTCACTTCAGTGGTGAGTAGTATTTGCATTACTGAAGAATCTGTAAACCTTGTCAGAGGATCATCTGTATTTGGCTTACAGCACGGCATATTTATGGGTCCATAACACCAATGCATACACTTTTTTTTTTTTTTTTTTTGGCTATTACAGGCTCTACTGAAGCCCTGAACACAGTTGTGATTGTAGCACCGCCTCAGAATGCCACAGTGGTGCTTGGCCATCCCGCCGTGATGGAGTGTATGGCGCAAGGCCAGCCGAAACCCCTGGTGTCCTGGAGCAGACTAGGTAATGCTCTCAAATGTTCTTACTCGCTCTTTTCTCTCTCTGCTTCTCAGGCCTATTTGTTTTTCCTCTTGTGGTGCATCTGTCACACTTTCATTATCTGCGCCTCTCTCCGCGTCTGTGTGCCTCTCTCACAGAACGAACACATGTCGGCAAGGCAGGATCAGATTTACGGTACCTGTAGCTGTGAAGCTGTTGTTTCAGTGATAATGGTTGTCTCTTCCGGGCTCCTCTATTGCGCATTGAGTCATGGTTTAAGATCATTTGTCACTTTGATTCATGCACACCTACGTAACTCTGACACTTAAACACACACACTTCTTGGTGGAAATGATGTGAATTCCTTCCTGATGCTGATATTTGGAGTCTGGTGCTGCATCTGAAATGATTCCCTCGTTTCACTATACAAAGAATATACACGTTGTCACCTTTTCACTTGCACTCTGTTATTCAGTAGATGTGCACTTCAGATCGGCAACTGTCGCTCAGTGAGTGATCATTTTCCACTAGGTTGTTTTGTGAGATTTGCAGGTTTTGACCGTTTTCTGTGGAAAATCTTCACTCAACAAAATGGCGGGCAAACTAAGTAGAGGTCTATATGGTGAACAGTGAATGATCTCAGACACGGCCTAGGAGTGTGCCAATGCAGACGCCTCAGTGCACCCATGCTGAAAAGTCACAGAGCCACCTGTTGGTCAGTTTGTATGATTACAGGTCAAATCCCCTGCTGTTCAAAGAGCCGCCTCTCTCTTTTGTGCTGTTTCTCAGGCAACTGAAAGCCCGAGAAATGATCTCCACTTTTCTCAAGGCTAGTCTCCTTTTTTTCCCATCTGTATGATCTGGGGCCGTCCTTTGTTATTCTCCATTGCTTTCTCCTTTGAACAGACGGAAAGCCCATTTCCACTGATGTGGTCGTCCTCGCAACAAACCTGGTGATTAGGGACACGAGGCGTCACCATGCCGGCATCTATGTCTGCCGGGCCAACAAGCCCAAGACCAGAGAGTTTGTCAACGCTACTGCTGAGCTGCATGTGCCTGGTAAGAGTAGTGTTATGTTCTGTACATAATGATTAGACATTTCTGAAAGCTGTTTCATTGAAAGCAGCAAATGAATGTTGGATTTAATGAAAGGTGTTGAGTGAATTAACTGAAGGTTTTTCTTATCTATAAGTAAATGAATAACAACTTCGCTCCTGGCAGATGTACAGTAGCTACCTTTGTAGCTCATGGGTTAAGAAGCTGACTGTGAACTGTGACATTACTTGTTAAGCCCTGCTGTTACATCACTTTCCTTTTTCTCTACTTTTAGAGTGTTGTCAAATAAAGAGGTGCAGTCTATGGCTGGGGTTTAGTCATGAGAGGGATTTCATAATTCCAATTACAAATTTGATTGGAGGACTTAGATTAAAGTGAAATTTGGAGAATCAGTAAGAGCAGGAGGACAAGGACGAGGTAGAACTGAATAAATCCGACATCCACTACAGTTCTGTAAAATAATGACATTGTTTTTCCAAGATGACGTCCAAACGTACACGTCCTCATGAGTCATTGGTCTTTTAGATGCTACAATCCACAAGCTGATGTTTAAAAGTGGTTTTATGACACAGTGCTAAATGTGAGATTCTGAAATGTCTTTTGCAAATGATTTAAAATATTGTGTTGTTTAAAGGAAAAATGTTATGCATGACAATGAGCATTACTCAGCACTGCTCAGTGTGTGAAAGCTGTATTTTGTCAACTGTAGCTCTGGAGGTGCTTTAAGTCACAAGAGTCACTTGAGTCATCGTAATGTAGGCTGGAAACATTTAAGTAAAAGACAGTCACGAACACAGGTAGGTTTGAACTGGAAGATATGGCATTTATCTGATGTGAACCGGGGCGAAAGAAGGACATTCAGATAAAACTGAAAGTCAGGATTTCCTCCAGCAATGCTACATATTGAATCCATCTCATATAAAAGCTTTTGAGTTTCTAGTACACAGGTCAAAGTTTTGGTTCTTCTTTCCAACAGCCCCTCCAGTGATTCTTCAGCCCCCAGAGACAGTGTCCCTCTCCCGGGGAAACACAGCCAGGTTTCTTTGCAACAGCTCTGGGGAGCCTCCTCCTGTGTTGCACTGGCTGAAGAATGGCCAACCCATCAAGTCATTCAGACGAGTGAAGACCCAAAGCCCTGGAGTTCTGCTCATCAACCAGCTGGCTCTGGAGGATGCGGGCTACTACCAGTGCATAGCAGACAATGGTCTTGGCACTGCCTGTGCCACTGCTAAACTGACGGTCATTGTTAGGGAAGGTCTGCCCAGTCCTCCTCGCCACCTGTCTGCCACACCCTACTCCAGCACTACTGCCCTCCTCACCTGGGAGAAACCTGAGTACAACTCAGACCAAATAATCGGCTACTCTGTGCACTGCCAGCGTGCTGCAGGTGTGTCCCTTTCAAAACTTGGTGTGTGCCGGTATGATATGAGCACATTTTCAAAAAAAACAGGATTTGATTAAAATATTTTTCCTCCTTTTCAGGCTCCGATAATATGGAGTATCAATTTGCAATGAACAATGACACCACTGAGTATCTTGTCAAAGAGCTTCTCCCGCACACTGCCTACACCTTCTTTGTGGTGGCTTACTCTCCCATGGGTGCCAGTAGTCCATCCCTGTCTGTTACTGTAGAGATGCTGGAGGATGGTGAGTAATCGAACACAGTTGAAAACAGCTAGAGATAAGGCCACACGGGAGTTCAACCTGGGAGGCTTCACTGACATTATAACACTCATACTTTACAGTTACTGTACACATATATAGGGTAGGCCTTCAATGTGCAGCGTTAGACAGCTCCGTCTGTTCTTTCTTTCCTTCTTGCAGTACCCAGTGCACCTCCTCAGCTGTCTATAGCTAGCACTTCTCCCACAGACATCAGGCTGATGTGGCATCCATTGTCCTCGCAGCACAGCCATGGAGCTGTTACCCGCTACCGCATTGAGTACAGCACACTGGATCAGGGTGAGTAACGGCTGCGGGCTATGACTGACACTGGAAAACAGCAGTGTGACACACTGAGTTTAATTTGTCATCGAAAGAACTTTCCCTGAACTTATGGCACCGTTGCACTTCCACTTGCATTTGCACATTGATGCTTTGGTTTATTATGTACTGTTGCCTTTGTGTGGCTTTATTGTTTTTTTAGCTGTTTTATCTGAGTAATCCTATAATATTTATAATGTCCTCTATAATATGCTAGAATATCTATAATATTTATCTGATTTATCTTTATTTGTAAAGAGCACAGTGGGAAATAAATTCCCTGCTTTCTGTTTCTGAAAATAGTTCATAATGAGAGTGCAGAGCCTCAGAAATTGGTATGGCAGGGCTAATTAATTTATATAATGCAAAAGTGTACTTGAAGAGCAACATCATTTATTCTCAATAACCCCTTTCTGACATACACAGGGATTTCAAGCTCACTGTAAATAGAGCGTATTTTCGCAGGTTGTCCCTAAGAGACAGAAATATACATAAACATACATTAGTGCAGCAGCAGCACATTTGTGGTACCAATTACGCTATTTCCTGATTCATCACTTCCAAGAAAAAACATATACAGCTCTGCATTTTCTCTAAGAAAAGCATTTGGAAAAAACAGCTACTACATTAGTATGTTTGTATGCTATGTATGGATGCATGTACTGTGTGTTCCCACAGTGGACACTGTGTTCTCAGTGGAGGTGGGGGGGAACGAGACTCAGTTCACGCTGAGAGAGCTGCAGCCCAACCAATCATACCGACTGAGGATAGCAGCTGGAACAGGCGTTGGCTTTGGGGTTCCCTCTGAGTGGGCTCAGCACCAAACGTTAGCCCACTACAACCACAGCGACCACAGCACAGGTAAAGAAGACACATTTTAAACCTGGAATTTTTATTATTCTGTTGGATCTGACAAGGACCAGACTGTGATGACAAGACGACTGTGTCTCCAAATGCGGGAATCCCAGTGTGCATAGTCCAAGGAACACCAATTAGCACAGGCGCCAAGGTCATGGGCACCCAAGGCCCACTGATATGCATAGGGAGAGAGAAGGCCAATCAAACAGAGCAGCTACTGTAGCACTGAAAGATGCACATGCACAGCTTGTTTCTTTTTCTTCACCTGGGAAAGAGATGGCGACAGGGTGCACACTATAGGAAGAAGGCAACCTGGCAGAGGCAGTATTATGATCTAAGAAATGTTGTGGCATTTATGTGGATGTTACTTTGACATGTACCACTTATGTAATCACTGTTGTAGACCATGTACGCCCTTTCATGACAACACTGATGGTGTTGGCCTCTTTCAGCAGGATAATGCACCGAGCCACTGAGAAGAAAAATGTTCAGAAGTGTCTGAGTAATATGACAAAGAGCTCAATCGGCTTGAACATCATGGGTTGGGCCGATAGTCTGAAGTCCAGTACATCAAGGCCCCACCTCACCACTGCTGCTCACATCTTAGCATCTGATACTACAGGACTCCTTCGGAAGTTTTATGGAGTCAATGCTTTGATTAGTCAGAGCTGTTTTGGCAGCACAGGATAAGGCATCTGCATATTAGACAGATGTGGACATTACTAATTAGCTTAATTTTATGTGAATGCAAAATATTTTTATTTTTAAGATTTTTAAGATTAAGAGATGAGAATATTACACCGATCAGCCACAACATTAAAACCACTGACAGGAGAAATAAATAACATTGACCATCTTGTGACAATACAATGTTTTGCTCAGAAACCTTTGGACCGTCTTGCCATTCGTGTGGATGTTACTTAGACATGTACCACCCACCTAGACCAGACCAGGCACCCCCACCCCATAGCAATGACACTCCTTGATGGCAGCAGCCATCCCCAGCAGGATGCAGCCTGACACAGGAACACACATGAAAACAGTTTAGGAACAACTCAAAAAACATGAAAAACAACACAAGGTGTTGACCTGGCCTCCAAATCTCCTAGATCCCAAACTGATCAAGTATATGTGGGATGCAGTGGAACAAGGCTGATCCACAGAGGCCCCTCCCCTCAGGACCCAAATTCCCCCACTAACACCATTGTATATCCAGACGCCACAGGACACCCTCAGAAGGCCCATGTCATTTTCGGAGGAGTCAAAACTGTTGTAGAGGCACAAGGGAGACCTACACAATATTAGGTCTTGTTTTTGGGTTGACAACAGAGTTGTGTTTTTGATAGACATCACACATCAGGTAACAGCAGGACTGCATGAATTTGACCAGGGATCTTTTCCGTAAGCAATGGGTCAAGTAAAAGTCAAGTTGTTCTTCTTTTTCAGTGATCTTTGCTCCTACTGAGCTGAAAGTCAGAGCCAGAGTGAACACACTCAACGTGACATGGCATCCCTCACCCAATCACACGCTGGCCTCTGGTTACAAACTGTCCTGTCAAGAGGTGGAGGCCGAGGAGTCGGTCCACAGAGCGAGAACAACACAGACCCACACCATAAGGCTCCGTAAGAAGGCGCGGTATCATCTCCTCACCGGGCTGGGTAAGCTGGGTTGATAGAGCCCTTTCCTCACACATATTTGTGGTTTTCAAACCTTTCATTATTTCACATTTTGATTTAAATATTAACTCAAATGGTGACCACTTTGGAAGAATTTGGATGAGGCTGTTTTTAAGTAAAATAGGTTTTGATCAGAGCAAGGGAAATGCTGTTTAGTTTATGTCCTCTACAGACACTGTTGTATTGCTATTTAGACAAATAATGAACAGCAATAGACAGACAAGTCTCAGGAAAAAAATATAATAATTGTTTCAGGACATAAGTGCAGGATCTAGAGCATCTAGAGTCTCTCTCTAGGTAACTACAGTAGGGAAAATCAATCATTCTGCCTCTGTCCCTGTGTGTTTGTGTTTGTGTCAGTCCCTGACCGGCAGTATGAGGTGAGGGTCTGGGCATTCAACAAGCAAATAGATGGAGCAGCTGCAGTGTGGAAGGGAAGGACAGACAAGGCCCACGACAGACGTAAGACTTCACCTTGTATGTGTGCATGCATAAATGAAAGATGCTAAGTGTTTACATCTTGACCTTTATTCCTTTTACGGGCTGAAAAATAGTGACAAATGATGCTTATATTTGCCAAGAGTAAAGGAAAGTCCTGTGTACTTGTGTGTTAAAGCATCAGGACCGCACACGCACCCCTTTCCGTTGCCCCCAAGCAGCATCCAGGCCACGGCCAACAGCTCCACCTCCATCTGGCTGCGCTGGGAGAAGCCGAGGTTCAGCAACGTACGCATCATCAACTACACGGTGCGCTGCAGCCCAGCAGGAACCACCAACGCATCCCTGGTCTCTTATTATACCAGGTCAGAACATCGGGCTTAATATCGGAAAGTGAATCATGTCTGTGTTATATGTAAGAGATAACAACTTATGTCACAAAATTCTACTTCCTCCATATCCCCCTTTGTATCAGAGATTTCCTCCATTTGAAAGTTTTCTTCTGTAATTCTACAAGTCTAAACTAATGACAGAAACAAGTCATGCAGCAGCACACTATTACTTCTGCGGATGTAATATTATATATGGGAGAAAACACATTCTTGTATTTTCCTGCCTAGTTTTGATCTGTCTTTCTCTCACTCACTTGGCATCTGAACTCTTTAAGTTGCCTCACTAGAAAATAGCATTTGAACCTCTGTATGTTTTTAATAGCCCCATGGTCTCAAATTTCTTCCAGTACTGTTCAGGACCAAAAAGGCAACACATCTTTTCTGTTACGTTTTGAATGGCTGGAGTAGCTCCGGCTTGTCAAGTTTTGGTGTCAGAGTGTCTTTAGAGGCACTGACTAATGGCGCGAAAAAACGTGTTTCCATTGCTCTTACATTTTACAGTTATATTATGACTACAGTTACATCCCTGCTGTCTTAACCATTCTTGATATAGAGTTACATAAAAAGATACTGTACTATATAGGGGTCTCATAGTATCAAGTATTAATAATAGTAATATAAAGATGACAAATAATGTCGCACAACACGCATAAACTAACAAGACTTCACTCACTTGCCAGTTCATAAATGTGTTACTAGTGAAAAGGAATGTACCCTTATATAGTAAACACTAAATCTTGAAGGTTATGGTATTCAGCATTTCTTTAAATAACTGAGAAACCTGTTTCATTTTGGAGGCCGTGGTTTGTGGCACTATTCAATTGTACTGACACATTTTTCTATTATTTGGACAACCCCATTATAGTAACAGAAACACTTTAGTGTTTAATTCAATCCAGTTTAACCCTTTACAGGGCGTGGAACCATATATGGTAACTCTAACACACATTTTACCTCAGTGAGGTCTAGAAGCATGTGGTTTTCACCCAGACAATCAGCAAAGATCAGTCAGTCTCAGGTCAAATCAGGGTCAAATTTGGTCTGCAAGGTCCAACTCTGCATGAACGCTGATTGTAACTACTTTATTAAGTACCACCAAGAAGTGGCCTAATTTTGTCTAATGTGATACTGTGTATGTTGACAAGTACCTGAATCAGCACTTAATGTTCTAATGGCCTAAAAGACATGTTTACATCAGTTTATCACTTAAGGGCAAGGAACCATATATGGTCATTTCACTGAGCCTGATTTAATACATAAAAATGAAAAATTTAAAGAAGAAAAAAGGCTTTTTATGCCTTACACTAACACCCTCGGGTTGGAGATTTGTAATTTCCAAGTATTTCAATGAGTGGGTTAAAGGGTTAACAGCAGCACAAACTACTTCCTACACACAAAATGATCATACAGTTAAATCACCACCTTCCTTAAGCTGAGAACAACATAAAACGAGCATTATAACAGCCATGAGGGGGGATTTAGTGTAGACAGTTATATTAGGATGCATTTGTTCTCACTAGTTTATATTTAATTATTAAACTGCATTATTATTATTTTTTTAATTAAACACAGTCAAGGCTCCCCTGTCTTTGTATGTTGCAGTTCTGCGCAGGATATACTGCTCGGGGCACTGAAGCCTTTCACCCGCTATGAGCTGGCCGTGCAGTCTAATGGAGTGGACGGGGTTGGACCCTTCAGTGGCACTGTGGAGGAGTCCACTCTGTCTGACCGTAAGTCTCCACCCAACCCTGAAGATTTCACCGCTGCTTTTACTGTCGGCATATTGTTGATTATAGGTAATCAGTGGTATATCTACAGTGGTTGTAAACCTTCTGGCATAAGAGAATTTGCTTCAAGTGTGGTGCTTGATGAATGAAAACACTCCTTTTCCTTTACGGTTCCCCTGAGAAAGTCTCTTAACCTAAACGGCTCAGAAAGAACTGCACCGTGCCAAAAAATAGGAAAGCGCTGGTATCCTAGGCAGTTAGCAGGTGTAGATGTGTGTAGATGTGTTTCTTGCAGCAAATGACGACAGTGGCTCTGTGGGAATTCTCTTTTTGAATGATTTTTAAAGACATAAAATAAATAACTTCAACTTCTTTACTCAGCCATCCAGCTCCAGCATAGTCTTTACGATTGATTATTAGATCAACACTTGGTCTTAAAATGCTTATAATGGTTGAGTTCATATTTTTCTTCTTCTTGCACATAGCAAGGTAAAGGTTTGTTTTTTTCAGCTGCATCACATGTATATGAAGGTGTGTTTGATTTGTGCATTCAAGTGAGTGTGTACTCAGATCAGTGCGTTGGCCGGCGTACGTGAGAATTAGTGCTTGGCAACAATTTCTGGTAACTGGCTGTTATAAAACACCCAGGTGTAATAGTGGCTCTAATGTTGGCCAGCAAGACTTTTCACTCAGGTGACGGTGGTGAGCGTTGAGTGTTCTAATGACATTATTACCACGAGTCGCCCCGTCACGCTCCCTGCTATGGTGTGACAACACCTGAGCCCTTTCCCATTCCCCCATTGCCCTGCTTGTCCCTCCTCCCCTGTACCCAGGTGGCCGGGACATGAGGACACAGATGGTTGTCACACAACATGTCAAATCCCCCACGCAGACAATATACATTCCCCAGCTGTGAGGCCTCATTACTGGACTCTAATTACTGACCTGGTCCTCCTTTCCCCTTCAGGGCCCTCCACACCTCCGGAAGAGCTGCAGCTGAGTGCTCTGGACTCCTCCTCTGTGCTGGTGAGCTGGCGCCCTCCGCTGGAGCCTAATGGTATCATCACCGGCTACAGGATTCTGTACAGTAGCAACCTCAGTGAGCCTGAGCATTTGTGGAAAAACCTCTCTCAGGATGGTGGGTCTTCCCAGACATGACACAAAATAATGCTCACTTATATTGGTTTATATATATTTAACAAGATCTTTAATGCAGTTATTGATATACTGTAAGTGAAACTGTCTGTCTGTCATAACTGACTATGGATCTCTCTCAGGGAGCATTACCAGTGTGGAGGTCCAGGGTTTGTCCAGTGGCACTCGTTACTTTTTTAAGATGGGAGCATCTACTGAGGTGGGGCCAGGCCCTTATTCACCTATAAAGGATGTTCACACTCCCCTTCAGAAATATGGTATGTGTTATATAGACCACATATGTGACAGTAATAATAAGGAATGAAGGTGTTCACCAAAGGGGTCAATAAAAACTATAGAGTTTAACAGACGGAGACTAAAGCATCAAAATCAACCAACAACCAGTTTATATGAAAAAGTTAGACTACTTCAGTATGGCTGTACATTTTGAATAGGAATTTGGACCTTGACAGGCAGGGATGTTGTGTTGTTGGATGTTGTTGTTATGTATACTCGCTACTGTATGTACGAATGAATGGTTACATGTAGAGAACGAATTTCCCCATTAGGATTAATAGAAAACTTACAAAAGCTTCACTTTGTCGCACAAATGGTAGCACCATCTTGATCAACAAAGGACAACAGCTACTACAGTAATTAAATGAAATGCGTCACTAATGCATAGTTTTCATTGGTGCTTACTATTTAAACAACGTGACTTCTACAGTGTTTTTTTTTTTTTTTTTCACTTCAGCGCATGAAACAGAAGAAACTATTGCTCATTTGTCTTCTGTGTACGTTGTCTTGTTTTTATATTTTTTAGTACCAGATTTTCTCCCTTTTCCCCAAAGGGTTGCCCTCATCAGCGACCGCCAAAGGGCATCTTTAAATTAAGACTCTGCACAAAACACTCTCTTCACTTTCAAGTTGCTTTCTGCTTGGGCTTGCAATCTCATTACACATATTCTGGGTCCATCGGTCAATAATTCAGACAGGAAGTGTAGGAAGTGTCTTTTTAAAAAAAATAAAATAAATAAATATATTAAGCCCTCCACGTCCTATTAAGCATTTGAGTTTTCTCTGCCACATGTTCCTCTAAGATACAGGAAGTTCATACACATCCAGTACTTTTCCGATGCAAGAAGCCGCAGAATGCATTTCTTCTTCATTTTTAAATTTTTTTTTTTAAAGCAAAATCCTTAATATAATAAATAGAGTAACAGGTTTATTTTGCTCACATGCGCTGCAGAAGTGTTACCAGAAAGCAGTGGAAATGGGACTGAGATGGCTTGTGGGTGGGTGAGAGCTCTTGCCATCTGTTTCCTCTCCTCTCCTAATCCCGCCTGCCAGAGCTGCCCAGCATAAATGAATATCAATGAAGGTCTTCTTTCCCTTGTCAAATGTTGCCTCATATCTCTTGGCTACACTAACCTTGCCTTAGATGAGGAAATCAATACATTCTAGCAGCCCCTTTACATCAGACCAGTACCAAACTAGATTTCATTGAATTTTTAAGATGGACTTATAGGTCAAGTCAAGTCAATAGCTACTAATAGATTTATTATGAAAATAAATGTAGAATTTGTAACACAATATTTCTGTCATGAGTCGATAGTTGCCTGTTTATAACTATAAAACTATAACTATTTTTCTTTCTCTCTTGTTACATGTTTTATGGTGTGTTAACAGAGTTGGACATCCACGCTGTGACAGGCATCATTGTTGGCGTGTGTCTGGGGCTCATATGCATCCTCCTCTGCATGTGTTTCAGCTTTCGTAACAGCAAATCCAGGTAAGGCAGTACCGAAGAATATCTCATTTATTAGGAGACCAAACACTGAAAGTGGCTGAAACCCTACTGCTTTTGTTCAGATTTTTCTTATTCTGTCAGTATAGTATGACTGGCGGCTACATTGTAGATGGTGCAAAGCTCAGACTTTTATTGCAGCTCTTCTAAGGCCAGACATCTGAACTTTTCTCTCCCCCTTGTGGCGGTGAGAGTAATTACATAACAACCATTGACGTCTGCATATGACATATTCCAGCAGTCTTCTGTCCCTCTCCAAGAAAAAGCACTGGTTAATTTGAGTTTGTTCTCATCTTTTATATTGTAATGCTTCCTCTGGATGAAGAGCATTAGAAACTTTTTTGGATGCACCCAAGCTTCCTGACCATCACAGCTGGTTAATTTCTTGAACCCAAGTTACATTTATAACTCTTGTCTACCTACGATTGCAATATATTGTATGAAATAAATAGTATAATCTGTGCTGTATGAATCGTTTGTCATGGGCTTGAATGTACAACCCAGGAACCTGTATTCACTTTCTTAAAGGATCAATCTCCTTTTCTTCCCCTCCCATCACTGTTGCCAACAGGGAGATATCAGGCGGTCTGGACCCCGCTGCTGTGATACCTCAGTACAGGAGAGGAGGCTGCCCTGGTCCCTCCAATCTTCCAGAGTGTAGCAATAGCCATGAGCTGGAGACACTGATGCCCCCAGGCAGCCAAGAGTCTGCTCAGTTGCCATCAGAAGCCCCGGAGGAACAGAGTTTGATGGCAAGTGCTAATCCAGGGGAAGGGGAAGATGCCCCTGCACCTGAACCCAAGGTCAAAACCTGCATGTGGGGAAAGCTCATTTCCAGATGGGTCCTGGACATGCTCTCTGTAATTTTTTTCTTCACATATTGATAGCGGGATAATAGTTCTAATTTTGATGCTTTTACTGTGTTGCTCATCTTGCAGGCTGCTTGGAACGGATCTGTGAGCCATAACTGGGCCAACAGAATCACTAGATACAGAGACACCATATCAGAAGACTCCCCAACACTCATTAATGGAGCTCTCAACATGCTAATTACTGATAACGGCATGGTAAATAAATGGATGAATGACCTACACCATCTGCGATAGTTATCAACTGGTCTCTGACAAGCAGCTTTAGCTCTAACATCACTGGCTAACATTGCATTTCTAATCAACTGTTTCCTAAGCCCGCCCTTCATCGTTACTAATGCCTCTCACACATGTAGAAATAGTGGTGTGAAGTTACAGTAAGTCATAAACCAAATCTGAACTGTCATCATTAGATTTTACCAGCAATAGCTCGCTAAGAATTGTCTCTATTCTGTCTTTATTGTCTCCAGCTGACCTGCTTATTACAAGAACCCTATGAATATGGTCTGAACTAGACACTTCATAGAAACATATACACCGATCGTCCACTACATTAAAACCACTGACAGGAAAAGTAAATAACATTGACCATCCTGTGACAATGTTCTGCTGGGAAACTTTTGGACCTGGCATTCATGTGGATGTTATTTAGACATGTACCACCCACCTAGACCACACAAGCCACAGCAATGACACTCCTTGATGGCAGCAGCCATCCCCGGCAGGATGCAGCCTGACACAGACACAAACAAAAACGGTTTAGGAACAACTCAAAAAAACATGAAGAACAGTACAAGGTGTTGACCTGGCCTCCAGATTCACTAGATCCCAAACTGATCAAGTATCTGTGGGATGCAGTGGAACAAGCCTGATCCACAGACACCCCTCCCATCAACCCATAGGACCCAAAGACCCCCACTGACAACATTCTGATGCCAGACACCACGGGACACCCTCAGAACCCCCATGTCTCTGATGAGTCACAAGGGAGACCAAGACAATATTAGGAAGGTGGTCATAATGTTATGCCTGATCAGTGCCTGTTATTGTTCTAAAGACTGAGGATTAAGTTCCAGAAGACAGAATTAGACATTGTTCTTGTACTGAAAGGAGGAAGTACTCAGTCCTATATTTAGATAATCATACACTTCGTAAATGCATTTCCTCCTCCACATCTCTCAGTGGCTGGACATAGTAAATTCACCTTCCCTCTGCCCCCTAGAGACCATCTACTCAGACGTCTTCTCTCTTTTCTGTGTTGCAATGAATTCAAAAGTAACAATAACATTTATTAACTCCAAGATGAAAGTACGCGGAGAAAGCTGCCGACACACCAGCACACGATTATAATTGAAGTACAAACTGATCTGTACTCCAGCAAGCTGTAAGCTAGTTAGTTATGCTTACAGTTGCAGATTACGTAAAATGAAATATCCATTCCGTACTCTTACACATACTCTGGGAATGTTCAGAAGCATCATTCTTAATTATGCAGGTAGCTAAGCTAACAGATAAATCTCAAGAAACACTGATGTTGTTTTGTTTGCAGGGTTTAGACGATCGTCTCTCCGCATCCCTGTGCAGTAACCAGGTCGAGGCAGAAGTCATCGTTCACTCTGAGCTGTCAGACCCTGAGCGGGACAAAGAGGAGGAGGGCAGTGACAGGGAGAAAGATTCTAACACCATCAAAGGACCCTCATTATCAGAGGGAAGATGTTCCCCCTTGAGTCAGCCAAGTGTGCCGGGAGAGGAGGAACCTCCGGAGAAACTGGCCCAAAGTCTTCCCTCTATAAAGTTGGTGGCTAATCACAACAGGGAGACAGGCGACACAGATCCACAGCAGGACGTGGGGCTTACCAACGGCTTCCACTCTCCTAAGACTGTGAGGTCTGTGCTGAGGTCAGAGCATCTGGAAAACAGGGACTCCAGACACTGTCCTTCACCTGCAGGGAAGGCCATCTCTGCTGGACTGTCCCCTGCCCCCTTTGTCAGCTCCGGCCTTGTCCACTCTACCTCAGCAGCACACACTTATCTGTGCCCATAGCCTCTGCATGTAGGGCATCAGCCACACATAGACATCAGACCGATTTTCTTTTATGTACCCAGGAAGAATCCCTATGGATCATTGTTATGCACCTCATTATTTGATTTATTTCTCTTCCTTGCAGAGTTTTATAGATACTTTTAATCCATCGTTTCATATGTGTGTGTATATACAGTTTGCCTGCATATACAGTATATTTTTAGTGGTAGAGTACTGTATATGGGTATGTATTCTCTATCACTGCAACCATTCTTCCCTCTGGGTAGCTTTCTTGTTCATAGGAAAGAAAAGAAATATTTAAATCAACCAAGCAGATGGAAGTTGATTGGAGGAGGCTATTCCCACTGTGTCACACACACACACACACACATGGCCCTGTTCCCCTCAGGAATGAGAAAAAGGCAGGGATGTACCCTGAGTGAGTGAGCGCTTGGACAGGCTATCATCACTGACGGGACGATTGGAAATGGCGGTTCTCCAAGGGCTTTGTTGTGTGGATGCTACTTTACCGTGGCGCTGAGGAATACGCCTCGAAGAGTATCTGCACACTCTGAGAGTGCAGAACACCTGTGTCTCTCTCTCTCCAGCCTCCTGCTGTCTCAGGGTCCACAAACAAACACACACAAACAAACTGAAACACACACAGGAAGCTGAAATCATAGCTAGTTCCTCTATATCTCACACACCTTCAAACAGCCATGCATAAACACACATTTACACACATTTCCTGACTGGAGTGTGGGGGTCTCAGGTGCCTAATTATTCTAGGTGCGTTTATAACCTCTGTATATTTCTATAGATGATTATACTCAGTACAAATACAGAACATGTCGACATGAAGGTAACAAAATCACTCAAGATGTAAAAAGATAGATCTGGGATTTTCCTTTCCGAAATGCGATATAGCCTGGTGGCGTGACTTTGTAAACATGGACACTAGGTAAAGGTGACGATATCTCGTCTTGGAATCAACGTAGTTACATGTTGATGTTGGTATTGGTGTCAATATGTCGGTGGGAGAACTAGAGGGGATGTTACAAAAATCCATCTGTATACCATTCTCCTTTTTCAGCTCCCAGTTAGGGATGCACCAATGTCAAGATACTGTGCCATTAGTTGGAGATTAGTTTTTAACTTGGGATTGGGATATATATTTTTTAATGTGAAATACTTGCCATGGTTTTAATTCAACTCGGCTTGATTCTTCAAGCCATTCTTATTCCCGATGTATCTCCACAATTCTTTACTCTGCCACCGGAGACGTGTAAGACATCAACAAAATGTGGCTTCAATTTTTTTGCATTTGATTCAAAGAAAATAAACATGTTCCAGTTTTGTTTTTACTATGACACCAAATTGTTGAACGTAGTCCATAACCATCTGATCAGTTTGCTTTCAAAAATGAAAGCATTTACGTTGTCTGTGAGCCAGTATTGGTTTAAGCGGTGTAAAAAGTGCGACTGGTGCATCCCTACTCCTTATCAACGGCCCTACCTCATTTCTTTTCAGGACTGTTTCCAGTTTGGCTTTGTTAGTTTTATGTAACTAGCAACTTTTTAAGACCTTTTTCTTAACTTGTCTGATGTGATTTTACAGCCTTTAGTGTTTGCAGTATGTTCACTGACTGTATGTCCATCCCTCATGTCAAACTGAAAATTACGTCTCTTGGGTGCATCGAAGCTTCCTCTCAGATCTCTGATCGAATGTGTCTCTTGGTATAAATATGACATTCTGTACCCTACCGAAACCTGCCTACCTGGCAGCTTTGATGTGACACTGTGTGTCATCCTTTTGAAATTTTGAAGTTCCTGTGAAAGTGCCACCAAATATCGGCAAGAGAAGTAGTAACTCACGCACTTGTGCCACCTGGAGGCAATGAGCGTTGGAGGTTTTACATTCTAATTGATACACTCTATCACACACTTTATACTAGACGATAATAAGTCCTGCATTGATTTATTTTATTCCACCTTTGTCGTAGTTTAGACTAGAAAGTTAGCAGTTAGCGTTCCAGCTACAGCTAATAAGCCCTGTGACAAGCCACTTCCACTCTTATCTCCAACTTCATGGTCGAGAATACGAGACTTTTTGGTATAGTCTGCACCTTAACACACATTATCTACAAGTGCCGCAAGTGTTTAATTGTCTTTTGGGATAGCTGCAAAATGGTTCCATTAGGAGCTTCACACGACAAACAATTTTAAGACTGATTTCACTTCCATCTATTGTAAATCATCTTACTTGTGGTGGAAAGAAAAGGCGGGCGTTCCTTGATGATATGAACGGAGATGACATTTCGTCCTACATCTATGTAATTCTGAGACAGGATTGCGGAAGTTGGGATAAGTTAATAATTGTAATGACATTTACTTCAACAATTAAGCAGGGCATTGAGTCTAGCCCTACTGTTCACAGTGTGTCATCTTCTCTCAGGGTGTTCCCTACTAGTCATCCAGCAGTGAAAAGCGAGTGGACAACCCCCCTCACAAAAAAAAAAGAAATTCACGTGCTCCACTCAAACACATCAGCAGCAGACATGTAAATGGTTTCTTGTGACATGTATGAAACATGCTCAACGTGTTTCTTAGCAGCATAATTGTGTCTATTGTCCTTTCTGAAGAAAATGCATGATTGGTACCTCAAAGAGACTTATTTTTTTAGCCTTTCCATGTATGTCCTTAACATCAATACCAGACTGACATGTTTTGTTACTGCGGTCGCAGTTATTTACGGACAGAAATGAATGTGTTCTCTGCAAACCTGGGTCAAACTGATAATGAAACTTCCTTAGGGGATGAATGCGTGGGGTTTGCCAAATTGGGAAAATTCTGATTTTCTCAACTGTCATGAAGAAAATATTTATCATGTACCTTAACATACCAATTATATATGTTTGGGACTGTGCTCTTTGGCAAACCATACTTAAAAGGTACATAAAGAGCAAACAGTGAGCTCAAATGGGAAAAAAAAACTCTAGCACTTCTATACACGACTTCTCAATTTTAAATGGCAAGCATTTGTGACCACGCTCCAATCTGTGATTTCAGAGCAGGTCTCCTTCGCTGTTACGTCATTTATCTGTGACAAATTGAAATGTATAGAGCCACAGCTCTCTGCCTTGTGGTTTCACGATCATTTGCCCTCGATATAAGCTAAAGCAAATCACCAAAACTTAGTGTAGTTTTGACCCAGGTTCTTTACTGATGCTGTTTTTTTCATCTCCCTCATAAGCGTGTACGTCCTGAGTCCAAGAAAGGAACATTTTCAAAAACATTCCAGTATCTTTAACATACCTCTCACAGTTCAGGTCAGCCAAGATTTGCCATGCTATCTTAAGAAGAGAAGTGCTAAAACCCCAGATTGAGTTCCTCCTGCTCTGATGGGCTTCATCCACACCTGAGTTCAGTTCCTCCGACCACATCAGCGCTTCCTACCGCTGGAAGGAGGTTAGTGACTCATGACACTGAAACAAGGTTTTAAGTAAGTTGTCAGTCACAGTGACAAAAGTCAAGATCTTCTGAGCATAGAGTTCATGAAGTTGTCTCACCCCACGTGGCCATTTCCAAACTGTTGCTTTGCACATAGCAGCTTTTTATTGTTATTGAACATATTAATTGCTAGTGTTTTTCTGCCTGTTAATAGAGAATATAAATTATCTACACTGCTGCCCTGATTGGTTCTCATGGACATTTAACGCATTAGAAAAGTACTTGATTTTGGACTGTTCTTCAGTTAAACAAAGATATTATCATATCTGCGATGAAGGAGTTAGATCTCATGATGCTGTATCTGTCAAAATCTGATGTATAATTGTAGTTGGGCAAAGTGTTCTTTTTTTTTTTTTTTCCCACAGGCGTTTCGTTCAAATCAGGTTGTTTTTAGTCTTGATGCAGTAGATGATTATTACAGTGTTCGAGGATTCTGCCTCCAGCATAAAGGATGTATGCTCTCCTTATAGGAGCTCTGTTAACACATTTAACCACTATCCTTTGTGTATTCCCCCCCCCCCCCCCCTTTTTGTTCACCTTTTTGTTCACCTTTTTGTTGGCTAGAACAATCATACTTTTCAGAGGAAGACGACTCATGCTCTCATTTTGTAGAGATGATAATTACTTTGACGACTGGGTTTATTTCATCCTCTTTTTGTAAGGGTTTATTAAAACAGTATACCTCATGTTGGTAGCTTGTTGATTTGATTCTGTTTCTTGATACTGCACGCTTTGTAACAATAGAACATGCAAATGTTTGCATCCTGTTGTTTTTGTGAGCCAAGTTTTTGATAGATGAGGATTTTACTCATTGCAGTGGCTTGGATGGTCTGGTCGAGCACTGAAGTGGTAAACAAATGAGGGGAGGAGGGGTTAAAGGAAGCAGTCTCAACTGGCTTTGTTATTCGGCTGTAGTAGTTATTATTTAGCTTTTAAAGACTTTAAAGTTAAAGTCATACAAGAAAAAATGTCTACTATTACTACAGAATTACAGCCCAGGAGTAAATTTTTTGATTATTTTAGGGCGAAGGGCTAAAGGCACAGCCTCCCCTGGCAGGTCATACCTCTCAGTGCAGACAGCCGTTTATGGAAATAATGGTCTCTTCTGTACTCAGGTGCTCCATCTTTGCATAAAATTGTAGAGGATCACGCCAGCATATCCAACTCAGATACCGTACATGTCATTTGTTGTCAAACAAATCCTCATTTTGTCCTTTTTGGAAAGCAAATCAAGGAAACTCTTATGCACACATATCTTGTTTTGTACTCAGTGTGTTTCTGTCTTTCTGGCTTCTCTCTGTACATTCTGGTGCTTCGTGGTGAGCTGCTCTGTTCAGTGATGTCACATTGTCGACTTTCGGTACGTCTTCTCTAGTTTTGTGTGCACCAGCTCAGCTCTGCCCTCCAGAATGTGTAAGCAGAGACTCTGTGGTCGTGTGCCACCAGCAATGCTCTGCAGCTACTCAGACACCTTTGTAATCATTGTGCGCCAAGCAAGACCTCATTCATCACAGACACTACTGTAGGAGCAAATATTAGGAGCATTCAATAGATTGGCACTTCTTCTTGGGCCATGAGCAACTTTGGACTGTCATCTTTACATTTCTAGAAGTGCAATTTTCTTAGTCTGTAGAACGACAGGTGGATTACTCAGTGTTAGTCGTGGCAACTGGTGCCATGATTTCTTAGAAATGTTGTTTGTTCAGAGGAACTGGTCACGGGGTAGGTAGTACTTGTGGTCTGTAGAACTATTTCCACTGTGTTACCATATGTGAAAATGTCAAAACTCACAGCAACTGTGAAAACTTCTTTTCTGTAAATAAATATCAAAGAAAGGTAAAACTAAAGCTCAGCGTGATCCTTTGTGTCTCAAACTGTCCGTGCGTCCGCCCAGTGTGAATTTTCTTTTCCATCTCTTTTGATTTATCAGTCCGTTTCACTCCCTGTGAATTCTATGGCTGGCATTTACCTCCCGAAAATGACTTAGAGATATCAGGGAGCTTGCCTGCTTGGGTTATTTCTCGTCATATTCCAATCATTTTGACCTTCAGGGAATGATATATTGTGCTGTGCTGGTTTGCATTCAAATATACTGAAAATGATCTCACTGAGATCAGATGGAAAAAGTGTTGTTCAGATGATTTACTTAATAATGATTGAAAATACCAAAATATTTGCATAAGCAGTTCTACAAGGAGCAAAATGTATAAGTAAAAATTCAGTCAGTTAAATTAAAATGGCTTCGTCAACATTTCATCTTTGTGTTCGTTGTGTTATAGAGGTCCGGACGTCACGTGACTTTTTTTTGTTGTTGTTGTTGTTGTTGTTGACGCCGCCATATTGGCAGGAAAACTCTGAGGAGAAATGGCGCCAGCGCTGATTTCAGGCCTTCAGAGTTTACTGCACACAGATAGAAATTGACCAGTACGAGGCAAAACTCCACAGAATATGTATCACAGATGCTTATCATATCCTACATGTGCTTTTTTCGAGAACACCTGAAACAGCCTGCTTGGACAATTGTTCCTGACCTGCAGCATCCGGATATAACTACCTCATTAACTTTCCTTGGTTCTACTCCGGAGAGTCACTGAAAGCATACAAGAGCATGGAGGGGTACAAATGGATGCAGTCAGGCTTTGTGATGCACATCCAGCTTTGGCTAAAAACAGTGTCGTCATCACTGAGGGTAAGTGTCTCTTCGTCACAGAAAAGCTGTCATAACGGCAGCATAATGTAACTAGCTAATCACTGTGCTAAATGACTAGTGAAGAATTTTTCTGAGGAGGTTAATGGCAGTAACGTAACTACAAAAAATAACAAGTAACTGTTTAATTTCTCTCTCATTGCGAGTAGTTTTAGAGCTGAATGAGCAGCACCCCTTTGCAATCCACGTTATAAACATTAGCCTTTATGAAAAGAAATCTGTTGGACATCGTGTTAAAAACATGCGCTGGATTCTGTACCTGATATAAAGTGATCGCGTTTTCTCGTGCCTGCTTCTTTGCGCGTTTTATTGCAGTAATCCACATCTGCCATCTTGCGAGATCTTTGGGAATCCTATGAAACGATTTAGGTTAGTTAGTTGCTGGCAATTGTCAACACAATATATTGTGTTGACAACTGCCATTGGAAAAGCTCACTTTCCTGCCAATATGGCGGCGTTGTGATTGCCGGTGCAGAGTGACGTCAGCTACTGGAGCTCTATGTTACTTTGTGAACACACTACGTTTGTTTTGCTAGGACTGACATGCATAATTGCAATGGTACTTAAAAGGTGTATACACTATAAATTTATTCCAGTTTAGTCTATATAAACGTGCTTTATTCATGACATTGAAAGTGGACATTTTCTGAAAGCTCAGAGTCACTGGCTGATATTTTCAGAAAAGGTGCAGGCAATGGTCAGCACTGCCAGATACGGCAGATGTTTTCCAGTTGTTTAGATTAGATTAGATTGATACTTTGTTTTGCATATTTTGTTTTTTAAATCACCCAGACTGCTTACACTAGTGTAGCCAATCATAAAAAGCCATGCAGTTAAAGCATAGATACAACAATAGGCTACAGCAGCCAACCACATCAACTACTAACATCTAGTTAGTACAAAGCTTTTTAATGACGTCATGTAGTCCACTGATGAAGAGCTTCTCTACTCTCAGAATGTGATTATGCACTGGCAAAGATCTGCCGGGCCAATCAAATAGCTTGGCTAGACTTTAGTCATACATATCGTCTGAGCACTGTGGAGTTGATTTTGTTTACAACAAAATCTCTGATTGTAGGACTATGCAATTGCGTGCAGAGTTATTATGATTCTTTTTTTTTATATTCAGTTTCATTGTCATTGCATATAGTATAGGTACAGTTTGGCATCAAACCAGAAGTGCAAAGAGCAAAAACTGCAAAATTTGCCCACGTAGTAGGGAACAAAGTATGACTATTGTATTAAGAAATTTAGTATTAATATACAGTAATAGCATATATATATAAGTGTGACAATGGTAATACTAATGATATAAGATATAGATCGGTATGTGCAGTATAGACAGTTAGTATACCCACACATGCTTGTACACATGCACATAAATGCATTTATACATACACACACATATATATGCGTAAACATGCACCTATACATGCCTATTTTCATAATGTCTACATATGTATGTATGTACATACATACATGCATATGCATGTTAGTGTGTGTTTTTTTCAATGGAAGCTAAGTAAGTACATTTTCCCCCTCCTTTTTTTGTGCCCTACCCTTAGGAGGGTAGGGCACAAAAAAAGGAGGGGGAGTTAGGAATCCAGCACAATCAAATTGCCATTCTGAGATCAACCACTGGAGGGCAGTGTGGTCATTCCCAATGTTTCTTGAAAAACAGCTCACTAACCTGGTGCCACTCCCATTAGGAGAGAAGGCTGCCTGAGTGCTGGAACTCATGCACTACTCTAACCTCATGCTTGGTTTGGCCATCAGTGTTTGCTTACGTGTGTTAGTGTATTAATGGATTACTTCATGCATGTTTTATTATGTGGAGAAGGTGAAGGCAGTAGAGGAAAATAGTTATCCAATGGGTAGATCATTAAAATACAAAAGATCTGTGTGGATGCATCCATGCATCTGCACATCTGTCCATCTGTGCATCTTGATTGGATGGTTAATCCTGAGATTGTGTGTAGAGAAGAGACAGACAGATGTAAAAAAAAAAAAAAAAAAAAAAGACAGAGGGTGATTGAGATAACAGAGTGAGGTGAGGGCATGAGAATTAAGACAGGAGCACTGAGGCGACATCACATGGTAGAATCCCCTGAAGAGTTAGATAAAAGCCTTTGTTGAGCGACAGAGGGGTCGGGCTCGCTATCTTCAGCCACTCATCGCTGTTAATCAGAGGGCGAAGCTCCTCTGCAGAAGTCTGGGAGGGGACAGATATGTGCAAACCCGCACGTGAAACACACAATGTCGCACACTCATGCAAAAGCCTAGAGGCAGATGCAAACATGCAGCACGCATTCTTGCACTTTGCTGTACTCGGCAATGCACCTGTCTGAGTGTGTAACGCGCGTTGTGAGCGTGTGTATGGTGTACCTGTCCTCCAACAGCACTGTGGTCTCAGGGCTAGTTCAGCATGCCTCATATTTCATCAGAGAGCCAGGCGAGTGGAGCACAGAGAGCCAGGTGAGGGCCGTACTAATGAGGTAGAGCACTCTGCCTGTGGGGAAATAACAGTGTGAAGTTCTTGAATCAGTCCATTCATTCTGCCTCTTCCAGCCCCTGCTACTACACTACTACGATTTCCGCCTTCAGCACCACCCTTGCTCGGTTTATTGCCAAACTGCACATGCTCTTTGACAGTTTATCACATACAACAAGAAGACCTCCTGGGTTGGAAAATATTTGCAAATTGATTTCTAGATAGTTAGAAATTCTACTAACAAGAACCATGTTCCCTGTGTCAGAAAATCAGGTTCTGGCACCAGAATTGGATTAGGAACCACAAAATACCATTTACAAGTACCAAATAAATGATAGATGCTGTTTTATTTATTTATAACATGGCCTTTCAGCAACGGTGAGCCAGGAGATTTTGTTGTGTTTGTATCATCTCTGCCAAACAAGTGATCCTCGGGACAATCCCGTTTGTGCTTGTCTCGGTGGGGTGTATGACATGTGACGATGACATCATGGGCGCAGGTACGGCGCATGACCTTAGCTGAATGTCATCTCATTATTTTTCATTATCTCTGTTATTTTTCTTACTGTTTACCACAAAATATAGCAGCAGGGAAACAAAGCCGGGGGATGTTAAAATAATTGCATATGAGAGTGTGCTGTGTCGACTTAATATAAGGATACATAATCAGCTTCGTGTATGCTGGCCATTTAAACCACTTCCTTCACTTCATGTGAAAAATGAAGGTTGTCTAGATGGATGCCCCAGTTCCTGTGTCTTTCCTCGTCCACATCTGTTTCTGCGCTGTCCTTCCCTGCCTTAATTTATCTATTCTCTGGAATTACCGTGCGAAAGAATTACTGTAACACCTCTTACGGTTGAGACATTTTCTCAATGTCAGCCCTACTGTGGGTTACAACCTGCCAATCAAATATTCCCCAAACTAAACAGAGACAGCCCGAGGAGAAAGAGGATAAGGTGGAAGATAAATGAATGAAGTCAGGGAGAAGGGGATTTGAGAGAGGGAGGGTGGCTGTGGAGGAAGTCAGCTGCTTGATTTGGACTACATATACCAGGAATTATATGCAGCCCTGTTGGCTTTGAAATAAGCTTTTATATACGCTATATATGAAGTAGTCGTAAAAGGTGAGCTCACAGGGGCATCGCTGGCAAGGAGGAAAAAACAGGGAGCTGTCAGTAATGGCTGTGGACTGTACACCCCAGCTCCCTCTCTCCCCTGGGATGTGTGTGCTGCTCTCCATTCACTGCCGGCCGGCCACAAGTGGACCCCAGAGGCAGAACAGCTTTAAAATGCACTGTATACCAATTTTCTACACCACAACCCGGGGCAAGACGCTATACTCGTATTTGTAATGAAGAAATGGTGCATCCTTGACTCCTGTCTTAAGTCGAGTGAAAGGATTGCATTGGTTTTATTATGTTGTTAAAATGACTGAAGCCTGTATTGTATTATGAGGATTGAGATCCAGATTGCTTTTTTAAATATATGTTTAGGTTTTTGTTTTTCTGGTGTTATCCTCTATTTTCACATCCTATTTACTGCCCATACCAAGCAAGTCCATGGCCAGTAGTTTGCCTAACTAGGGGCATGCCGTGAATCTGTTTATGGACCGACATCAAGCTTCTCACTGGCTGTACACAGGGCCAAGCTGTGGACAAGCCTTGACAATGAAAACTTCCAACATTGGGTGGTGCATGCGGATTAAAAACCTGCATGTTGCCTGCCAGTGAGGGCTGGCTGAGAGCAAAGTGCTGGCTCCCGGCCATCAGTCATCCGACAAGGGTTTTGCTCGCCCTTACATTATATCCAACTCTGACCTGATGTCAGAGCTGCAAGAGCTCAAATCACTGTACACATTTATACCATGTCTGGCAGAGCTGTATAAACACACGGGTTCCCCTTCCCCAAGCTCAAGGAATTCATCCTTCCACTGTTTATGGCTGCTAGCTACACAGGGATAGGCATTTGCTCTGTTTTGCAGTCTGTCAGCAACAAAACTGGCAAGTTTATGTGTCTAAGTCTGAAGCATTTGACTTGCATGAGAGTACATGAGGTGCATTTCTTCCTCTGCATAACTGTCCTGAAGACACAGAATATGAGAGAAATAGCATTTGCCAAAAGAATAAAGCCAATTCTTGGACAAACAATATAATTTATAGCCATGTGGTGTGATAAAAGGCATTCTAATACAAGTGAAATGTCTTCTGAGAATGTCAAGTAAATCACAAACTATAGTCCATTTCTTTAAATTGTGATAATAAAGTGTAGGTTTATTATTATTATTTAGGATTGAGCTGAGTTTGAGTCAACACTGAATGAGAATCTAAAACAGGAAGTTTAAACTCAGTCGTGCCTACAACACGTAACCCTCAAAGCATGTTTTAATATGTGCATAACCATGACTGCAGTTCTTCCTAAAACAACAAGGATGTGGTGGAAATGATTCTTCCTTTGTGGGCCTTTGTGTAGTGCAAAGCTGGGTGCTGACTGTGGCAGTGTTTGGTAGTGCAGCCTGGGTAGCTGGAGACTTATTTCCACATCAGTGAATGGTACAGGCTGAATCTCAGTAGGCTGGGTGACCCACTTTTACAGCTCTCCAAGTGTGTGTAAACGTTGTCCGCCGCACATCACATGGCCGTTATCTAGATTCACTCACAAGTCGCTGCCAGCTTCTCGTGGCAAAAGGCGCAGACGGCATGAACATCACAACCCAAAGAGCATCAAGGACGTCATTAAAAATAATTTGCTCTTCATCTTACATGGGCTGTTCTTGTATTTCAACAATCATGGCCTTTGTGAAGAGGCCTTTTTGAGTATAGCAGATGCGCCTGCATGCAGTATGTAATTAAATAAAACTCTTATTTATTACCTCTTGTTTACCTGATAGAGGTGTTTCACATGTGCAGTATCAGCATTTTTTTTCAATCAGAGAGGGATTCAATGAAGGGAAATTGAAGGGGTTTACATGGACTTCCAATCACCACCACAGAGGTGTCAACACCATTAGACCCATCAGAGGCCAAGAGAGGAGGAGGCCTGAGGGTAAGGTTCAAATTTTACATTGAAGTGTGGAGAATAAGCCTCAGCATTTGGACTTTATTCACAGAAAACTTCTAAAAGTTCACCTCATCATGCATCCTCGAGGTCCTGAAGAAGCTCCTCGCGCACAGCTGTACTGATAACTGGAAATATACAAGTCAAATTATGTTCAGCACTGTCCATCTGTTGTCTCAGAAGCGTGTGTTTTGTATCATCACAAATTAGAGTTAGACATCGCTAATGTGAATACACAAAAAAGCCACATGCACCCTTTCTCATGTGCATAATAGAAAGAGCAGCAAATCATTTCATCCTTGGTAAAAGCCCGGTTGGTTTATTTAAACTTTAATCAACTATTGTGGTTGTGCTCCAGAGAGCTAGTCAGGAGTGAAAATGGGTCAATTAAAGAACACTCCAGTGCATTCACTGTAAAATTGTCAAGGTCAGTTTAAGTCTGAATGTGTTAAAATATTGATGGCTAGTTTCTTCCTTTAGTTGTTCTTTTTCTTTTTGTTAATCCACACACATTCACAACCTACAGCCCTTTTTTAGTGTCATTTTCAAAGCTAAGCTCCTGTTCTTCACCTCTGGATTGACCAATTCCCTCTACACCGCAGTCCTTCTCACTAACTCTGGCTCAGAGATGTAGCATGGCCTGTGCAGTGACAAGGACAAGGCCCCTCATTAGCATCCCAAAACACCGCCTAACCCTGGGCCTCTGCAGAGATGCACTTAAACCTTACCTTTGCATTACCCATGAACAGCACTTTATACATTCACATTTAGTAGCGTGGGTGACCTTTCTCAAAAGCTTCAGCAGACACAATTACACAATAAGCTTTGCATTTATATTTGATTTTGCCCGAGCTGCACTGAACCAGCAGTGACCCAAGGGTTTCAGACATAGCAGTCGAGAAAATTGCCCAAGGGCTGAGCGATGCATGTATGGCTTGTTTATAGCTGGGTGTATTTACAGTAGATGCACCATGAGGTGCTTTTAGAGCCACGTGTCTGTAAAATGTGTTACGGAATTGCAACGTTATCTGCCCCATAATTATTATAGCCATATCGTTCACACATGGGGCTAAATTGTAGAGATAGCTGTTACCTGGCAACCTCTGGATGTCACTGCATCAGCCGTTAGGGGTAATGGAAGGTATGGCTGCTACAGTAAAACAAAGCACGCTTTCCTGTTTGATGTATGAGATGCAAAGTGCTGCTGTGAGAACAGCCCCTTGGAGTGATATACAGTCAGAAAATCCAATTGGGTTTTCACTGCTAATGCAAAAGACAGTCAGGGTGGTAGATGATGATGTAGTCTCACTGAGTAACGGCTTATTACTCTTTGACAGGATCCAAGTGTTGCCTCCTTCTCAGAAAGTTCATTGTTTTACCGTCACATTCCTCTACAATCTGCTACTCATTTCAGTGGATCTTGACAGAGAGGGATACATATGGGTATTGTTCTGAGGAAAAATAAATAACACATGCATTCATAAAAAAAATGGGTCTATGTATGGAAGATCAAATCCCTCTAAAAATAAAGAAAGTATTCTTTGCACCTTTTCCCTTACCCTTTCTTCTTGCCTGACAGGAACAGCTGGTGTGGGGTTAATGCCATGTTTTAAATGCATTGCCTGTTCTGCATCATGGATTTGAGATTTAAAAGATCATATGTGAGCAGTGGAAAGTTATTCGATTTCACGATATTCCAAAGCAAGACAATTAAAACAAAAGAGAAAACACAGCGGCAGGACGTTTAGAATCACAATCCTTGGCTGTAGTTGTCCATTTATTAGCTTTCATCTGCCAGCAATCTCACTGAGGCTTGATGCAGGAATGGCCTGCGCCTGACCCGCATTCTCTGTTTATACTGTAAAGCCAAGGTCTGGCTCCTGCCCAGCACCCTGGAGAAATAAGCCGACACCTTGTTTTCTACAAATCTTCAGGGGAGGCAGTGTAAGATATGCTCTTAATATCCAGGATACTGTGTTGAGGGAGGCAGGTATTTGGTACGCGCTGATTCAAACGCATTCACATCAGAGGGTTAATAACACTGGCAGATCATTAGCGCATTAAGCATCCTGTTTGGAAGCAATTGTACTAATTGCTGTGATGGGCAAATTCTGTGTGCCTGCCTCACACCGTTTTATGAACACACATCACTGCCTCATCCTGTTCTTTCTGCTGATGTACAGCTTTCACATCAACCAAAAAAGAGCCACCATGTCACAAAAAGGCTGCTGCAAAACACACAGAGAAGAAATATCATTTAACTAGAAACTGTTGCAAAGCATCGTGAGTCATTTCATTATATTGACTTTTAGACGATACAATGGCTGAACCCTTCCACTGCCCGGTGTGACAATTTCTACTCACCATGACGCCATGTCGTACTGAAAGACTCTAATCATTTTGCAAGTCTCATTTCAAACAGATTTTTTTTGTGCACATTAAAAGTGTATCATTGTCATAGAGAGAAGTCTCGAGACACTCCCAGACAAATATATCACGCGTGCCACAAGGCCATGCTTTTGTGTGTTAGTCTAACAACTTTCATCAGATGGTCTCCTGCCCTTGTTACGCCAAATACAAAATATATGAGTATGGAAGGAAATTGAAAAACAAATCACTGTAGACATGTTCTTTTGAGCTTGGAATACTTCATATTGTCGGATCAGTTTATTTCCAGGTTCTCTCCAGGTACTCGGGCTTCTCCCCACTGTGCAAAGACATGCTCGTCAGGTTATTTGGTGATTCTCAATTACATTGAGTGTAAATGGTTGTCTGGTGTACCACTCCTCTCGTCCAATGACAGCTGGGATAGGCTGCAGCCCCCCCACGACACTCCATAGGACAAGTGGTTACAGAAAATGAATGAATGAATGAATTAATTTATTATCATTAACCAATGGTGGCAAATTCTGTGTGCCTACTTTATGTAATCTTCAACTTTACAGTGTTGTTGATGGTTTAAATATAGTGTCTAATGGCTTAAAACATGATCCACCGTGTGATCATAATCATTTGGAACGCTGTTTTATTAACACACATCACTGCCTCACTGCTTTTCTCTGCAGTATTGCATTCAAACCCAAAAAGCAAAAGCAAAAGCAAGCATATCTCAAAAGGCTGCCGCAAAACAGAGAGAGATGAAAAATCATTCAGCTAGAAATTGTTGCAAACTTCTGAAAGCATCATGAGTGATGGGAACATTACAAGTTGTCAACCACAGAACATTTGATTAAATTGACTTTCAGATAATATAATGGCAGAACCTTTGCACTCTCCTGCGTGTCAATTCCTGTAGCTTGAAGAATTTCTTTTCAACACTATTTGACTTTGGTCGACACAATAGGGACACTGTGACACAGTGAGCGGCTCTAATCGTTTTACAAGCGTCTCGTATCAGACAGATTTTTTGGGGGGACTTAAAAAGAGTACAATTGACAAAGAGAGGATGCTCTGAGGCACTCCCAGCCAAACAGATGACTTATGCCATGAGGCCATGAGAACACTAGCTGTTCCCCCAGCGTGCGCAGCTGATTTATGATTTCAGTCCTCTGTCTGAGCTGAGATGATTATGCAGGCAGCTCCCCGGGCCCCAAGTAGCCCCATAAAGGTTATTAGAGGTGCTTCAACACCAACCATATGGAGAGACCGTGGACAGATGAGTTTTTAACTGCGGCATTGTAGATCCGGTTCCGAGGTTGGGATCAGTTCTGTACAGCCGACCAGCAGAATTCAATACAGCGCAAACACTTTTACTTTCTCTGATACAAGTTTCTAATCTCAAGTTGAGCTGAGCCTTTTGGCAGCGCAGCCGATATCAGCAAACCTATGAGGTTCCCACAGAGAACCTGACCAGCGCTTGCCAAAGAACTGTTTTCAGTGCCTCTGGGGGGAGAGAGAGAGAAATCAATATGGGATTGACTCTCCCTCCTTTGTGCAGTTCCTCCAAGGCGCTGTCATGCAAAGTCCTTTTCTTTGCCATGTATGTGTTTGTAGGGAGAGCAGCATAGGCACAGCTAAGTACTAGTCGTGGCTTCAAAGATATTCAGAATGGCTTGTTAATGGAATTGGACTTAAGAAGACAAATTAGCCAGCTCTTTACAGGTAATACATCTCTGCTGTACGAATCCCTGGGTACTGTCCTGACCTATTTGGTGAATCTAACATACAGTACAATCACATCAGTATAACACTCAGGTTGTCTTGGTTGGTGTGCATTCTTTACTTGCTTGTAAGCATTGTTGGAAGGATCAGCTCCATCACACACTAAATAATAGGTAAAAAAGAAAACATCAGGACCTCACGGAATCTAAAGCTGTGGCTCTGTTTTTTGCTATAACGTCTATCCAACATGACGATTTTCTGGGAGGGACAGAAAAGTTGTGGTAGCAGAAAACATAAACAAAGCTGGAACTGATGTGGTCAGCGTGAGTCTGTCTTGGTCCGTCATCCGCCCGCCTGTCCCAGTCATCTTCATTTGAATGAAAATTGGGGGGAAAAAAAACTTCTGTTAGATTTCTGGCCGAACCACTTTATTCGTCCCACAATGGGGAATCTTATTGGATCACTATTTTTAGGATCCATGTAAAGTTTAGTTTAAGTTGGAGTCTCCACTCAGAATGATTTCAGATGAAGAAATACTGTCCATGAAAACATAGCGCCTGTGGATGTAAGTGCATTTGTGTGTTTTCAGTCTGAACATTCATATTCAGCTAGTCTCCTTCCCTCTTGACCCCACATACAAATATATAAGTATGGAAAGTAAACTTGAAGAATAAATCACTGTAGACATGTTCTTTTAGGCTTGGAATACTTGATATTGTTGGATCAATTTTTTACCATTAACCGTGGTGGATAATCAATAGCTACACACTCATCAGGGAGATTTATTTTGACAGTAGCTCTTCCGGAAACACAGCAGCAGAAGTGTGAGATATTGCAGCTGTCCTCCCTCTGGCTAACCTTTTCAACTTATTATGGCCTCGTTCCAGAGCATTTTATTAGCGCGCAGCAGTAGCAGGCATGGCTGAGTACAACCAATATCTCTAATGACATTCTAATGTCCCATCACTTTACCGGCTGAAACAAACAAACCATCAGCCATGGCCGTCATTAACAATTCAGCATAACATTTCCTGTATACGGCCCCTTCTCTGAAATGAGCCGTGCTTTAATACGCTTGAGTTCATTTTCACTGTGAACCATGCAGCATTTCTTTACCTGAATTAAAATAGAAATCTCCGATGCACTCCTGTGTGTACTCTTAGAGCAGTTTCTCTCATTTGTTTTTCAGTTACAAGTCTCCCTTTATGGCCTCAGCTGTTTAAATATTGATGAACTTGATGGTTTTACTTTTCACAGTAAGCACTCCTATGGTGACAAATCAGAGAATACTGTAAGAACTGGACTTGCGTAAAGCTCCCTGGTTGCCTTTTTAATTGAGCTAAAGCAGTTAAGGTTATATCAGGTTATATAAGTTACAAGGGCCCAACTTAGTGGTAGAGTCTATTAAATGCTCTTTAACAAGTTTAAATGTATGATAAATGCTTCCACCAGTTAAGTGCATGCCCTTGCTGTGTGATCAACCAAAGTTTTATTCAATTTATTCAGTCTTAGTCATTGCACTGAAATTTACATCGACTAGCCCCAACATTAAAACCACTGACAGGTGAAGTAACATTGACCATCTTGTGACAATACCACCCACCTAGACCAGACCAGGTACCCCCACCCCATAGCAATGACACTCCTTGATGGCAGCAGCCATCCCCAGCAGGATGCAGCCTGACACAGGCTTACACACAAAAACAGTTTAGGAACAACTCAAAAAACATGGAAGCACAAGGTGTTGACCTGGCCTCCAAATTCACTAGATCCAAAACTGATCAAGTATCTATGGGATGCCTTGGAACAAGCCTGATCCACAGAGGCCCCTAACCTTAACCCATAGGATCCAAAGGCCCCCACTAACAATATTTTGTTGCCAGACACCACAGGACACCCTCAGAAGGCCCATGTCCATTCTCTGATCAGTCAGAACTGTTTCAGAGGCACAAGGGAGACGTACACAATATTAGGGTCATAATGTTATGCCTGATCGGTGTATAAGTAAGTAAAAAGAGTCTACCCAAGTATCCAGAAAATTATTCGTCTGGATTTGACCATTTAGACTGCTCTTAATTGTCTTGTTTTGTTTTGTTTTATTTTTTCAGAAATTTGAGCTATTAGATGGACTTGTGTTCTTTAAGGCCATCCCAACCTTACTTATGAGTCGGATTAGACAGGTCAGTTGCCAATTTTCTATTTATCTTCCACTGTGAGATGAACCTGCACGTGTCACTCTCTCTTCACTGGATGTCATAACATGCCTGTACTCTTTACTTGGTTCTGTAGAAGACAATAATTGAACTGTTCTATTTCTTTCCTTACATTCAACCCAAGGATAATCAGCAAACCGTGACCTTAAAAATTTTCCCTCTTCACTGACTGTAATTTTAAATTGGAAATATTTCTAGTGTCATGGATTGTCACCACAATTATTGGTCTTTACAGCTTTGAGAAAAAAAAAAAAAAAAACATGCTGAAAGTTAACTTTACAAACTCAAGTTTAAAGTTAAGCTGTTATTTTTCTATATTACGATGATATTTGCTTTGTCTGTCCGTATCCATCCAGCATGGTAGAAAACAACAATCCCGTATTCATTTCAAGATAGTTCTCCCGCCACTTCGTTGGAGATGTCCCTCATTAGGTATATAGTACATCCAAAAAAATAATTATATATATATATGATCCTAGCATCTGTGTTTACAATAGTTATCTATTCAACCAGAGAGGGGCTTTGTCGTTGTCTCACCACAGCTCAGTCCGTCACGGGTCATGCGAGGCTCTGAGGGGATCCTGTCAGATGTGGAAACAACAATGAGTGTGTAAAGCAGCGGGCTGCTAGTGGTGATGCATCACCCAAGGAGAGGATCTTCTGAACGTGACCCTTGTTCTTGTGTCATCTCCTCTCTTTTTCGAGATTAATGACCCAGACATCCATCTTTATGTGCATCAAGCCAATGAGTTGTGACCCCTGGATAACAGGGTCATTTGGCTGCAAGATCCTGATATCGATGTATACACAGAATGGTTGTCTAATGGGGGAAATTATTTTCCTCTTCCTTCTTTTCAAGCTTCAAACTATCATGAAGTCATGCATTAATTAAGAACTACTAATAGGGAGATGGTCATAGCAGCTAAGCTAATGGCGTCAACGACCAAATTAAAGAACTGAGCAGGAAAGTTAGCTTAGAGACTGACATGAACTGCAGAACATAACATTATGAACAGCCTGATTCAGAGAATGCACGGTTCATGGTTGAGTGGCTAAGTGTCTTCACAAGGTTTGGGGAACTTGAATGATTTTCTACGCTTCTTTCTCTCTCAAGAATAATTCCATAGAGTAGTGATACAATCATTATTAACAGTGAGAGCTGTTATTGTTGAGACTGTTGTTTAAGAGGAAATCATTGGTAAGAAACTTAGATATTGTAAATGCATAATATTCAGGCACAGCAGAGGGAGTGCTTCCCATTGATAAAATACTCTGCTGTCATATCAGGACTGACTAATTCCAGTTCAAGATTTGCCCTCAGGCTCCCCAGGGCCCCACATTGCATCAGTCACTCTGATGCAATCTACTGCATCAGGAAATAATGTGAACATCAGTGTACAACACACAGTAAAAGTTGAGTCATTAGGTTGATTATGGTCAACTAATGTTCTATAAGTAATGCTGTTTTGCAAGTGTGTTAAAATGCCCTGTAAAAATATTAACTTTGGTTGCAGTGTTGTTGCACAACAAATTGCCAAATTACTCTTCCTGTATATGGTTAATGTATAACTCTACGGTGCATATGTTTGTGTTTCTCGTGTTGCATGGCCATGGAAATTGTTAAATCCTGTTGTAATTTTAAGTGTTTTCACTAGCAGTAATAACATATGTTCAATATACATGATCAATACAGCTAAAACCAAGGAGATGGTAGTGGATTTCCGGAGGTCCAGGACTCACCTGCAGCCTGTAACCATCAACAGGGAATGTGTAGAGGTGGTTCAGACCTATAAGCTGGATCACAAACTGGACTGGTCAGCTAACATAGACTCAGTATACAAAAAACGGTCAGAGCAGTCTCTATTTCCTTAAGAGACTAAAGTCGTTTAATATCTGCCGGAAGCTGCTCGACATGTTCTACCAGACTATCGTTGCCACTGCCCTCTTCTACGCTGTGGGAGTCAGCACTAAGAAGAAGGGAACCTCATGGCTGGACAAACTGATATATCTATCTATCTATGTCTGAGCTATTAATTTTCACCAAGTCTGAGAGTTCATACAAATATTGCTGGGCAGTGCTGTGATTTTGGTATAGAGGCAAAACTGCACTATTCTGTGCTTGGTGCATACTAGCCCCTAAAAATTATTTTATTCACAGAATCTTTGGAAACAGAGTAATGTTTTTCTGGGCTCCAGGAAAGTCACAAAGAGCCATGTGACTGTTTTCTCTAATGCATTTGCATCACACCCAGCGAGAATCCTGATCACTGTCTCCACTACACTGTCTCCAGGCTTGACAGAGAAGGATGCTAATTTTAGGGTTGTGTACAAATTTGCAATTTAGCTGACAAATTTCTGGTGTCATGGTTTCAGCTGTTATTGGTTTTCCACACAACAGCGCAGTTAACAGCTGGCACCAGCTGTTACTACCATGGATATGCATTGATACATCATCTGGATTGAGTCAGTCGTCCACTTATCTGTAGTTCCTTGTGAGAAATTGAAAAACATATTAAAGAGCTGCAAGTGATTTATACTTACTGTGTTTTCCTAAACATCTAAAATAACAAAAACTGTGTCAGTGTCCCAAAATACATATGGACCTAACTATACAACAAGCCCAGAGCAACTGTTTTTAAGCACACCTGAGCTTTGCACCAAGCGCTAACGTCATCACGCTAATACACTCACAATGACGGTAACATGCTGACTTTTAGCAGGTATAATGTTTACCAGTGGTTTATTGTCTTTTTTGGAGAAATGCAAAAAAATGGTAGTGTAAGAGGAACAGTTAAAGTAGATGTAAACGTGCAGAATTTAATTTAAGTTCGCGACTGTCAAGATTATGGAGACACTATAGTAAAATACTGCGCAACAAATTCAGAAAATTCCCTCTGCATTACAACAAAGTGACATAGTTTTTCTTCTTCGTATTCTATGTTGTCTAAAATGAACGGTCTGGGAGGTTGCAATGCCACATGTCTGGTTAGGGAACCAAAGATACTTAAGCAGTTTGGTGGAAAGTGATGAAACCCCTCTCTCTGACCATCTGCCACAGGGCTTTCCTCTATCCTCTGCAGTCTGGACAGAGACAGGGGCAGACTGGGGTGACCTAATGCTGAAACTTAAACAAAGCCACCTTCCAACCCCAAGGCGCAGACTGCGGTCAGACTGAGAGACTGAGAGATGGGGGCACAAGAAAGCTGTTTGTCTTAAATTCCTAAACTGTCACGGCTGATATTTGCAAGTCTGACAGCAATGTCAAGCTACAATCACAGACCCAGACATACATATAACTTATGCACACATATGCATATGAGGTGTCATTGGGCAAATGGGCGACTGGCGTACAGAGTTTAATCGGTGTAAAGGTGGCTCTATTCAGTGATTATGATTAATAACAAAACTGTCACTGCAAAACAGTTGTGGCTGACTGCCTGCATATAAGAGTATGCTCTGCTCTCTGAAGCTGTGTCACACTTCCAGTGGATTTGTGAGGCGGCACATGCATACAAGCCACATGTCACATTCGTTTAACGTGTTGAACATTTTTCAAGCCACGCAGAATTTTATGTGGCATTATAAACATCATGGGGAGGTGGGTAGGGAGAAACAGCTGTAAATAACTCATTTGTCATAGAAATTGCCAGGAAAAAAAAATAAATAGCCCATACATCAACTTGTAATGGCACTGAGGCTTGTGTTAATTTGTAAACCGCTGTCCCCTGTTTCATGCTCAGATCCAGTCAGCTAGAGAGGTATTTAACAGCTCACTCCTGACTTAAAACCATGTAAGCTGCGGTGATGGAGACAGGGGCAACATTTACAGCCAGGCTATGGGCTGGTCAGGGGGGCTCACTTTCAGACTGAGCAATCCAACTGAGGCCCTTTGCTGTAATTACACACGAGCAGATGGCCTTGCTGGAGGACTCTCCTCCCTCAATCCCTGCTTCCTTCAGATCCACTACCTGCAGCTCTAACCGCGCTGCATTGTTACACCTAGATTATTGTTCACAGGAAAAAAAGAATGGAGGCTGGCTGTACTGTTGGAGACATGAGCTCCATCGCTGAGACAGTGTGTTATTGGTCCTGTGCACAGAGGTGTCAAAAAAAAAAAGACATCCTTGAATCTGTGTATGACTTTGAATTTCATGATGAAATGAATTGTGCATCCAGCACCTGCAGCAGCAAGGATAAAAAAGAACAGCGAGACAGCGTAGTGTAGTGGGTCTTTGCAGAGAGTCTTTCCGCTCACTCCCATGAGATAAAGATGGAGTGGGATAGTTGCCTGCTGTGCTAGCCGTATCCTTTGTTCTCTGCTTGAAATCACGCAGGTGATTTACGAGCGAGGAATACGAATAATGCCTCTGTTGTGTTTCACCGTTTTCCACTGGTCCAATGCAGACTGAGGCAGAAACAAATTCCAGTCCGGTGATTTGTCAGGTGGAGCAATCGGGAGAGAAAAAATAAAAATTGGGAAGATAATAATAATTTTAACTGTTAAATAGAGCTTGATGATTGACACATAAATGATTATAAGGGCCCTCCAGTTTTGGAACCGACACTAAACTGTGGATGTTTATTGTCCTGGGCTCCCGTCGATATATATTCCAGGACCAGGGAATGTTTTGAAAGTGCTTGATGGAGATTGGACAGCTCCAGGCTTTAAACTATAATGATTTGTCAAATCAAAGTGATATACTTGCCAGTGAGCGATCTGATGACCAGATTCTAGATTCAGGCACTTCCTTTTAATCAAAAGCTGCAAAATGAAAACGCGAGCAGTCAACTGAAAACCACACTCAGATGAGCGCATTGCAGAAGGAAATAAATTATATTTCCCAGTCCCTTGTTGTCATGTGTGTTTGCTATAAAACTGTCATCCAGAAGAAGCAATTACAGCATTGTTTGAGCCAACTACACGCTAACGGTTGGCTGCTCAGCGTCATGGTTCGCTTCAACATCTCATCCATCAGGGTCAAATCAGCAGAGCCACTATGGGCTACTATGCTACTGAGTGCTCAACAAGTATAGTGTCCACCTCTGTGCTATAATGGCACACTCTTACTTTTCCATCGTGGCTGTTTTTCCTTTGTTTAATGGCAGGGGGGAGGAGCAGGCTCCCCTTGTCCACTGAGACACATAGAGCTGTAATTACACTCAGCCAGATTGGTAAGGGAGAAAGGGCAGGGCCCGTAGGACCCACACAAAACACATATTTAGTAGCTATATATATATATATATATATATATATATATATATATATATATATATTGTTCATGGGGACATAACATACCATCGGCCCATCCACATGCAGGTCATATAATGTTACCGTCCTTTACCACATATACTGTATATAGCACACACACACACACACACACACACACATACCTCCACTGACACTTGCTCCTGATGATTTATTAAAGCGGTGAGAGGAGAAAAGGAGAAGCACCAGGTTCCAGCGATGGAGAGGGAAGGGGAAGCCACGGGGCAACAAAGTGAGGTGTAAAACGACTTGTTCCACTGAAACTGGACAGTCTGTGAATGGACCAAGGTGAGGAACTCAGAAAAAAAAAATGTAAAATATGAATTACTGTAATTCTAATCTACACCAACACATTTATGTTATGTCAATTACTGGTGTAAGAATTGAGTTTCCAATAGCTGAATTCCATTTAGGTGTAACGGTGCCATTGTCCTGAAACGGTGCAAGCTGGCTCACCTACTGGGACCCTATATGATACACCTGAAGAGCATGGGTGTAATCCGAAACATTTTAAATGAAACACTCCCTTTACTTGAGCTTTTTCCAAAGTCCAGGAGAACTAGGTAGAAATGAGCCACCTGTGCTTTTCTTTTAAGACTCACATGCACACCTACGGCCAATTTAGAATCAGCAATTAACCTAAAGAGCGTGTCTTTGGAGGTGGGAGGAAGCCGGAGTACCCAGAACCCACGCAGATCATGTGGGCCCACCACGCCACTGTGCCACCCGAAGGACTTCCAAATAAGTGGAGCTAACATGTACGTTTTATTTCTTTTATTTCTTTGTTTCTTGTTGAAAGTTCTGTTAGGATCAAAGCCAGTTAATCATGCCTGTATGTCATATGTCTGTACGTAGTGGGATACATATATTATGTGATCAGGATGTTTAAGTAAGAATCTTGAATATATGTCACGATTTGAGGATTAGATTAGAGAGATTAGATAAGATTAGTACTGTTACCAAGTCCTTTTCACCTGAACAACAAACGTTAATCTTGCTGACCCCAGAATTCTGTCTCCTGTAGTTTTAAGTTTTGCTGTTTGCAACAAGTCTTGCCAAATCACATACGACTGAAATCATTGAAATCATTGTTCTTCTATTTTTCCAACGCAGCACGCAGATTGCCAGAATCTGTACCTTCATGAGTCATCACTGAAACAAGCTGTGTCCATCAGCGGTGTCCATCACATTTGTAGTGCCTCTGAGAATCACAAACCTAATGTAGTATGTGCTTTTTACAGTGTGTTTGCACTTTTTACAGTGTGTCAAACTGAAAAGATGTTTTCTTCACTTTCTCCTGTTCTCCTCCACAATTTGCGCGTGTGTTCTCTAAAGCTGGCAGCACACTAAGCTCTAAGGGCGGCCATAGCTTAAAGTTTCAAGGGCACCACGGCAGAATAGAAGGAAAACAGTTGATGCTTTTCACCGCAGCTATACAGACTTGTCACAGTAGGGAAAGCACCGGTGGATTAATGTTGGTCCAGTTCCAGTATTAAGTGTCCTTTGTAAGCCATGACAGTGAACCAGCATGTTTAAAATGACCTCTAAGAGGAACGCAGCCATCATTAATACACCTGTGTTTTCCCTCCTGTGACCAGTCCAGATATCTGTGTGATGATCAAGGCGTAGCGCAGTGTGTGATCTCCGACAGCCTTTTTACTACAGCACACATTTTGTCACAGAGGGAGATGCGCAGGTGCAATGTTAACAGTGGCTTTGATCATTTATATGCGCCAGAGAGACACAGTCTACAACAATCCTAAGGGGCAATTTGGATGCTAGTTATTCACATATACATTAATTTATTGGTTAATTAAACCTATAAGACATTTGTAAGAACTTTTATGTCCCCGTGGGTGAGGCTCTTACCGCACTGCTTCTCATTGCAGCTCTAACAAATACACTATTTAATGCCATGCATGATGGATATCAAGTATTTCTCAACCCACAGATCCCACTGGTATACATCTCTGGCAACAACAGCAAATAAAGTCCCTTATCATTATTTTCCCTGAAGGTTATCAAATGTTGGCAACAGTATAATAAAAAAGTAAAATAATAAATCACATGATTCATATTCATGCCTTTGGTAACACTATTTTTAGCTTAGTTTGCATGAATGCCAACTAAGCTGATAAATATTTTATTAAGTTCTTTCCCATAAGACAACTCATTTGCTTCCTAATCCTATTTAACTATAACATACTTTATTTTGTGGTGCATTATAGTTTTGTTTTTTACCGTTTCATTATGCTCTAATTGCATGGATCAAGTTGTATTGTATGTTTATTACATGAATCTGTGAAAAACTTACTTTATCAGTGTGTATTCTGGATGGACTGGTTGAAAAAGAAATAAAAACTAAACCCATGCCGCGAGTGAATAATCCTTCCCCCAGGAGAGCGCCATCAATCTTCCCCTGAAGAATAAACAGCCCTCTGCTTTGAAGGACACAGAGAAGTCCAGGTTGGATGCTTCATGAACGTCTCTCTGTTACTTAGACATAACAGCTGGCTGCATTACATTAACACACAGATGGACATGTTCCCGTGGTTCATAACTTCTGGGTAATGTATCCTCCTCTTGTTGAGCTTCGCTGATGTTTTGTCCTCCTGTCGTACGCTCAATTATTCGCCCGCGGAATTCATCTAGGTTTTATTGTAAGTGATTTGATCCAACAACAAAGTCGCCATCTTACCATAAATTATATCGGCCAGGATCATAATTTGCCCACCATCAGGTCGTCCTTCGCAATGTGCTGCATATGATGGCCAAAACAAATTCCCAGAGGAGTTGACAGTATGCAAATGAGAGGTCAAGGTTGTGGAAGTCAGTGTAATTTTGCATCTTGGCAGGTCTACCGTGGGATGAGTCATGTTAGTGTTTTCCTCAGTTTTTCGCTTCCTTCTGGAAGTGATAGTGACAGTGTTTCCCAGCCCTCGATACATTTTTCTCCTATGTGTGTGCTCTTCATCATTTTGCTTTGGGTTTGTCAGATTGCGTGGTGAGGAAAGAGACGAGGTGACTCACAAAAAAAAAGAAAAGATTTTTTGTTGTTTTTTCTTTTTGAGAATAGTGATGCAATGCCCTGCAATGTTTCAGACGCTAATTAAAAAAAATGGCTCCAAATGTCGTTCTGACTCAGATCTATTGGGGCTTCTGCAGTTAGTGATTGCCAACCTCAACCTCTAAAAATGTTCAATCTAAACTACTCAGTGGTCTTTAACGTCATTAACTTTATTACTAAAAGTATCCCCCACATATCCCAACCCATCCTTTCCTACAACATTTTTTACTCTAACTGGTCTAAATGGACTTACTTTGCCTGGCCCTCAGACACACTGTTAGACCAATGAATGCCCTGTGGCTAGAACAATCAGCTTTTCAGTTATCTCTGTCAAATGTATTCCTATTGTGGTTCTTTTAAAAGAATCATCGTGTGCCATCTTAAACTACGCAATTTGCATTATCTGCGTTACATAACCCAGGAACACAGATGGCCCATATAAAAATGCATAAATGCCGCATTAAAGTTTTGCCAGGTGACATGTTTCTGTGAGATTATTTCCTCCCTTAGACGTACGCTTCTTCTTCTTGTGGATGTCAACGACTGGCAGTAAGTAGAGCATAACTGATCTGAAAACACTCATCTCACGCATCATGAATTACATTTTAGAAAAGAGAGAGGCAGAGAGAGAGAGAGAGAGAAACTTTTTTGACAAAGTAAAGCTTTCACGTTTTGTACAAAGGTTTATATAGAATCTAATGGACAGACTGTGGACAGAAAAAAGCCGCAGTATCTTCAGTCACGTGTCACGTTACCAGCCATGAAACATGTAGAGGATATTCCGTGTGGTTGGTGAGGAGCAGCCAAGTGTCCCTCTCAACCTGAAACACGACGCCATTAATCTGTTCACTTTTTAGGTATATACTTTTATATTTTGAATACCACAATTCTATTGGATGTACTGGCAAGGACATTGAAAGAGAGGGTCAAAACATTTATTAATGCTGCCAAACTAAATCTGCAAAAATCAATTGCAGAGCTGAGTGAATTATTAGCTTTTAGCAACGGGGCTCTGCTGTCTGGTGCCTGAGACTGCTTGAGCTGCTGTCAGCTTTGCCATGACAGAGTATGTTACTTAGGTAGTTGGCTGAGAGGCTTTTAACCTTTTGTAGCATATTGATATAAACCAATATACAGTATGAGCCTGGTTCTTCACTCAACTGAATGAAACAGGTTGGATTAGCAAAAGAAACTGAAATACTGGTTAACTGAAGGCAGTCAAGCAAACAGTGTCGCCTTTGCTTAGAAACGAAGTGGCCATGAGTCCAAATGATTTTAATCAGCAAAGTGATTTGTTATTATTCTACTACCATGCTGGTTGGGTTTGAAGGTTTCAAGTTTGGAAATCTAAGAAATCTTTGGGTGCCACGTTACAAAGAATGAAGAGACTCACCAGGCTGCTCCTCAACTCTGCCTCACACCGTGGCCTTCAAAGCTGCCAAGTGGCGCGATGTTTGCAATTCTCCTTTCGCAGGGCATGAGCGCCTCATCGCGTACGCTCATGTTTACTCGTCAGCAAAGATTACTTTTTTATTTCTTTTATTTCTTCCGATTGTCTTGTCGTCGTGTGACTTGAAAGTTGTCTTCCTTCTCGAGTATAGAGAGAGTAAAAGCAAGCGAGGAATGACAGGGCATGCCTGGAAACAAAACCCGAGTCTGAGAAAGTATACAGCCACAACAAACAAACGAAAGAACAAATGAGAGTATATGTCCTGGGAATGGGATTGGGAGTAGTGCTGCCTGTTTCAGTTGATGGTTTCCAGCTGCTTAAAAAAAATAAATAAATAAAATAAAAAAGTGTAGGCTATCATAAAAAAACAACTGCAGCAGCCAACCACCACCACTAGTCGCATCCGACTGATACAAAATCATTTTATAACATCACGTAATCAAGCAGTGCACAATCATTGCACTCACACAAACAACAATAACACACACACACACAAACCCAGTCATTGGAAGAGTAAATGTACTTTGGTTTTGTTTAAAATCAGAATTAAAAAGTAATTAGAAATCCTCCCAAACTGAAATACTCCTAACACTATTTCAAAGATTCAAAAACGCCCAGTGCAGTGCAGGAGACCACTGGCCATGGCCGAGGAAAGAGGAAGGTGAACAGCTGCCGCTCGTTCATGACTGAACAGATTTTTCACTTGTGCCAGGAAAACCCCTTCTACTGGTGTAGTACTGCATAGCCACTGAAAGAATCAGTGAAGAAATCAAATAAACTGTGTATAATAAATACTTAAAGCAATGGTGCAAGACTTTTACATATGCAGTAAGTGAGCGTCCACGACATTAGGGCTCTTGCCAAATGAGTTCACACAAAGCCCAGCGTCTTACAGTATTTTACAGTATACCAAGATATACCGTGCACCAACAGAGGTTGAAACCTTACGTCAGCTAGCTTGGAGCCACCACAGCAACGAACACGGAGCAGGTGATACGACAATTATAGCGAAGTGATAAAAGAAAAGCGCTGGGCGACGAGAGCAAAAACATATTCCCTTTGGCAGGACGACGACCCATGATTGGGTTTCCTTGTTTCCTTTCACTGAAAGAAGATTGACTGAAGTGACGTAGGTATATGTCAGACAGATGTCGACGGTGTTTGTGTAATTGCTGCCAAAAGGAAGACACTAAAGTTCGGCTGAGTAGTTTTTAGACGTTAAAGGGAAGCGGATGTTTTAACACATTTGCACATACTTTATGCACATAGAAGAAAAGTAGACTTTTGTACAATATCTCACTAAATATATTTACATGACATACAATTCGCCCATCAGTGCAATACATAGGAATGTTGCATATTTACCAAATGTTAGACTCTTTCCTTTATGAAGAAAAATAATTCCAGTGACAGAAGCTGATAGAACTAATGTGTAAAGTAACATGTGCAACTTTCATATTTGTTAAAAGCTTCACAGTAAATAAAAAAAATAAAATCTTAGTACCACCCTATCCACAATCAGATATTAAGCATTGAAAAAAGTAATAGATCACATGTACATATATATCTCCATACATGTAATGGATTGCTTTTGTACAAACATTTTATATAACTTTGGCAGTTTATCAGGAACAAAGTTATCGGAAAAATATGAAACAATAATATCAAACTGTCAGTAATGTCATGTAAGCTTGCTTTCCAAAGCTCATGTTCACAGTGGTCATTCAGAAAGGCTGGAAGCCGATGGCCGAAAAGAACGAACAAAAAGCCAAAGGAAAGAAAACACTTTCCATCCTTTCTGCTAAGACTGTTAGCACTGGAGGCTGTCGTCATTGTTGTCATGGTTATAAAATTACAAACACCTATGAAGGTTTACATAGCAGTCATCGCCATTTAAAAAAAGATGGTCTATTTTCAGGTCGACTTAAAATACAAACAGTTTGAAGGCAAGGGGACAGGACCCTGCTCGGCGGTCACTGTGGAATCATGGGAGAGACATGACCGAGAAGAGGACATGCACAAGAGTGCTGTGTGGAAGAACGTGAAGCCGGGAAACGAGGGTGCAAAATGAACGACTCTGCAACAATCAGAACGCCACACGGTCAGAAAATGACTTACACCGGACAAAATAATCGAGCAAACTTCAAACATACTAAGTTCACCATAATTCATATACGTTGATTTAGTTCTTTTTTTTTTTCCACTGGTTTGGCACTTTATTGGAACAAATCTCTGTTCAAAAAGACTAAATGTTGTACAAAAGGTATCATGTCTCATTAACGTAACTCGTAGAATATAGTACTTAATAGTAAGCATACGGTAAGTAAACACTTGTACATACTGTAGTTTTAAAATGAACATTCCAACAGATGTTTTACGCACATGCACAAAAAACAAACAAACAAACACAACTCTCTCTCTCTCTCTTTCTTCCTCTTCCTGCCTCGCCATATTTGGGCCTCCTCCGCTGCTCTTTGGACAATCTCATGCTTCAGCCTCAATCCCGAGAGAACAAATGTTGCTACCGCTCTTTCTCTCCCTCCGTCTTTTTTTTTCCTCTCTCTATCTCTGACTTAAGACAACAGCAACTCGTGTAATACTGCATTATGACACCCCGCATTATGACACTTCCTCCGCCGAGCGCGTGTCCGTCTTGAGACGCACAAACTCTTTGGCCACCTCGTCGTTGGTCCTTTGAGAGAGTATCCTCATGATGGTGAGGCCCGTTTCATCCATGGAGATGCTCTTCACCAGCGGGTAGCAGGCGGAGCAGCTGCCCTTGTCGGCCAGCTCTCGGAGCTGGATGACCGTCATGCCGATGATGCGGTCCTCGCGGGCAAAGCAGTAGTCCTTTACCGAGACGTGCAGCTCGTAGGCCTCCGGACCGTGTTCATTACTCAGAACGCTGGGAGAACATGACATGCAGGTATAAGAGAGGTCCAACTCCAGACTTTAAACATGTTAACAAAACTAAAATGAATATATTTCTGTACTATCTGGAAGGAAATGCTAGCAGTACAGGTACTGACACGTAAGCTGTAAGTCACTTAACTTAATAAAAAGCCCAAAGCCTTGTTTTGAAGAATTGTTCATGAGAGTAAACCAATTGCTTTTTGGACCCTGACATTCGTCTTTGTTCACCGTTGAATACAACATGTCAGTAAAGAGGTCTGGCTCGGTGACATCTCCCCGGAGAAAAGCCTCCTTATTATATGCTTGGCTACGATGAGACAATTCAATCATGCTTTGCGAGTGAAATTAATATTTCTATTCAAATGAGCCATTATTCTGTGCCTACTTTTTTTCCCCAAGACGTTTTCTAATTATCCCCGGCAACTTAATGACTTCTTAAGATTCAAACGACGATGCCAGGAGTGAATCTATATGCAGATAGCGCTGGGGCGAGCCCTGATCAGACTGATGCAGCTGCGACCAAGATCGGTTTAGCTCTGCAACGTGGAGGAGCTGGCTCGGATCTGACAGTGACACTGTTTAAGAGGGGATATGATTGATTCTCTAAAAAGGGAAGAATTTGTCTACTAACTAATTACATCAAAATAAAAACAGCCATTGCTTGATAGATGGACAAATGATACTCACTACTGGAATGTTTCATTGTACTTTGGTGACCAATTGTTATTCTTGGTCTTGGTGCTGAATTTGCGCTTCTTGTCAGCCAGGTGTGGACCCACGGCGTTGACCTCTACAAATGGCCGGAACATGGCGTTGGTCTGCCAGATGAGGTTGTTCACAGCAACGACTGAGAAGAGAAGAGGAAATGATCATGCTGCTGATTACATAGTCGAAAAGATACAGCACATCCCCGTCCCTATTTTCTATTTTCTTGACTGATAACGATAAGATAACTGACTAAATGCAGAGCATGTCGCATTATGATGAGATACCGTCAAAGCAAGCGCAACAGATTCTGATAGCAGCAATATTTCCAGTTATCTAAACCTTAACGGTAAACTTCTCCATGGTTTTGAGTGAAACTGCAAAGATTTCTTTCCTTACTCACGGTTCTGCATTGATATTTAAACAAGGCACAGGGATAAGTCCACCGTGAAGGAGACAAGAGATACTGATTTACACGGCAGCTTCAGCAGACCGAGCTGGATTTTAAGTTTTAGATTTTGATCTGCGATAGCTGCCAAAGGTAAATCTTAAAGAAGATCAGACCTAAAGATAAAACTAAACGAATAAACTGCAGCTATTTGTCCTGTTATAATGGTTTTCTTTTAATAGAAAACCTTCATATAGGCTACTGTGTGATTGCCATAGCAACATAAACGCTAATCACAATCTTATGTTTCTGCTCTTACTAATTTTAGCTGCTTGTCAGCTGTTGTGCATATGGTGCTGCTATGAGGAGGCAGAACAGATATTGTTGCAGTTATGTGGGATGTTTTAAGTGTGATCAAATGTGTTGAAAATGACGTTTCAACCGATACAGAAAAAAGAAAAAAATGCCTCTGCATGGTACTGAATAGGCCTACAACCAATCAGCCATTTTGTTGTAAACAAATTCAACTACATGGCACTCAGATGTCACGTATGACTGCATCGCTGTTATGCTTCTGTCCATCACCGCATAAAGCCTACCAAAGTGATTTGATTGGCCCTGCAGATCTGTGTTCAGTTCCCAACAGAGAATCTCCAGACCAATATCCCCCCTAACATAAATTTTGTGGATGCCGAAAGTTCAGGTTGGCTTCCAGGCTACTATTTAAGCACTTAAGCGCAAAAATAATTTAGAATTTGAACAGGTATATAATATGATGCAACCATTTGTACTCAAGTAAATAAAGTTGGTGTGTGTCATACTTACTTAATGCCAGTTAGAGGATTTCCCAGAGATGCTAGCAGCTACTGGGCACAGTGATACAAGCTAAATGCTAATGTCAGCATGCTAATAGCTTTCAGTGAGAATGCCAGCATATTAAAGTTAAGCAGGTAAAACATTTGCTATGTATATCATCTTTGTTTCCATTTAGCACTTAACACAAAGTAGCGCTGAGACAATGGGGATTGCGGTTTTTCTTTGAACTGTAGGGTCACACGACTAACTGTGTACTTAATTTAATGGAAATCTATTTCAAACTGACACACTGGGAGTTGGGTGATCCTCAAATTCATCATGATTGTGATGAAACAAGCAACAGACTGACATTGCTGTCTAAAAATCCATGCTGCCACAGTGATATGATAAAAATACAGAGAGTAAAAATATATATAACTGAGAAAAATTAATTATAAGAGCTATGCTAACAACAGTTTTTATAGCTTCAAGAAGACGCAAAACCATAAAAGAAACTACAGAGCAAGGTGGTGATTTTGTCTGCTTAACTACATTAGTTATGGCGTCAGCAATATATCAGATGTTAATTTCCTTGTTTTATGGTTTTTGTGTGTGGAGGAGCTCAAGCAATATACAACAGCGGCGGTGATCATGGCCCAAGAAGCCAATTACCACAAATGAGATTGAGTCTTTGAACATTCGCAGGTGTGAATTAATTTGAATAGAAATGATGAAAAGCATAGTCTGCGCATAGGAAAGAAACTCACCCTTCACGCTGACTTTGTGCTCTCCCGTGCCAGGATGAGAGATGAGATTCACTTGCATCGACACCTCCCCTACCGATCCATTGGATGACTGACCTGGACACACACCAAAAGAGCAACAGGAGAGGCATAATGAAAATCAGAGGGAAGGTAGCAAGAGAAATATAGAGGCCAGGGTTTAGAAATCGAAATGAGAGAGAGCGAGAGAGAGGATGTAAGAAGGATCCAAAACTGTGGGCACAGCTTTTTTTGTAGGTGAGCATACCTAGAAATTGATCCATAAAGCTGCATATAAACACCTGTCTGTGTGTCAAAGCTAAGAAAAACCAAACCCAAGAAAAACAGCAGGGGAGTAGACTAGATTTCAGCTCTTTGGCACCACAGAAACAAGCAAAAGCAGGATTTCCTTTAGCTTCGGGCTAAACAAGAACAACCACAAGAATTGTGGAGTAATCTGTCTGGTTTGAAGGCCATGGAGGAGGCAGACGGGGTGAAGGGATCCACTAAATAAATTATGTTCTACATGATGTAGTCATCGAAGTGTGCAGCTCAAGAAAATGACAAAACAGCGGATTTGACGGCATGCAGGCAAGTCAAGCGGAAATGAAAGGAGGTAGAGACGGGATGGGGTGAACAGAGACACGGGGGCAATGGAGGAAATACCCCTCTGGGCATCACACCCAGCACGATTTCAATCACACAGGGACAAACAATTAGAATGGATTGCTGGCCATGTGTCTCAGTTTGCCTGGTGCCACCAAGCCCGGGACAAACAGATGTTGAATAGTGGAAGGCGAGTGGTGGAGTGGTTGATGAAGGGGCACGCGGATCCAATAGCTAATCAATATGTGCCAAACACGCAGTGCCCATTATGGCTGGTAATGAAGGAACAAGCCTGGAGATTTATTGTAGTGACACCCTGATAGGATGGGGGGAGGCCAGAAAAACATTTCTGCTGCACAATTAAGCCCCGGACTTGTGGGAAATTAACAAAGCAATGAAACTGCACATTTACATCAGCCATCGACTGAAATAATGCCGGCTGATCGATTCGGCGCGTTTTCTGGTGGGAGTCCGACACGTGACGCCGCCAGTAGGTGCATTTATGAAAGAAATGGACAAACACACAGTTGAAACTGCGACGGACAGTTTGAGAGACATGGAGGAGCAGAATGAGAACAAGATAAATGAGGCAGAGGTAGATAAGACACCGCTGGCTGTGAGCAGGGTCGGTAGATTAAGTGAGAAAAATGCTAACAAAATGAAGCGATAAGAATGGTGAGATAACTTGCTCATTAAATAACTGCAGTAACGCTTAGACTACACTAAGTTACATATCATCAGAGCTGTGCTATACGAGCATGAAAATTCAAAATATTAATGTGACATTACTTTATATAGGATAATGTGTGCTTTAGACGAAGTACACTGAGGCACTCTACAGGAAGGGCCAGAGCCAACTCTACTTCCTAAGGAGGCTGAGGTCCTTCGACATCTTGCTGGACAATGCTGAGGATGTTTCCTGAGTCCGTGGTGGCCAGTGCCCTCCTGTATGCTGTAGGGTGGCGGATGCAAACAGACTCAACAAACTGATTGGTGAGGCCAGTGATGTTGTAGGGATGGAGCTGGACTCTCTGACCATGGTGTCAGATAGGAGGATGTTAGCAAAAGTGAAGCCCATCCTGGACAACTCCTCACACCCACTCCACAACACGCTGGCCTGTCTCAGGAGTACCTTCAGTAATAGACTCATCCTACCGAAATGCACCAAAGAACGCCACAGGAGGTCCTTCCTGCCTGTGGCCATCAAACTTTTTAACGTCTCCCGCTGAGTGTTGGTCAGTCTTATAATTTATTTGTAACCATTTCCTTTTGAAAATTGTGAATAATGTGTGCAATACTTAGTTTTTATGCACCTTATTCTATTTGTATTTGACTCTGTCTCCTTGCAACTGACTCTTTGTGGGAGAAACGACAACAAAACAGTTTCCTTGAATGATTAATAAGGTATTCTGATTCTGATTCACTGCTGCATAAAGCGGCTGCAACCTCAGCCCACTCTCTAACAGAGTAACATGTACGGCTCCAAAGCCACACATGTCAAGATTAAACATGCCATGGTCTAAATGCGTCACTGTCAGAGCACAGGGGCTGGTGATTACCGCGTCCACTTGTGGTACATCAAGCGTCAGCAAATCTCCTCACTGTTTACTGACCTAACGCACATCAACCACCTCACTACTTCCACTTAGAGGCATCACGTTGGACCACCCCAGATAAAGAGCGACAACATGGTGTGAAATAGGGGGAGGCTGGGGAGGAAGAGATGTAGAGCGGGAGGAAGAGGACGTACGCATAGTCGCAATCTCAAAATAGCACGCGGGGAAAGGCAAGTGCGTCCGTGCCCATCTGCCAGTCAGACAGAGCTGCAACGCTGGTTGGCCTGCTGGCTGAGTAGCTTTCTCCTACAGCCTTTCTGTTTCCTGCTGCCAGCCTATGCTGCGTTCTGCAAGGCTGAACACACTGAGGCAACCAGAAGCTTAAAGCTTCTACGCCCCGCTGGGCTGATTTCCCTCTCAAGTCTCTTCGGACACTGGAAGGTATTTCTGCCTTTTTACAGGGAGAAAGAGAAAAAGTTCCTTATAGAAACAGCTGAATGAGACCCACATGAAAGTGGGTCAGTGATGACGAAGAGAAAGCGCAAGCAGAGAGCCCAAAAGGGAATTTATAGATTACAGACTACACAAATACGTTAGACTCTGTATCATGATGTTTTTTGTATGTGTTTTATAACGAGATAGAGAAAAGGAAAGAGCTCAAGCTCAGTCCAGCCTTTGAGGGTAGGGGGTAGAGCGGCCACAGATAGCTTTGCTTGTGTGTTTGTTTATTTGTTTGTTTGTTTTCTATTCATTTACAGTGAAAGCGGCAAATGACTTACACAGTCAGTGGATAAATGCAATTACCGCGATGTCCACTGCGCATATAAGCCTGAAGAAAATAAAGTGACACAGAGAAGTCTTCAGAAGGGGAGCCAAGACTGAAACCGGCACACTGCTGAGGATAAAACAGGCCAGGACTGGAGTCACTTTATTTTCAATTGGCTGTAAGAAGCAATAGGAGCTGTGAGTGAGGCGACAGAAATAAGCCTATTGTTTTTGATTTTCATTACTTATGAAGTTTATGATTACAACACCGAAAGACTGCAGACATTTGATAGAAAGTGTGAACAACGGCCGGACCAGAATGCTTGTGAATAAACGATTTCACTACGTTTACCAAGTTTAATTTGAAGATGTGCCTTTGAAATGTGCTAAAAATGTGACTTTTTCAGGCCACTTCCACCACGCTTTATTAGAATACTTATTTTAGCCTGGACCAAAGACAACAGCTCTTATCGTTTTTCAGCATTTGAACGCTCCAAGATGTCCCCAGCTAAAACCTAATGAGCTACGCCTTGGCTGTCTCCTTACCTTGAGAGGTTTGGGTGCATATATATTTCTTGATCAAGGCATCTGTAGGTTGAGTGTAAAGGCTGAGAGCATATTTGAGGGACTTCATATCAGGGCTCTTTTCCAGGAAGGTTTTCTTCAGCCCATTTCCTCCAGCGTGGAAGTATTGCTGCAAGAAAAGAGGCAATGTTTAGCATGTTTCACGTCTAGCATTCGTCAAGAGAACTTTGAAACAACACCAAGAAGAAACCCTCTTTTAAGTTTATGCACAACAGCGAGTTACGGTTAAAATAACCTAGGATTATGTGGACAGCATCCATTTTTACAAGCAGGAGACTGGACGGGAGACAGCGGTAATAGCTACTTTTGTGGTTAATTACCAGGCATTTAAATCTGAAACCACTGCTTGGGTGGTTAATGCACATTTGTGCTGATCAGCCTGATAGTTGAGGAGAGACAAGGCTTTGCATTCATTTAAGTGCTGTCACTCCCACATGTGGATAGTGGGAGGGTGGCCGTGGACAGATCTTATTAAGAAAGGAAGGGATGATTAATAGAAGAACTTGGAAACACATTTCTAAACACTTTATAGCCTTTTTTAGTGTTGCTATCCATTTAGCTAGCTCTCTCTGCTGCAACACGTGATCATTACAAAGACAAAGGAATATTTGTCAGGCAGCGTTAGCGAAGGGTCTGTTGTCTTAATCCAAGTGTAACACACAACTATTATATCCTTAAAGGCAAAAACAGAGCAGATAGAGAAAGGGTCCACACATAGGTGCCAGGTGACATCTGTGGCACACGATCTTCACCAGACATAGAATAACACCCCAGTAGAGAGAGTGTTGGCCAATACTTTTTTCGAGAGGTGTCAGGTCAGAGCTCGGCAGTGAAGCGACACAGCAGGAGACACTGTTTCCTGCCTCACAGATGAGTCACGAGTCACAAAATTTGACCGACATGTGCCTCTTGTGAACTATGCCTAATCTGGCATGCAGGGTGTGAGTCATGGGTTTATTAAGAGAAAGGAAATACAAGTACATACACATACATATTGCCTACAGCAAGGAATAAATATGTTTTATAATTTATGCTTTCTGTTTATAGTCTAGGTTTTCCGTCACAGAATTATACAGAGTTGTACTTTTTAGAATTCCCTTTCCTTTGTTTAAATGGTGTCAATGCAGCGCCTCCTCAGGGTTTCCCAACACAACACGGGAACAATTCAAGAGGACCGTGGTTTACAGCAAGCACGTCTTCAACAAAATTTTAAGTTATGGTAAATCATATCTGTTGCAGCTTACTTTATGTTTATTTAAATAAAGAATATGCCATGCTATTCACGTCATCACTGTCCGGCAAATTGTTGCCAGGTGTTCGAATATGCCCACAGTGTCACCGCTGGCCCTGCACTCCCTCCGGCAAAAAGACAAGAATCAACCTGCATGCTCAAAATATCACCCTGCCTCTGGCAAAATCACCTGTCAAACTGCCACCCATCTGACATATCTTTGCTCTCACCTCCTTTCTCCTTCCTCTTGCTTTTTGTTTTTTATATCCTTACTTATATGGTTAATTTCTTTGTTAGTTTATCACGTCTTCTTCTGAATTCCTTTATCTCTTTCCAGTTATCTTGTTTTTGTCTATCCTCAAGGCTTACAGGGGTTTGCATGTTGTGGCGCACGATGTGAGGTGACACCTTTCCCTTGATTATACCACAACAAGTCAGTGATCCCATACGCAATACCTGCAGCACGTCTGACATGAAGAAAAACAAAAGCCGTGACAAAATATACTCTTTGAGACAAATTGCATTCATTCTGAAATGCACTACAAATTAATATATGTACTGGCGTGTGTGCGAATTTAGTACATCAGAGTTGAAATTTGATGAAAAGGCTGAAACAGCTTTTTTCTACAATCACTCCCAGGTCAGAGTTCAAAGAAAGGGATAAATGTATTATTGGGAGTCTGTTAAATGGACTGTATTGTCACATGGGCGGGTGCATTTAACAATTTTCCCATCCATTAGCTTTTAGAGGTTCAAAGTGCGGCCTGGATGAAATATTTTCAGTAATCCCAAAATGCACTCATGGTCAAATATTCAAGTAAACATTGTATGCTGTGTTTGGGTTCACTTTTCAGCTGAAAATAAGCGAAAATTGGTGGTGAATGTATCATTTTTATGTTCTTATTTATGTTGAGACAGTGCCTAGCCATTGTTTTAGGTCATAACTACGTGTAGAAGTTAATATAAAACAAATATTTGGTTTCATTTTTCCATTTTTTCTTTCTTATTGTAGATTAGAGCACATACAGTGTGATAACGTGATGCGGGGTGATGTGTGAAGGCTGCCTGCGCTGCATTTCCTCATCCGATCAGCCGTTTCTCCTTAACTTTGTTAACTGAGTGGTCTCTTTGGAATACTGATGCAGAGAGGCGAGGTGATTGATCTAAACCTGCAGGTAGATCCTCGGTGACAGCAAAATCAATTAGCTTTCTCTGCGCTTTATTATGCAGTGGCACCTCACCATAACTCAGCTCTTGTCCCTGTAGAGCGGAGGCACGGTCTTAACATTGTCTCAAAAGGAGTGGTGTTTTTTTTTTTTTGTAATTATGCGGCAGTTTTGCTAGCTTGATTAAAATGATTTAATTCGGGTGCAACATTTCATTGTAGCTTCATTGTGTCTCACCAAAAAAGGAGGAGATAAAAGGAGATACTAATTCAATCAAAGAGCATAATCACGGTGGCTTGTTAAGTCACTTGTTAAAGTTCTTTTTATCATTTTTATATTTGTGTTTTTTTAACTAAACCTTCAACTAAGTTACGTTCTTTTTCTCCAATATAAAGCAAGTGCACCGTCATGTCAGTGCCTGAATATAAATATCCACGTTAGCCACAACATTTACACTTAGATCTTTGCTTTAACAAACCTATCCGCTGGAGAGAAACAGAGGGGAAAAGAAGACAGGGAGACAATAACACTTAAGCCACACAACTCCAGCCTCCACACATTTTAATGCTACTTTGATTTACAGTATGCTAATTTAAACCATTTGCATACTTCTGTTCTGCTATGTGCAACTGCGCTGATTTTTGGAGGTGAAGTTAAGCCATCCTGCAAGGCCAACGGTATAATCAACAAAATACTCACCTTGATGGTGGGAAGCACAAGGTCCATGGCTGCACACTGGCGCGGTGTCAGACTCCTGGCTTCCTCTCGAATTACATGCTCCTGGAGGGATACCAGAGAGTTAGTTGTCCTGGCCCTAGCTTTCTTCATCATCTGGGATTCAGCTCACAACATCGCTCTTCAGAGTGTCACTACCCAAAATACCTTGCATGCTCATGTTTCCATAATAAATGGTCATTCTGAACCCCCCACTTCATCTCTCATTATTGAATTACCCGGTGAGCAACAGGAAGATATTATTAGAGCAATTACTGTTTACAAAACAGAACCAGTCGGAGTCATTTAAAACCTGGTGGGTGCCGATAAATTTGAGGCTTGATGTCTCCCACCAGCGCTCTAAAAAAATCTATTTTAATCATGAAAAATTATTTTGTCAATTTAAATTGCTACTTTTGTGATCTGTGTATTGGTTACAGATTAAATAACTTCTGGCACAGCGTTATTTCCCTGGTGTTTCCCTTACAGGGCGCAGACAAAACAACATGAATGTTTTATGGAACTGTGCTCTGACGAAACTGTTTGTTCAGATCTGCAAACTTTCTTGTTTCTGACCCATCGTGTGCAGAAAAACACGCAAGTCTGGAAGCTTTTGCGTGAGCTGAGTGAAAAAGCACCTCACACATTCAGCTGAAACATGCATGTATCCAGTTATAATCGGGACATGGCACGAATTTAATCAACCAAAACCCTATTTTAAACAGCTTTTAGAGTGCTAGTGTGAGAACAAACTTACTTTAATCAACATCTATGCTGAGACGCTGCCTGGATTTTATGCCAAAATTGTACTGGGTCCCAATGATTTGCATTGTCTATGGCACAAAAAGTCTGCCTCCCCTTCTGTTCTAACAGATTTCCACGCAGCCTTGTGCATGCCAGGCCAACAGAATGTGTTTATCTAATATAGGGTGGGTTTGATATGATGTAAGTACTGAGGAGAGCTGTTGAAGTGCTTGAATAAACAAATACGGCATGTTCTGTTACTGGTTGTAGGTCTATACAGCTGCGTGCAAAGGCCTTTTGTTTTAAGCTCCGAGATAATGAAACTAATATCATGACAAGCCTCCAAGAAACTGGAACTGGCAGGCAAAAGGGAATGTAATGCCTATTTGGACAGTATTCTTGCTGTTTTACCAAAGATGCATATGATTTGGACAGATTTAGAAAGTGGAAGTTTTCTAGAGAATTATAACATTACATAAAGACGTCATTATCTTCCTAGCAAATCCAGGAGGGAAAGCCGATAACTCACTATAAGCCTTCTCTTGTAACATATTTGCTTTGACAGATAAGTGCTGCGTAGAGATGAGCACGGGATTTGTGGAGGTCAGAGGACACGATTGTGAAATTGTTCCTGCACACAGCTAATACATTACAGGCAAACAACATTTCAGCCCAAACAGCTCCTCTCCTGTTCCATCCTATACATGCTGTTACATTAGGGGAAGGGTACAACACTATTATCTGCATTTTGTATGTTTGATCAAAATATATATGTATATGTAATATATACAGTATATATATTTAAAACGGAACAGTTGTAGCCCAACAATACAGCAAATAACACACAAACAATTCCAAAAAGAGAATACACATGTACTGGATTACATGGGAGAAAAACGTGAGCCGAAGATCATCAGCCATAATCATTAATAACGAGAAGGTGATTAAGCACTTTAATACTTTGAGAGGAAGACCGAAACACTCCCATCTACGTACGTACTAATGATCAGTGGCCAGATGTTGCCTCGAAGGACACCTGATAGAGTCCAATGCACAACACGAGCAAACAAATCAATGGGGAAACACGTGCATACTGTATTTACACTGGTAAAACACACCTACTGTTTTCAGTGCACCACTGCACGACTCAAAACTAAAACACCTCTCAGAGGTACTGTCATAACACAATGAAAGCCACAGCGTAGCCACTGATCCGCTCCAGTGCCTCACTACACAGAGCTCGAGGGATCAAACATCCTCCAGTCACATCAGCAGCAACAACAGCCCAGTTATGATGCACCAAGCTCTAATGTCAATATGTCATTATGAATCTGTTTTTTAAATTATATATTTTTTTTATTTTTGATATGTGTTTTAAATGTTTTTATTAACATGTTTGATTTGGAACAAAAATAATGTTATTTTAGTTTGTATTTTAACTATAATGTCTCTGATATGCACCAATCAGGCATAACATCATGACCTCCTTATTAATATTGTGTAGGTCTCCCTTGTGCCTGACTCATCAGAGAATGGACATGGGCCTTCTGAGGGTGTCAACAGAATGTCGTTAGTGGGGGGCCTTTGGGTCCTATGTGTTGAGGGGAGGGGCCTCTGTGGATCATCCCACAGATACTTGATCAGTTTAAGATCTAGTGAGTTTGGAGGCCAGGTCAACACCTTGTGCTGTTTTTCATGTTTTTTTAGTTGAAACCGTTTTTTGCGTGTGTGTCTGTGTCAGGCTGCATCCTGCTGGGGATGGCTGCTGCCATCAAGGAGTGTCATTGCTACGGGGTTGGGGGTGTCTGGTCTGGTCTAGGTGGGTGGTACATGTCTAAGTAACATCCACACGAATGACAGGTTCAAAAGTTTCCCAGCAGAACATTGTGTTGTCACAAGATATTATTCACTTCTCCTGTCAGTGGTTTTAATGTTGTGGCTGATCTGTGTACAATATAACGAATAAAAATGATAGATTGTGTGTATACAGTACTGAATTCAGAAAGGTGTCAAAAAATCACCTTCAGTTTGGACAGCTGTCCCAAGTCCTTGGCAGCACTGAAGATCATCTGCGCTCCCTGTTGTGCAACAAACAAATATGTGTAAATTATTATATATATACGAGTTAAACAAACAAAAAAAGTCAGGAACATGAATATGAAAATAGAATGAATTTAATGAGAAAGACGAAAGACGCAGCACCGCTCTGATTGGTCAACTGGTCCGCTCTGCTGTTTCTGGTAAACTGCTTAGAGAGTGAGTTGTACTAAAGTAGCCGCTTGGCAAGCATTAGGCAGATGTGTCAGCAGATAAATGATAAAAGAAATGGCAATGACAGCAAACACGACATTTCAGGCTGTGCAGGTTCAGTGTTTCTTCTGCGAGGGAGTAACTCCCTTTGGTGTGAAGTTAGGGCTTTGAAACTTGGCAGGCTACAAAAATCTTTATAACACACCATGGAGAAAGAAAAAAAGTCATAAAGTATATATGGCCACCGCGTGTACTCTTGCCTGAATCCAGTGATGCCAATAAAATGAAATGAAAATGAATGAAATATTACTGAGATGAAAAATGTCCAGCTCTTATAGAGGGATTAACAGTATGACTAAGTTTACTCCCAGCGTTGGAATAATCAATGATGTTTCATGTCATGTACGGTAATTTGTGTGTCAAGAGGAAACAGGAGCGAGCTGAACAGATGGAAGAAATGAGAGAGAGACAGGTGGACAAGAGGAGGGAGGTGGAGGCCAAGCCAAGAGACGAAAAAGAGTAAGCGAAAACAAGGAAGAGACAGATAAGTGATCAAACTCACACTCTGGTCATTCAGCGGAGGCAGAACAATTGTTCTCTCGATGGTGTTTAGCACGATTTTCCATAGCTCTTTGAGGACTCGTTTCAGCACTGTCTTCTCACAAATCTTGGCAAATAACATCAAACTGTAAAGCAGCAAAGAGGGGGCATTTGTCGGGTCAATACTTTTTAAGCATTTCTCTTAAACTGCGCCAACATGCCCGAAGACTCCAACTGATGACGTCTTCAGAAGTAATCTGGTTAAATAAAGAAAAACACCTATGCTTCATGGTATAAATGCAGCAGCTTTAATCTCACCCTATTGTGTAGGCAGGGTCTCAGAGACAGGAGGAAGGATTAGATATTTCCATATCATTAAGAGGATTCCCTGTAATACCCCATTGGCCTCAATGTTGGTTTGACAAATGGTTAAGAACGATTCCTAGAGCTCAGCCGAACCATATCAGTCAAGAGTGCCGTTCAAGTACACCATAGTGTATATTAGCTTGAATTCACAGAGAAAGTCACCCTTTAGTTTGGCAGTATTTATTATACTGTTGCATTTGGAGGACCAAGGCACTGTATTGGCCAATAAATGGATTCTGCCAATAATCATTAGTGTATTACTTTGTAATGATAATGTCGCTGTATTTTTACTGTCCACATCAAGACCGCTCAATCAAGCAGCTGTGACCCAGAGCTGTTCTCAGCATCCATGGACCAAGCTAGTTCCAGAGCATCCCACAGATACTTGATCAGTTTGGGGTATTCGGGGTTTGGAAGCCGAGTCAACGGCTTGGACTATTTTTCATGTTTTTTGAGCTGTTCTTAAGCAGTTTTTGTGGTGTGGAAGGTTGCCTTAACCTGATGGGGATGGCTGCTGCCATTAGGGAGTATTGTTGCCATGGAGTAGGGGCGCCTGGTCAGCAACAATGCTTAGGCGGACGGGACATGCATCTAAATAACATCTACATGATTACCAGGACCAGCTTTCTCAGCAGAACATTGCATTGCAAACAGCCATTCATGTCCCTCCACTGCATTCAGTAGATACTCACTTTTTGTCCAGAAGGTCCATAAGAGGCCGGAGGACGGTCTCTGCATCCATGGCAGCGTTGCTCCCTTTGGCCGTACCTTTCATCTGCACCAGCTCTTGGTTCATCTGCTTCACGCAGTCCTCAATCACGGGTTGGAAACTGGGTGACGAGACAACGACATTCATTTAAACATTTTTCACATTTTAGGATGCGGCAGGTAGTTAGCCACTTTGAGTAGGTGCTAACACTATCCCGCTGTGACAATTATATGATTTGTAGGGTGTTAAGAGCAGCAGTGTCTTTTGTTCAAGCTGAAATGTTAAACAACTGGCTGTGCTCGCTGAACATGGTGCACAGCAGGAGCTTGAGTCAATTACATTTTGAGTAGATGTCTGTCGATAACTAAGCAGCCCTGCAGTACATTTTCTTTCACAGAATGAGACATAAATAAAGACATTAACCTATTGAAAATAATCTCACACTGACACACAACCATTCACAACCAACACTCACCTGGAGCCAAACACTCCGCTGAGCTCATCTAGCACTGTGTTGAGTTTATTCTGCAGCTCCTTTAGCAGATCACTGGCCTCCGCATCCAGCTGTCAGTGGAAGACAGACAGTTACTACATCATTACACTTCGTGCACGAGCCCACGCTGGCTAGAACTCTGTATCTCTGGAGGATGCCTCAACTGGGGTGGGGGCGTTGGAGGGGGGGCAACGGGCACAGAGGAGAAGTAACCTGTCTTGCTGGTGGCCTCCCGCTCCTTCTGCCTGCCATCTGTGCTGAGCAACGCTCTGAATACCAATGGACAGCTCACATCCGAGAGCTGCAAATGATGACTGCTTGCCGAGTCATAAGACTAAAAAGAAGCAGCCAGCTAGCCACTTTTCAAAACGGAACAGTTTTGTGCACTCTTTCACGAGTAACAGAAGAGAGAGGCTGTTGTGAGCCGCCTACATCTCGGGGGAATACAGCTTACAGACATGTATAAACAAAGCTTTTAAATGTACAGATGTTCTGACTCTGAAATGTTCTGACTGACCCTTTTTTCAATATTTTGTCTACATTTTAGAAAATGCTGGATTATTCAGATTAATATCAGTAAGTAAAAGCCTCTTAAATCATGAACTATGGACCTAAATATCCAGCCAAACACAGAGAGATCAGACACAACCAATGGACAATTCTCAATGCTTGCCCATACAAAAAACAGCAATTTCTATTCACAGCAAGTACATTATATGCCCATGCATGGCATGTGTTGGTTTTGGCATCATTTTTATGCATGTGCATGTGATGGATGCTCATGTTTGTGTTCATATGGTGTGTTGAAAATATTGAGAAGAAATGCATGAGTGGATATTGGATATTTCTGCCGTGTGCCATGTCAGTACATGTATGTGTGACCTCATCTGTTTGCCTCAGTGCTTATGAATTACGTTCACCGTGTGCTAATGTCCAAATATTGATGTTTTGGATGGGGGTGGAGAACATATGTCGTTAAGGCTCAGTGCAGAGATGGATGTGTGAGGCGAGGCACCGCACTACATGCATGACAGATCGTCACATTAGACGAGATAAGCTTAGCCGCGGAGCCGCTCATCTCACACATTCTGATGGTGGATGGCTCAGCTGTGAAGCAAATGTGTAAACTAAACCTTTTTAAAGATACTGTTATTCTGCAGACATGCCTTTATCTGCAGCATGAACGAGATAGATTTATACACACACACACAAACACACACACATTCACACTGCCGTCACCTCAGTGGCAATGATTGCAGCACACAATATTTTTGTGTCACACAGAAAATTGCCCATAAAGGTTTGAGTTATTTTACCATCTGAGTAACGGATAACATCAATTCAAGTGATATAAAATAAATAAAGAAAGAAATTCTATAGGCCTTGTGCTTTTATCAGTCCCCCAAGGCTTGGGGATGGTTTTCATTTACGCTCTAATCTGCTGATTGGCTGAAAAACAGAAATGAGTCAGTTTAATTTGTATTTGTCTCAATGGGAATACTGGTGAGGGAAGGACGTTCACCCCATTGCTAGATAAACCGAGGCTGCTATCCTGTTAGAAAGGCTTTCCTTTAAAGCGGTCGCAGGGATTTCCGTGCCTTGGCACGAGGGGGAGTTTTGGGCTTTGAAAATATCAACGATTCATCTTCCGAAAGGTCAGATTAAAAATAAAGGTCTTGGATTAGTCTGGGAATGGATATAAGGTCTAGATTCAGTCACATGGCTACGCTGAGTTTAATGTATTTCATCCTCCACTCACAGAACCTAATGATGAAGCTACCTTAAGTTGTCAATATGTGACTACTGTCACCACACACTGTTAATTAAAGAACTGCTAATTCTGTTAACGCTTCTATGAAGGGAACTTCATATTTGGAATTCAGGGAGCACCTGTCTCCTCTATGGTAGCTGGTTTCACTCGACACTGACTGACACCCCGAGTCCTCCAGAATCCACAAACTCTCCCCTGGCTGACAGCCTATCAACTGCAGCCCAGCTTTGCTTCCCTTTGCCTGTTTCAACAGTGCAGTATCTACTCACTGGCAGGTTGTCACTCCACCGAGAGCTTGTCCGAAATGACTAATAGTGCCAAGTAAATAAAGGTTTAATAAACCGTCATCTCTAAAGTGAGAAAAGCATATTAGCAAACAAAACGTCACCCAAGTCTGATACCAATCTGGGGATATTAGTCCATGATGATTCCATAAACGGGCACTGTAAGAGATTATTGTTAATCTCTGTTATTGGTAACACTATGGTAGCAGCTCTTGGCGTTAATTGCTGATAGAGAACCATTCTGTAACGTACAGCCTACTATGCCAGGAGGACATTAATGGAAAACTTTCCCCTAGAACACAGAGCAATTGCTTGAGATTTTCTGTAATGTACGCCTGAGTGTCCATTAACAAAAGAAATTTGTAATTTTACATTTTGAAGGGAATGTAAAGACATTTGCTGTCATTATTTTTCAGGCGGTAATGGCGTAGGAGTGATCAAGGTCTGCATCTGCAAACAGTGAGGCAGCAGCAGCACCTCTGCTAAGGGCACAGCTGCGGAGATTTGTAAGTGTTTGAGAAGCTCATTAAACACGGTCTGAAAAATCCTGTCTGAAGCATTTTGCGGCTGCAGCTTGGGGAACGCAAAGAGAAGATCAAAACCACAGCCAACCATTCGGCGAGCTCCTGACTCTGCCCTTTGCGTCGAGGTAGAAAGGGGGGGCCTACGCACTAAAATAAATATCACACTTCTAAATTAGCCGTGGACAGAAGAGTGGAAAACACAATAAAAAGCTAAAAATAAAGATGGGATCGGGTGGTTTGAGCCACTATCCCCAGAGCGCCGGGGATGGTGAGCTTGAGCAGCCTGTCCAGAGGGGTGATGGGTAATTCAGATTCCGTATGCTCTGTGGCACATGCTGCTGCAGGGGTTGGGGGATGAAAAGCGTAGGAGCGTGAGGGGTGGGAACAGGGGGGAGGGGGCGTGCTTTATTTGTATCATTCAGTAAATGGTGAGAAGGGGAGTTGACGAGTCCTATTGCACACACCTTACAGAAGGACACAACCCCCTCCTCCTGGAGAGAGAGAGAGAGAGCACAGAAAGGAAATGGGGGAAACAGAAGACACAACGAAAGGAGACAAAACGCAAAGCAAGACAGGCGTTAGAAACTAGAGAGAAACATGCGTGTAGGTAATAAGAAGCCGTGACGGCTGCTTCTCAGGTTAGACTGACAGACTGACAGGTCCACAGTTTCAAACGAAACATAGGTTTTATGGGTTTAACTCAATATTTGGTAAAATGTTACGTCAACACATGTTATACACAGGAGGGATTTGAGGTGGGGAGATAGTGATGGGATACAAAGGGGTTACTGAGGAACAGTAGTAGAGGGAGCAGTCGAGAAGGTGATATTAGCAAACTACATGTCGGAAGTATCTATTCCACGGTTAAGTGCAGACCAGGAGGAGGGGTCACAGCACATCACTGCTGGGGTCAATTCACTTTCACTTCATATAAAATTCATGTGAAATGATCATTTACGTAATAATGACACAGCATTTATTTCACAGCAGCAGAGTGCTGACCCCAGCGCGGTGGTATAATTTTCCATACTAACTGGCAGCAACTCTGCTGAAGTGTCCTTTAGCAAGCGGTTGCTCTTTAGCCAACCTTGCTGTTTGCTTTTCCAGCAGAAGGGAACAAATCGATGCACTTTGTCACTGTATCACTTTATATTTTGTCTACCAAAAGCATAAATTTTTGTAGAAGAACTGAAAGTGAATTGCCACAGACATAGCAGGCATGTACTTAGGTGGGCACAGACCTGTTTGCCACCCATGGACTCAAACATCTTCTCCAGTTGGACACGAAGCTGCTGGATGTTGTTGAGGAGGATGCACGGCTGTGAAGAATAAACGTGAGAATAAGTATGAGTGCACTCATATGCATGCGCCGATGAATTATCAATAGGTCTCAAAATATCAAATATATATTTAATGTTTAATGACGTCCAGCCAAAAAACTGCACATTCAATGTCAAGTTTCACCGCTGCTGGCAATGTATTGTTACGGTTCGTGAACTTGACACTTCCCGATGTAATTGAAAATGCGATGCAAAATGTCAGAAGAATCACATGGGTAATAACTGTAAAATCCATCAGTTTAGATTTCCCGACACGTCGTCTTTGCAGAGATCCAAGTCTCCTGCAGTCAGAAGGGAAACCCAATACATAACACAACAAAGAGAGAAATGCCTGCGCTGAATGTGTCAGGCGTTATCGATTCTCAGCTCCCCAACAAGTTTAACAGATGACAGACATTAATCAGACCACGCTTTATGGAGACCCAGAGCGATTCTGTAGAGTTTCCAGACAGTCACACATTAGGTACATTATCGGCCTCCCAAAAAAAAACAACTGACGAGATTACAACCCACCAAAATGATGACAGCGGTAATGTATAGTACTAAAATGCTAATTCTTTACCCCAGAAGAAAAGAATGATTGGTGCCTTCCAATCCCCAGAGCAGCCAATGACATCTCCTCGGATGCACATAATGGCTCACTCTCGACTAGATTTATTACTATATTTGTGTGAAAGTGATTAGGTATTCTAAATCTGAACAGCATAATTCTAGCTCGGGAGAGGGTAAAAAATATATGATGGAGGGGTTTGGGCTACACGTGTATTAGATCTACAGCATCATTTAAATGCCAGGGACTGCTATGATACCAGGCAGGACGGCACATAGCAAAGGAGAAAGATTTCACAATGGTTTCTTGATTACTGTTTGAATAGGGGGATGCTAAGTAAACAAATGTATTGTTTACTTAGCATTACACAAAATTACATTTATTTTTTTTATAAAATATTACTTGGTTTATTAAAGACATACAGTGCATCCTTGGTACAGATGATTGTGATGTATGTCACGTACTGTTTATGATTCTAGCAAATTACAGTAGGTTTAATTTGATGTAATCTGAATCGCATTTCCTTGTTTTCATCATCTGTGCCTTCATTCTATGCGAGGGGCATTTCATTGTTTCTCTGAGACAATCGTTCTGAGCCCGTCAACGCCGCAAAGAAACATCTGCCCCCTCCGCCGGTACGCTGAGTGTCATCTCTCCCTTCAAACTTCAAAGACCAGTGAGGATAATTAGGCCACTCACAAGGCTCCGTGTTTAGTCATCCGTCACATTAAACAATGGACAGAGAGCCCAGAAAATACCAATGACTTTCCCCCATCAGCTATAGGCTGGAAGATGAATAATTGCATCTGGGTTAATAGAGACAGTTTGTTAAGAGCGTTACAGAAGACAGCGTATAACAGACTGGAGGACTATATGAAACATTATTCACATAGTCTCCATGCCAACTGCTGCTAGAGACAGTAAGCATGGAAACACTGTCATCTGGCTATCCATATCTACAAAGAAATCCATATAACCTTTGATATTAACATTTACAGACTCTGAGTGGGTACTTACCACGTTCTCCTTATTCAAATACAGAGGAAAGTCCTTGGATATGATTGCAGCATACTGCAGAAGAACTTTGTTGATAGTCTGCAGGGATTGAGAGAGACAGTTGTATAATTACAGCGTGTTTGCCGTTGTGCCATTGAATCTCTGAAACTCACTGAAGAAACTCTTAACAGTCACAGCCCGATGGGACGAGATAACATTAAACACAATAAAAAACAGTCTGCTTAGATCAATGACAAGCTCTTTCACTGCGGGTTATCATTCGCAGCAGGGGTATTTTGGGTTCACTGACAGGCCATATCAAGAAGGCTGACCTTCGCAAAGCGGCACATGAAGTGGGCCAGAGCCTGTGGGTTCGGACACTCGAGCTTCTTGATGATCTCAAAACTCTGGTTTAGTTGAGTGAACACGTCCACCACTGAACAGGAGAAGAGGGCGTGCTCCGAGGTTTGCTGGAACTGTTGCAGGAAAGAGGGAGTAAGAGAGAGATGGAGGGATAGGGTGGAGGAGAAAGAGGAAGTAAACGAGAGAGAGTCAAACAGATGTGGAATGTTCTCACCTATAAGCACCTCATAGCAGTACAAGTTAGGTTTAAAGGGTGAAGAAAACATTAAATTGGACTGACTGCTCTATTATGACAGTCAGAAAGCATCAAGGGACTTTATTCACAGTAGACTTAAGATCATATTACACTTAATGTTAGAGGAAATGTGATGGTTTTAGCTTTTAAATGTGTCCGGTGAACACCACCAAAATGAGAACTTCAGTGATTGCATAATCTGTGGGATACTGAGGAGGAGGAGGAGGAGGAGTGATCAGAGTAATACAGCTTCCATGTAGCTTCCATAAATTAAAGTTTAAAATTCCTTTTATTGGCCATGTGCCAAACAAATAAACCCTACAAGTATTCAAAGCATCTTTTCTTTAGTCTGTCAACCACATGTCAAATAAACTTCATGTACTGGTTTGAAAAAATGCACATAAATACATGAAAACACTGTGTTTTTAACTTTAGCAGATAGTATGCTTCAAGATTTAAGATATTGGTCAGAGCGACTTTAAGTGTTTCTCTATGTGACTAAATGCATCAGATTAAAACTGCATATCCCCTAGTTTTAAGAAACAAAAAGAGAAAAAAGCCGTCTTAAGTGGATTGGGTGGGCAAATATAAAAGTTACGTATTGAGAAATAATTCAATGCCGCGCTCACTCCATCTTTCTTGTCCCTTTCCAGAGCTCCGTTGAGGAAATCCATGGCAACGTCCTCGTTCTCATCAAGCCACTGAATGACAAATGGCTCAAACCACCTGAACAAAAAAAAAAAAAAAACAGAAGAAGAAAAGCATTCGTCATTGAAGGGTCAAATCATAGCTGGGTGTATTTTTTAGCAAGTGGTTCTTGTCTTGTGTGTGGCATGCGTTCAGTGAGGGTTTACTGCAGTAAATGAGCACTTCAGAAGCCAAGGGTTTTAATTTAGCATGTGGGGAAATCACTGTTTTTAGATTAAATTGACTGAAAGCAATTGCATTTAAAAGTTAGCAGATTTTTAAGTGTTCTGGGCCGAGGCTGAAATTCATGCAGGCACTGATATCAGGTTTCAACTTGTGGACAAACTAGCTCGTAGACCACAAGGCTCAGACAGAGGACAGTGGAGGACAGGACAGGCTGGGACAGATGAGTCGGGTGAAGAAGTACATTTGTTAGCGGAATAACAATGCTGTTCTGTCTGTTTCACTTTGCCATTTCCTCGTTTAATATAGTGCCTGGGTTTGTCCTCAGAGCAATGGACGTCCCCCCTAAAACCGCTTTGTACTCTGGCTAAGGGCATCTGCCACATGAGGGAAAGCCAATAAATAAGGTGGGTGTGGCGACAGGAAAAGGGAACACAGACAGGCGGGCGGGAGAGGGAAAGGCCGTGTGGTGAGCGAGTGTGTGTGTGTGTGTGTGTTCTTGCATGATGTGTAGGCCTCTGGTAGAATCAATCCAGCAAGAGATGGTGTTTGAGTGACAGTGTTTGAGATAGGGAGGGTGAGTCATTACTCTGAAAGACTGGACGGGATGAGAGAGGGCATGGCGCTTTGTGCTTGCATTACACGTGTTAATATTGGAGCTCTCTCCCTGCCTTGCTGCACATGATTATGCATGCACAGTGGGGAAATGGGGGATACGTGAAAAGCGGAATGAACAAAAACACGCTTTTAGGCTATAAATTAGCCTCCTCATCCAAAACAGTCTCATCTTCTCTTGAGGCCTGTTGTAATAAATAAGCCCGCGCAGATCATACGGACATGACAGTTTTACAGATTCAATCTTAACTAGAAGCTGATCTGAGCTGTTATTTATAGTTATAACATTCACACTGTGAACCAGTGCAGAATACATCTTCTCATGAAGAACCAGGACAGAAATATGTTACGTACAAAGAAAGCAAGGGAAAGAAAATCCTGAGGCTTTGTTGAGTTGTGCAGAGATCAATCTTTGGACAATTTGCAGATATTGCATACGTGCCAATAACTTTTAATTTTGGTGATGACACTATAAAGATAGAAGGCATAAATGGCAACTGCGATCTGTACTTATCTTAGTTTGCTCTAAAGTTAAATAACATTCAGCTGGAACCAACTGAAGTATACAACGCTTGTTTTTGGGTTATATTTTGCTCTTGGGTTGCCGTTTTCCTGTTTCATCTCTAATCTGTCGTCTTTTTGTGCTTCTGTTTCACATGCTACCCTTGAGGTCCTTTGATTCACCCGCTGCTTGTAACCCTTTCCTTCTATGTGTGTTTAGCCTCTGCGCTCCCGCCTCATTGGGACTCACTTGTCTCGTTTTCCCACCAGCCCTCTGTGTGTTTACGATATACTCGTGTCTCTCCCTCTGCCTCCTTTGTCAGTTCATCTGTTTTCCTTTGCGTGCTCTCCCACCTGTTTACCTGCTTGTCTCCTCATGTCTCTGTGGTGTTGCCAGAGCCTTGTATTTTTTTTTCTTTTTTTCTTCCTCTTTTGTCACGCCGTTTGTGTTTACCCTGTTTTCTCTCAGTGCTTTATTTCATGTTGGGCTTCTGTTTTAACTCAACATGCGTGACACCAGCAGTGCCTTTTGTTAGTCCTGTCTGCAAATTAGATTAAATTCATCTTTTGTTCCTCATTCCATGTGTCCTACGTTTGAGTCCTGCTTTTCTGATCAAACCATTAAAGTTCCTGTTGCATTAACCTACAGTTGTTTTAACTGGACTGTTCTAGTTTGTGTTTTATTATGCAGTACAATCCCCTTTTCCAGTTTTAATGCGTCAACATTACAACCATTAGAGTGCATTTTGCTCTCCGATGTCTCCACTCACTTGCCACCTTATTATGTAATTTTGATGCAGCTGTCCTGCAATAAATCTGCACTTATGCAGAAAGGTATATGTTATTTAGCCTCATAAATGGAATTGACACCTCGGTGAAACTGTTTCAACGAAGGCTGACTTTGTTTTGAAGACAGTGATCAGACTGCACTGGTTTCAGCAAGCTACCTAGTAAACTGGCAAACTGGCAGTGTGTATCTCTCACAAGAGTGATGTTCAAGATAAGATAAGAAACGAACCTGATAAGAAATGATTAAGATAAGGAACGATTAAGATAATAAACAAATCAGATAGGAAAAGACAAGAAAAATGCTGAGATAAATAAACAATAAGATAAGATAGGATAAGATAAGATAAAATAAGATAAGATAAGATGAGATAGGAAGATGAAAGATGAAAGAAGCTGGAATTTATCCCCAATGTGTGATAAACTGAGGATTATCTTATCTTATCTTATCTTATCTTATCTTGTACATTAAAGGAAACATATGATATGTTATTGCTCATGGTGTGGAGGTCTCTGTTGTGTCAAAGAAGTAAAACTTGTAAAATGTTTGCTAGTCTTTGCATGTGCATGGGTGTGTAAAATGAAAAAACACTCACAGCGAATACTCGGGCGGAACATCCTTGAAGGCCGGCAGGTCACGGACATATTCATTGTGGAACCATTTGACTTTGAAGTGAAGATTCATGTATTCAGTGCTTTTGCATAGGCGGTGCTTATCGTGCTCTGAAATGCAGATTAAAACATGAGAGGCCCACGGGTTAGCAAGCTTAGCATTCACACTGAAGTCATAATCCTTACACAGAAAAACCCAGGTTGAAATGAGCCTCACACCTCGGGACTGACCAGAGACAACGCTATGTGACAAGGCTACAGAGCGGCATCAAATATTTGATCTATGAAAGAGTAAATGTGTTTCATGTACTCTGTGTTCTCTTCTTTGAACAGCTTCTCACAAGACTCAGAAGAACAGACAGACGTTCAGGCATACCATTACAAATAAGCAAATATTGTCATAAACATAAAAGACATGAGAAGCAGCACTGGTTGCTTTCAATCTTAACAGGCTCACTCATGTACAGCTTTGAGCTATCAAAGAATACGAAAATAAAGGCAAGCCGGTGAATGTGTCCAGCTCTCTGCAAAGAAGGAAAAAATACAAACCCTTAAATGACTGCAAACTAACTAAAGCCAAAGTAGATTAGACTTTCATGTCAGCTGACATGTCTGCTGAGTCACTTAGTCCTGCTAGCTGTAGACAGAACAATTAAACATCTCCATGGGATCCCCTGGAGAAGAGCTGGTGGTGGAGTAAGAGAGAGAGTGAGGGCAGAGGAGATGAAAGGAAACAAAGAAAAACCGATGAAGGAGAAACTGTGAGAGGGAAATCAAACAAACGAGAAAGACCATGGGAGAAATAGTCGAGGAAATTCACAAAAGCACAGAGGATCATTGGAGAATTAGATGCATCGTGAAAATCAAACCCAGAAAAGCATAGTTTCAACACAGATAAGGATATAAACTGAAGAGCACTCAGCTTCAATACAAAGAGACCCAACACTCACGGAAGAGAAGAACAAACGCAAGTAGCTCTGTGAGGCGGTACTGATGAACTTTCACGTCATGTGGGAGGGAAAGTAATAATGAGAAAGATTGTAATGGGTGTGACTTGGAAGACAGCAGCTGCCATTCCTCTTGCTGCTTCTCACTCATTATTGGGATCACAGTTGTCTTCATCAATAAATATCACTATAACAGAACCTCAGACTACCTTGCAAGAGACTTGCTTACTAAAAACATTGCCAATAGCTACTAGTTTGATAAATAATTTGAACAATCATTAGTGGTTTCAAGTGACTGTTGTTTTCCTGCAGTGCGGGACAAGTGTAGAAAGGTCAAGACTAAAGCAGCACTTGTAGTAAATGGAACAACTTTAAACTGTCGCATTTCAGATCATGGCTTCCACCTGGGTCACCAAGAAACACACTGCAAAGGAAAAATTAAACAATATATAAAGCAAAAAATGGAAATAACCAGTTATGTGCACATATACATGTAGGTCAATAGGGCACCTGCAAGGTGGGTTTGGTCATGTGGCAACAGGCCAACCAATCACACACCTCCACACACATATAAACCAATCAGCCACAACATTAAAACCACTGACAGGAGAAGGAAATAACATAGACCATCTTGTGGCAATACAATGTTCTGCTGGGAAACATTTTGCACATGGAATTCATGTGGATGTTACTTAGATGTGTACCACCCACCTAGACCAGACCAGGCTGCATCCCACCCCACCCCAGAGCAATGACACTCACCACCCACCAGGATGCAGCCTGACACAGACACACACACAAAAGCAGTTTGGGAACAACTCAGAAAACATGGAAAACAGCACAAGGTGTTGACCTGGCCTGTAAATTCACTAGATCCCAAACTGATCAAGTAGCTGTGGGATGATCCACAGAGGCCCCTCCCCTCAACCCATAGGACCCAAAGGCCCCCACTAACAACATCCTGTTGCCAGACGCCACAGGACACCCTCAGAAGGCCCACGGCCATTCTCACAATGCACAAGGAAGACTTACACAATATTAGGAAGGTGGTTGTAATGTTATGCCTGATCGGTGTATATCAGCCAGGGAGCAGCTTGAAGTGTGGGTTGGGTATATTATTATGTGGTTTCCAGGCTATGATTGGCCTATCACAGAGCGGGACATGTGTGCATTAAAAATGATTGTGCTTGTTCCATATAGCACCTTATTTAATGAGTACCGGTAGACTTACAGACTTACAGACTTACAGACGGTTACCGGTACTTACATACTCTTACATCAGTGAGAGTTAGCCACACACATACGCACACAAAACTACTCATACACTGTACTGAAAACCTCACACACATTCAAGTGTAATGCTTTTGCACATACAATACTCACATTCACAACTGGTATAGAAATGAGAGGGTATTCTGTAATACGTGCAAAAGACTGTTATTTGTCCATTTGCGGCCGTCAGTGTAAAAGGTCCACTCGTTTTTGCGAGAGCTTTCCAGTTGTGTATGTGAGAGGCTAATTCTGAGTAATTTCCCACATGGCCCATGACAGATGTGAGCCAACCATATTTTTTTTTTTTTTTTGCCTTTGTTGGCACTGATGACTTGTATGATGAATGCCATTTGTTGGGAAACTGGTCATTATGATCCTGATTATTATCATAGGGCTGATATGACATGACCGAAGCAGCAGGGAGAGTAATGCTTTGAGTCAAATATTAACGTCAGTGTACTAACCAACAAAAGACTTCTCACTGTGACTGCACTAAAATGGAAATCTATAGAAAACAATTCACAGAAAGCCATCTGACCTATTTCAGGGCCGAGCAGTGCATGAACCAACAGCTGGTCACCCCCTCCCACCCAAGTTTAACCGTATCAACTTAAAAAAACAACAATATAGTGTTGTGCAACCACAAAGACATCCCTACCTGCATTGCAGAATCAGCAAGCGAAGGCTGAATGGACAGTGCATGACAAACCTTGAAAATTCCCAAGGTACACTGATTCACCATGGTCTCCCTCTTTAACTTTTCCTCTGTGTGTATGCTTCGATCTCTCTCCCTCTGACTTTGCAATTTTTACCTTTACTTTCTCTTTTGTGTGTGTGTGTGTGTGTGTAGCTTTATTCAGTATGCAAACAGCCATGGCATTATTTTCTCTACGTCATAATGCAGACATCTAATTTCTTAGTTTAGCAGCTGTTTCAATCTTTAACAGCGTCAGTGTAGAAGTGCAGAAGGCACATCTGATCGGAAACCGTAATCCAGTTCAGCCAAATGAAGATAAAATTTGTGGGCGCAACAACTAATTAAAGCTGGGGAAGCGGCGAATGTGAGAAATATTTACAGCAGGTTATTTGAACTGGTATGGCAGAAATGCATATTCTCACACACACACAGACACGCACATATTCAAAATGCAGAAACAAGATACACGCATCTATAAAACATCAAAGACACGTTTAAATCCAATGCATTGCATCCCCGCTGTCGTGCCTTAATCCTGATCAGACCCATAGTGCTTACTCTGATGAATAGCGCAATGCATTCCTCCCTGCACTCTCCACTAAGCTCTGGGGAAAATATTTACATTTGTGTAATTAACATATGTACCTGTATGCTAATGCATTCAAACACAATATTTTGGTATTTAGAAAGGAGAAGACGGTGAGTCATCTGCTCTGTCAGTCTGTTGTCACCTGTTATTCTTTTCCAAACTGCTTTGATGAATGAGGTTGGACCCCACAATTAGCTGAAAACGTATTAAATGATACAGGCGGGTTGTTATATACACTGATCAAACATAACATTATGACCACCTTCCTAATATTGTGTAGGTCTCTCTTGTACCTCCAAAACAGTTCTGTCTCATCAGAGAATGGACATGGGTCTTCTGAGGGTGTCCTGTGGTGTCTGGCAACAGAATGTTGTTAGTGGGGACCTTTGGGTCCTATTGGTTGAGGAGAGGGGCCTCAGTGGATCATCCCACATCCCTGCATCCTGCTGGGGATGGCTGCTGCCATCAAGGAGTGTCATTGCTATGGGGTAGAGGTGCCTGGTCGGGTCTAGGTGTTTGGTACATGTCTAAATAACATCCACATGAATGCCAGGTCCAAAAGTTTGTCAACACAATTCAGTAAAAGTAGTATTGATATCATCTGAGTAAATGTCTTTGGTGCAAAGTCCTGGGTTGCTTTGGTGTGAAACGGGATACAAGAAAAATATTGCTTAACCTCCAGCAACACGGTGCCAGAAACTGAAATTTCGATCAAAATAAAATCACAGTACTGTCAACACGAATAGTTTGTGGTAGAAAGAGCATAGAAAGACCCCTTTCAAACATCCCAGGATAACAGAAAAACCTTTTTTTTCTGTAGAGCAGCGTTCCTATCCAAGTCATTTTCTCTGCTCATATTGTAAAAGGCAGACTTTGTTCTTGTACATTTAGACTTTAACATCTTTTCACAAACTCCAGGTGCTACACCAGGGGAGTGTTAAAAGCAATGTTCTGCAGATTACTGTTATCAAATGCCACAATGATCTCAAGGACCATATAGTTATTTTCCTTGAGTGCCCAGCACCCGGAAATGTCACTGCTTTCATCAACACCTCACCTTCATGGCCGAAGAGGTTTTGATTGCTGAAATTACCAAGAGATTTAAGGTTTCACCCGGATTCACCTATGCGGCCTGTGTCACAGAAGGAGCAGGTGGTTGAAACACTGTGAATATTGAGTCAAGATTGTTTTACTAAAGAAGGCTCGGAGTCATTCCGCTGCAGAGGATGTGTAATATCTGAACAGAGGGATCCACTGTGGTGGTGCCACTTTAATAACTGAGCTGGAACTGCAAGGCAGCTTGCACACATACAGGATGGACACACACACATATACACACACACACACACCATCATAGTTTGTCAACCTGTCTGGACCGAGCTCTGGTTGCACACACCCTTGCTGTCACACATTCACAGACGCCTACAGCCGTCACCTAAAGGAAGCAGATGGAGGTCAACTGGGAGACAGAAAAGTTGAAGTCAGCAGGTGTTTTGTTTGAGGCTGCCAGCCAGCTTCCTCATTATGTACCAGGAAGAGTTTAATGAAGAATTGATGTCTTTATGTAATTACCAAGGGAATTCGAAGCAAGCTTTAGAATTTGGGGAGTGAAAAGAGAAAAAGTGTATCCGAAGCAAACTAACTTGGCCGTGTTGTCAAGTCAGAGGGTGGCAATATAGGCTTTGTTGCACATTGCATCTAAGAGTTCACTCTGAATAAAGCATACAGACAGCATGAAACACAACCAATAAGAATATGCCCCCCAAAAAAGCTAAAGCAGAACCAACTAGACTTTCCCTGACAATGTTTGCCCACTCATCCAAGGTGGTCACCACCCACAGTTGTCCCCACCAATGATTTAGAACTGAAAAAGCATGGATGATGGTGAAACGTCTTCAAGTCCAGTTGCTTTTGTTTCAGATTTAGTTTTTGGATAAGAGATTTTGCAAAGGAGATTTCTTTTTATGTAACAAGACTTACTACTTACTAGCGCAAAAAGAATGAAATAAATCTGAGCTTGTTACGACAGTTAGCGACAACCCTTTTACCGTGTACTAGTCATGGAGCTAAAAGTCTTAAGACTGACTGAGAGTGGACAAAAAGTGGAAATCTTTGTCCTCTTGAGATGATGAATATTTTATGTAAACTAAATAAAGTTCTGCCTGTTAAATGTTTATACGCCTGGCCTGTAAATGGTAATTTTGGCCTCAAGGTGACACTAGAGTAGAGGTCCGGGTGCAGACTTTGAAGCACGTATTAGCATACTGTACATACAAAAAAACGCATAGTATGCACCAATGCCTTAAATCGGCACTGGCTACTATTAACAAAATGCATTCTAACAAATGTTACTGGCTGCATTTCATTCACTCGGTGGAACTGCTCATTTTACAAACCAAATATTCTCCAAAGATTTTTTTTTTTTTCCCCAGCTTCCAATTCAGTTGTATGAGGACAGAAGTGTCTGCATGTGGCCAAAAGCACATTAAATCCCTGAAAGCTTTTGTCTTTCATAATTCTTCTGTTTAGGAACCATAAAGGTTCATTCTCTAGAAAACAGAAGCGCAGAGGCCCATAATGTCCACAGTATGAATGAAAGCAAAATAATATAATTTTCCATTCACTGCACTATATGTGATTTTTTTAAAAAAAATAGAAGAGAGAATCTGAGGGAAATGAGGCCACAGGGAGCAGTGTTTCAAAAAAATGCTGCGATAAAACATACAGGAGTGGCCTGACTTCCCAATGAGTCATCTGAAAAAGGTTTTAAATTTTTTATAACTAAGGTTTTAATCTAAAAATGTTTGAAGTGACTGACATTTTTTACGTGTTAAAACCCAGACAAGGCCTCTGAGAACCTAATTAGAGACAGCTGAACTTCCATATGATTAAGTCATTGTTCTTTGATTAATTTCACTTCTATGAGAGTAATTATTTTGTAACCCCGGCTGTCAGATTTCTTAAATTTGGAATTTATCATTTTGAAGTCATGCAGTTTGTATTTATTTATGCTGCTATGCTTTATTCATGCAAAACCAGCCTCCGGAGGCATCCTCTTGGTGCCACATGAACTGACACATTAAAAATAAAAAAAAGGATTTAATGTACCATGTAGGTGCAGGTATGTGCATGTAGGAGTGCTATTCTTCAAACCTGAACGCCAGTGTTGATGTAGTATTAATTATTTAGAATAAGCACAACTGTCTCTATGAACACCTTCATTTCAATTTAACTGCTTGAGATGACAAGTCTCATATGCTGATATGTTGATCTGCAGCGTCATAAAGTAACACAGTTTGCCCGTGCACATCAAACCGTCCAGGTATAACCCAGTGGTTTCCTCGTCTTGCACAAGGCAAACCTCGGACGCAGGTGCCACTGACATCCCAGATGTATTGGCCGAAAAACTGCTCCCACACAAAAAAATGACTTTCCTCTCTGCTTCACTAAACTCCCTCACGCTTCCCAGTCGTCCTCCTTTCGACATCCTCATCCGAAAAGCAGATGTGTACGTCGTCGCCTTCTCTCCAGCATGTTCAGCTGTTGCATTATTAACTGCGAATATGATGTGGTGGCTTGTTGTCAAGTGTACATTCACACCCAGGACTCCCCAACTCCTAAACCGCAGAAGACTGCATTTAGTGAGGCTCTTTCACTGTGACTTAGCACAGCTGCTTAACAGATGAGGAGCCTGGCAAACATGATGATTAATCACCACACCCATCCTTCTTATAACTCACTCATAAGTGTGCTACACACACATGTACAAAAGTATTAAGTGTGCTTGAGTGTGCTCTCATTGTTGGATATTGTAATCATGCTGTTAAAATAGGACTCTCATTTCCGCCAGTGTGTGCAGCTTTGCATCTATACACTGTTGTATGCGTGTGTGTGTGTGTGTGTGTGTGTGCGTGCTTTTGTGCCCTGCAAGTAGTAAACAGCGTGGGCTGTCCGGAGGGAGGAGTAGGCTCAAGGTCCCTGGTGAGGATGTCATCTTGTCTGACGCAGCCCACAGGGACAGACAACCCACAAGAGACTCACTCACTCTCTGCCTCATTGATTTAAACGCTGAGGATATTAAGATGAACTGTAGGGGCTTCATCACAGCTTTCCCTTCCTACAATTACCATCCAGGGAATGCATCTATAGGAGTGCAAGGTTAGGCATATTTGCCTAAGACAGAAAAAAGGCCGGTATAGTTTCCTCTGTGACATAATTCTTTCATTATGGCTTCTGACCCAGTTCTGTCAACGGGCCTCCTAAGCCGGATCACTGGGACCTACTGACACAACTCTGCTAAAACACCAGAGCCCACAGAGACGCTAACTCAAGTTGATGTGAAAAAAATACAACCAAACCTGTAAGTGATTAATGTTAAGAGTCCATTCTGGTATAATACAATGAATCACTGCTACTGTACACTAATGTGTACTGTAACATTTGGGATTTGCCCATTGTGAGCACAGCTTGTAAGATACTAAAAGAAGACAGTGGAGTTCCTTAAAAGAGTGCATGTATAACATTATTATTCTTTTAAATGGACTCACAGATACACTATATTACCAAAAGTATTCGCTCACCCATTCAAATGATCAGAATCAGGTGTTCTAATCACTTGGCCTGGCCCCAGGTGTATAAATTCAAGCACTCAGGCATGCAGACTGTGAAACAAGACATTTGTGAAAGAATGGGCCGCTCTCAGGAGCTCAGTGAATTCCAGCGTGGAACTGTCATAGGATGCCACTTGTGCAACAAATCCAGTCGTGAAATTTCCTCGCTCCTAAATATTCCACAGTCAACTGTCAGCTCTATTATAACAAAATGGAAGCGTTTGGGAAAAACAGCAACTCAGCCACGAAGTGGTAGGCCACGTAAAGTGACGGAGAGGGGTCAGCGGATGCTGAAGCGCATAGTGCAAAGAGGTCGCCGACTTTCTGCACAGTCAATTGCTACAGAGCTACAAACTTCATGTGACCTTCAGATTAGCCCAAGTACAGTACGCAGAGAGCTTCATGGAATGGGTTTCCATGGCCGAGCAGCTGCAGCCAAGCCACACATCACCAAGTGCAATGCAAGGCGTCGGATGCAATGGTGTAAAGCACGCCGCCACTGGCCTCTAGAGCAGTGGAGACGCGTTCTCTGGAGTGATGAATCACGCTTTACCATCTGGCAATCTGATGGACGAGTCTGGGTTTGGAGGTTGCCAGGAGAACGGTACATTTCAGATTGCATTGTGCCAACTGTGAAATTTGGTGGAGGAGGAATTATGGTATGGGGTTGTTTTTCAGGAGCTGGGCTTGGCCCCTTAGTTCCAGTGAAAGGAACATTGAATGCTTCAGGATACCAAAACATTTTGGACAATTCCATGCTCCCAACCTTGTGGGAACAGTTTGGACCGGGCCCCTTCCTCTTCCAACATGACTGTGCACCAGTGCACAAAGCAAGGTCCATAAAGACGTGGATGACAGAGTCTGGTGTGGATGAACTTGACTGGCCTGCACAGAGTCCTGACCTGAACCCGATAGAACACCTTTGGGATGAATTAGAGCGGAGACTGAGAGCCAGGCCTTCTCGACCAACATCAGTGTGTGACCTCACCAATGCGCTTTTGGAAGAATGGTCAAAAATTCCTATAAACACTCTCCTCAACCTTGTGGACAGTCTTCCCAGAAGAGTTGAAGCTGTAATAGCTGCAAAAGGTGGACCGACATCATATTGAATTCTATGAGTTAGGAATGGGATGGCACTTCAGTTCATAGAATGAGTAAAGGCAGGTGAGCGAATACTTTTGGTAATATAGTGTAGTATTACATTTCATATAGAGAATTTATTAAGCATTTAAAAGATCTCCATGTATGAAGTGACCTGCCTGCAGGGCTAAAACAAGACCTCAGCACTTTATAAAATCAGTCAATATGAATCCTCTCATATGCTGACCGGTCAAATTTTTATTCATTATCAATTTCTCATGTAACATGCATCATCCGTGCTCACCCCGTATCATGTTTACATGCTGCATGTATGCTTTATTCAGATATATGTATGAGTTCATCGCGTTCCTCCTGCAGCTCTATCCGGCTTCAAGGTTTCTTCCTTGCCACCATTACCTTTGGGCTTGCTTTGAGGGTATCAGACGACTTTTTGGAGTTTTATTAACGCCGTATAAATAAAATTGAATTGAATCGAAAAGAAATAAAAGATGCAACGCCGGGCTGAAACAGATGAGATAAACAGCTTATTAAAATCACACTGTGACACGTATAGCCGCGCCCTGGGCTCATCAATGAGGATTTCACGTGGAAAAAAAAAAAACTCCCACTGCTGTGGTACATTACACTGAAACTCAATTAAAAAATTCTATGGAGTGAAGCAGAACCAACAGGTTGAGGATGAGCTACTCGAGCACTGGATGTTTAATGACATGCTTCAGAGACCCCCGCCATTAAACAGATATACAGTGAATATACACCGAGTACTGTAGTGAAGTGTAGACATAGCACGACATCTTCTTGAAGCACCGTTTATCTGCTGATAATGTCTAGAGAGGAAACGTTCTCCTGTTTTCAGCTGGAGATATCTCTTACCTATTTCATGTTTAGATTAGGTACACTGGCTTAATGTTGCTGGGCAGCTGATATTTCTCCTGAAATCTTGATCGCCTACAGAGCACAGAGTACACTTTTGAGTGTTCATTGTGCAGGTGTTGGTGAATAGGTGAATGAGGCTACAGGCATACTCATTCACTCTTTTACATCCTCCCTCTTCTTTTCTCCGTCTCTTATTTTATCCTCTCGCTCTCTTTTTTTTATTTTGTCTTCCGTCCTACCTCTCTCAGCCGCTCTTCCCCTCTCCTCTCTCACACACATTCAGAGATTCTCAGAGAGATGCTAAAATTAGCAGCATCCATTTCTGCACCAGCACTGGCACCAAAGGCCTCCGAGCAGGAAGCAGTGGATGCATCAAAGACTTCATTAAGTAATGCGCGAGCACAAGCGTGTGCTCCCAGACGCGCACGCACACACACACATTCCCCTTTCCACTCTCATTCATTCCTTCTTCCTCACTCGCGCAACCGAACAGTCGAACAAATGCACGTACAGGCACACGCGCAAACAGAAGAGCACGGACCCACAAAGCAGGACATTCTGGCCCGCCTCCTTCAGGGTGTCTCTGCCAGCCGCCCTGCCAGTTTAATGTTCCTTCTTATGTAAACAGGCCACTCTGAGTGCAAGCGGCAACCTGGACTGCCTCAGTAAATCCTCATCACCACATAAAGCGCACGCAATAGCACTGGAATGTATGCACAGACATGTCACATACTGTAGGCCTGGGTATACAGCATGCATATTTTAGAAAAGTGACCATGGATGCATACACAGCACCCATCTGTGCAATGTTTCCTGCAGATTTTCTTCCGTTTTACTACACGCCTGACACTAGAGGTGATTGTCAGTGTGATGGTGAAGGCATGAAATGTGACACTGGTAAAATAAATAAATAAAAACTACTGTTACACAATGAATGATACGTTTTCTTACCTGCCCTGGAAGAAGACTGACACCTGCGCAGTTTCTAGCAATAACTGAGCAGCTGAACTGTTATTTTGTGCCAGATCTTTATAGAGAGCAGGTGTAACTAAATTCACTTGAAGTCTTGCTTTGTTTAAATTTAAAAGCATTCATGTTTTTCTCCCACAGATAGAGTTTATTACAGCGTCTCAAGGTTTGTATTTTTATGAGCTCTCATAGGCGTGTGCACAGTATGCATGTGCCATATACAAACATACAAACATGAAGAATGATCACATTGTCTGTTAAAGCCCACTGAACAACATTAAGCAGCAACATCAACGCACTAAAACTCTCCTTTAATTAACTGCAAACCTGGCTCCACCAAACGAAACCCAGAAAACCACCGGCCGCTGGAACCAACAAGAAATGAGCAATAATTCATACAAAGTGCTCCTTCGAGGGACATGACAGTCATGTCCACCTCCTGGCACGTGTCGCTGCGGGCGTGCAGGGATGAAGTGACAAGTAGAGGCAAGGGAAGGCAAAGCAGGGGAAGAGGGTTCAGGCTCAAGGAGCAAGAAAGAGGGTATATGTGACTGAGTGCATCCATGATTCTTGTCTCCTTTTGTAACGCGGACACCCTTAGGCAAATCACACACACTCCCACTCACCATCACACACACAAACACACGCACTCCATAAACCTGCTGTGACAGCAGTCAGTAACACCCTAGGTGGTCACATGCCCAGCTGCCCTGACTCAGATTTGCACACATAGAACAGAGGCAAAACCGCATGCGCCGTCTCTTTCGCATTACTGTTCTACTTAAATCTCCATACGATGAGTGATAAGACAAGTGATCTAAATAGGTATTATACTACACTATGAAACTGCGCTGTTTCGCAAAAGCCTTGTGCTAATTTGGAAATTTTGAGAATAAACATGTACAGCTGCAATCTTTATTCCTGAAAGTAAGACAAGATGCTTAAAGCTTGCATCCAGGGCAACTATTGTTAGTTGTCTTCAACATATTAATACAGAATCTATATTGTATAAGGTGTATCACTATGCTGATGACACCCTGTTCCGGTCTTATTGATTGGATGAGACTCGGGTGAGGGTTTTATCTTCTCTCACCTATTCCTTAAAAAGAATTTTATATATTTAAAACACCTAAGCTGATAAGAAGATTTGTCCCTATTTATATTTAAATCTTGAGCAAAGGTAAGAGCTTTAGCTTTAGCTCTGAAATTCTGGAAGATAAAGCTCTGGCTCTATGTCTGAAGAACCAAAGATTTTTAAAACAGTATTTGTTGGTTATATTATTATAACACATATGATTCATTTCTTAAACTAGATGCTGGATTACCACAGTCTTGTACACTTCATTTTACTTTACCCTACTGTACAAGCAGAAACATAATATGGAAATGTAGTACCACCTGTATGTAATAGAGGTCTCTGATGCTTGACTGGCAGCTCATTTGTCATAAAGGTACCACAGTTTATTTGAAATATGCTGAAAGTTAAAAATGACACAAGTTTACAACATGTGATTTAACGTAAATCTCAGCTCATATATGCCATCATCCCGCTTTATAGCTGCCCATTACCTCACCTTAGAAAAGCACATCCATGTGCACACACTCAGCCCTGAGTCTACACTGGTGACAATAAAACGTAATGGAAGGGCACATTTAAACGCATGCAGACTCTGCAGCTCTTTCCCTTTTAAAACCATCTCACGTGTAAAAATAAATATTGCATGTTTAGCATCTATACGCTTCCCATAAATGTGTGTGTGTGTGTGTAGCTGTGTCTTCACATGGCACTTGGTTGCTATAGCAACACAAGATGGCTTAGGACAGAGAAAGCAGCAGGTGCTGTATGCGCAGTGTAGATGAGGATACATCCCCAATAAGCCTTTCGCTTATGCAGAGTCTGAGGAGCATTTCCAACCTTTGATCTCAATCAGAGAGTCAACCTTTTCTTACTGCTTCCTCGCCGCTTCTTCTGCCATTGTCAAAGTAACAAATATGATGCTCTTTGTTTCAGCACAGATGTGGTTCAGAGGTTCAACTTAGACCAAACACTGCAGCTGCAACCTAAGAGATGAGAGGGACCATATCGGATGAGAGATCCTCTTAATCTCAAATACGAGGTGCAAAACATTTTACAGGAGTTTCTAAAAAGTGTTGGAAACTGTGATCTTCGCCAGCCACGTCAAATAAGCGTAACTCAAATTTTAAAAGATCTGATAAACTGTGTCCCAAACAAGCATTTAGCCTGGGAGAGAATGACTTGAGTGACATGAAGAAATCAGACAAGCGAGATGAATTTGGTAAACTTGAGCATGGCGTGTCCTGCGCGTTAATGGCACGCACTGCACGATTTTCTGTGTAATAAATCTCATAACGACCCACTGCTTTTTAGAGACACGATGATGGCGGGTTTCATCTGGGTGCATCTGTAGAGCAAACTCATAAATTGTTATAACCAAAGGTGATACCCCGCTGAGTCGTTAAGTACAAACGCGCACAAACACCCTCGCACGTTTTAACGTTCATTGACAACCCTAGTCACATTAGCTCTGTTCTGCATTCCGCCTCCCCACCATACATCCTGTGGGGTTTGATCCTGAAGCCACCAAGCTCAAAAACAGCCTCCAGGAGTCATTTAATGCCTTTTGGGAGGTGAACTGGAGAAACAGGGGGGTAGAGATTGAAGTCAAAACCCACATTACAACGAGGAACATCAGTCTTCATGCCAACGGAGTAGATCTGAGATTTATTGCTTAATCATTCTGAGTCTCTGCTGCCTTTGAAATAAGACTTATTCTTGTTGACTAGATCCGTACTAAACTACCAAAGCTCACGAGACAGAAATTGTGAAAAGCATTTTGCAGGATATTTATTGTTTCAATTACTGCACTACAAAGCTGCAACTATATGACAGGTTTTACACTAATGAGTAATTGGTGAAAATGGAAGAAACTGATTATTTGCGTTTGTTACAGATTGTTAATCACCCCCTGATATGTAAAATTAGAGTTTTATTCCTTTTCAGCGCAGCATGCAGGCAATCCATCTTGAAATACTAGCAGGATACATTAACACTGTAAACCATTCTGTTAAACACAAGCAGGGAGATCGGTGAGGCTTCCAACGGCCGCCCTCTTGTCAAATAGATTTCCCCACATTTATATTGCTTGTGACAGCAGTCGGAGCACAAACACACCCAAAAGTACAGGGACACCAAAGCCCAGCATCGCCTCTCTTTTTGGTTCTGCAATTGATCAATTGCTTATCTTGATTAATAGAAGTTCCAGTTTCTCTATAGCGATCAATAGAGTGAAAGCGGGAAAGCATAATCTAGATAGCCACTGGAGCTGACCATAGCCAGACACAGCCGATAAACAACAGTGTGACACCAGCCAATAAAGCGCACTCAGAGCTATCGCACGCTACCACACTCAGGTGTAGTTACAGAGAAATTAAAAAAACTACAGATAAGAACCGACTGTTAATTAGCAAATAGCTAACACACAGTTCCACATTCAGAGGTAACCACTCAGCATGCATTACCTATTATTCCTCACTAACACTAAATCAATTTATATCATTTATCTTAATCTCTCACTCACTCCATTACACATGCACACACCCTCATGCTGTTGATAATCGTCTGACCAGCAGCAATACTGACCTTCCATTGCATACTTCATATCCAGGGCAAAGAGGTTCCACGTGATCTCAGCGCTGATCCTGCCCACATTCAGCTCTTGCGGAAACCTGGTGGAATTGAAACGGATTCCAATCAGACTCATTTCCGTATGACACGCTCGGGTGGATGGCCTGATGGCTTGGCCCAGCCTGAATCTCTAACAAATGACTCAACAGATGTGCAAGAGGACATGGTTGGTGAATCTCCTAATCTAATAATCCCCCCGCCTTTTCTGAACCGAGTTGAATTGGGGCGGAATTGAGATGCATGCACGGCGGCTTAAGGGTGAGAGAAAAAGTGCTGGAGGAAATGACAAAGCAAAAAGACTGAGACCGAAGGTGGCATCCTATTTGGAAAGTAATCTGCTATTTTGAATGCCTATAGATTTTCAGTCAAAGCCTGAATGTGAGATGTCAATGGTTTAATTACCCGTATCTTCAGACAGTGATAGGAGGACGTTTATGGATGACGGGGCCGTGGTCTGAGAAAGGTCAGTTTATCTGGAAATGTTTTACTTTTGCAGGAGACCGCCCGGTTTCCAACAACAAACACATTTGTCTGACAATTTCTATTGAAACAGTAATTATCTGCTCAGTCAGGACACCCCTGCAGAAAACCAATGGCCAGGCGTTCAGATATACTAAAACTCTTCCCTCCACAACCTTTAACACACCCATCTACGTAGCTCAGGAACAAATACTTTTGATTGTAGATTTTTGTGGAGTGGCAACTGAAGTAAAAAATGTTTTATCTCTAAAACTTCCTCTGTCTCTATAGTCCCATCCTGCACCCACATAGTGCTCTGTGGACAAGGCAGACAATGAAAACCCTTCACGGTAAATGAACACAATATCTATAGTGTGTACAGTATCTGTAAATGGTTTACATTTCACCGTCAGTGCGTTGATATAAATGTTATCCGCATAATAAGTATTTTTGGAAATATTTTCCGTAGCTTATGTTTGTCAACTGTCGCTGATAGGTTCATTTAATTAAATCAACAGGTAAATATTCTCAGCACAGAGCAGTAGACTAACATTTTTCAAAGCCATGGGGCTTATCATTTAAAGGCAACAAGTCCGCTCCAGGGTTTATTGTTAAAAAAAAAAAAAAAAAAAAGCATAAGAGTTGGGGCAACTCTGGAACTTGACCAAGGTAATGTGGAGGCACTGGGCATGAATATTGCAAATCTATCATTAGACAGTGCAGGAGAGAAGGCTCAGGGCATAAACAGAGCCTTAATAAGCATCGTAAATCAGCAAGAAGGAGGTGAACAGAAAAAGGTGGAGGCATATGAGAGGATATGTACATATGATCGAGGCAGAAAGAGAAATTTTGTTTCTTTTAAGGCAAGTGACACTCCATGTCCACGAGCAGTGCAGTCTGCTTATTTTATTAACCGAACCATCTGGAGGCTGAACACCTTGCACCTCCCACAACACCATCGCCACGACCAGCCTTTTTACGGACAAAGCTGATTTCTTACATAATACAGCAACAGTGAGTATCATTCAATACTACGGCTTGTCAGACAAAGCGTTTCTCACTGCTGGCGTCTTTGGCTGCCTCGGAGGCCTTCTTCTACAACACCGAGCTCCTTCACGTCTCCACATTCAGAAAATACACTTTTCAGATTTACAGGAGACGAACAGCGAAGACTTTTTTTTTTTTTAGTTTCGCCGCATGCTCTCAACCATCTCTAATTAATTAAATCGTCCTCAAGATAATCAATGATGATTAATTATACCTCCGTGTGTGATGAATGATTAAAATAGAATCAGCAATAATTGAGCCAAACAAATAAATACTATAAAAAATTCCAGACATATCGAACAGATATGTAAATGATTAATCAACGCGGGCAACTTCAAGGCCCGCAAAATTAATCAAAGCAGTTTTAGTGAACACCCAGCTTCTTTTCTTGCTGTTTTATGGGTGCTCTAAATAGAGGATACACTGGTAATTATAGAAAGAGACAAACATAATATTAAGACAACGTTCAAAAATGTGCTTGTAAGGAGGATATAACACTAGAGTTGGAATTAGAAAACAGAGAAAAAGGCACATACAGCAAAACAAAGTCAAGTACATACTGGTTAATGACTGGAGTGTAAGCCGTCCGGTCCTCATCGATTACAGACACCATGAGAGTGATGAGTTTCGGCCAGAATTCCAGGTTCTTTATTGATGGACCCTGCTCCTCTCTGGGAAGGTCCTGCTTCCGGCTCTGTGGAGAAAAATAAATTGAATGCCGAGGTTCAGTCTGAAGCAGTATATATGAACACTGGCAAACACTGATGGTACCTAACAGACTTATCAATGCATCTCTATGTGCTGCGTTACATGATGGATGATCTCACACCAAGACAAGTCGGCATAGTTGTAGTCATACGCCGTAAAACCCAAAAAGAAGATAGGTAGTGGATGTGTCGCAGCTCAATCAACCGCACCAACCAAGATGTGCCGGTGTACTGGAATAGCACTTAGTGCATCCTAGTAGCATGATGCTATAGGCTCTCAGCAACCAGAAGCAGGCTCTAAGATGTCTCTACTGTTGGAAGCTAAAACATTGTGCACTGTGTTTGTGTGGTCGTGTAACGTTATTATTACATTTGATACTCTGTACCAGTATGCATTCTTCTACTTTGTCTGAGAAAGGGGGATATCAATACATTCCTATTTTACATGTCATAATGTTATTCTACATCTGATACTAATGTTTACTTGCAACCAAACTGGGCAGAATAAGACAGGAAGGAGATGCAGTATATTTTACCATTCTTGTTTTATTGCTAATGCAAACTGAACATTGCTAAAGGAGGAGGAGCTAAAAATATAAGATGGTTTTATTGTGAAGGAGATACAGTGTAGTTGTCTTTTACGCAAAACAAGATTTGGCCAACTTAGTTACTTATGTGTGACTGGATTAGTTTTAAATAGTGCAGTGAGTAATGGCATAAAAGCTGTTTCCACAAATATGTCAGCAAGGTAAGTAAGTCCTACTGTTAAGCGAAATAAATAAATAAAAGCCCTGAGTTTAGCATGAAATGAGATCACATTTGCTCAGAGCATGATTGAAAAGACATATTTTTTAGCTTGTAACACTGTAGTCTAGACTTAGATGTTAAAAATTATAACTTTCAGATATTAAAAGCATTATCGTTAATACTGCGCGCGTGTAAACTACATGTGGGTGACGGTTCTGTTGCTCTGCTGGAGTGAAAGGTGTTGAATCCAAAACCTCTCGCTGACTCTACCATCTGCTCGCCCCACACCGAGTGTGACCGCGCTGATCTCCAGTCAGCAAGCAACTGTCCCAGACATTCACTCTGACGTGAACAGGTTCTGCACAAAATGAGCAAAGCCACAAACACACACACAAAAAAAACCCCCAGCTGAGTTCACATACTGCCACAAACTATTACATACTGACAGTCTGGCATCACGCACAGACACATTCACATACTGTACGTAAATACACCTGCACGCTTACCCACTATTGCAAATATAATACATGACTGTAGACTGTAACGACAAACCCTCCTCAAGTTACGCATCCTCTCATCTGCATGTGTAATTCTGACTGGAGAAAATTGCATATCCGATCAAAGGAAAATTCAGTTTAAAAATGAAACATATTCAGATCAATTATTGAATTATTTAGGCTGAATTATTTAGCAACCTTCAGCATATTGACTTTGGTGCAGCACACTGAGGAGATGTTGTACAGGGAGAGCTGGGGAAATGAAAATGCAACAAGAGTCCATTTATCTCCGACGCAATCGAATCACTTCCTACAATAATCAACTTGCGTCTGATGAAGCTGATTCTTGTTTTAAATATGTGGCCTTCGCATGGCATGTTATGCCGTTGCGTGTCTTGCTGACATCGCATGTGGAGGCTCTTCAGAATTTAATCTCGGAGGAACAAGACCCACAGATAGGGCTTACAGCTGATTCTGCAACAGTCGATCATGTCATCTCAGGGCTCACTACTTTAATCATTTTGGTTTGGGCCAGCAAAAGTTAAGTCTGTCATCTTGTGAGCAATAGACACGAAAAGAGATTACAACTCGTTCCACTGGAGGTCCCGTCGCATTGATCACTCTGATCAAAGGCTTATGAATTTCTAATCTGCACATTCTTAACACTTGCGCTTTCCATGGGCGCTAACGTGAAAATTACACTGGGTTCCAGCGTGGAAGCAACTGATGAAGAATGTAAAACTGCTCGCCTGTGTGATCATAAATAAAGACGGGCATTGCCAGTGATGGATTTACTATTGAGATATTAATAACTGATAACAAGTGAAAGCAAAATTAATATTCATTCATTCATCTTCTGTAACCGCTTGTCCTCTGGAGGGTCGCGGGGGACGGGGGAGGTGGGGGCTGGAGCTTAACCCAGCTGTCATTGGGCGATAGGCGGGTACACCCTGGACAGATCACTAGCCTATCACAGGGCTAACACAGAGAGACAGACAACCATTCACACTCATGCCTACAGCCAATTTAGAAATCATCAGGTAACCTAATGAGCATGTCTTTGGATGGTGGGAGGAAGACGGAGTATCTGGAGAGAGCCCACGCAGACGCAGGGAGAGCATGCAGACTCATTCATTCATTCATTCATTCATCCATGCATCTTCTGTAACCGCTTGTCCTGTGAAGGGTCACGGGGGACGGGGGGGCTGGAGCCTAACCCAGCGCCCCCTGTCACTGGGCCAGAGGCGGGGTACACCCTGGACAGGTCGCCAGTCTATTCCAGGGCACGTGCAAACTCCACACGCAAAATAAACAACTTTGATCAAATCTACATAAAAATCCATTTTTGGCCTTTTACCTGTAGTTGAAACTAGAATAGCAGTGCTGACCTCAAACAGTAAGGGATGTTCTGGTATAAGAGACGTGGGCCATCAGGGGGAGATATGTCACTACATGTGGGAAGGTAAATTCCTGTTACATTAGAGATGTGCATAATAAAATAAATATCTCTGCAGGAGGCGAGACAGCTATTCAAAGCCTGCCAGTGCATGTATTTGAGTGTGTGTGCATGCGCATAACTCTATGCATATGAAGGACACGGAAGGTTGTGTCATCCCCACTAAATCGGATGCCGTATGCATATTACCAAACTGGAATGTAGACTCCCTCTCCTCATTGGTATGCACTTCAAGCACATACAAATTCTCTACATTGTCAATGGTGATTAAGTAGCCTGCTGCCTTTTTACAGTCAACAACCGACCCATGGGCTTTGCTCTCAGTTGTAGCAGGAGGTGAACGCAGCACTGAACCGAAGAGTCCAGTGTAGTTTGATTACTTCTGGTGCAGTGGGTGGCGGGAGCACCAGCAGAAATATTGATAGCAGCGCGTGACTCCTCTAGAGGGTAGCTAGTGGTTGATGTTTAGTACTTTCAATCCCAGTGCGGGACAAATCAGCATTAGCATACAACTGGCTCCTCATCAATTCTCGCAATGAGACACAAATTACAGAGTCGCTGATTGAGGGATGCGATCTGAGAATTTGATCAAATTCCCACGGCAATGAGGTGTGGGTGGAGCTGGAAACCCTTGGCGTGTTAAGGCGCAAAAAATAAAATAGGTTGTATTTGTGCATACTGTGAGCGTGAAAAATGACACTCAAAGACACATTCTAAAAAACACCATTTTCTTTAAACCCTACTAAAGCCGCCACTTGAGCATTGCCGGCAAATGTTGGTAAGAGACATACTTATCAAATCTGTCTGAATTGCTTGTTCAGTAAGTGGAGTAGTCCTCCACCTCCTGTGGGTCCTCCCACAAATGCAGTTAATCCCTGCCTGCGCAAAAATCGCCAAGCCGCGTTTTCAAAACCAGATTGCTTCTATTTTTCCGTCTGCTTAAGCATGAATATTTATGTAATGCATAAACATGTATGCATATAGACTACACACATGATCCCTGCGCATTTTACCAGCCACTTCTACGCTGTGCACCATCATTGCTGCTTTGCATTCCTTCACAGCGGATGAACCCAGTGAAAATGATGGCTCTTTCTCCTTTTGCTCCTCTCTCCAGTTCCCCCTCGCCTTGCTTTTCAAAACCCTCCCTTTACTTCCAGGATTTAAGAAACGGTTAAGCTAGAGTCCCGCTGCCCCTCCTCCCTCCAGTCATTTTACGCCTAGGCAGAAAGCTTTGTTGTTATGTTATGCAAGATGCCTCGTTGTGCCTGGGATTTTTTATTTTTTTTTATTTTTTTTTCTTTCCCTGGCCACTGTGTCAGTTCTTGTGTCGCCACACTCAGTCACTGTTAGCAGCTGGAGAATTGGGGTCTGAGATGTGTTCTATCAGCTGTGTCAAAGGCTACCCAGTGTATGGAAACATAATAATTTATAGTCACCGCGAGGTTTAGTTTGGGGTGAAGCTGATATCTCCTTCCTCCGCCGTGCAGGAAGCATTGATGGAGAGGCCGTCTACTGTGAAACTGTGCTGGACGAAGATGTAATTAGCGCCAGTGTCTATCTCACCGGTTTGGTAATTGCTTACAACCCCTCAGGCTGTTTAAACAAAGGAAGCTTATTATTCAACTTTTGAGCAGATTGCACGCTATTACGACCTAAAAAGACATTATCTTCTGCGGCGCGGAGGCTATTCTCTTTGGGAAGTAAACCGTAAAATAATCAGGCGGAGCAGCCTGTTGACTGATTATTTACTCAGCCAAGGCCAGAGAACAAGAAAACCAGCATATAACAATCGTTATGTGATTGGAGAAGAAAAACACTATAACTGAGGACCTGGTGATGCTATGGTTCCTGAATATGCAACTGTGAGTTTTTTAATATAAGAACATGCCTCCAGGCCCTTGTAGAATACTATTTATATTCTATTATATTATTTTATGAGTAGACAGTATGGCTTAATACTTCTGTGCAAGGACAATATATCATTCAAGCAGAAACTTATTTTCTGTGCTCATATATAATCCATGTGGACACGAAAAAGCCTGAAGACAGTTGATAATTTGCATGAGGTAAGCCCTGCCCGGTGCCTGGCTACTTTTATACGGCTCTATGCTGTGGACTCACCCTCTCTTATAAGGTTGAAGTCTTTCATGCAAAGTTGGCAACAGCCGCTACGTCCGCTTTATTGCATGGTAAACGTCAGTCAGGATATATAGACCATTGATTTTCAGCCATGCCGGGCTGAATTTATATTTTCCTGGCATTGTCACATCAGCACAAAGCACACTGGAGCTGAAAGGCAGGGCATGATGTCTGCTTCATGACAGGGGGAAGGTGATAAATGATAAAGACATGATGTCCTACAGGTGACAGTACACGGCGGAAAATGAACTTTGAGCGCCTGACAAGTAAATTAGGAGCGGCTCTGAAATAATGACTGCTTTCTACATTATTTAATTGTTCGGGTACATCACTCAGGTATTCTGTATCTGAGAAGGCTACATCACCATTATGGGACAGCTTACCTTTTGCAAGGATGCAAGTATGTTCTGAAAGTCTACATTACGTGTCAGTTATGAAGAAGTTGTTTCAGTTTGGTTAATTACTAGAAGTTGAGTCGTTAGTTTGTTGAATAAATATGATCCTGTTGAGCATCCTGTCACTCTCATTAACGTTCAGCAGATGTTGCTCACACCAGTTTTCCTCATCAAATCAAGATTCAGAAATGCAGCAATATTAAAGAACCAGTATAATAACAATACACATATAGGCCTGTATTTTATTAGTCTACCTGCTATTACCCTGTGGGCTACCCATGAAACACATAATGTCGATAGAAAATGTTTTGGAATGGAAAACCATATATGACATATACATATATGAAACAATGTGATCACACAATGCTATTCCAGTCAAGAAGCAACAGGGAGGTATAAGCAAAAATGAAATTCATTCGAAGAAGAAGAAGAAGAAGAAGAAGAAGAAGAGGGAGGCCACATCTGTACTGAACTCCAGGAAGAGCAGATGAACCGTGAAACAGTGCAAGAGGATAAAGTCAGATGAATGTAACCTGAAAATGAATGATTATGATCAGACAGCGACTAGGAGCTATGTTTACATCAGAGATCAAAGGTGGAAATGCCTGAAGATGGATGCAGACTTTGCACAGTTTCTGCACGATAGATGGATCACACTGGTCTCAGTTTGTTTCACAGAAGAATGATATGATGTTGTTGCAGAAGTTAGGTGTAGAAGCAGGGGAGTAGTGAGTTGTCAGTGTTGTTACCAAGGTAATGTGTGTCCATGAATTTGGGATACCAAGTTTCTGGAGGAGCACTAAAGGAATAGGTCTGTTTTTATGAGGATTTCAAATATCAACAGTATATGTCAGTATCACCTTACTCCACCTTTAACGACTCAGGTCCATGTCCCCATCGTACATGTGTATTTCCCCCTGCATCCCCGTTCTTCTTCTCAGCTTTAAAAATGCAATATCTGTCAGTGTTTTTGCACGGAGGGGAAATAGGAAGTGACTGGGTCAAGGTTTTGTGTGACCAACAAGACAATCTTTCCAAAGTAATTGTGAGCAGCAGACATGCCCGCACGCTGCAGTATTTCAGATTCTGGGGCATTCAGCAGGTCTACGCACGAGCTGCAATAATATAATTGACCAGGGTCTGCAGAGGCCTGGCACAAGAACCACGGAGCAGACCTAACTTTGATTGAACAAGCTGGCACTTTACCCTCGTCATATTTCTTAATTACATAAATAAATGCAGGCTCAACTACAGCTCAGCAACTCATCTTGCTCAACATGTATTTTGGTTTGATTGTACAGTATATGTGTATAATTTGACTAAACTTTAGGATTTTAGCATACATGTGAAGTACATCCAAGTGTGTACGCATGAACCGTTTAAGTGACTTATTGATTAATGTGCACTAGGTGTTGCACGACTTGACTTTTTGAAAGTCGACTGTTATACGGTGAAAGTCAGGTTGACACTGATGACGTCACTAATAAAAACCCAGTAGAAAGTAATGCTTTGCAACAATGAAATCTACATTCTTGGCCTGACTACATAGGCTGAGAACAGACAGCTCATGCGCTACATACTGTACACAGCTGCTATGTATAGCCTGTATAAGAACAGGCTGCAACTCAGCCCCATCACCTCACATCACATCACCTGCTGCTAGAACTAGCAGCAGGGCTCCTCAATTGGGCTCCTCAACTGTCTTCTCGGAGACACCCGTGTTGTTATTGTCAAGTGATCATTGATTTGTCCACTTGATGCTTAAATCTTCATGGCACAGCAGTGAAGTCCACTAGAGTAGAGTCTTTCTGTTCACCCATAGAGGCCTAACTAAGGTGCGCTGATAAGTGGTAATAGTTCACAGGATATGAGCGGATTACCTGGTCGAGGAGCTGGTTGTAGAGTTCATGACAGTTATCAAAAATGTATTTGTACGTAGAGTCTAGACACGCCTTCACGCAGTCCTTCACCACCATACTGGCTCTTGGTGGACTCTGGAGCTCTTGTACCTGCACACACATGAATACACACACGATTAAGAGCAGATTAGATCATCTTCGAGGTCTTTGAACAGTTAATATAGTGTAAAATTATCCAAATACTGTATATAGTGATTACGATCCAGATCAAAGACAGTAGCAACGTCCGCTTTATTAAGATATGTACATCCTTCAACCATAATGTAATGATATCTATTATGTGCTTTAAACATTTATACCAAGGTATCATTTCCTTGTTACAAAGAAGAACCACCTACTTACATATATTATGTATATCATAATTGACATATGGCGAGAGTGGCATTTAGGTGCATTAAGTGGGCTATATGGTATAGTAATAGTGAATCTCCGATGTGTGAGCAGCGGTGCATACTGTATACACGGTAAGGCTCAGCATGGGCATGGCACAGAATGAAAGCTTGTGTAACATAAAGTGACAGTTTTCATTCCTTTGCTCACAGCTGCCATCTTAGCTATGCCTCAGTGCTCCCGTGCTACAACATCACTCCCACCAAAAGAGAGCTGGATGGAGCTAAGCCTTTCATACAGCGGGAGACGTGCCTGCGTGCTGCCGGGGGTGAGGGAGGGAGAGGAAACCAGGCAGAGCTGGAAGCATTTTAAACGTAGTGGTTTATTGCAGACTGCAGACCAGCGCATTACACAAAGCCAACCACAGTGCATTAGGCTGCAAGCATGAAATTGTGCAACAATAAATTATTTGGTTTGGAATCGTCGGTGGTGTTGCACTAGACAGGTTTTCGGGAATTATGAGTTTAAATTGATTTCACCTTAATGAAACGTGCCCAAAATCAATCTGGGTTTATATTTATAATTGAATGCTGCAAGATTTAATGGCCACGACCAATACTGAAGGTGTTTGAGTCACTCAGTCAGGGGCATGGCACTTCTGTGATAAAAGCTTCAGATATATTAGATGCATTCAGAGGTTACAAGCTGCTGTGTTCCGTTGTCATTCATCCCAGTGTTTATGTTTCTATCAATTTCTCTACAATCCAATGCCATGTCCCCAACGGCGCTTCAACTTCCTCACGGTCAGTACAACCAACATACTCCGTCACAAACATGCACACAAGCTACCTTCATCCTGAAGAAGGTGATGCTGGTCAGCAGGTCAACGGTGGACTTCAGATCTTGGAGACGCTCTGGGTTTCCTGCAGGGAAATTATCCTGGAGTAAAACAGAGAGAGAGTAAAAAACGACATGAGGAAAGAGGAGATGTTGTTGGTGGCAGCCTTGTAACGTCACACACCTGCACCTACCGAGTCACAGCGCTTAGGCCAAAACATTAAAATTGATTACAGAGCAATGCCCAGCAATCATAATGAAATGACTGTCTGTCTAATCGTTTAGTGGACAAGGTAGGTCTCTGCTGATGAAAACCTCTATTTCAGGGCCATGAAGTCATCAGGCAGAGCAGAGCAGCGTGACGGAGAGCATATAAAGCCCTGACAGCTCTGAGGAAAGGCATCGCTGCCCCATACATTATCCTACTTCTCCTACTGTCTTAGGGCTCTAATAATATTTTGCTTGTTTTCTATCCCTCCCCTATCCTATCAATAAATGCACACTGGAGATTCGGGAAATGGAGGCAAATCATAACAGCCACCTGTAGGCTTGATAGCACGAACACGGGAGAAATCTTTCTGGGATCAAGGGCTATCTGCAAAAGCAAAACCCGACTGACATCATTAGGACATGAGCAGCATAGAAAGCTTTGCTGGGATGCTAAATGATTCAACATTACCAGTTTCCAAAGAGCAAACAAAATACAGAAAACGATCACTGGAGTTTTCTGGAACAATTGTTGATTCCAGCCGAGAAACTAGCTGAGAGCTTATGTTATATTTCATTATAGACCCACCACTAAGGTGAAAGTCACCAATAAACAAAACAGCCTCTAGGTAAACATGCTTGACACACATCCTGCATAGGAAAATGTGGACCAATCATACTACATGAGGCTGCTGATGTGAAAAAAAGAAAATGAACAGGAGCTGTTGTTTTATTTTTTTCCCGTTTTTTTTCGTCTTTTGTATGAAGCATAGTGCTGTTGGAGTATTTCGTCGTTTGTTGCTTGCTGAAAGATTGCATTCAGATTAAAATTTAAAACGTGATTTAAGAACACTGCAGAGCATTTTGCTGTGAGTGTGAAAGAAAATATATTTTTTTCTCTTTTTGCAGCTTGTGTAGTCTCACGATCAAAGCGTGGGGTGCAGAGGCACCATCAGTCACTGCTCTTTTTTCAATGCTGAGAGTGACATTTCTCTTACAGTAACCTCCCATGTATTTACCCTTCAAACGCAAGTGAAACCATTAATCCCTTGGAAAAACGTGAATTCTTCATTGCAATGTCGAATGCTACAGCCTGTATGCAACGAGCAGCCACAACATTAAAACCACGGACGTGAATAACCATCTTGTGACAATCCAATGTTCTGCTGGGAAACTTTTGGACCTGGCATTTATGTGGATGTTACCTCGACATGTACCACCCACCTATACCAGACCAGGCACCCCCCACCCTATAACAATGACACTTCTTGATGGCAACAGTAATCCCCAGCAGGATGCAGCCTGACACAGACACACACACAAAAAGCTAGGAACAACTAGAGCAGCACAAGGTGTTGACCTGGCATTCAAATTCACTAGATCCCAAACTGATCAAGTATCTGTGGGATGATCCACAGAGGCCCCTCTACTCAACCCATAGGACCCAAAGGTCCCCACTAACAACATTCTGTTGCCAGACACCACAGGACACCCTCAGAAGAGTCAGAACATTTTTGGAGGCTCAAGGAACACCTACAATATTAGGAAGGTGGTCATAATGTTATGCCTGATCTTTATAATTTCTCTTTATAAATGCTGCACTTCTTATACCACTATAAGAAGTGCAGCATTTATAAAGAGAAATTAGCCAAGAACTGAATGTGATTTTGATGTTGAATAGAAATTTTGAAAAATAAAGGTAATCCACTGTGGCGCCTGCATTCCTCAAATAATGTCAAAGTAATCTTTCTTGCTTTTCCACTAAGGGCATTAAAACCTTTCTCCTGGAGAAGAAAATCACCTCAGAAAAAGCTGAAAACGCACTCATAAAAATGTGCAATTTCCACTGTTGTCAGTCTGCTTTTCAGTGATAACGGTGGCCCGATGCATTTCATTCAGCTTGCACATAATAACATTTTTTATATTCCATACATTAAACAGGAGAGGGCTTCCGATTTTAGCATTTTAAATGTGTTAATTCCTGCAGCGGACTCCCTGACATCAACACGTAATCTGTTCAATTGCTGCAGCTAAGTACAGTGAAGTGCTTACTGACACTCTCTTAGGCTGCTTCAAAGCAAGCAACAACAACTGAATGGGTGCATACGGCATGTTATGATCCCAGCTACAGATCTAATTTGATATTTGACAACTGGTTTTGATTGCGGGCGACAAAAAATGCATTAATTATTCACTCCATCTGCGTGAGGCAAGGAGGAACCGTGTGAGATCTGTCTAAATTACAGTCACTGCTTCAGCAGGAGACCAGAGTAGGGGATGTTTGAAAAGCTTAAAACAGCATGTACCTGTAATTGTGAACTAGAGAAGTGTTACTAAAGAAATTGTTAATTCCCTGTTGCTGACAAACTTAAAATAATGATCCATCTGCTGATTAATTGCTGTTCACCAACGCAACAAACACTGCTCTCAGTTTTAGGTGTTTCCAGAAGGTGTAACAATGGTGAAAACGATGTTGTCTCCAACTGTTCCTCTGCTTGAAAACACAATATTCACACTGAAACCTCCGACTTTTTCAGCAGATAAACAAAGAAAAAAAAATATCTGTTGCCCACACGCAGATGAGCGCACTGAAAAAGCAAAGCATCCCTGCATGAGCCAAAAGCAGAGACAACAACAGACCTGCCTTGCAAAGATGACAGAAAGTCCATTATGAGATGAGACGAGGGGTGAGTGATGCTGATGAGCTTTTGGTTCTTTGCCTTTGTTCTGGGCTACATCGAACGTTATGTTGGGTCAGTGCCTACACTGAGTGCGAAACTGTAAAGCTGCTTATCGACAAAATGAAGGTCAGCATAATTCTTTATGAAAAAAAAAAAGAAAAACAGTGCAAGCACACCAAGTCCAACTTCAGCACTCTTTTACAACTGTGAATTTTAAAATTGACATCGGTGTGTACAGTAGTACAGTAGTTACAGTGTATGGATATTACTCTATGTAAGTCTTTGGCTGTGTTCGTAATGTGTGTCTTTCAGCGTAGAGGCTGGGTAAAAAATAGCAACCAAAGTGGATGAGTGCTTTAGCTGCTTATTTTGACCTGTGCAGATTAAAGAATCGGTGGCTGAAAAGTTGCTGCTCAAACACCAGGCAACAGGTGGAGCGGGCGCAGGTAATCGCGTGGAAAAAGAGATCAAAAGCAGTCATGCACCGACGGGCGCTGGACCACCTACTGACACAGGAAATCTGCACGGGTCACCTGCGCTCAGACCACCCTGAGCCAAGGCGTGTGTTATGTGTCTGCAGATCTGTATGTGCGTTGTCGTATGATATAATTTGCTCACCTAGTCGATAACACATTTTACAGGGAATCTTTTATGATCTACTAGTTTTGTCATTTAAACCAGACATTTATGTTTATGTCTGGCATACTACGCCGAATTCAAATGTCGTAGAAGGGCCGAGCCTTGGAAATTTTCAGGGCATGTCCAGATGATAGAAGACCCCGAAGTAGACCCAGAGCACGCTGGTTAGATCAGATTTATCTCATCTGACGGGGGAAAGCCGTGGAATCCCCAGGACGAGCTGTAATGTTGTTGGGCAAAAGGGACATGTGGACTAACTTGCTAAGCCTCCTGCCAGCACAGCTTACTCTGGATGAGCATTGTAAAATGGATGGACGGGCAGAGAACTCTCCTAAGCCAAGCGTGCATGATACATCTATGCTTATAAACAATGAATATTAAAGCTTCCTTCTTGTTACTTCAGAAGCAGACTTTCACACATTCGTAAGTTCTGCGCCCTCTCGGCAACTTCTAAGATTTCTTTCCACCCCCACCTCCCCCCACAGTTGGCACAGAGGGGTTTCTTATCTCCTGCACTGTGTGAGAGGTGATACTAGCTCGTCTCCTCTGCTTGGATTTTCCCGCTGTCTGTCATACATTTCAAAGGGATAGCTCTGGATTATGTAGGTTTTGCTCTTCAAAGAACAGGTTTACCCCAAGTACTTGCAACCATTTGAATGTAGCTTTTGTTCTCCAAACATTTTCTTCCTCCACAAGCTAGAAAGAAATATATTGTACGCCACGCGAGGATGACAGAAGGTGGATAAAGGCTTCTGCAGCAGACTGTGGGCAATGTTTGTCTGGAAATCTTGTCAGTGCATCAGCCCAACCTTGTTGATATTATTCCACAAGTATAATTTGTGGTGCTTTATTAGCTCCAGTAACAGGTAAGTATTAGAAAATATGACATAATCCTTCTGTACGAAGCTACAAGTACAGTAAGGAACTGTAACCAGAGAGCAGGAAGTAGCACACAAATCAACACACCAGCTGTTTGCATTAGGCAACCGTTTTGTCCCACTGTTTAGACTGCCCAGAGTACTATTTTAAGAGAATAGCATGCAACTCCCAGAGGTGCTTACAGAACAAACATCACTTTATATCAAACTGCCCAAACTGAGCCAAGGGCCCAAATCCCTCGCAGCCTGCTCTGAATAGCGAGACTTTATGTTCGACCCGGAGAAACCTGCAAATCCCAGCTGGGACCGACTGACTATACAAGGTGTCATCGTGTATCTTGGCTGTTGGAATAAAGTTGAAAGGGAAGAAACGCATATGAAGCAAAATGCAGAGTGGCAGATGCAGCCGGCTCCCTCTCTGCTGATTCAAGCCCTCTGTTTTACAAAAGCAAACTCAATATCCCTCAGAATGTCATTATAGGGAAATCCATACGGTGAGCGGGCGGAGCAGCCAGATCTGAATCGTATTACTGTCCGATGGTGGCAGGCGAGCTCTGGGTGGCTTCAGATAGTGAGAGAATGAGAGAGAAATGGAGAGAGGGAGAGAGAGAGAGAGAACTGGGCGTGGATGTGTGCATGAACCAGCGGTCTGTGGCAGGTTTGACAAGAGAGCAGCAGGGCAGTGCTGGCAGGTGAAGCCAATGTGATGTTCTATGACTTCTCTCGGTGAACATGTCATTGCCAGACAGCCAGGCCATCTGAAATAAAGGAGGCAATCTCTCCTCCACTTAACCCTCTCTCTCCTTTTCCTTTGCTCCCCCCCCCCCCCCCCCCCCGCCTTTCAGTCTTCATCATCTATTTCTCCTCCTCATTTCTTTCCTTTCCAACTCTCTCCCCCTTGTTTAAATGTTTTTCTCCTCCAACCTTTGCTTGTCCCCCCCAATCCTCTTCATCCCCATCCACTATTTGCAACTTCATTCTCTGTCTCTCTTACTCTCGACTTGCTCTCTCTCATCCCTCCTATTTTTCCCTTCAAAGGCACACAGCAGCGTGTGCTGCTTTCAGGGTGTGTCTCTGTAATCACATGTGACTTCACACAGAGTGTTGTGGCAAAGAACAACAGTTCAGCCACACGGTGCCTTTTGTGTCAAATTAAAAGTGAGTGGGTCACCTTTCAGCTACGGTTCACAGAGTCATGCCACCAGCTGGGCAGAAGTGTGAAGCAGTGTGGATGTTTGCACATTTGGGCGGGCATGCACTGGATTGAGCATTAGGGAGAAAGAGCGTAAGGAGAGAGGGGAAGTACTGAAAATGAGTGAAGAGAGAGAAGACAGGTGCTTATTTGCATTATGTATCTGGATGTGAACCTCAATGTATATGAAGGACGCGGATCAGGGAGATGGGTGTGTGTGTGTGTGAGTGAGTGTGTGGTGTCTAACAGGATTAGCTCTCCTGGGATTGTTCTGGAAGATTATGTGCTGTATGTCAGGATTTCAATTTGCCTGAGACCTGGCAGATCTCTATTAATTTCCGGGGTTCAGGTTATTCATTTTGCCGTTTCTTGGTTTGTCAGATAATTATTTGGAAACTATTATCATATCATTTGAGTGTGGGTAGGCTGTTTTCTCCACTGGCAAGGTAAATCAATAAGAAGGTGTGATGAAGTGAAAATGATCCAAAAATGTGTCACATAGTCATTTAAAATGTTTGATATTTTTATTTCATTTTAATAAGCTTTTTAGGTTTATTTCATTTTACGCAAAACATGACTCCCAATTTTATGAAATCCAGAACAAGTTAGGCCGTGTTTCTGCGTCGTGACTGGAAGGGGTGTGATTCACTGTCAGAAAGTAGTGATTAGCACAAGTTTTAGATCACAGGATCTTTTAAGCTCGGGGTGATGGCTCCAGCCATCACATCTAACTCCCTTCTAATTCAGGTTGAGCGTGAGTGGAGCTGAGGTGTGCGGGGGATGCCTTGGCAGACAGCTCAAATTTGTCCTGTGCTTTTAACTCACTCATTTGTACACACAGTAATGAGCACACTCAGAGCAGGGGGCAGCCATGCATGCGGGGGAGCAGTGTGGGGGAATTTGCTCAAGGCACCTCAGCCGTAGAGGGTGAGGTCTGAACCAGTGACCTTATGATCCCAGCAACAAACACGGGTGCCGGACATGTGTGTGGACATAGGTAACATATAGCAAATAATAATGATAACAGTAACACAGTATATTGTGTAACACACTACAGTCAGACTCGCACAGCAATGCTGCCTGATGGCCATCATTCTGTAACACCGAACAAACGGACATGATGTGTGAACAAATGTCATCTGACAACAAATATGCCCAACCGACTCCACTGGATGATGAAATGTCACCGTTCTTCTTGAGAAACGATATTTCCAAGCATGTGGTGGACAAAATGTTACATTATCACATTTCTTGAGAGGAGACCAATTCAACATTGGCACTCACTATACCCTCAAAAATGACTATACCATAGATTTGAGTCAACATCTCTCTAACGCGTAATCAATAAAACACTCAGAACAATTTGTTACTGTGCTATTTCATTGCACTTAGTTTGTACAGCTAGGAAAAAACACACAGTATACTGCATTACTGTATATCCTCATGGTACTCCAGCTCAGCAGTGGCAGACAAGAAGACCCTACAGAGGGTAGTGAGGGGAGCGGAGAGAGTGATCCTCGTCTCAATGCCTCCTGTTCAAGAACTCTTCCAGAGCCAGTGCAAGAACGGAGCACGGAATATCACCCTCTCAATAAACTCTTTGTAGTGCTGTCATAGGGGTAAACGGTACCGGAACATCAAAAGTAGGACTAACAGACTACTCAAACGTTCTCTCCAAAAAGCTGTTAGACTGTGGAACTGCTGATCTGACCCAGGAAGGGTCAACACTTGGCAATCTACTTATTTTAACTTAAGTCTTTTAGTAGTGTAACTGAGTCTTATTTGAACTGAGTCTTTTACCTATTTTGCTAAGTCTGCACAGATCTCAGAACTGTTAATTCTGTCAAAAAGACAATAAAGCCTGATTTGATTTGATGACATTCTGCAAATCTTAGCTTTGACCACCAGTACACTAGATGTTGGATATTATGATAGTATGTATAGGACCTTGCCATTAAGCTTGTTCTTCTTCTCTTTAGTGTGTACATCGCTTGTTTTATGTAAGTAATGAGGTTTCTGACTCTGCAGATGAACTATCAAAAAATCTCTCAAGACATATAATCATGTGTTGCAAGGGGAAAACATTGCTAGTCGTTAATAATGCACCCACCCTGGGGTGTAGTTGTTAAATACGGAGATGTGGAGTACATAGTGCCCTGAACAGGTGTTTACAAGATGTCAATGAAAGCACCGTTGCCTGAGATATACTCACCCTCACTACAGGGTCTATTTATTGAACTGTGAGGAACACTATTTCTTGAGATGCAGAAAGGCCCCATGGTGTTGTGGGCTGATTATTGACATTTATGTGCCTGGCTGCACCATTGGCTACAGTCTGCAGTAAACTGCAAAAAAACCTTTGGTCATTCATCATTCAAGTAAATGAAATTTGATATAGTTATTGCTGTTTCTGTTAAAAAGCACTGATGCCAATGATGCAATGCATATACACTATGTGTCTAGGCTCCACACTTCTTTCATCATCGCAGCTTAAGACCACAAAGTGTTCTTTTAATGCTGATAATAATATAGGAACATCATGTGACATTATCAAGTGCCATCCTTGGCATGGCACATCCACAGTGACATTTTACCGGATCTTAATCCTGATATTGAGTAAAACACCTTTTCACCTGGCATTAACGTCCACCGTGTGTTTCAAATGTACTGACGGAGCTGAGTCCAGGGAAGAAGAGAATCGTATTTTTTGAAGTCAGAGAGACGCACGCACATATGGCATTTTTACAGTGTTAACTGTATTGCTTCTCTACGCCAGATATAGCAGTAAGTAGACAGCATACCATACACAGACCTGACTTTACCTCGAGACCTGTATCTGATAATCCAGGTGGCAGGTAATATATGCCCCTATTAAAAATATACTGCCAAAGAAGTTACATCTGGAGTAAGCTGTTAAAAGTCAGTTTTAACTAAATGGCCATAAGCATTTTCACACAAAAAAGAGATCTGTCCTTGCAGAGCATGAAAAGAGAGACATCTTAATGTCCACTAAAAACGTATGTCTACAAAATCTGTGAATATCAGTTTTGCCTTCACACCAGACTATAGAGACGACCCTTATTCTGTGGAAACGGGCGCTACAGAGACAGACATAAACATGATTTCACACCACACGTAAAAATTTCACACATACCCGATATTTAGAGAGGTCGATCCTCAGCGAGTTGTGCAGCTGGTCCAGCAGTTTGACAAACTTCTCCCTCTATCAGAATCAGAAATGTATATTTCAGCTCAGAGCGTCACCACACCCAAAGTACTGCGCCCATAAATTTATAACTCTGCGTGGCCTTTAGAATTTCTTTGCCTGCAGTGATTCATTTTTACTTCCTGGAACAAAATTTAGTGGTTCAGCTGTATTGCCAGACTCGGCCTTCTGCCGAAAAATATTAGTTGATGCCTTACAACATTAGCTTATTAAAAGTTTAAATGGAAAGCACTAGAAGATTCCTAAAAGATGTTCCATTTGAGTGCACTACCTGCTGCTGTAGATAAAGAGAAGTCTTACATAAAGCATGATGTAAGTGGTTCAATATCAGATTGTAAAAAAAAAAAACAGGAAAGATGTTACTCGAGTCTAACTGGAGAGCACAGATATCTCACACGTTTATTTGACTATATATCACTGCTGTAATAGATTGTAGATCTGAGACAAGAAGTGAATAGTGGGCGCACTTACCCCAAAGTTGGAGGCTGCAAATCGGTCGGAAGCGGAGGCAGTGGTTGTGGTGGTGGTGGTGGTGTGGGCAAAGTAGGCATTGATATTAGCAAGCAGGTTGCTCATCACTGCTGGCACTCCGGGGCACATGTATTTGGCGGACAAACAAGAGAAATGCCTGCAGAGGAGAATAAACAGCCATTATCCTACAACAATTGGCTCAGAGAACAAGGGAATTAGACATAATTTGTCAGACAAGGGACGAAATACAATGATGTAAAGAAGTACAGACAATTTGAGACCCCACATCCAATCAAGAATGCCAGAAATAGGAACAAGAACATATCTCAGAATTCACAAGCTACGCAGTACTGAAAATGTACCTTCATAGCTGCAGAGTGAAGAAAAACATATACTGAAATATATATAGCTAAAATATGGAACTGGGGGTTCCTCCGGAGGAGCTGGCTGAAGTGGCTGGGGAGAGGGCTGTCTGGGCTTCCCTGCTGAAGCTGCTGCCCCCACGACCCGGACCCGGATAAGAGGGAGAAGACGATGACGATATATAGCTAAAAAATATCCCCTACCCTGCTGCTTCTGTTCATTACGTTAACAACAATAAAAAATGAGCAGACATACAGCTGTACAGTGTTACTTTATTTACCTTCTGCCTGATCAAGAGAAAACATTAATGTTCCAAACTATTACTTATGCTGGAAGAGCACAAGTAGCTCTCACTGCCCTATTCATCTGGTAAAAATTGTTGGCAGAGAAATTATGCCATGAATAAACCTATCTACTCAACAGCATAGGGCTGCAAAGTAATATATGGAGCAAATAAGAATAATAACTGATAGTAAATCAAGGGATTCAGTGGGGGCTGAGCTGTTATCACATCGACTGGGAGCACAAGTTAAAAATGCAAATTTTACTGAGGACCATAAAACGTACTATTTTCCTTCTGCAGCAGAAACCACGGAGACAAATTAAGTGTTTTTTTTTTTTTCATTAAGGTGAACTCGCATTTATCAGCGGCACACAAGCTAGATCCCAGTCAGTACTACACAGTGTTTTAAAATTACACAAGTTACCTTTCCCCACAGGGGAGAGACTGAAGCAGGGGTCGTTTACCGTGGCAAACTTGATGTCTAAATGTGTCTAAATACAGTACATCTTTCTTCCTTTTCTCCGGTCTCCAGCGCCTTTTTAACTCCGTGACTTTTAGACTACTCACGGAGGGAGAGCGGCACGTGCGTTGACACTTCTTTGAGTGATCTTTCGCAGCACACATCCGCAACAGAGCTACCCAGCGGTAATTAAGCGCCGGAGCCTGGTGTGAGCAGGGATCTCTGCCCGAGTGGAGACCATATGCTCCTTTTAACACTCCGTCCTGCTGATTCTCAAGCCACGTGGAATGCCTCCTACATCATAATTCTGAGGTGTTTACAGTGAACATCAAGACTGGCAAACATCTCCATTCACACTGATACGAACGGTAAGATGCATTGCACATTGTTATTCTAGAGATCACACTACATGCAGAAGTCTTATGTGCAATAATCTCCATGTACATACAGCACACCTGGGCTTCCTTGTCGGCCTCTGGCGTGACCCATAGTAACCGAACATGTGGATGCATTGGACACACTGGTTTAGAGTACAGACGCTTGAGAGCTTAACACAAGAAAGTAGGCTAAGCTCTATAAATAGCATCGCAATACATAGCATGTTCAAATGCGTATTCTTCTTATCTATGAAAAAAAAAAAAGATTGCTCCCTTCTGCTGTTACATGAACCTCAGAACGCCAGAGCGGTTGCTGGGTGCACCTAACGAGCTACTAAGGCTGCACCTTTGGACGGTTTAAGCCTGCATTACCATATGATATCCGTCCACATCGATATAAATTCGGCAATATAAAATAGTATTCGCATTTTCTCCATTATGCGGTAATTTGGTTTCGCAGGACCGCAAGTGGTGCAAAGCTGGATGCTGAGCTTGGAGCTGGACGCAGACATTTTTATGCTCGGAACATCTTGCTCAGTGAGTCATTGCTTCTGAGAGTTATGTGGAGTAACGATTGCAGATTTACTCCCCCTCCTGACACACACAAACACGCGCATGCACACGCACAAAACACAAAACTTGTTCTCATTGCAAGGCCTATTTAATTACTCTGCTTTCAGCCTCCAAATTACCCAGGAGCACTTGGGGTTATGCGAGCAAAGAGAACGATGCAAAGAGAGTGATGATGGCATCCGCTACATTCCCATTGTGCTTTTAGAGCTGCATCTCCTGAGCCCATTTTCAAGAAGGAAGACACCGCTTCCCCAAGTGTTACCCAGCTGGTTTTTTCACCAGCATATGAGAAGCACACGCACTCACGTACCATTATACAGTTTCAGAGAGCTGGGAGAAATGAGAAAACGATGATGAGAAATGGAGAAGAGAAACAAGGAGGTGGGAGGTGAGGGGGTTAGGGAGCGGTGATAAAGTGAGATGAAGAAAAACGAACGCGAGGGAGGGGTGTGTTGGGGCACGGGAGGGAGAGTGCTTCTTCGCTGCTGCTGCGGTGATTTATGCAGCCATCATGTCAGGAGTGACTGGGAGTCAAGGCTCTATGATGAAGAAAACGGAAAGGAAGGGCCTTTCATAAATTCCTGATGAAGCATAATAAGCGCTGATATGAGAAATGCCGAGCTTAAACAAGGTTCAAGCGTGAAGCATTAACTCTACCTGATAGAGCTGGTAATAAGGCCACTTACGGCTTCACTTCTCTGCACTTAAAAAACCAGGCAATCACTCATACGCTGGAATGTACTGTCACAGTGAAACAAAAACGTAGCAACTCCACAACAGCCTGCAGCACCAAAAGGATCAATCATCGAGGATCAACGTTTATGCTACATCTGACGTGTTGTTGCAGGAGGGACACGTCGCATGTGGATGGGACGTGTCTGTTAATCCGGCATGTTTGGGATGTTGAAGGATTCTACATCCAGCGGGACAACATGGGGCCCAGTTGTAAAAAAAAAAAAAAACACGACTTGTTGAAGGAACGTTTCTTCTCTCTTTTTGCCACACGTTTAAGAATATGCATCGCAAGAATACTCCCAGTTTCTACGTCATTTATAAAATCTCAGAAATGCGCATACCCAGGGTTTTCAAACACAAAGGCACAAACGTGCGCCAGGCCTTCCGTTCAATTTGCCAACACAATCTGTGTGTAATCAGCATCCGATTTACTTAGGCAGCAGCTAATTACATAGTCAGCTGCTGGGACTGCCCAGCGAGTACATTCTTCGGTGGGGGGGCGTAGAGAGCTTAAAAAGGGGCAGTTTGGTGATGATTTGAGGTTTTCAAACAGCAGCTGTGACTGAAATCACACCGTGATCATGCTCCAGAGACACTCAGTGAGTCATTATTACTAACTGAATTAATGCAATACAATAGTCATCATTGCTGCCATTACCGAGCAGTGAACAAGAGCTAACATATTGGTAACATAAAGGCCTGTAGCCGATTATTTCACACAAATCTAATATTTATGTTATTACCATTATTTCTAATGGTCAAAGTCAATTTTGAGCCAAAATAACTAATCAAATGAATCAAATAATTAAGCTTAATTTGTATCAAATCCCATAGTTTGCAGAAATAGAACATGGGAGGGTTAATGGCAGGGAATTATTTATATATAATATAT